>NC_092343.1:248642500-249276250 GCF_046630445.1 Rutidosis leptorrhynchoides
CCAACCATAACTTAATCAACTTGTATTGTATATTATGTAATCTTGAGATACCATAGACACGTATACAATGTTTCGACCTATCATGTCGACACATCTATATATATTTCGGAACAACCATAGACACTCTATATGTGAATGTTGGAGTTAGCTATACAGGGTTGAGGTTGATTCCAAAATATATATAGTTTGAGTTGTGATCAATACTGAGATACGTATACACTGGGTCGTGGATTGATTCAAGATAATATTTATCGATTTATTTCTGTACATCTAACTGTGGACAACTAGTTGTAGGTTACTAACAAGGACAGCAGACTTAATAAACTTAAAACATCAAAATATATTAAAAGTGTTGTAAATATATTTTGAACATACTTTGATATATATGTATATATTGTTATAGGTTCGTGAATCAACCAGTGGCCAAGTCTTACTTCCCGATGAAGTAAAAATCTGTGAAAGTGAGTTATAGTCCCACTTTTAAAATCTAATATTTTTGGGATGAGAATACATGCAGGTTTTATAAATGATTTACAAAATAGACACAAGTACGTGAAACTACATTCTATGGTTGAATTATCGAAATCGAATATGCCCCTTTTTATTAAGTCTGGTAATCTAAGAATTAGGGAACAGACACCCTAATTGACACGAATCCTAAAGATAGATCTATTGGGCCTAACAAACCCCATCCAAAGTACCGGATGCTTTAGTACTTCGAAATTTATATCATATCCGAAGGGTGTCCCGAAATGATGGGGATATTCTTAAATATGCATCTTGTTAATGTCGGTTACCAGGTGTTCACCATATGAATGATTTTTATCTCTATGTATGGGATGTGTATTGAAATATGAAATCTTGTGGTCTATTATTATGATTTGATATATATAGGTTAAACCTATAACTCACCAACATTTTTGTTGACGTTTTAAGCATGTTTATTCTCAGGTGATTATTAAGAGCTTCCGCTGTCGCATACTTAAATAAGGACGAGATTTGGAGTCCATGCTTGTATGATATTGTGTAAAAACTGCATTCAAGAAACTTATTTTGTTGTAACATATTTGTATTGTAAACCATTATGTAATGGTCGTGTGTAAACAGGATATTTTAGATTATCATTATTTGATAATCTACGTAAAGCTTTTTAAAACCTTTATCTATGAAATAAAGGTTATGGTTTGTTTTAAAAATGAATGCAGTCTTTGAAAAACGTCTCATATAGAGGTCAAAACCTCGCAACGAAATCAATTAATATGGAACGTTTTTAATCAATAAGAACGGGACATTTCAAAAGGCAACTTATATATCATGATTATAATAAGGCTAATCTGAATGAAAACTTGAAGTTGATTTGTTGGAGCTGTGACAAATTTAGCTAATTTGAAAAGAGATTGCATTGTTATTTTCGGAAATAAGAATGCCAAAGGAGCTAGCACAGATATGTGTTAAACGTTTACTCAGGTTCCAAGAGTTTTCAAGCGCATAACTATATGCATCAATCTTTTTCTTCCGTAGATGAAGTGCGGTTAGTTCATCTTCTCGGTTGTTTCTTAATTGAGAGGTTTCAAGAATCATGAGAGGTTTGAACGCAGATTGTAATTGTCAAAGTACAAATGAGGTTTAAGATGAAATCAAGTGGCAAACTTGAAGAGTTGTTTAGTTTCATATATTATAATCAATATTTTAATTCGTTTTAATTGTCCAATGTGGGTAGTTCACAGTTAGCAGTCTACAGTTACTAACTCAATAATTCATATATAGTTTATAATATATAATATTCGAATTAATTAATACATATCGTGACCCGTATACATGTCTCAGACTCGATCACAACTCAAATTATATATATTATTATAGAATCAACCTCAACCCTGTATAGAGAACTCGATCATTACTGCATATAGAGTGGCTATGGTTATTCCAAATAATATATATAGATGCGTCGATATGATATGTCAAAACCTTGTATACATGTCCCGATATTTAAAGTGCGTAACAGAAATAACAGAAATTTAAATGATGATAATTAAAGTGCGTAATGTAAATAACATAAATTAAATGACGATAAAAAAAATTGCGATAATTAAATTGCGATCAATAAATTGCGATAAATAAAATGTAATAAGGAATTAACAGTTAGCTAGGAACAGTTAGCTAGGATTTTGTTAGCGTGGATTCTTAATAGAATTCCTCATAGTTAATTTGTTTGTTTCTAACAAATTTTATTTTGTCAAATGTTTTCTTCATTATGCCACTTGTTGGATTCTGATAAATCAAAATCCAAATATGAAATTAGATGAATATGGTTATTCTGTGGTGAACGGATACGTATATCGATGGATGTAAGTAGGGTTGAAATTGACCGTTGAATTAGATTCGAAGAATGTACAGTGTAACTTACTAATGTGAAAACTAAATATTCCTCGGGTATTACCTACCCGTTAAAATATTTTCACCATTAACAGTTTGTACAAAAGAGTTTTTAATTACAATCTTTATGAAAATATACTTACATATATTTTTCTTCAGATGTAACCATGGATTTAATGAGTCAATATGATATTAAACTCATTTGCTTTTCGGTTGGAACTAGAATAACTAACCTCTAAAACTTTAGAGATTACATAGTCGTCATGTCGAATGAAGATAAATGAGGTAGAACGATACGTAGAACGAAGATCATACTCAAAGTACAGATGATGATATTAAAGCATGGATTGTTGATGGTACTGGTGCTGTTATTGATGGTACTGTTGGTGCCGGTGATGTTGCTGAAGCTGGTACATTTTGCACCATAATCTCCGAATTGATTATTCTAGCGCGAAGTTCGTTGACTTATTACTCCAGGATGATTGTCGGTCGGAACGAGCGGATGAATAAGGTTCAGAATTGTGGATAGAATATAATCTTGTCGAGTTACCCTGGAAAATGAGACTGAAAATGGTGGCTCGAACAGGTTCACCGGTAAACGCTTCAGGTTCATTGTCAAGAGGTGAATTCGGTTGGTGGAAGGGATTGCCTTCTGCGCGTTTCCATTAATTAGGTTGACTACGAATCCATCAGATGAATTGATGATGGCTGATTGGTTGATTCATGCTGATGACGCTGTTTTCGGAGCTTAGGTGAACATCTATGTCGGAATAGCTGTCGGAATAACTATCGGAATAGCTATAGGAATCTGAGGGACTCGAACTGGTTGCAGGATTCATCTCTTACGATCAGATGGAGGATTTTCGATAAGAAATAGATTATAGGATGTAGATTAGTACTCTGCAATACATAATTTACATATGCATATATAATACTAAAATCCCATAAGTTACGGAGGAATCTACAGAAGTTGTCAGGAAAAGTTACAGTAACAGATACGCTAAGATATAAACTAGCAGATACGCTAAGATATGAATTTTGTCTATACACTATTCATACAGTCAATGTAGTAAAACGTGTCTAGACTAAGAGTGATAAGCAAGTGATTCCCTAAGAATGATAAGCAGGAAATTTTTCGACACGAAATGATGAGCAAAACTTTTGACATGCAGACACGGTCGGAGTCCAGACTCACTAATGCATCCTAACAACTTATCAGTTAGACACACTAATGCAGACCTGGTTCGCTAAGACCACCGCTCTGATACCAATTGTAAAGAGCCGTCCTAATCCATCCGGACGAAGTCCATATCGATTTAAACGATTCACATAGTTGATTACATCGCGAGGTACTTGACCTCTATATTATACATTTTACAAACATTGCATTCGTTTTTGAAATGACAAACTTTCATTACATCGAAAGTTGACAGCAGGCATACCATTTCATAATATATCCAACTATAATTGACTTAATAATAATATTGATGAACTCAATGACTTGAATGCAACGTCTTTTGAAATCTGCCATGAACGACTCCAAGTAATGTCTCTAATATGAGTTAATGCACAACGGAAGATTTCTTTCGTACCTGAGAATAAACATGCTTTAAAGTGTCAACCAAAAGGTTGGTGAGTTCATTAGTTTAACATAAATAATCATTTCATAAATTTAATAGACCACAAGATTTCATATTTTTCATTTCTCATAAACATACGTCCCGTGCATAGAGACAAAAATATCATTCATATGGATTGAACACCTGGTAACCGACATTCACAATATACATATAAGAATATCCCCATCATTCCGGGATCCTCCTTCGGACATGATATAAATTTCGAAGTACTAAAGCATCCGGTACTTTGGATGGGGCTTGTTGGGACCGATAGATCTATCTTTAGAGTTCGCGTCAATTAGGGTGTCTGTTCCCTAATTCTTAGATTACCAGACTTAATAACAAGGGGCATATTCGATTTCGATAATTCAACCATATAATGTAGTTTCAGTTACTTGTGTCTATTTCGTAAAACATTTATAAAAACAGCGCATGTATTCTCAGTCCCAAAAATATATATTGCAAAAGCATTTAAAAAGGCAGCAAATGAAACTCACGCATTTAAATATTCTAAAACAGTTAATAAAGCATTTGCATGTATTCTCAGCCCAAAAATGTAATGAGTAAAAAGGGAGCAAATGAAACTCACAATAATGTATTTTGTAGTAAAAATACATATGACGACATTGAACAATGCAGGGTTGGCCTTGGATTCACGAACCTATATCATTTATATATATATTAACACACATAATTGTAATCGAACAAATTTATATATATATATATATATATATATATATATATATATATATATATATATATATATATATATATATATATATAAACCTATTAGTTATATCATTTTTATATTAATAACCTTAATGATAATAATACTACTAATAATAATAATAATAATAATAATAATAATAATAATAATAATAATAATAATAATGATAATAATAATAATTAGAATACTACCTTAAGAGTGTAAGCTTTCCAAAAATATATGAAACTGCCTCAGTCCGGGCTCGAACCTGAGACCTCTCGATTAAACCAAACACTCCAAACTGCTGCTCCATTGCTTCATTTCTAATCTAATTAAGATTTTAATTTCTTTTAACTTGATTTATGTTTTCATCTCCTTTCAATCATCATTATCCATTATCGTAAACATGTATCATTATTATTCACTTATATCATTATGTTCTCAGCAATCGATATAATTATTATCAACATCCATCCCCGTGATTATCATCATCATTTTCTATTATCACGATCGTCATCTACAACATCATCACTTTATCATTGTCATAAGATCATTATTATCTATCACCAACATACACACATAAAATCATAAACTTAACATCATTACCTAAACCCGTTACTCATCATCATCATCCTAAGCTCATTTGGCAATATCACTAAATTATCATCCATATCATCTCACCTTAAATGATGATCACCCTATCTTCCATTATCATCCTAATTATTATTTAATCATCATCGTCATTCATTTTTAATCAACATTACTAACCCGTCATTATCACATCATCAATGAACATAATCATTATCATTCATCTTCTACGTATCATTCTCAATGAGTAAGCAAGTAGGTTTTTGTTATATAATAACAAATCCAACACCATAACCCTTTTGGTTAATCAAATTCAACAAGTAGGCTATTATTATATTCAAGTCCAATGCCTTAATATCTAGCTTTTGCAAAAACAAGTGGGTCTTTTTGTTTAGTGGGTGGTGGTCAAAAAGGAAAAGGTGCCCAATATATAACCCCTTTAATGAATTGTCATATGTTGGTATTTAAAACAGAAAAAAGAATAGTAGCACAGTACCCTTGGCTCGATGTTTGTTGAGTCTTCGGACAGGGAAACTAATGGGTGGGTTCTTCATGGCCACTTGTGTGCATACTTCCATTATCTCCTTTAATTTAATCTAGCCACTAGTAGTACTTTTGCATATTTAATTATCAATCACATTTCCTGATTCCTAACAGAAGTTCACGTGAATTTTATTGAGAAAGAGAAGTGGTGACTGGCTGGCTTCAACAGATACAGAAAAGAAGGATTAATAGTAGCAAAACGAGTAGTAACATGGTTGGGTGATGGGTTTGAATCAAAAAATTTGACCATCATGGTTTGATGATGACCGAATAAATAGAAACAGGAGAAACATGAGATAATAGTAGGTGGGTTTGCAGGTTTTAAGGGTGTAATCGTTGCTGGTTTTCATGGTGACATGGTGGTTAAACAGTAGTTCTTGTGTGTTTTGTTTTGGGTTGAATTTTCTTAACAGAATAAAAGTACCTGCAGTAGTTTTAATTGAGTGGGTTTGTTCAGTATTTACGTTAATGAAACAGAAAAACATAACGAGCAGTCTTGGGGTGGCTTGATGGTGTATTGTGGTTGGTTGTTCCAGCTTATCAAGGTGAGGTGGTTGTTTGGGTTTGTAATGTTATTCGAACAAAATAACGTGAAATAGATACATTGGTTTCGGGGTGGTGAAGGTGACCAAAGTGAAGTGAGATGGGTGGTGGATCGTGTATGGTTTGTAGGGTGGTGGCGGTAATGGTTGAAGGTGGTTTACGAAGAAAAAGAAGTAGTAAGCAGAAATGGGTTTTTGATAGGGTTTATTATAGAAAACGAGCATTAGTTAGAAGTAATATAAGTCATGCAGTGAAAGTATTCGATGGAGGTTTGTTGTGATGATCGTCTTGCAACGAAACAGAAATTTGGTCATGGTTATAGTGATTGAAGAAAAACATCGATGACATAAGTTGATGTGCGGTTTGCAATGGTGATTATGGTGTTGTGCAGATGATCAAATGAAGTTAATGATATGTGGTGGTGATAGTTAAGGTAGTAGGGGAAAGTGGAGGGTGGTCGATGGATTTAAAGATGGTGAGATGGGGTTTGATCGAGAAAAAAAAATAAGAGGTGGTTTGTTAATCTATCAAGTGTGTATATGTATATTTATATCCAAGTGTATGGATATACATATGATATAATTCATTCATCTTTGTTAGTAGTTTATAATTTGAAATAATATTATATTGCATAGTTAACAGATAAAATAAAATTTGAATGTAGGTCCAGGTGACTTGGTTTTGGGTTAAGATATCAATTGGATTGGTTTCAGTCAAGTGGTCCAGTTTGTGCAAATTATTGCTTTTACAAAAAGAAGAAACAGCCAGTGTTTTATCCACATCGTTGTGTTAACAAAATTTATATTCTATAGAATCAAAAGAGGTGGTTTGTAAATCAAATTCATATAAAACTTGTTCTATCAATCAAAGAAAATGGGGACAAATGATAGTAGTTTTGGTGTAACAAGTATCATATATTTATAAATAATAGATAGTTGGTGGAATCAACCAAAAACAGGTAATTAAATATACTGTGACAAATTGGTATTTGACATAAAGGTAAGGATAAGAATTCATGGATATGAAATATTATTAATATTATAATAATAATAATCGTGCATAAATATTAGTAGCCATTATTCTAGATATTTATTTGTCGACATAAATATATATACATATATTATTTCATTTATTAACTATGTAAAACCATTCATAAAAAGTTGATCGATTGTTAATGCTCAACTCCCAAGTAAAATATACAAACTGTTAAGATTTAACAAATAGCTTCTAAATATATTATTATTAAAGCTATAATTAATATTATTAAAGCTATACTTATATGTAATATTACTATAAGTATATTTTATATCAATAATAGTAACAAAGGTTGTATTCAATTATAATGATAATATTAATAATAATAATGCTGATAAAAATATTAATTATAGTAATAATAATAATAGTGATAAAAATAATAATAATGTCTCTAAAAAAAATAATAATACTGATGATAATTATGATAAAAATGATGATTCTAATAGTAATGAAAATGATAATTTTGCTAAAAGTGATATTTTTAATAATATTGATAATAATAATTTTTAATAAAAATAATATTTTTACTAAAATGAGACTTTTCATAATTATGCTAATAATGATAGTTTTAGAAATAATGATGTTTATAAATATAATTATAAACGAGTCACCGTTTATTTTAAAATTACATGAGTTTGAATTTAACTTGCTTAATATCAATCAAAACATCAAACGAGTATTTCAATCATTTAATATTTATTTTTAATATACATTATTTATATATAGAGATATATTTTAAATAATAATTATTATAATATCCTATTTTTATTTTATTAATTTTTTTATAACAACAACATATAATACTTCAAATTATATTTCGAATTATTATTTATAAATACATACACACATATCTATTTACAATTAATTGTTCGTGAATCGTCGAGAGCAGTCGAAGGTCAATCGATCACATGAATATAGATTTCAAAACTTTCGAGACTCAACATTACAGATTTTGCTTATCGTGTCAGAAATATATAAAGATTAAGTTTAAATTTGGTCGGAAATTTCCGGGTCATCACAGAGAAGTTTTCAGCAAGATTTTAACATGATTTCGGAGCAGGATATTCTCTAAAGATTTCATCGGATCCAGAATTACCTGGATTCTTTGAATATAGGGTTTGGTCCTTGTATTTGTCCTTAGTCTCTTTCATGGTTAGCTCAATCTATTTTTCAGTACCAAATTTTCTATCGAGCGTTCCTAACACTCCCTTCTTTATCATCAAACTTTTGGCCGTTTAGACCATCTACAATTTTTCTGTTTCCTCTGCATTTAATGCTACGATATCTGAATCATCGGTTATCAATCCGAGGTGGTTTTAGGAGAATTGTGTTTTTAGATGATTAAACGCTGATGGTAATATGGTGGAATATAAAAGGTTCTCCGGTAACGAAGGCGAAAAGACAACATATATATCAAGGTTATAATAAGGCTAGTCCGATTGAAAAGTCGAAGTTGACTTGCTGGAGCTGTGACAAAATTTGGCTACTTTGGAAAGGGATTGCAAAGTTATTTTCGGTAATAACAATGCCAATGAATCACGGATTTGTGTTAATCTGCTACTTAGGTTCCAGAAGTTTTCAGATGCATGACTATATGCATCAATCTTTTCTTCTGTAGATGAAGTGCGGTTGGTTCATCCTCTCGATTGAGGTGTTTTCAAGAATCATGAAAGGTTTGAATGAAGATTGTAATTGTCAAGATACAAATGAGGTTTATGATAAAATCAAGTGGCAAACTTGAAGAAATGTTTAGTTTCATATGTTATAATCAATATTTTAATTCATTTTAATTGTCCAATGTTATTAGTCCACAGTCGATAGTCCACAGTTAACAGTACAATAATTCAAATATAGTTTAATATATAATATTCGAATTAATTAATACGTATCGTGACCCGTGTACATGTCTCAGACTCGATCACAACTCAAATTATATATATTATTGTAGAATCAACCTCAACCCTGTATAGCTAACTCGGTCATTATTGCATATAGAGTGTCTATGGTTATTCCAAATAATATATATAGATGCGTCGATATGATATGTCAAAACCTTGTATACGTGTCCCGATATTTAAAGTGTGTAAAGTAAATAACAGAAACTAAATGACGATAAATAAAGTGCGTAAAGTAAATAACAGAAATTAAATGACGATAAATAAAATTGCGATAATTAAACTGCGATAAATAAAATGTAATCAGTTAGCTAGGAACAGTTAGCTAGGATTTTGTTAGCGTGGATTCTTAACAAAATTTTCTCATGGTTAATTTGTTTGTTTCTAACAAATTTTATTTTTGTCCAATATTTTCTTCATTATGCCACTTGTTGGATTCTGATAGATCAAAATCCAAATATGAAATTGAATGAAAAGGGTTATTCTGCGGTGAACGGATACGTATATCGGTGGTTGTAAATAGGATAGTAAATGACTGTTGAATTAGATTTGAAAGAATGTACAGTGTACTTATTAATGTGAAATCTAAATATTCCTCGGGTATTACCTACCCGTTAAAATATTTTCACCATTAACAGTTTGTACGAAAGAATTTTTAATTACAATCTTTATGAAAAATATATATACCTATATATTTTCTTCAGATGTAATCATGGATTTAATGAGTCAATATGATATTAAACTCATTTGATTTATCGTTAGAACAAGAATATATAATCTCTAAAACATTAGAGATTACATAATCGCTATGTCGAACGAAGATAAATGATGTAGAACGTCATGTAGAACGATGATTATACTCGAGGTACAGAATGAGATGTCGAAACTGGTGACGCGAATGTTGTTGTTGGTGGTACTAGTGCTGTTGGTGCTGAGGCTGGTGATGTTACCGGTGTTGGTGATACTGCTGGTGCTTGCAAATTGTGTACCGTTATCCTTTGTAAAACATTTGACGTTGGTAAAGACGTTATCTTTTCATGAATGCAAAACTTGTTTTAAAAAAGCATATAGTGTTGTAACCGTGTAATGAACCTGTTGTTGATGATTCGTACACGCTGATTGTTAACACCTATTTCCTTATGAGGTAAGGTTTAGTGTGTCAACAAGATACTAGAAGTAACCTAGCTTTAGGAGGGCGGAGTGTTGCCGATTGATTTTTACCCTTGGGAAATAATCCCTGCAGACCCGGTTCACAAGTGTAGAAACTTGTGGGGTGGCTTAATCAATCTGTCGTCCGTAGAGCGTAGAAGTGCTAGCCGGATGACTTCTAATGAGAGAAAGTAGAGAGAGAAAGAGAGAAGTGAAGTCTCAGCTCTCAAAGTTATCAGAATATCTGAACTGTGTAAAATGATGACCCAATGGGTCTATTTATAGTGTCAGATCCACCAGATTGTTTGGGGACACGTGTCAGATGATGATACGTTCTGTTATTCGTAATCCGAAATTTATGCTGAAAGTGCCGTTCTCCGGCGAGGGCTTTCATGCTAGGCGGCCTTCAGGGCTTACGCATGACGGAGCAGCCTGTACAACGGAGTACGCTGGACGGTTAACTTCACAAAACTGTTGCTTCCAGCCTTCCTGATGCTACTTTTATGCTGCTTTTATGCCTTTTATGTGTATATACGATAGGATACACCATTAAGTCCCCCCAGTTTAATGATTTAAGCATTTGAAAAATGATTAAGTTGTTAAACTTTTAATAACGCATGCCAAACTAGCCTGTTCATTGCCCACTTGCATCGGGGATAACATTTTAGGCATTAAATGCAGACGAATTTTACTGACGCTGTTATGATTAATTTTTTACGGCTGAGATCTTCCACGCGCCTCCAGCTGTAAAAAGTGCTATTTCGTACCCTTCGTTTAAACTCACCCCTATACGTGTCTTAATCGTGGCCATAAAAATTGCATCGATGAAATCCTATAAAACCGTCATAACCCTGTTACCATCACTTTTTTACTTTTGCCAAGATCTAAAAAACATATTCCTCCCCCAAATCTTCATCGCCTTCTTCAATCTTCAACTTTTTAAGGTTTACCGTCTTCCAAGGTCAGTACACTTCATCTTACTGCTATTTTCTTCTTGTTGATATCTTTTACTGTATTATCATGGCTTCTACATGGAGTACTGGCCAAGAGCACGCTAAGCCTTCTTCGTCAAATACCGATGACATTCCAGAAGTTAGCACGATGGCTTCATCATTGATAAGTGAATATTTAGATGGCTTAAAGATTGCCTTCCGTCATCTCAATCATTACAACCCTGTTCTTCCTACCAACAAACAAACTGCTGACAACCCTCCTGAGGGGAAAATTACTTTATACGCTTTACAAATTACCCACGGCAACCTCCGTATTCCCCTTACTAACTTTCTTCTTCGCCTTCTTAGATATTATAGGGCCTGTCTTAGTCAGATGCATCCCCATGGCCTTCAAAAAATCATCCTTTTTGAAATGTACTGCAATGCTATTAATATAAAGCCTCACATTAAAGTTTTTATCTCTTTGTTTAGAATTCGCACAATTAGTGACTGCTGGCTTACTATTGATAGTAAGAAAAATACTCATTTTGTAGGTACGAATAGAGTTTCAAATTTGAAGGACTGGAAAAGTCCATTTTTCTTTGTTGATGAAACTGTTATTCCGGAGGAATACTCCGTTGTCCGGGAATGGGGTGCTATTGATGCTGGCATAGGAAAGGGTGTTAAGATTTCTCCCGCAGAGCAGCGGATAGTAAATTGCTTGAAAGAGCTCCGCCTTCCGCCCAGATCATACGAAAGGTATGAGGGAATTCTTGTGCTATGCAAAGTGAGTCAAGAATGGCCAAGCAATTCTGTGCCAGTACTTCGTGAGAAAAACCAGGGTAGGATGTGATATGATCATCCTATTATATATATAGATTTGTGTCTATTGTTTGTCATGTTTACTTATATTGCTGTTCATGTTTTATTTTTGCAGCCAACGCCGTGATGCAGGTTCGTTCTGCTCTTTCATCCGTTGATCTTGATGATGATGTAGAGATCACTGCTCGTGACAAAACTGCTGAAGAGCTAGAGGCGGAGAGAGTTGTGGCTGAAGCTAAAGCTGCTGCTAATGCTGCTGCTGCTGAAAAGGGAGAAGAAATTGCTGTGAGCAGCTCAGACAGTGAATCCGGGTCTGATCATACAGACACTGAGCGGACAGCGGATGATACCACCATCGTCGATCAACAAACATCAGGGTCAGTTGACATCACGGGTGAAACTAACCCCACTCCTCCTCCAAACCAAAAGACAAGAAAGAAGAGCATAGGCTCTAAAAGGGCGAAGAGTACAGAGGAGGGCAAAAAGCAGAAACGCAGAAGAAGTATGCCCATTCTGCTTACACATTTTTTTATATAACTGTTATATTTATTCATAATGCTAATTTGTTTTTGTTAGTAATTTTAGCAGAGTCGGATGATAGCCAAGGGAAGGTCGCGGAGGGCGGTGAACGGAGGTCGGAGGAGAATCTTGAAAGTGAAGGAGAGAAGGGCCTGAAAATGCCTGACCCAAACTTTACTCCATTCGATGAATCTGAATTTCATGAAGATAGGCCGGAAGGCAACTCTGCTTATCATTCTCCTCCGAATATCACTAACCCAGCTATCACATCCTCCAATGTTCAAGAGCCAACTCTTCCTGCAATGCCCTCATTGCAAACCCTGCCACTAAGGATAAAGAATTTGCAACTCTTCTTCAGGTATGAATGATAAGACCTTCTGCATGTATATGTTTGTAATTTATTGAGGTGAGTTGCCTGAAATTACTCATAAAAATTTTTCTTGTACAAGGTTGTGTTATCCCTGAGCTGAAACCCTAATTCACTGCTCTCCGCTCTGATCAACTTAGGGAATCAACTATGGCAGCTCATGTACTGCTAACCAATCATCTGGACTCTGTGCTGCAACTGCAGAAGCATCAGGAGTCTATTCTTGCTATAGCCCATAAAGACATAACTGAAGGTGCAAATGCTCATAAAAGAGCTGCCGATGCTGAGCGTGCCTTAAGTGATGCGCAGAAAATAATAAAGGCTAGAGAAGTTGAGCTAAAAAGTGCTCAAGATGTCACTGTTGTTCTACAAGGGGAAAGGGATGCTGAGAAGAAAAGACTTGAAGAGGAGTAGGTGAAAGTGGGTGAGCTGGAGAAGCAGCTGAATGCAGAGAGGGAAAAGTCTGATGAGCTTCTTCGGAGGGCGGAGAAAGGCGAAGGTAATTTTGCTGAGCTTAAGAAGGGTATACCAGGTCTGATAGCTAAGGTGCTTGGATCTAGTCTTGTGGCGAATCCCTACAACAATTATGTTGATGCTGTCCGCACCCATGCTATTGCTGATGTGACAGGCAAGCTGTTTAAACACCTTGCTCCCAACCAAACCCCGTCTGCTGCTATTAACAAACTTATGCCTCCTGGTACTCAGGAAAAAGTTGATGAGACTAAAGACAAATTGATAAATTTGAAGATAAACGTTTATGATGAAGCATGCAGCAAAGAAGATTCATCCGCTCAAGATGTGCTTAGCGTGAAATTTGATTGATTTTTGTAAAAAATGTCAAACAATGTTTTGTAATAAATTTCCTTTTGACCTTGACATTATATACATACTGACTTTATTGTGATGACTATGTGTGTTTACATGCTTGTTGCAAATGTTTTGATGCTTAATGCTTTAAAACCAATCGATTATGCACTCAAGCATAAAATTTCTATACACAATTGTGCAGTGTATAATTGAGCAAATCATTTTGAAAAGTGTATAAGGTAATTCATATGTAGACGCCTTGTAGTATTAAGTTTTGCTAAATTAATATGATGTCTGAATTCTGTTACACGCTTTCCGTCATAAGATTAATGAGGAAGAATTATGAAGTGTTTTAGAAGAATGATTACAAATCAATAGACTCTCCGTCTTACGCCTTCTGTCATAAAGTATATGAGGAAGAATTGCTAATTATTTTGCCTTCATAGAATATATAAACTTCTTTTCGTTCTGTGAAATAAGCTTTTATAATGTTTGTCATGACAAGTATCTGAGTTTTGTATCATGCCTCGGTGCGTTCTAGTAAAACTTAAACGTTTTCTAGCCGATCCCTTGTGCCTTTACTGGCCGGCACAAAAGCTTCCGCCATCGGAGGTATTTTAAAAATACACTCCTTCTGTGGGCAGGTTATAAATGTAATGTTTTACATTTGTCACGGGCAGCACTTTGTTTAAGAAAAATATAAAATTTATTGTTCGGTACTGTGCAATACATAAACGATTGATGACGAATTTAGGTGGATCAAGCCTAATTAGTACGCCATGAATGTTCAATGTATGCAATTGCTAACATATGCACTGTAAAATAACCATAATGGTTCACAGTAAATTGATAAACGTTGCTCTTCATATAATGCGAAAATATGTTCTTCAAATGCCAAACATGTGTATTTTGGCATGAATACAATGATTGTAAAAGGCAATGTCTTCATAAAAATGTTAAAAAACTGCTCTGATAATAAACTTGTATTCTTGATAACATACTGAGATTTGCTTCTTCATACGCCCAGCGCCCAGTGCTATCCGGCCTAAACACTTGATTATGGAATGAAAAACTCCTGAACTTCATCATCACTAAACAACCGATCATGCTTTCTCCAGTTTACGTTGCCTTCTGGTAAGTTCACAAATGTGGATCTCTCCCTAGCCGGTGCCACATACTGTGAATGTATGGCGGCTACTGAAATGTCCCGTTCTTATTGATTAAAAACGTTCCATATTAATTGATTTCGTTGCGAGGTTTTGACCTCTATATGAGACATTTTTCAAAGACTGCATTCATTTTTAAAACAAACCATAACCTTTATTTCATCAATAAAGGTTTAAAAAGCTTTGCGTAGATTATCAAATAATGATAATCTAAAATATCCTGTTTACACACGACCATTACATAATGGTTTACAATACAAATATGTTACAACAAAATAAGTTTCTTGAATGCAGTTTTTACACAATATCATACAAGCATGGACTCCAAATCTCGTCCTTATTTAAGTATGCGACAGCGGAAGCTCTTAATAATCACCTGAGAATAAACATGCTTAAAACGTCAACAAAAATGTTGGTGAGTTATAGGTTTAACCTATATATATATCAAATCATAATAATAGATCACAAGATTTCATATTTCAATACACATCCCATACATAGAGATAAAAATCATTCATATGGTGAACACCTGGTAACCGACATTAACAAGATGCATATATAAGAATATCCCCATCATTCCGGGACACCCTTCGGATATGATATAAATTTCGAAGTACTAAAGCATCCGGTACTTTGGATGGGGTTTGTTAGGCCCAATAGATCTATCTTTAGGATTCGCGTCAATTAGGGTGTCTGTTACCTAATTCTTAGATTACCAGACTTAATAAAAAGGGGCATATTCGATTTCGATAATTCAACCATAGAATGTAGTTTCACTTACTTGTGTCTATTTTGTAAATCATTTATAAAACCTGCATGTATTCTCATCCCAAAAATATTAGATTTTAAAAGTGGGACTATAACTCACTTTCACAGATTTTTACTTCGTCGGGAAGTAAGACTTGGCCACTGGTTGATTCACGAACCTATAACAATATATACATATATATCAAAGTATGTTCAAAATATATTTACAACACTTTTAATATATTTTGATGTTTTAAGTTTATTAAGTCAGCTGTCCTCGTTAATAACCTACAACTAGTTGTCCACAGTTAGATGTACAGAAATAAATCGATAAATATTATCTTGAATCAATCCACGACCCAGTGTATACGTATCTCAGTATTGATCAAAACTCAAACTATATATATTTTGGAATCAACCTCAACCCTGTATAGCTAACTCCAACATTCACATATAGAGTGTCTATGGTTGTTCCGAAATATATATAGATGTGTCGACATGATAGGTCGAAACATTGTATACGTGTCTATGGTATCTCAAGATTACATAATATACAATACAAGTTGATTAAGTTATGGTTGGAATAGATTTGTTACCAATTTTCACGTAGCTAAAATGAGAAAAATTATCCAATCTTGTTTTACCCATAACTTCTTCATTTTAAATCTGTTTTGAGTGAATCAAATTGCTATGGTTTCATATTGAACTCTATTTTATGAATCTAAATAGAAAAAGTATAGGTTTATAGTCGGAAAAATAAGTTACAAGTCGTTTTTGTAAAGGTAGTCATTTCAGTCGAAAGAACGACGTCTAGATGACCATTTTAGAAAACATACTTCCACTTTGAGTTTAACCATAATTTTTGGATATAGTTTCATGTTCATAATAAAAATCATTTTCTCAGAATAACAACTTTTAAATCAAAGTTTATCATAGTTTTTAATTAACTAACCCAAAACAGCCCGCGGTGTTACTACGACGGCGTAAATCCGGTTTTACGGTGTTTTTCGTGTTTTCAGGTTTTAAATCATTAAGTTAGCATATCATATAGATATAGAACATGTGTTTAGTTGATTTTAAAAGTCAAGTTAGAAGGATTAACTTTTGTTTGCGAACAAGTTTAGAATTAACTAAACTATGTTCTAGTGATTACAAGTTTAAACCTTCGAATAAGATAGCTTTATATGTATGAATCGAATGATGTTATGAACATCATTACTACCTTAAGTTCCTTGGATAAACCTACTGGAAAATAGAAAAATGGATCTAGCTTCAACGGATCCTTGGATGGCTCGAAGTTCTTGAAGCAGAATCATGACACGAAAACAAGTTCAAGTAAGATCATCACTTGAAATAAGATTGTTATAGTTATAGAAATTGAACCAAAGTTTGAATATGATTATTACCTTGTATTAGAATGATAACCTACTGTAAAAAACAAAGATTTCTTGAGGTTGGATGATCACCTTACAAGATTGGAAGTGAGCTAGCAAACTTGAAAGTATTCTTGATTTTATGAAACTAGAACTTTTGGAATTTATGAAGAACACTTAGAACTTGAAGATAGAACTTGAGAGAGATCAATTAGATGAAGAAAATTGAAGAATGAAAGTGTTTGTAGGTGTTTTTGGTCGTTGGTGTATGGATTAGATATAAAGGATATGTAATTTTGTTTTCATGTAAATAAGTCATGAATGATTACTCATATTTTTGTAATTTTATGAGATATTTCATGCTAGTTGCCAAATGATGGTTCCCAGATGTGTTAGGTGACTCACATGGGCTGCTAAGAGCTGATCATTGGAGTGTATATACCAATAGTACATACATCTAAAAGCTGTGTATTGTACGAGTACGAATACGGGTGCATACGAGTAGAATTGTTGATGAAACTGAACGAGGATGTAATTGTAAGCATTTTTGTTAAGTAGAAGTATTTTGATAAGTGTATTGAAGTCTTTCAAAAGTGTATAAATACATATTAAAACACTACATGTATATACATTTTAACTGAGTCGTTAAGTCATCGTTAGTCGTTACATGTAAGTGTTGTTTTGAAACCTTTAGGTTAACGATCTTGTTAAATGTTGTTAACCCAATGTTTATAATATCAAATGAGATTTTAAATTATTATATTATAATGATATTATCATGTATGAATATCTCTTAATATGATATATATACATTAAATGTCTTTACAACGATAATCGTTACATATATGTCTCGTTTAAAAATCATTAAGTTAGTAGTCTTGTTTTTACATATGTAGTTCATTGTTAATATACTTAATGATATATTTACTTATCATAGTATCATGTTAACTGTATATATATCCATATATATGTCATCATATAGTTTTTTACAAGTTTTAACGTTCGTGAATCACCGGTCAACTTGGGTGGTCAATTGTCTATATGAAACATATTTCAATTAATCAAGTCTTAACAAGTTTGATTGCTTAACATGTTGGAAACATTTAATCATGTAAATATCAATCTCAATTAATATATATAAACATGGAAAAGTTCGGGTCACTACAGTACCTACCCGTTAAATAAATTTCGTCCCGAAATTTTAAGCTGTTGAAGGTGTTGACAAATCTTCTGGAAATAGATGCGGGTATTTCTTCTTTATCTGATCTTCACGCTCCCAGGTGAACTCGGGTCCTCTACGAGCATTCCATCGAACCTTAACAATTGGTATCTTGTTTTGCTTAAGTCTTTTAACCTCACGATCCATTATTTCGACGGGTTCTTCGATGAATTGAAGTTTTTCGTTGATTTGGATTTCATCTAACGAAATAGTGAGATCTTCTTTAGCAAAACATTTCTTCAAATTCGAGACGTGGAAAGTGTTATGTACAGCCGCGAGTTGTTGAGGTAACTCAAGTCGGTGAGCTCATAAAACCAGATACTCAATACATCCTGGAAAGGGGAAGATGTACAAGGATCTCAAGAAACATTTTTGGTGGCCGGGTATGAAAGCCAATGTTGCTAAATACGTAGGAGAATGTTTGACGTGTTCTAAGGTCAAAGCCGAGCATCAGAAACCATCAGGTCTACTTCAACAACCCGAAATCCCGAAATGGAAATGGGAAAACATTACCATGGATTTCATCGCTAAATTGCCAAGGACTGCAAGTGGTTTTGATACTATTTGGGTAATAGTTGATCGTCTCACCAAATCAGCACACTTCCTACCAATAAGAGAAGATGACAAGATGGAGAAGTTAGCACGACTGTATTTGAAGGAAGTCGTCTCCAGACATGGAATACCAATCTCTATTATCTCTGATAGGGATGGCAGATTTATTTCAAGATTCTGGCAGACATTACAGCAAGCATTAGGAACTCGTCTAGACATGAGTACTGCCTATCATCCACAAACTGATGGGCAGAGCGAAAGGACGATACAAACGCTTGAAGACATGCTACGAGCATGTGTTATTGATTTCGGAAACAGTTGGGATCGACATCTACCGTTAGCAGAATTTTCCTACAACAACAGCTACCATTCAAGCATTGAGATGGCGCCGTTTGAAGCACTTTATGGTAGAAAGTGCAGGTCTCCGATTTGTTGGAGTGAAGTGGGGGATAGACAGATTACGGGTCCAGAGATTATACAAGAAACTACCGAGAAGATCATCCAAATTCAACAACGGTTGAAAACCGCCCAAAGTCGACAAAAGAGCTACGCTGACATTAAAAGAAAAGATATAGAATTTGAAATTGGAGAGGTGGTCATGCTTAAAGTTGCACCTTGGAAAGGCGTTGTTCGATTTGGTAAACGAGGGAAATTAAATCCAAGGTATATTGGACCATTCAAGATTATTGATCGTGTCGGACCAGTAGCTTACCGACTTGAGTTACCTCAACAACTCGCGGCTGTACATAACACTTTCCACGTCTCGAATTTGAAGAAATGTTTTGCTAAAGAAGATCTCACTATTCCGTTAGATGAAATCCAAATCAACGAAAAACTTCAATTCATCGAAGAACCCGTCGAAATAATGGATCGTGAGGTTAAAAGACTTAAGCAAAACAAGATACCAATTGTTAAGGTTCAATGGAATGCTCGTAGAGGACCCGAGTTCACCTGGGAGCGTGAAGATCAGATGAAGAAGAAATACCCGCATCTATTTCCAAAAGATTTGTCAACACCTTCAACAACTTAAAATTTCGGGACGAAATTTATTTAACGGGTAGGTACTGTAGTGACCCGAACTTTTCCATGTTTATATATATTAATTGAGATTGATATTTACATGATTAAATATTTCCAACATGTTAAGCAATCAAACTTGTTAAGACTTGATTAATTGAAATATGTTTCATATAGACAATTGACCACCCAAGTTGACCGGTGATTCACGAACGTTAAAACTTGTAAAAAACTATATGATGACATATATATGGATATATATACAGTTAACATGATACTATGATAAGTAAATATATCATTAAGTATATTAACAATGAACTACATATGTAAAAACAAGACTACTAACTTAATGATTTTTAAACGAGACATATATGTAACGATTATCGTTGTAAAGACATTTAATGTATATATATCATATTAAGAGATATTCATACATGATAATATCATGATAATATAATAATTTAAAATCTCATTTGATATTATAAACATTGGGTTAACAACATTTAACAAGATCGTTAACCTAAAGGTTTCAAAACAACACTTACATGTAACGACTAACGATGACTTAACGACTCAGTTAAAATGTATATACATGTAGTGTTTTAATATGTATTTATACACTTTTGAAAGACTTCAATACACTTATCAAAATACTTCTACTTAACAAAAATGCTTACAATTACATCCTCGTTCAGTTTCATCAACAATTCTACTCGTATGCACGCGTATTCGTACTCGTACAATACACAGCTTTTAGATGTATGTACTATTGGTATATACACTCCAATGATCAGCTCTTAGCAGCCCATGTGAGTCACCTAACACATGTGGGAACCATCATTTGGCAACTAGCATGAAATATCTCATAAAATTACAAAAATATGAGTAATCATTCATGACTTATTTACATGAAAACAAAATTACATATCCTTTATATCTAATCCATACACCAACGACCAAAAACACCTACAAACACTTTCATTCTTCAATTTTCTTCATCTAATTGATCTCTCTCAAGTTCTATCTTCAAGTTCTAAGTGTTCTTCATAAATTCCAAAAGTTCTAGTTTCATAAAATCAAGAATACTTTCAAGTTTGCTAGCTCACTTCCAATCTTGTAAGGTGATCATCCAACCTCAAGAAATCTTTGTTTCTTACAGTAGGTTATCATTCTAATACAAGGTAATAATCATATTCAAACTTTGGTTCAATTTCTATAACTATAACAATCTTATTTCAAGTGATGATCTTACTTGAACTTGTTTTCGTGTCATGATTCTGCTTCAAGAACTTCGAGCCATCCAAGGATCCGTTGAAGCTAGATCCATTTTTCTATTTTCCAGTAGGTTTATCCAAGGAACTTAAGGTAGTAATGATGTTCATAACATCATTCGATTCATACATATAAAGCTATCTTATTCGAAGGTTTAAACTTGTAATCACTAGAACATAGTTTAGTTAATTCTAAACTTGTTCGCAAACAAAAGTTAATCCTTCTAACTTGACTTTTAAAATCAACTAAACACATGTTCTATATCTATATGATATGCTAACTTAATGATTTAAAACCTGGAAACACGAAAAATACCGTAAAACCGGATTTACGCCGTCGTAGTAACACCGCGGGCTGTTTTGGGTTAGTTAATTAAAAACTATGATAAACTTTGATTTAAAAGTTGTTATTCTGAGAAAATGATTTTTATTATGAACATGAAACTATATCCAAAAATTATGGTTAAACTCAAAGTGGAAGTATGTTTTCTAAAATGGTCATCTAGACGTCGTTCTTTCGACTGAAATGACTACCTTTACAAAAACGACTTGTAACTTATTTTTTCGACTATAAACCTATACTTTTTCTATTTAGATTCATAAAATAGAGTTCAATATGAAACCATAGCAATTTGATTCACTCAAAACAGATTTAAAATGAAGAAGTTATGGGTAAAACAAGATTGGATAATTTTTCTCATTTTAGCTACGTGAAAATTGGTAACAAATCTATTCCAACCATAACTTAATCAACTTGTATTGTATATTATGTAATCTTGAGATACCATAGACACGTATACAATGTTTTGACCTATCATGTCGACACATCTATATATATTTCGGAACAACCATAGACACTCTATATGTGAATGTTGGAGTTAGCTATACAGGGTTGAGGTTGATTCCAAAATATATATAGTTTGAGTTGTGATCAATACTGAGATACGTATACACTGGGTCGTGGATTGATTCAAGATAATATTTATCGGTTTATTTCTGTACATCTAACTGTGGACAACTAGTTGTAGGTTATTAACGAGGACAGCTGACTTAATAAACTTAAAACATCAAAATATATTAAAAGTGTTGTAAATATATTTTGAACATACTTTGATATATATGTATATATTGTTATAGGTTCGTGAATCAACAAGTGGCCAAGTCTTACTTCCCGACGAAGTAAAAATCTGTGAAAGTGAGTTATAGTCCCACTTTTAAAATCTAATATTTTTGGGATGAGAATACATGCAGGTTTTATAAATGATTTACAAAATAGACACAAGTAAGTGAAACTACATTCTATGGTTGAATTATCGAAATCGAATATGCCCCTTTTTATTAAGTCTGGTAATCTAAGAATTAGGGAACAGACACCCTAATTGACGCGAATCCTAAAGATAGATCTATTGGGCCTAACAAACCCCATCCAAAGTACCGGATGCTTTAGTACTTCGAAATTTATATCATATCCGAAGGGTGTCCCGGAATGATGGGGATATTTTTATATATGCATCTTGTTAATGTCGGTTACCAGGTGTTCACCATATGAATGATTTTTATCTCTATGTATGGGATGTGTATTGAAATATGAAATCTTGTGATCTATTATTATGATTTGATATATATATAGGTTAAACCTATAACTCACCAACATTTTTGTTGACGTTTTAAGCATGTTTATTCTCAGGTGATTATTAAGAGCTTCCGCTGTCGCATACTTAAATAAGGACGAGATTTGGAGTCCATGCTTGTATGATATTGTGTAAAAACTGCATTCAAGAAACTTATTTTGTTGTAACATATTTGTATTGTAAACCATTATGTAATGGTCGTGTGTAAACAGGATATTTTAGATTATCATTATTTGATAATCTACGTAAAGCTTTTTAAACCTTTATTGATGAAATAAAGGTTATGGTTTGTTTTAAAAATGAATGCAGTCTTTGAAAAATGTCTCATATAGAGGTCAAGACCTCGCAACGAAATCAATTAATATGGAACATTTTTAATCAATAAGAACGGGACATTTCAGCGTTGGTCTTAGAGAACCAGAAAATTTGCATTAGTGTGTCTTATCGAGTTTGTTAGGATGCATTAGTGAGTCTGGACTTCGACCGTGTTTTCTTTAAAAATGATTGCTTAACATTTTTGTTGGAAACTATATATTTTTAACATATGAATATTATGTGATATATTAATCTCTTAACGTGTTTGATATTATGTGATAGATGTCTACCTCTAGAACAAGTCCCATTGACTCACCTAATAATAATGAAGAGTCAAATGTAAATTGGAATGATTCGTGGACAGATTCACAAGTTCCCGAAGAGGAACCGGAAGAAGAGTCGGAACCGGAAGAAGAATCGGAACCGGAAGAAGAATCGGAACCGGAAGAAGAAATAGAACCGGTGGGGGAAATAATAAAACGGTTAAGTAAAAGAGAATCCTCAACCAACCGACCAAGGTTAATTATGGTCAATGGTGTTTCCGCCAAGGAAGCAAAATATTGGGAGGATTACCAATTCTCCGATGAATCGGATTCCGACGAGAATTCCGATGATGTTATAGAAATTACCCCAACTGAATTTAAAAAGGCAAAAGAAAATAATAAGGGAAAGGGCATAAAAATAGAGAAATCTAATTCCAACCCCGATGAACTTTATATGTATCGTCAACCCCCGAAGTCCTTTGTGACAACCCGGAAATTTCCAACCAAATTTAAACTTTAATCTTTATATGTTTCCGACACAATAAGCAATATTTGTTAAGTTAAATTTCAAGAATTTTAAACTATGTTCATACATTCATTCAACCTCGACCAAGTTCCAACGATTCACGAACCATTAAACGAATATGATTATACATGTATATGTGTATATATATTATAACTTGAAACGTAAACGAAATATTAGATTAAATACTTTATATGATTGTATCTGTTTCAAAATGTTTATCAATGGAATTAGAAGATAAGATCAACTGATTGAATTATCAGATATATTAAATTATGATTACAAGTCTCTGTTGAAAGGCCCACGTTGATTTGAGAAATCTTTCCATTTTAACAATATTCGGAAAATGGTAAAGTAATTTATAAATAAGAACAAATTGTCAATCATTGAGAACTAGACAAAGGATAGTGGAAGATTGAATCTCATAAAGACTCGATTGATCTATTTAGTTTCAAACGTACAAAAACGTTTTCAGTTTAAAAAGAACTTTATTATTAAAACGTATATAACTTTTATAAATATCTAGAACCACTTTTGACAACTCATTACTTAACTAGTATGATAAAGATAACGATATTTATATTTTATTTTATTAAATATATATAACGATTTAAATTAATATTATATATATTTATACGCGTATAATACGTACATAGTTTTATACTTTTACTATACTTAAACTTTACCTTTACTTTATTTTTACTTTACTTTAACTTTAATAATTCACTTTAATAATTCATACTTTAATAATTCATACTTTAATAATTCACTTTAATAATTCATACTTTAATAATTCACTTTAATAATTCATACTTTAATAATTCACTTTAATAATTCATACTTTAATAATTCACTTTAATAATTCAAAAATTTATTATAAATAGAATTCAATAGGTTTCATTATTTCATAGAAACTTGAAAATATTTTTCTCTAAACACTCTCAATCGATTTACATATATATATTTACTCCGTATTATTTCAAGATATTATTAGTATACATAAAATATTACGACGGAGTGCTGTCCGAGTGATTTCGAAATTGTTTTTCGAGTAGGATAGGATTAAGGAAATTATGGGTTATAGCTATGGAGGTGATTGAGTATGGTTCATGGGTATGCTCGTGAGGTCAATATAGTGTTTATCATTTCCGTTGCGTCTACGTACGTTTCCTGCAATATTGAATCTCAATATTGATACGTGAGTACTCATAATTTAACTTTTACATACTAATAGTGTATCCCTGACTAGTGCTCGAGTATTTAGGATTATGCATGCTTGTACTTTTGATATTGCCCTTAGACAGGTTAGGTTGAATCTTGAATTAGTTACACTTGCGGTTGAGATAAGGTATAAGATATGCATATCCTTGGAAAGCTAGCGAAAAATTAAGAACTTTTCCTTTAGATATCGAATGGTTTCGATGAACGGATTAGAAGTTATAATCAATTGAATTTTTGATATTTTTATTAAAAATGATTATTATTATCGTCGTTTTTATCGTCGTTCTAGTTTTATCTTATTATTATCATTATTATTATCTTTATCAATAAAAGAGATTTATCATTAAAAATTGTTTTTTTTATTACTATCGTTATTATCGTTAAAGTTATAATTAGTATTATTATTATTATTATCCAATTATCATTATTATTATTATTATTATTATTATTATTAGTATTATTATTATTATTATCATTATTAATATATATATATATATCATTATTTAAAAATGGTTATTGTTATTGTTATTGTTATTATTATTATTACTATATTATCATTAAGATAATTATTAGTATTATCGTTAATAATATTATAGTAACTATCATTATTAATATTAGTGTAATTAAAACAAATAATTGTAACACCTAAATATTTTGATTATTATTATTATCATTATTATGAACACGATATAAAAGACGATTAAAAGCTATTAAACAAAACGATTAGGAAATAATGAGTAAGAGTATCATGATGAAATTAAAATATTATAAGATATTAATTTAGATAAAATTATCGTTCTTATTATTTTTATCATTACTATTATTATTAAAAGTATCGTTAGTATTAAAACTATCATTTTAACAAAAATTATCATTTTAATAGAAATGTCATTGTTACTATAAAATATCATTATTATTATTATTTTAAATAGAATTATTATTTTAAAGATAATATTAAAAATTATCGTAAATATTAAAGTTATCATAATTAGAATTATCGTTTTATCATAATGTCATCTTAGTAATTATAAATATTGATATTTTTATAATAATAATTATTATTACAAAATAATATAACTTTTACTTACTATCATTATAGATATTATTTTATAAAATAAATATGTGATACAAACATATTTTACTACGTGTAATAACTTACTTTAATAATACCTATCATATTATCTTTATGATATTAAATGAACCCTATAAATTTTATTACTTAATATATATAAAAGTATATTTGATTATATAAATTTAATATAAAATTTTATTTATTAATAAATAAATTATATTATTTACTCTAATAAATCTTTTTAAAATATTTTAAAATATAAAACGACGATATTTAAACTATATATTAATCATGTATAGATTTTTAGAAATTATTTTGAGTCAAATTTACTTTTGTTGACTTTTGCATATTAGTCTCGAGCATTAGGATTGTGGTACACTATGACTTGACCTAATTTGTTAGACAAATATTGACCAACATATAAATATATATAATTAATTTAGGTTCGTGAATCCAAGGCCAACCTTGCACTTGTTCAATGACGTTATATGTATTTTTACTACGAAATACAGTATGGTGAGTTTCATTATTCCCTTTTCATATACATTTTTGGGCTGAGAATACATGCAAATAATTTATTAACTATTTTACAATATTTATATGTGAAATGTCCCGTTCTTATTGATTAAAAACGTTCCATATTAATTGATTTCGTTGCGAGGTTTTGACCTCTATATGAGACGTTTTTCAAAGACTGCATTCATTTTTAAACAAACCATAACCTTTATTTCATCAATAAAGGTTTAAAAAGCTTTACGTAGATTATCAAATAATGATAATCTAAAATATCCTGTTTACACACGACCATTACATAATGGTTTACAATACAAATATGTTACAACAAAATAAGTTTCTTGAATGCAGTTTTTACACAATATCATACAAGCATGGACTCCAAATCTTGTCCTTATTTAAGTATGCGACAGCGGAAGCTCTTAATAATCACCTGAGAATAAACATGCTTAAAACGTCAACAAAAATGTTGGTGAGTTATAGGTTTAACCTATATATATCAAATCGTAACAATAGACCACAAGATTTCATATTTCAATACACATCCCATACATAGAGATAAAAATCATTCATATGGTGAACACCTGGTAACCGACAATAACAAGATGCATATATAAGAATATCCCCATCATTCCGGGACACCCTTCGGATATGATATAAATTTCGAAGTACTAAAACATCCGGTACTTTGGATGGGGTTTGTTAGGCCCAATAGATCTATCTTTAGGATTCGCGTCAATTAGGGTGTCTGTTCCCTAATTCTTAGATTACCAGACTTAATAAAAAGGGGCATATTCTGATGGAATTTAATAAGTTCAAAATGACATGTTCATGTAATTTGCACAATCATAAAACCAATTTTAAGATAGTTAATACAAGCGGAAGCATTATTAGAGCATGTATATTTGTAAAGGCATTTTGTCAAATTCCATATAAATATCAAGTCTTGAATCATGCTTACATATAAAATGAGTGAAGATGAAGATTATACCTCCTCACAATGATGAGTATTGAGCTGAATTTGGATAGCAACAAGTAGGGAAAAGATGATGAAAGCAAGCTCCAAAACAATGAAGCCTCAAGGAGAAATACCCCAAACTTTTTACCCAACACCTAATGCTATGGTTAGGATTTATTATCACTTGAAAACAAGCTTTCAAACAAGCTCAAGAACCTTCTCCTCTAGCTGAAAATTTCGGCCAGAATCAGCTCACCAAGCATGAGAGTGTTTTCTTGTTGTAGTTATGTTTGAATGCATGTCTTGGAAAAAATACTTGAGTCAAAGCATGGGTATCTATGTTAAGCATGTGTATGTGATATTGTGCCACATTAAAGTAGTAAAATGAGCATGGGTGAGACCCCCTTGGTCTCAACAAAACCGTCCCCCATGGGGATATGTTCCAAAATTATGTAACTTGCATTATTTAATAAAACTAGTTACATATCATGTCATGCTCTTTTATTACTTACATTTTATAAAACAATTATGAAATGTATCACAATATAACTTACTTAAACTTGTAAATATTTGAATGCTTATCATATAAATTATCCTAATAATTTATCTCAAGTAATAATATTTTAGAAAACCGATTTTCTAAAATTCAAGTGTCGCGTATTTATTTAACGACCCATTCGTTAAGATTAAATACATATAAGGTGTTGGTAAGTTTGTTATTGGGTATGACCCGACTTGGATCATAACACGTCAGCCACGTTAATTTAATATGTCTCTCGGGCATACGAAATACCTTCAATCTCCCACTTGCACGAGAAACATAAGAAATTAATGCAAGTGATGGATACAGCCTAACACACCGTCCATCACCCCTGATATGTTATGACTTTGTGCCATTCAATAACATCATCCCTTTCGAGTTCCCATCTCGAACATGATTAGGTGAATCTTTCATTATATCCTTTCATCCTAGATGTCATGTCAAATCCAAGAGATACAGAGTGACCACTCTCTTATAGATTTAACTTTATCAGGCCTTAGACATCTGACTCTCAACGAATAAGAGGGACAAATTCCATCTTGACTACATACGTCCTAAATACACACTTTGTATTATACCTGAGCTCTTCCTTATGTACTATCATATTCCAGAATAGTGAAGGAAGGAATCAAGGCATAATACTTGGTGAATATTAGGACCCAATATGTATCTCAGGTCAGAGGATACGATGATATTCGCCTTTACTCAAGATTACATGTGATCAACCACAAAGGCTCTATACAGTAATTCTTGAGAGCGGGTCTTCCAATATTTGTTTCCCACAAATATCTATGAACCTTGGTTGCAACCTTGCCCCACATTCAACCTATGAATGTATACCAATCCAAGTTCATAATAGTCTAAACCTCACACTTGTTCCCACAAATGTGATCGACTACGGAAATTTAGAATAGTTGCTTATTCATGGATGAAATATGCAAAATAGGAACATAACTCAAATAAATTAACACCATAGTTATATTAATGAGTTTGAATAATTTCGTTCCGGTACAATACATAAAATAGATCATATCCAATCACTAGAATATCGAAGCCCTAATGCACAAACATGTCCCTCATGTTTTGGCCCATGTAAAAGCTTCGTGAGTGGATCCGCAACATTTTGATCTGTGTGAACTTTGTGAATACATATCTTTCCCTTTTCAACCTCATCCCTGATGTAGTTGAATCTCCGCTCAATGTGACGAGTCTTTTGATGAGCACGAGGTTCCTTGATTTGAGCAATCGCACCCTCGTTGTCACAAAAGATCTCAAGAGGGTCCTGAATGGAAGGGACCACTCCTAAGTCGTCGATGAATTTCTTCATCCATGCAGCTTCCTGAGCTGCCAGTGAGGCGGCAATGTACTCCGACTCTGTAGTGGATAACGCAACAACTTCCTGTTTCGAACTCTTCCAAGAGACCGCACCACCATTTAACATGAAGACATAACCGGATTGTGATCGAGAGTCATCTCGATCAGTTTGAAAACTCGCGTCCACGTAACCTTTTACAGCGAGTTCCTCCTCACCAGACCCATATATTAGAAACATATCCTTAGTCCTCCTAAGGTATTTCAATATGCTTTTAACAGCAATCCAATGACTATTTCCTGGGTTATTCTGGTATCTACTTGTCAAGCTTAGAGCGCATGACACATCCGGTCTAGTACATATCATTGCATACATGATAGACCCAATAGCAGATGCGTATGGGACTTTCTTCATTCTCTCTTGTTCATCTTTCGTGGTAGGACACTGAGATGAACTGAGAACGGTTCCCTTTTGAATAGGTACCAAACCTCTCTTAGAGTTTTCCATCTTGAACCTTTTCAAGATTTTATCAATGTATGTACTTTGACTTAAACCTATCAATCTCTTGGATCTATTCCTATAGATCCCTATCCCCAATATGTATTGTGCATCTCCAAGATCCTTAATGGAGAAGCAACTCTTTAGCCAAGTTTTGACTCCTTGCATTGTGGTAATATCATTCCCAAATAATAATATATCATCCACATATAGTACAAGGAACATGATAGTGCTCCCACTAGCTTTCTTATATACACAAGCTTCATCACCATTTTTAATGAAGCCAAATTTCTCGGCTTCCTCATTAAAACGATGATTCCACATTCTAGATGCTTGTTTCAATCCGTAGATTGACTTCTTTAACTTGCATACACTTTTAGGATATTTTGGATCAACAAAACCTTCAGGCTGGACCATATAGACATCTTCCATAAGATATCCATTTAGGAAAGCGGTTTTGACATCCATTTGCCATATTTCATAGTCGTAGTGAGCAGCAATGGCAAATAATATCCTAATAGACTTTAGCATTGCCACAGGCGAGAAAGTTTCATCATAATCAACCCCTTGAGTTTGAGTGAAACCTTTTGCAACAAGTCTAGCTTTATATGTATCCAAGTTTCCATGTATGTCGGTTTTCATTTTGAAAAGCCATTTGCAATCAACTAGCTTAGAGCTAGGAGGTTGCTCAACAAGTTCCCACACTTGGTTTTCATACATGGATTGCATCTCGGCGTTCATGGCTTCCTGCCATTTATCTTTATCAATCCTTGATAAAGCATCTTGGTAGTTTGTTGGTTCATCCAAATCAACCGTATAGCAACCATCTATGAGAAACCCATATCTCTCAGGAGGATTGCTAATCCTACCAGATCTACGAATGTCTTGTGTATTTTGATCATCCATTTGATCACTATCAACATTTTCATGTTGAGTGTTAGTGTCAACCAATTGTGTATCATCTACTTGATCTTGAACCTCTTCAAGATCTATTTTCCTTTCACTATTTCCTTCCATTAGGAACTTAGTTTCAAGGAATTCAGCCTTCCGAGCAACAAATACATTCTGCTCGGAAGGATCATAGAAATAGTATCCCATATTATCCTTGGGATATCCTATGAAGATACACTTCGTGGATCGAGCATTCAACTTATTAGGGACGTAACGCTTAGGGTAAGCTTCACATCCCCATACCTTTAAGTATGATAGAGATGGAGGTTTTCCAAACCACATCTCATGAGGTGTTCGTTCCACTTTCTTGGTTGGGGCCATATTTAAAATACGAGCCGCTGAGCATAGACAATAACCCCAGAATGATAGAGGTAACGAGCTTCTAGCCATCATAGATCGAACCATATCCATTAGGGTTCGGTTCCTCCTTTCGGACACACCATTAAGCTGTGGTGTCCCAGGTGGAGTAAGTTGCGAGATAATCCCACAACTTCTAAGATGATCTTGGAAGGCATCGCTTAGGTATTCACCTCCTCTATCGGTTCGAAGTACCTTAATTGTCTTATTGAGTTGATTTTGTACTTCGTTTTGATATTCTTTGAATGCTTCAAACGTTTCGTCCTTGTGTCTTAATAAGTAGACATATCCGAAACGACTAAAGTCATCAATGAAAGTAACGAAGTATCTTTCACCATTCCTAGCTATGGGCTTAAAGGGTCCACATACATCCGAATGTATTAATCCCAATAAGTCCTTAGCCCTTTCATAGGTCCCTTTGAAAGGTACTTTAGTCATTTTGCCTTGTAAACAAGATTCACACACATCAAACGAGTCCATCTCATTTGATTTCAAGAGTCCATTCTTTTGAAGTGTATGCATTCGGTTCTTGTTTATGTGACCAAGGCGACAATGCCATAAGTAGGAATCACTCAAATCCCTTTTGAGTTTCTTGGTGCTAGTGTGGTATATAGAGCTCGATGATGTGTCATCATGAACCAATTCATAAATTCCATTTGAAGGCGAAGCCTTGAAATAGAATACATTATCTTTAGAAACATGAATATCATCATCAATAAAATTAACAACGTAACCACATTGTTTTAAGCGAGAAATAGAAATAATGTTTCTACACAAATCCGGAGCATACAAAACATTTTCTAAAATAAGTTCCAATCCGCTTGGAAGCTTTAAAATAAAATCTCCTTGAGCTTTAACATGCACCTTTGCACCATTGCCCATATAGAGACTTGATATTCCCGCCTTATGATCACTTCTTTTGAACCCCTGCAAAGAATTGCAAATATGAGTTCCACATCCAGTGTCTAATACCCATGTATTAGAAGAAGTAATACTTAGCTCTATATATACCATATATATATTACCTGAGGTTTGCCCTGCATCCCTCTTATCCTTCAACTCCTTAAGATAGATCGGACAGTTTCGTTTCCAATGACCCATTTCACCGCAACCGAAACATGGGTCTTCCTTGGGGTTTGCCTTCTCGGCTACCTTTTGCCTCTTAGCCTTGTTGATGGTTGGGGTAACCATCTTCCCCTTCCCTTTGCCTTGGTAAGCGGGTCCTTTTCTCTTAGCCACCTTTGGCTTAGAGGTCTTACCTTTGGACCCACCTTGATCGATTGCTAACACGGGTAAAGCCCTTTTACCCATGCTAGTTTCCGCCGTTCTAAGCATACCGTGAAGCTCACCTATGCTCTTATCCATCCCATTCATATTGTAATTAATTACAAATTGATCAAACCTTTTTGATAGGGAGTTAAGGATAAGATCGGTGGCTAACTCATTAGATATGTTTAGGTTAAGACGGTTAGCACGATCAATAAGGCTTTTCATCTTAAGTACATAAGATGAAACCGATTGGGTATCGTCCATACGACAAGCATGTAGCGCTCGAACCGTTTCGAAGCGTTCGACACGCGCTTGTTGAAGGAACATCTCCTTCAATTGCGTTATCATGTCGTATGCACTATGATGTTCGAAATCCTTTTGGAGTTCGGGTATCATAGTCCCAAGCATTAAGCATGAGACTTGAAGGGAGTCGTGGCAATACTTATCGTAAGAGGCCATTGCCTCCACATCATTCTCATCCGGTTGATCGGGAATGGGGTCCTCAAGCACATACATTTTATCCTCTTGTTTGAGGACAATCCGAAGATTGCGAAACCAATCCATAAAGTTTGTATGGTTGAGTTTGTCTTTCTCTAAGAGAGACCTTAATGATAGGTGGTTTAGGTTAAGTGGTGCGTTAGGAATGTTGTTGTTGTTATTGGTGGCCATCTACAAAATTAACAAAGTTCGTTTAAGTATCGATTTTAATTTAACATTCAATACCCTTTAAATCAAATTGAATTATTAAATTCTAGAATCCAACGGTAAACCAAATTTCAGTTAGGTGACCTTTATCCCGCAATTTGATTTAGCTAGGTAGTCAAATAAATGACAATTGCAATCCATTTGCAACTTCTAGAGTATGGGATCATGCAATCCTTTTGCATGGCATATTTATCCCATCAACGCCTATTTGTTCTTCATGCTTCGGTGACCCTAAGTTCATGATTCCCAAATCAAGTCGTCCTACTTGTATAGACTTGTAAATTTAACATACATGTGGTTAGGTGACCTTTATCCCACAAGCATGCGAAATTTACCTTAATCATATTAGTTTGCTCATAACGGTTAGGTGACCTTTATCCCATCATGAGTTCCCTAATACTTTTAAGTGTCACACAATAGGATGGCGTTAAACTTGTTTACCTTGTTAGTGAAAGGGATTTTGAGTTTTCGTTAATTCTAGTTTGAGAAAACTTTTATGCCATACACCAACATGCATTTAGTGTATGGTACTTATGAAAAACCATTTTCATGTCTTGTAATTTTAGCCAATTACATGATATAAACCATTTTATACATCATGTTCTTAATAACCACTTATTAATGTCCTTTTAGCCATTTCAATTTAACCGATTAAATTGTGGTTTGATAAATTTCATGTTTGTTAATAATTTAACCAATTAAATTTTCCGTTTTGCATGTTGTTAACTATTATTAATTTAACCAATTAAATGTAGTTGTGCTTGTTGTAAACTTGTGTGATAACTTGTAGTAACCAAACATACAAACCATAATCAAACAACACAACATGCATGCAAAACAATTTTGTTCACAATCAAGCCTTTTGGTAAGCATTTTGTTTAGCCGAAAACAAAATGCCACCGGGTAATGGGTCATAACACAAAGTAGGAGATTTTACCACTCCCACTTAATCTTGCATCCAAGTAGATTCTTCTTGTGTTCTTCCTTTGACACCATCTTTTATCTTCATTTTTACAAAAAATATATCCTAATACATTTTTCTAAAAAAATGAAAATACAACCTAATCTATTTTACATACCAAATATAAAATAAATTACATAGCCAAAATTAATATTACATACCAAATGAATAATTAATTTTACAAACCAAATGAATAATACAAATCATTCAAACACACAACCAAACAAACACAAGGTCTAGGCATTGATTGTGAACAACAACATAGAATAAAATTGACCAAATGACAAGTTCCAAACCCTTTTGGAACCCCAATAATTCGGCCAACTTACCAAACCCACCCAAACCCGAACATTTTTACATTCCATATTCATGCATGTACATGGAATGCAAATATAGTGGGTTTAAAGACAATATACGAAGCATAATCCATAGACTTCGGCTCTAGATACCATTGATGGAATTTAATAAGTTCAAAATGACATGTTCATGTAATTTGCACAATCATAAAACCAATTTTAAGATAGTTAATACAAGCGGAAGCATTATTAGAGCATGTATATTTGTAAAGGCATTTTGTCAAATTCCATATAAATATCAAGTCTTGAATCATGCTTACATATAAAATGAGTGAAGATGAAGATTATACCTCCTCACAATGATGAGTATTGAGCTGAATTTGGACAGCAACAAGTAGGGAAAAGATGATGAAAGCAAGCTCCAAAACAATGAAGCCTCAAGGAGAAATACCCCAAACTTTTTACCCAACACCTAATGCTATGGTTAGGATTTATTATCACTTGAAAACAAGCTTTCAAACAAGCTCAAGAACCTTCTCCTCTAGCTGAAAATTTCGGCCAGAATCAGCTCACCAAGCATGAGAGTGTTTTCTTGTTGTAGTTATGTTTGAATGCATGTCTTGGAAAAAATACTTGAGTCAAAGCATGGGTATCTATGTTAAGCATGTGTATGTGATATTGTGCCACATTAAAGTAGTAAAATGAGCATGGGTGAGACCCCCTTGGTCTCAACAAAACCGTCCCCCATGGGGATATGTTCCAAAATTATGTAACTTGCATTATTTAATAAAACTAGTTACATATCATGTCATGCTCTTTTATTACTTACATTTTATAAAACAATTATGAAATGTATCACAATATAACTTACTTAAACTTGTAAATATTTGAATGCTTATCATATAAATTATCCTAATAATTTATCTCAAGTAATAATATTTTAGAAAACCGATTTTCTAAAATTCAAGTGTCGCGTATTTATTCAACGACCCATTCGTTAAGATTAAATACATATAAGGTGTTGGTAAGTTTGTTATTGGGTATGACCCGACTTGGATCATAACACGTCAGCCACGTTAATTTAATATGTCTCTCGGGCATACGAAATACCTTCATATTCGATTTCGATAATTCAACCATAGAATGTAGTTTCACGTACTTGTGTCTATTTTGTAAATCATTTATAAAACCTGCATGTATTCTCATCCCAAAAATATTAGATTTTAAAAGTGGGACTATAACTCACTTTCACAGATTTTTACTTCGTCGGGAAGTAAGACTTGGCCACTGGTTGATTCACGAACCTATAACAATATATACATATATATCAAAGTATGTTCAAAATATATTTACAACACTTTTAATATATTTTGATGTTTTAAGTTTATTAAGTCAGCTGTCCTCGTTAGTAACCTACAACTAGTTGTCCACAGTTAGATGTATAGAAATAAATCGATAAATATTATCTTGAATCAATCCACGACCCAGTGTATACGTATCTCAGTATTGATCACAACTCAAACTATATATATTTTGGAATCAACCTCAACCCTGTATAGCTAACTCCAACATTCACATATAGAGTGTCTATGGTTGTTCCGAAATATATATAGATGTGTCGACATGATAGGTCGAAACATTGTATACGTGTCTATGGTATCTCAAGATTACATAATATATAATACAAGTTGATTAAGTTATGGTTGGAATAGATTTGTTACCAATTTTCACGTAACTAAAATGAGAAAAATTATCCAATCTTGTTTTACCCATAACTTCTTCATTTTAAATCCGTTTTGAGTGAATCAAATTGCTATGGTTTCATATTGAACTCTATTTTATGAATCTAAACAAAAAAAGTATAGGTTTCTAGTCGGAAAAATAAGTTACAAGTCATTTTTGTAAAGGTAGTCATTTCAGTCGAAAGAACGACGTCTAGATGACCATTTTAGAAAACATACTTCCACTTTGAGTTTAACCATAATTTTTGGATATAGTTTCATGTTCATAATAAAAATCATTTTCTCAGAATAACAACTTTTAAATCAAAGTTTATCATAGTTTTTAATTAACTAACCCAAAACAGCCCGCGGTGTTACTACGACGGCGTAAATCCGGTTTTACGGTGTTTTTCGTGTTTCCAGGTTTTAAATCATTAAGTTAGCATATCATATAGATATAGAACATGTGTGTAGTTAATTTTAAAAGTCAAGTTAGAAGGATTAACTTTTGTTTGCGAACAAGTTTAGAATTAACTAAACTATGTTCTAGTGATTACGAGTTTAAACCTTCGAATAAGATAGCTTTATATGTATGAATCGAATGATGTTATGAACATCATTACTACCTTAAGTTCCTTGGATGAACCTACTGGAAAAGAGAAAAATGGATCTAGCTTCAATGGATCCTTGGATGGCTCAAAGTTCTTGAAGCAAAATCATGACACGAAAACAAGTTCAAGTAAGATCATCAGTTGAAATAAGATTGTTATAGTTATAGAAATTGAACCAAAGTTTGAATATGATTATTACCTTGTATTAGAATGATAACCTACTGTAAGAAACAAAGATTTCTTGAGGTTGGATGATCACCTTACAAGATTGGAAGTGAGCTAGCAATCTTGAAAGTATTCTTGATTTTATGAAACTAGAACTTTTGGAATTTATGAAGAACACTTAGAACTTGAAGATAGAACTTGAGAGAGATCAATTAGATGAAGAAAATTGAAGAATGAAAGTGTTTTTAGGTGTTTTTGGTCGTTGGTGTATGGATTAGATATAAAGGATATGTAATTTTGTTTTCATGTAAATAAGTCATGAATGATTACTCATATTTTTGTAATTTTATGAGATATTTCATGCTAGTTGCCAAATGATGGTTCCCACATGTGTTAGGTGACTCACATGGGCTGCTAAGAGCTGATAATTGGAGTGTATATACCAATAGTACATACATCTAAAAGCTGTGTATTGTACGAGTACGAATACGGGTGCATACGAGTAGAATTGTTGATGAAACTGAACGAGGATGTAATTGTAAGCATTTTTGTTAAGTAGAAGTATTTTGATAAGTGTCTTGAAGTCTTTCAAAAGTGTATGAATACATATTAAAACACTACATGTATATACATTTTAACTGAGTCGTTAAGTCATCGTTAGTCGTTACATGTAAGTGTTGTTTTGAAACCTTTAGGTTAACGATCTTGTTAAATGTTGTTAACCCAATGTTTATAATAACAAAAGAGATTTTAAATTATTATATTATCATGATATTATGATGTACGAATATCTCTTAATATGATATATATACATTAAATGTCGTTACAACGATAAACGTTACATATATGTCTCGTTTCAAAATCATTAAGTTAGTAGTCTTGTTTTTACATATGTAGTTCATTGTTAATATAATTAATGATATGTTTACTTATCATAATATCATGTTAACTATATATATAACCATATATATGTCATCATATAGTTTTTTTACAAGTTTTAACGTTCGTGAATCACCGGTCAACTTGGGTGGTCAATTGTCTATATGAAACCTATTTCAATTAATCAAGTATTAACAAGTTTGATTGCTTAACATGTTGGAAACATTTAATCATGTAAACATCAATCTCAATTAATATATATAAACATGGAAAAGTTCGGGTCACTACAGTACCTACCCGTTAAATAAATTTCGTCCCGAAATTTTAAGCTGTTGAAGGTGTTGACGAATCTTCTGGAAATAGATGCGGGTATTTCTTCTTCATCTGATCTTCATGCTCCCAGGTGAACTCGGGTCCTCTACGAGCATTCCATCGAACCTTAACAATTGGTATCTTGTTTTGCTTAAGTCTTTTAACCTCACGATCCATTATTTCGACGGGTTCTTCGATGAATTGGAGTTTTTCGTTGATTTGGATTTCATCTAACGGAATAGTGAGATCTTCTTTAGCAAAACATTTCTTCAAATTCGAGACGTGGAAAGTGTTATGTACAGCCGCGAGTTGTTGAGGTAACTCAAGTCGGTAAGCTACTGGTCCGACACGATCAATAATCTTGAATGGTCCAATATACCTTGGATTTAATTTCCCTCGTTTACCAAATCGAACAACGCCTTTCCAAGGTGAAACTTTAAGCATGACCATCTCTCCAATTTCAAATTCTATATCTTTTCTTTTAATGTCAGCGTAGCTCTTTTGTCGACTTTGGGCGGTTTTCAACCGTTGTTGAATTTGGATGATCTTCTCGGTAGTTTCTTGTATAATCTCCGGACCCGTAATCTGTCTATCCCCCACCTCACTCCAACAAATCGGAGACCTGCACTTTCTACCATAAAGTGCTTCAAACGGCGCCATCTCAATGCTTGAATGGTAGCTGTTGTTGTAGGAAAATTCTGCTAACGGTAGATGTCGATCCCAACTGTTTCCGAAATCAATAACACATGCTCGTAGCATGTCTTCAAGCGTTTGTATCGTCCTTTCGCTCTGCCCATCAGTTTGTGGATGATAGGCAGTACTCATGTCTAGACGAGTTCCTAATGCTTGCTGTAATGTCTGCCAGAATCTTGAAATAAATCTGCCATCCCTATCAGAGATAATAGAGATTGGTATTCCATGTCTGGAGACGACTTCCTTCAAATACAGTCGTGCTAACTTCTCCATCTTGTCATCTTCTCTTATTGGTAGGAAGTGTGCTGATTTGGTGAGACGATCAACTATTACCCAAATAGTATCAAAACCACTTGCAGTCCTTGGCAATTTAGTGATGAAATCCATGGTAATGTTTTCCCATTTCCATTCCGGGATTTCGGGTTGTTGAAGTAGACCTGATGGTTTCTGATGCTCAGCTTTGACCTTAGAACACGTCAAACATTCTCCTACGTATTTAGCAACATCGGCTTTCATACCCGGCCACCAAAAATGTTTCTTGAGATCCTTGTACATCTTCCCCGTTCCAGGATGTATTGAGTATCTGGTTTTATGAGCTTCTCTAAGTACCATTTCTCTCATATCTCCAAATTTTGGTACCCAAATCCTTTCAGCCCTATACCGGGTTCCGTCTTCCCGAATATTAAGATGCTTCTCCGATCCTTTGGGTATTTCATCCTTTAAATTTCCCTCTTTTAAAACTCCTTGTTGCGCCTCCTTTATTTGAGTAGTAATGTTATTATGAATCATTATATTCATAGATTTTACTCGAATGGGTTCTCTATCCTTCCTGCTCAAGGCATCGGCTACCACATTTGCCTTCCCCGGGTGGTAACGAATCTCAAAATCGTAATCATTCAATAATTCAATCCACCTACGCTGCCTCATATTCAGTTGTTTCTGATTAAATATGTGTTGAAGACTTTTGTGGTCGGTATATATAATACTTTTGACCCCATATAAGTAGTGCCTCCAAGTCTTTAATGCAAAAACAACCGCGCCTAATTCCAAATCATGCGTCGTATAATTTTGTTCGTGAATCTTCAATTGTCTAGACGCATAAGCAATCACCTTCGTTCGTTGCATTAATACACAACCGAGACCTTGCTTTGATGCGTCACAATAAATCACAAAATCATCATTCCCTTCAGGCAATGACAATATAGGTGCCGTAGTTAGCTTTTTCTTCAATAACTGAAACGCTTTCTCTTGTTCATCATTCCATTCAAATTTCTTCCCTTTATGCGTTAATGCAGTCAAGGGTTTTGCTATTCTGGAAAAGTCTTGGATGAACCTTCTGTAGTAACCAGCTAGTCCTAAAAACTGGCGTATGTGTTTCGGAGTTTTCGGGGTTTCCCACTTTTCAACAGTTTCTATCTTTGCCGGATCCACCTTAATACCTTCTTTGTTCACTATGTGACCGAGGAATTGAACTTCTTCCAACCAAAATGCACACTTTGAAAACTTAGCGTACAATTCTGAAATGTCCCGTTCTTATTGATTAAAAACGTTCCATATTAATTGATTTCGTTGCGAGGTTTTGACCTCTATATGAGACGTTTTTCAAAGACTGCATTCATTTTTAAACAAACCATAACCTTTATTTCATCAATAAAGGTTTAAAAAGCTTTACGTAGATTATCAAATAATGATAATCTAAAATATCCTGTTTACACACGACCATTACATAATGGTTTACAATACAAATATGTTACAACAAAATAAGTTTCTTGAATGCAGTTTTTACACAATATCATACAAGCATGGACTCCAAATCTTGTCCTTATTTAAGTATGCGACAGCGGAAGCTCTTAATAATCACCTGAGAATAAACATGCTTAAAACGTCAACAAAAATGTTGGTGAGTTATAGGTTTAACCTATATATATCAAATCGTAACAATAGACCACAAGATTTCATATTTCAATACACATCCCATACATAGAGATAAAAATCATTCATATGGTGAACACCTGGTAACCGACAATAACAAGATGCATATATAAGAATATCCCCATCATTCCGGGACACCCTTCGGATATGATATAAATTTCGAAGTACTAAAGCATCCGGTACTTTGGATGGGGTTTGTTAGGCCCAATAGATCTATCTTTAGGATTCGCGTCAATTAGGGTGTCTGTTCCCTAATTCTTAGATTACCAGACTTAATAAAAAGGGGCATATTCGATTTCGATAATTCAACCATAGAATGTAGTTTCACGTACTTGTGTCTATTTTGTAAATCATTTATAAAACCTGCATGTATTCTCATCCCAAAAATATTAGATTTTAAAAGTGGGACTATAACTCACTTTCACAGATTTTTACTTCGTCGGGAAGTAAGACTTGGCCACTGGTTGATTCACGAACCTATAACAATATATACATATATATCAAAGTATGTTCAAAATATATTTACAACACTTTTAATATATTTTGATGTTTTAAGTTTATTAAGTCAGCTGTCCTCGTTAGTAACCTACAACTAGTTGTCCACAGTTAGATATACAGAAATAAATCGATAAATATTATCTTGAATCAATCCACGACCCAGTGTATACGTATCTCAGTATTGATCACAACTCAAACTATACATATTTTGGAATCAACCTCAACCCTGTATAGCTAACTCCAACATTCACATATAGAGTGTCTATGGTTGTTCCGAAATATATATAGATGTGTCGACATGATAGGTCGAAACATTGTATACGTGTCTATGGTATCTCAAGATTACATAATATACAATACAAGTTGATTAAGTTATGGTTGGAATATATTTGTTACCAATTTTCACGTAGCTAAAATGAGAAAATTTATCCAATCTTGTTTTACCCATAACTTCTTCATTTTAAATCCGTTTTGAGTGAATCAAATTGCTATGGTTTCATATTGAACTCTATTTTATGAATCTAAACAGAAAAAGTATAGGTTTATAGTCGGAAAAATAAGTTACAAGTCATTTTTTGTAAAGGTAGTCATTTCAGTCGAAAGAACGACGTCTAGATGACCATTTTAGAAAACATACTTCCACTTTGAGTTTAACTATAATTTTTGGATATAGTTTCATGTTCATAATAAAAATCATTTTCTCAGAATAACAACTTTTAAATCAAAGTTTATCATAGTTTTTAATTAACTAACCCAAAACAGCCCGCGGTGTTACTACGACGGCGTAAATCCGGTTTTACGGTGTTTTTCGTGTTTCCAGGTTTTAAATCATTAAGTTAGCATATCATATAGATATAGAACATGTGTTTAGTTGATTTTAAAAGTCAAGTTAGAAGGATTAACTTTTGTTTGCGAACAAGTTTAGAATTAACTAAACTATGTTCTAGTGATTACAAGTTTAAACCTTCGAATAAGATAGCTTTATATGTATGAATCGAATGATGTTATGAACATCATTACTACCTTAAGTTCCTTGGATGAACCTACTGGAAAAGTGAAAAATGGATCTAGCTTCAATGGATCCTTGGATGGCTCAAAGTTCTTGAAGCAAAATCATGACACGAAAACAAGTTCAAGTAAGATCATCACTTGAAATAAGATTGTTATAGTTATAGAAATTGAACCAAAGTTTGAATATAATTATTACCTTGTATTAGAATGATAACCTACTGTAAGAAACAAAGATTTCTTGAGGTTGGATGATCACCTTACAAGATTGGAAGTGAGCTAGCAAACTTGAAAGTATTCTTGATTTTATGAAACTAGAACTTTTGGAATTTATGAAGAACACTTAGAACTTGAAGATAGAACTTGAGAGAGTTCAATTAGATGAAGAAAATTGAAGAATGAAAGTGTTTGTAGGTGTTTTTGGTCGTTGGTGTATGGATTAGATATAAAGGATATGTAATTTTGTTTTCATGTAAATAAGTCATGAATGATTACTCATATTTTTGTAATCTTATGAGATATTTCATGCTAGTTGCCAAATGATGGTTCCCACATGTGTTAGGTGACTCACATGGGCTGCTAAGAGCTGATCATTGGAGTGTATATACCAATAGTACATACATCTAAAAGCTGTGTATTGTACGAGTACGAATACGGGTGCATACGAGTAGAATTGTTGATGAAACTGAACGAGAATGTAATTGTAAGCATTTTTGTTAAGTAGAAGTATTTTGATAAGTGTATTGAAGTCTTTCAAAAGTGTATAAATACATATTAAAACACTACATGTATATACATTTTAACTGAGTCGTTAAGTCATCGTTAGTCGTTACATGTAAGTGTTGTTTTGAAACCTTTAGGTTAACGATCTTGTTAAATGTTGTTAACCCAATGTTTATAATATCAAAAGAGATTTTAAATTATTATATTATCATGATATTATGATGTACGAATATCTCTTAATATGATATATATACATTAAATGTCGTTACAACGATAAACGTTACATATATGTCTCGTTTCAAAATCATTAAGTTAGTAGTCTTGTTTTTACATATGTAGTTCATTGTTAATATAATTAATGATATGTTTACTTATCATAATATCATGTTAACTATATATATAACCATATATATGTCATCATATAGTTTTTTTTTACAAGTTTTAACGTTCGTGAATCACCGGTCAACTTGGGTGGTCAATTGTCTATATGAAACCTATTTCAATTAATCAAGTCTTAACAAGTTTGATTGCTTAACATGTTGGAAACATTTAATCATGTAAACATCAATCTCAATTAATATATATAAACATGGAAAAGTTCGGGTCACTACAGTACCTACCCGTTAAATAAATTTCGTCCCGAAATTTTAAGCTGTTGAAGGTGTTGACGAATCTTCTGGAAATAGATGCGGGTATTTCTTCTTCATCTGATCTTCACGCTCCCAGGTGAACTCGGGTCCTCTACGAGCATTCCATCGAACCTTAACAATTGGTATCTTGTTTTGCTTAAGTCTTTTAACCTCACGATCCATTATTTTGACGGGTTCTTCGATGAATTGAAGTTTTTCGTTGATTTGGATTTCATCTAACGGAATAGTGAGATCTTCTTTAGCAAAACATTTCTTTAAATTCGAGACGTGGAAAGTGTTATGTACAGCCGCGAGTTGTTGAGGTAACTCTAGTCGGTAAGCTACTGGTCCGACACGATCAATAATCTTGAATGGTCCAATATACCTTGGATTTAATTTCCCTCGTTTACCAAATCGAACAACGCCTTTCCAAGGTGCAACTTTAAGCATGACCATCTCTCCAATTTCAAATTCTATATCTTTTCTTTTAATGTCAGCGTAGCTCTTTTGTCGACTTTGGGCAGTTTTCAACCGTTGTTGAATTTGGATGATCTTCTCGGTAGTTTCTTGTATAATCTCCGGACCCGTAATCTGTCTATCCCCCACTTCACTCCAACAAATCAGAGACCTGCACTTTCTACCATAAAGTGCTTCAAACGGCGCCATCTCAATGCTTGAATGGTAGCTGTTGTTGTAGGAAAATTCTGCTAACGGTAGATGTCGATCCCAACTGTTTCCGAAATCAATAACACATGCTCGTAGCATGTCTTCAAGCGTTTGTATCGTCCTTTCGCTCTGCCCATCAGTTTGTGGATGATAGGCAGTACTCATGTCTAGACGAGTTCCTAATGCTTGCTGTAATGTCTGCCAGAATCTTGAAATAAATCTGCCATCCCTATCAGAGATAATAGAGATTGGTATTCCATGTCTGGAGACGACTTCCTTCAAATACAGTCGTGCTAACTTCTCCATCTTGTCATCTTCTCTTATTGGTAGGAAGTGTGCTGATTTGGTGAGACGATCAACTATTACCCAAATAGTATCAAAACCACTTGCAGTCCTTGGCAATTTAGTGATGAAATCCATGGTAATGTTTTCCCATTTCCATTCTGGGATTTCGGGTTGTTGAAGTAGACCTGATGGTTTCTGATGCTCAGCTTTGACCTTAGAACACGTCAAACATTCTCCTACGTATTTAGCAACATCGGCTTTCATACCCGGCCACCAAAAATGTTTCTTGAGATCCTTGTACATCTTCCCCGTTCCAGGATGTATTGAGTATCTGGTTTTATGAGCTTCTCTAAGTACCATTTCTCTCATATCTCCAAATTTTGGTACCCAAATCCTTTCAGCCCTATACCGGGTTCCGTCTTCCCGAATATTAAGATGCTTCTCCGATCCTTTGGGTATTTCATCCTTTAAATTTCCCTCTTTTAAAACTCCTTGTTGCGCCTCCTTTATTTGAGTAGTAATGTTATTATGAATCATTATATTCATAGATTTTACTCGAATGGGTTCTCTGTCCTTCCTGCTCAAGGCATCGGCTACCACATTTGCCTTTCCCGGGTGGTAACGAATCTCAAAGTCGTAATCATTCAATAATTCAATCCACCTACGCTGCCTCATATTCAGTTGTTTCTGATTAAATATGTGTTGAAGACTTTTGTGGTCGGTATATATAATACTTTTGACCCCATATAAGTAGTGCCTCCAAGTCTTTAATGCAAAAACAACCGCGCCTAATTCCAAATCATGCGTCGTATAATTTTGTTCGTGAATCTTCAATTGTCTAGACGCATAAGCAATCACCTTCGTTCGTTGCATTAATACACAACCGAGACCTTGCTTTGATGCATCACAATAAATCACAAAATCATCATTCCCTTCAGGCAATGACAATATAGGTGCCGTAGTTAGCTTTTTCTTCAATAACTGAAACGCTTTCTCTTGTTCATCATTCCATTCAAATTTCTTCCCTTTATGCGTTAATGCAGTCAAGGGTTTTGCTATTCTGGAAAAGTCTTGGATGAACCTTCTGTAGTAACCAGCTAGTCCTAAAAACTGGCGTATGTGTTTCGGAGTTTTCGGGGTTTCCCACTTTTCAACAGTTTCTATCTTTGCCGGATCCACCTTAATACCTTCTTTGTTCACTATGTGACCGAGGAATTGAACTTCTTCCAACCAAAATGCACACTTTGAAAACTTAGCGTACAATTCTTCCTTCCTCAATACTTCTAACACCTTTCTCAAATGTTCACCGTGTTCTTGGTCATTCTTTGAGTAAATAAGTATGTCATCAATGAAAACAATGACAAACTTGTCAAGGTATGGTCCACACACTCGGTTCATAAGGTCCATGAACACAGCTGGTGCATTAGTTAAACCAAACGGCATGACCATAAACTCGTAATGACCGTAACGTGTTCTGAAAGCAGTCTTTGGAATATCATCTTCTTTCACCCGCATTTGATGATACCCGGAACGTAAGTCAATCTTTGAATAAACAGACGAGCCTTGTAGTTGATCAAATAAGTCGTCGATTCTCGGTAGTGGGTAGCGGTTCTTGATGGTAAGTTTGTTCAACTCTCGGTAGTCGATACACAACCTGAATGTACCATCTTTCTTCTTGACAAACAAAACAGGAGCTCCCCACGGTGATGTGCTTGGTCGAATGAAACCACGCTCTAAAAGTTCTTGTAATTGGCTTTGCAGTTCTTTCATCTCGCTGGGTGCGAGTCTGTAAGGAGCACGAGCTATTGGTGCAGCTCCTGGTACAAGATCTATTTGAAATTCAACGGATCGATGTGGGGGTAATCCCGGTAATTCTTTCGGAAATACATCGGGAAATTCTTTTGCAATGGGAACATCATTGATGCTCTTTTCTTCAGTTTGTACTTTCTCGACGTGTGCTAGAACAGCATAGCAACCTTTTCTTATTAGTTTTTGTGCCTTCAAATTACTAATAAGATGTAGCTTCGTGTTGCCCTTTTCTCCGTACACCATTAAGGGTTTTCCTTTTTCTCGTATAATGCGAATTGCATTTTTGTAACAAACGATCTCCGCTTTCACTTCTTTCAACCAGTCCATACCGATTATCACATCAAAACTCCCTAACTCTACTGGTATCAAATCAATCTTAAATGTTTCGCTAACCAGTTTAATTTCTCGATTCCGACATATATTATCTGCTGAAATTAATTTACCATTTGCTAATTCGAGTAAAAATTTACTATCCAAAGGCGTCAATGGACAACTTAATTTAGCACAAAAATCTCTACTCATATAGCTTCTATCCGCACCCGAATCAAATAAAACGTAAGCAGATTTATTGTCAATAAGAAACGTACCCGTAACAAGCTCCGGGTCTTCCTGTGCCTCTACCGCATTAATATTGAAAACTCTTCCACGGCCTTGTCCATTCGTGTTCTCCTGGTTCGGGCAATTTCTAATAATGTGGCCTGGTTTTCCACATTTATAACAAACTACATTGGCATAACTTGCTCCGACACTACTTGCTCCGCCATTACTCGTTCCGACACCATTTGTTCCTTTTGTTCTATTAACCCCTGGTCCGTAGACCTCACACTTCGCCGCGCTATGACCATTTCTTTTACACTTGTTGCAAAATTTGGTGCAGAACCCCGAGTGATTCTTTTCACACCTTTGGCATAGTTGCTTCTGATTGTTGTTGTTGTTGCGGTTATTATTGTTGTTGGGATGATTGTTGTAGTTGCTGTTGTTGTTGTTGTTGTTGTTGTTGGGCCGTTTGTTGTAGTTGCGATTGATGTTGCGATTGTTGGGATAATTGTTGCGATTATTGTTGTAATTGCTGTTGTTATTGTATTGGTGATTCTTATCACCGTTTTCCTCCCACTTTCTTTTGACTTGCTTCACATTGGCCTCTTCAGCAGTCTGTTCTTTAATTCTTTCTTCAATCTGGTTCACTAGTTTGTGAGCCATTCTACATGCCTGTTGTATGGAGGCGGGCTCGTGTGAACTTATATCTTCTTGGATTCTTTCCGGTAATCCTTTCACAAACGCGTCGATCTTCTCTTCCTCATCTTCGAATGCTCCCGGACACAATAGGCACAATTCTGTGAATCGTCTTTCGTACGTGGTAATATCAAATCCTTGGGTTCGTAACCCTCTAAGTTCTGTCTTGAGCTTATTGACCTCGGTTCTGGGACGGTACTTCTCGTTCATCAAGTGCTTGAATGCTGACCACGGTAGTGCGTACGCATCATCTTGTCCCACTTGCTCTAGATAGGTATTCCACCATGTTAACGCAGAACCTGTGAAGGTATGCGTAGCGTACTTCACTTTGTCCTCTTCAGTACACTTACTTATGGCAAACACCGATTCAACCTTCTCGGTCCACCGTTTCAATCCGATCGGTCCTTCGGTTCCATCAAATTCCAAAGGTTTGCAGGCAGTGAATTCTTTGTAGGTGCATCCTACACGATTTCCTGTACTGCTAGATCCAAGGTTATTGTTGGTATGTAGCGCAGCCTGTACTGCGGCTATGTTTGAAGCTAGAAAAGTACGGAATTCCTCTTCATTCATATTCACGATGTGTCGAGTAGTCGGTGCCATTTCCTTCAAAATAGTTAAATGGAACAAGTTAATCATACAGAATATTAAGAGTAGTTAATAGTATTTCGTAGCATAATATGAACTCATTTATAAAAGCTTTTTCTTCATATTAGCGTTTTATAAGTTTAAATTCGGGTAGTACCTACCCGTTAAGTTCATACTTAGTAGCTAATATACAATTCAACTACTACAATTCTATATGAAAAACTGATTGTAATAATATTTCGCATTCAAACTTTTATACAATATTTTACAAACTTACAATACCGCTTATTTTACATAAAGTATGAAATATAGCACACAATAACTTTGATACAAGTTAGTTGTGAAGACAATTCTAGCTAGTACACAAGTCGTTCGGCAAAGGCAATAAAGACACGTAATTCATACGTCCAGAAACAAGTCATGCATTCTGGTTTTACTAGGACTACTTCCCATCCTTGGTCTTGTGCAACATAACCGTTATGGCCGTTGATAAGACAGCGTGTTGTAACATCATCAAAGGGACGAGGGTTACGTAATGTCCAACAGTCCCGTAATAATCTAAAAACCTCATTTCTTACCCCAATTACCGACTCCGTCACTTGTGGAAACGTTTTGTTTAATAGTTGTAGTCCGATGTTCTTGTTCTCACTTTGGTGAGAAGCGAACATTACTAATCCGTAAGCATAACATGCTTCTTTATGTTGCATGTTAGCCGCTTTTTCTAAATCACGAAGTCCAATATTCGGATATATTGAGTCAAAATAATTTCTTAACCCGTTGCGTAAAATAGCATTTGGGTTCCCCGCAATATATGCGTCAAAGTAAACACATCGTAACTTATGGGTTTCCCAATGTGATATCCCCCATCTTTCAAACGAAAGTCTCTTATAAACCAAGACATTCTTGGAACGTTCTTCGAATGTCTTACAAACTGATCTCGCCTTAAATAGTTGTGCCGAAGAATTCTGGCCGACTCTAGACAAGATTTCATCAATCATGTCTCCGGGTAGGTCTCTTAAAATATTGGGTTGTCTATCCATTTTGTGTTTTTAAACTGTAAAATAGACAAGAGTTAGTTTCATAAAAAAAATACTTATTAATACAAGCAATTTTTACATATATCATAAAGCATAAGAACACTATATTACATATATTACACCACACGAATACAACTATCTTATTCCGACTCGCTCGTTTCTTCTTCTTCGGTTTTGGTTCGTTTTGCCAAGTTTCTAGGGATATATGATGTTCCCCTAATACGAGCCGTCGTTGTCCACATTGGTTTAGAAAAACCTGGTGGTTTAGAGGTTCCCGGGTCATTGTTACAACTTAAGGACTTCGGGGATTGACGATACATATAAAGTTCATCGGGGTTGGAATTAGATTTCTCTATTTTTATGCCCTTTCCCTTATTATTTTCTTTTGCCTTTTTAAATTCAGTTGGGGTAATTTCTATAACATCATCGAAATTCTCGTCGGAATCCGATTCATCGGAGAATTGGTAATCCTCCCAATATTTTGCTTCCTTGGCGGAAACACCATTGACCATAATTAACTTTGGTCGGTTGGTTGAGGATTTTCTTTTACTTAACCGTTTTATTATTTCCCCCACCGGTTCTATTTCTTCATCCGGTTCCGATTCTTCTTCCGGTTCCGATTCTTCTTCCGGTTCCGACTCTTCTTCCGGTTCCTCTTCGGGAACTTGTGAATCAGTCCACAAATCATTCCAATTTACATTTGACTCTTCATTATTATTAGGTGAGTCAATGGGACTTGTTCTAGAGGTAGACATCTATCACATAATATCAAACACGTTAAGAGATTAATATATCACATAATATTCATATGTTAAAAATATATAGTTTCCAACAAAAATGTTAAGCAATCATTTTTAAAGAAAACACGGTCGAAGTCCAGACTCACTAATGCATCCTAACAAACTCGATAAGACACACTAATGCAAATTTTCTGGTTCTCTAAGACCAACGCTCTGATACCAACTGAAATGTCCCGTTCTTATTGATTAAAAACGTTCCATATTAATTGATTTCGTTGCGAGGTTTTGACCTCTATATGAGACGTTTTTCAAAGACTGCATTCATTTTTAAACAAACCATAACCTTTATTTCATCAATAAAGGTTTAAAAAGCTTTACGTAGATTATCAAATAATGATAATCTAAAATATCCTGTTTACACACGACCATTACATAATGGTTTACAATACAAATATGTTACAACAAAATAAGTTTCTTGAATGCAGTTTTTACACAATATCATACAAGCATGGACTCCAAATCTTGTCCTTATTTAAGTATGCGACAGCGGAAGCTCTTAATAATCACCTGAGAATAAACATGCTTAAAACGTCAACAAAAATGTTGGTGAGTTATAGGTTTAACCTATATATATCAAATCGTAACAATAGACCACAAGATTTCATATTTCAATACACATCCCATACATAGAGATAAAAATCATTCATATGGTGAACACCTGGTAACCGACAATAACAAGATGCATATATAAGAATATCCCCATCATTCCGGGACACCCTTCGGATATGATATAAATTTCGAAGTACTAAAGCATCCGGTACTTTGGATGGGGTTTGTTAGGCCCAATAGATCTATCTTTAGGATTCGCGTCAATTAGGGTGTCTGTTCCCTAATTCTTAGATTACCAGACTTAATAAAAAGGGGCATATTCGATTTCGATAATTCAACCATAGAATGTAGTTTCACGTACTTGTGTCTATTTTGTAAATCATTTATAAAACCTGCATGTATTCTCATCCCAAAAATATTAGATTTTAAAAGTGGGACTATAACTCACTTTCACAGATTTTTACTTCGTCGGGAAGTAAGACTTGGCCACTGGTTGATTCACGAACCTATAACAATATATACATATATATCAAAGTATGTTCAAAATATATTTACAACACTTTTAATATATTTTGATGTTTTAAGTTTATTAAGTCAGCTGTCCTCGTTAGTAACCTACAACTAGTTGTCCACAGTTAGATATACAGAAATAAATCGATAAATATTATCTTGAATCAATCCACGACCCAGTGTATACGTATCTCAGTATTGATCACAACTCAAACTATACATATTTTGGAATCAACCTCAACCCTGTATAGCTAACTCCAACATTCACATATAGAGTGTCTATGGTTGTTCCGAAATATATATAGATGTGTCGACATGATAGGTCGAAACATTGTATACGTGTCTATGGTATCTCAAGATTACATAATATACAATACAAGTTGATTAAGTTATGGTTGGAATATATTTGTTACCAATTTTCACGTAGCTAAAATGAGAAAATTTATCCAATCTTGTTTTACCCATAACTTCTTCATTTTAAATCCGTTTTGAGTGAATCAAATTGCTATGGTTTCATATTGAACTCTATTTTATGAATCTAAACAGAAAAAGTATAGGTTTATAGTCGGAAAAATAAGTTACAAGTCATTTTTTGTAAAGGTAGTCATTTCAGTCGAAAGAACGACGTCTAGATGACCATTTTAGAAAACATACTTCCACTTTGAGTTTAACTATAATTTTTGGATATAGTTTCATGTTCATAATAAAAATCATTTTCTCAGAATAACAACTTTTAAATCAAAGTTTATCATAGTTTTTAATTAACTAACCCAAAACAGCCCGCGGTGTTACTACGACGGCGTAAATCCGGTTTTACGGTGTTTTTCGTGTTTCCAGGTTTTAAATCATTAAGTTAGCATATCATATAGATATAGAACATGTGTTTAGTTGATTTTAAAAGTCAAGTTAGAAGGATTAACTTTTGTTTGCGAACAAGTTTAGAATTAACTAAACTATGTTCTAGTGATTACAAGTTTAAACCTTCGAATAAGATAGCTTTATATGTATGAATCGAATGATGTTATGAACATCATTACTACCTTAAGTTCCTTGGATGAACCTACTGGAAAAGTGAAAAATGGATCTAGCTTCAATGGATCCTTGGATGGCTCAAAGTTCTTGAAGCAAAATCATGACACGAAAACAAGTTCAAGTAAGATCATCACTTGAAATAAGATTGTTATAGTTATAGAAATTGAACCAAAGTTTGAATATGATTATTACCTTGTATTAGAATGATAACCTACTGTAAGAAACAAAGATTTCTTGAGGTTGGATGATCACCTTACAAGATTGGAAGTGAGCTAGCAAACTTGAAAGTATTCTTGATTTTATGAAACTAGAACTTTTGGAATTTATGAAGAACACTTAGAACTTGAAGATAGAACTTGAGAGAGTTCAATTAGATGAAGAAAATTGAAGAATGAAAGTGTTTGTAGGTGTTTTTGGTCGTTGGTGTATGGATTAGATATAAAGGATATGTAATTTTGTTTTCATGTAAATAAGTCATGAATGATTACTCATATTTTTGTAATCTTATGAGATATTTCATGCTAGTTGCCAAATGATGGTTCCCACATGTGTTAGGTGACTCACATGGGCTGCTAAGAGCTGATCATTGGAGTGTATATACCAATAGTACATACATCTAAAAGCTGTGTATTGTACGAGTACGAATACGGGTGCATACGAGTAGAATTGTTGATGAAACTGAACGAGAATGTAATTGTAAGCATTTTTGTTAAGTAGAAGTATTTTGATAAGTGTATTGAAGTCTTTCAAAAGTGTATAAATACATATTAAAACACTACATGTATATACATTTTAACTGAGTCGTTAAGTCATCGTTAGTCGTTACATGTAAGTGTTGTTTTGAAACCTTTAGGTTAACGATCTTGTTAAATGTTGTTAACCCAATGTTTATAATATCAAAAGAGATTTTAAATTATTATATTATCATGATATTATGATGTACGAATATCTCTTAATATGATATATATACATTAAATGTCGTTACAACGATAAACGTTACATATATGTCTCGTTTCAAAATCATTAAGTTAGTAGTCTTGTTTTTACATATGTAGTTCATTGTTAATATAATTAATGATATGTTTACTTATCATAATATCATGTTAACTATATATATAACCATATATATGTCATCATATAGTTTTTTTTTACAAGTTTTAACGTTCGTGAATCACCGGTCAACTTGGGTGGTCAATTGTCTATATGAAACCTATTTCAATTAATCAAGTCTTAACAAGTTTGATTGCTTAACATGTTGGAAACATTTAATCATGTAAACATCAATCTCAATTAATATATATAAACATGGAAAAGTTCGGGTCACTACAAATTCTTCCTTCCTCAATACTTCTAACACCTTTCTCAAATGTTCACCGTGTTCTTGGTCATTCTTTGAGTAAATAAGTATGTCATCAATGAAAACAATGACAAACTTGTCAAGGTATGTGTAACAACACTGCTTTTTCCGTCACTTCCGTTAACTTTCTGTTAATTAATTTAACGACGATTACTTGAATTTTATGCGTTTATGTGTAATAAATACATACTTGATCCTTGGAGGGTTACAATAATTAATATGGGTTGATATTAATGCGAATAAACATTTCAGATAAAGAAATACGATAAAAACGATACGGTTTTGATAACTGCTTTTCGAGCAACGCAACGCTCGGGTTTATTTTAATAATTAATTTATTAATTATTAACTTTTTTTTTATATTTAATTTATTGGGTTTTTAATAAATTAAACGTTTGGTTGCGTTTTAACGATCGGTTTAGCGTTCCGGGCCTTCGGTACTACTAAACGGCACTTGAAACGGACCACGAGTACAAGCTTTTACGCAAAACGAGCCGAGACCCGAGCCCGAGGCCACATGGCCATGACCTCATACATCATCATCATTGATCTCATGAGTAGCCCATGCATGTTGACTATTAGTTTTAGGCCCATGCATGTTGACTATTAGTTTTAAGCTCATGTTTGTTGACTTTTAGTTTTAAGCACTAAATGACTAACTAGATAATTGTCTAGACAATTATTATACTCTCATTCTATCATACATCCACAAGAGTGCAGCTCATTCCTCCTCCCTCTCTTCTTCTTCACTTCAAACACACACACACAAATCAACCATCAAACTTGCTTGTTTGCTCTTACTCGTTGATCAATCTTGCTCCGATCGTCGTTCTCTACGCGCTAGTATACACAAATTGTGTTTTGAGGTATAATTACACTGATCCCAATTCAATTAAATCTAATTTTATTCAATTACATAGTGTAGTCAAGTCTAGTGCTCAATTGATTGTGTTATTACTCGTTGTTAGTCGTTAATTTGATCAATTGATATTGTTTACATGAAAAACGAATTGTATTTCAAGGATCTGATGAGAGTTGACTTTTGATCTGATCATTTAACATGTTTAGATGTTTAGCTTTCGAAAAACTATTAACTTTAGGCTTTGATTTCACTTGATTTCATTACCGTATGCTTAAGATATACTAAATCGAAGTTTTGACTAGTTTATAATTGAAATCCGAATTCTCTGAGATATGTGTTTATTGAATTAGCTAATGAAAAGTGTACTAGTGTAATTCTTGTGAAAAATCATGCATGTTAGACTTAAGAATTGCATCAAAAGCTTTTGTAATGCTCCCGATATGTTTAAACGAAGATTCATACGTTAAAGTGTACCGAAACTGTTTTAATGCTAGAAATAATTACCTAGAGTGGACTAGAAATTGATTGAGGCTTTGATCTTCTGGATTATGTTATTTAATATGTTCCTTGACATATTTCATTTGCATGTTAACATCTGAAAACGTTAATTGCCATGAGTTATAAGTTTGATAAGTTGACATGTATAGTTCTGTCCAAAACTGATAGATCAGTAAAGATCGGTTAGTCGGTACAAATTGGCTAAACAAAAATTGCTCGATTTTTGATATGTGTTAGTTTAACTTGTTATTGAACCATGGCCACTGGTCTTGTATCAATTGCATGTCCCTAGCTCCAGTTATAGCCAAAACGAAATCAGTGCGCTGTCAGAAACTGACTTGGCAAACCATAAATATATCCCTTCTGATTCCTGACTTTTAATTATCGTATGAGACCCTGGCTAGACTTTTTGGAATTGATTTTGAGTATACTTATGATCTGGAGTTTGCCATGTTTGCATGAATTTTGTACTATGAGATAATATGCTAAGTTTGCTACATGTACATGAACTTTGTGCACAACGATAAACTGAAATTGTGAAATTGACCATGTATGACCTAAAATGTGTTGTTTGACTTAGGTTTGACATGTTGACCAACATTTGACATGAACCTACTGATGTTGACCTTAGTTGACTACTTTGACCAAGTTTGACTTTTGGATTGACTTTGGTTGACTTTGTTTGACTTGCATGATCTAGTTGACTATATGTTGACTTTTACTTTGAAAAGCGTCGAGTCGAGCAATAAGACAACTTACACTATGAAACCACATTTGCTTAAGACATATATGTTGACCAACCTGAATACGTATACTTAGGTTGCATTACTCGGCACTAAACCATACAAGTTATTTGTCCACTTTTCAATCCGAGCTTTATTCAAGGTGAGTCTACAGTCCCGCTTTTTACATGTTTTCAGGGATGAGAATACACGCTGTTGTTACTTACATTTTTACAAATGCTTTTTGTATTGACACGAGTACTATATCTGCATATTGAGTTTGTACACAAAGCCTCTAGCTTGAATACTTTAAGTACCATCGGTGTAGGCACAAATTAGATGGACGGATCCGTTAGGTTGACAACCTCACCCGCTATAAAAACTGTGGTGCATTTACTTTGAACATTAAAACACTCGAACAAGTGTATAACATTTTATGAGGTAAAGGCGGGTATAGTGGATTCTATACTCGGGTCATTGCTAGTATTCAGGTGCTCATAGATTATGCAAACGTTTCGCAACTTGGAGTTGTACTTGTAGAATCTCGTGGTCAAGGATCTTAAACTATTTTTCTGATAACTGTTTTTCAGATACTGTTACATTACTTTAAACCTGTAGATTCACCAACATTATTTGTTGACCTATTTTTGCGTGTTTTATTCTCAGGTCCTTAAAAGGTAGACTTCCGCTGTGTTTGCTGCATGGTCTGGCCGTGGAGTCAGCATATTATTTAAAGAACATTAATTACTTTCGCATTTAAAACTTTTGTAACTGTTTAAATATTGTTGGCTTGTGGTTACGATCACAACAGTGTTTCTATTTTGGAGTTTATCGACTTATGTTTTGAAGTCAATTTTTAATAAAAATAAATGCGATTGCTTTAAACGTCTCATATAGAGGGCGTAACTGTTAACTGTGGGACCTTGATTAACGCGCCGTCAGAAGGTAATTTGGCGGGGTGTTAAAGATGGTATCAGAGCTAACGGTTCGTAGGGAAACTAGGACTTGCATTAGTGTGTCTGATTTGGTCATTAGGACACTTTAGTGAGTTTAGACTACGACCGGGACTTAGTCATTACATGAGTACTTTATGACTAACGTTATTTGTTTGGCTAACCTGCTTTATATGTGTTCTTGTCTTGTGAGATAGATGTCACAGAATTCCGAAAATAGCAGCAATTCAAGTGTGGCTGATGCCAATGCACCTGCTCATGCACCAGCACCTGCTCCACACCAGATGCCTAACTATCCCGTTAATCTTTATGAGTTGGATCTGATTCATACTAATCGAAACAGGAATGTAATTGATCGTGTTAATGCTTTGAGTGATGTTGCGAGGACATACCCCCATCCTGATGATCTCGACAGGTTGGACTCAAGGGTTACGTCCATACACACTTATATGTACGAGACCGAAGCAAGGTTCTTCGACATGGAGCGATTGATAACAGCCTTGACTGCCAGGATTGCTGCGTTGGAGGCAGAACGTGATAGGCCGAGGAATGATGGACCTGCCTCCCGTACCCGTCAGAAGAGGAAGTGAAGGGTCATTCGACCATGAGCTTTCTTTTCTTTTTCATCCACCATCCTTTCTTTATTTGATTATATAAGACTTACCGGGTGCTTTAAACCGGGCTACTAGCACATTATGATTATTGTTTGGTTTTATTACTTTTGGGATTTGGTTTATTACGTTTTGGATTGTAATAATAATAATGGTGGATTATGCTATTAACGATTATTATCTTTTATTGCTTACGGTAATATTCTGTATTTAGTAACATTGTATGATTATAATACTTGTGTTTTGTGATACTGCCATGATTTCATTGTTAGTACTTAGTGCTACTACCATTGCTATCACTACATAACACTTGTGCCACTACTATTACCACAAGTGTAACTACTATCACTACTACCACTACTAATACTATTTACACTACTTACGAATCTTTTCGTACTATTATTATTTACTAGTCTTCAACACCCGTTGCTAGTATATTTTCATATAGCGTTGTTTTGACACTGACCTAGTATGTTTTCTGTGTTGAAGATGCCTCCGAAGGAATCAACCGCTGCTCAGATCAGGAGATTGGTCGCTGAAGGTATTGCGGCTGAGAGAGCTGAACTACTGAGAGAATTCAACAATGGCCGCAACAGCAATGATCGCGGTGGTTCGAGCAACACCAATGGGAACGGCACTCAAGGCCGTAATGGATGTTCTTACAAGACATTCACTAGTTGCAACCCGCATTCTTTTAACGGAACTGAGGGACCAGTTGGTCTCACTCGTTGGTTTGAAAAGCTTGAGTCGGTTTTCCGCATCAGCGGGTGTAATGATAATGACCGGGTAGGTTTTGCTACGGGCACGCTGTCGGATAGTGCGCTCACCTGGTGGAACAACTATGCTCAATCCCTGGGTCATGATCAAGCTTATGCCCTAGCTTGGGAAACTTTGAAGCAAAGAATGATAGAGGAGTATTGTTCACGGAACGAGATTAAGAAAATGGAACGCGAGTTCCGAGAATTGAAGTTAGTAGGCAATAATCTCACCGCCTATAACAAGAGGTTCTTTGAGCTGGCACTGATGTGTCCTGAAATGGTTACTCCTGAGAAGCGAAAGGTTGAACTATACATAGAAGGTCTAAGTGAGAATATTCAAGGCGGGGTCACTACTTCTAAACCCGCAAATGTGCAAGAAGCTATTGACATGGCTAGTTTGTTATTGGACCAGATTGCCCAGAGAGGGAAGGGTACTACAGTGAATGAGAATAAGTCCAATGATGGTAAGAGGAAGTGGAATGGTGGTCAAGATAAGAATTTTAACCAACAGCCATTCAAGAAGCAAGATACTTACCGCAACGACACTGGGGTCGCCGGAACTAACTCCGGTTATAAGGGCAAAAATCCACAATGTCAAAAGTGTGGCAAGCATCACACTGGAAACTGTGCTATTCTAATTTGTGACCGGTGCAAGAAGTTTGGCCATTTGGCGAAAGATTGTAAGGTTAAGCTCAACGGCAACACTAACAACAACAACGCTACAAACAATGCGAACAATGCTGGTAATGGTAAGAACTGTTTTGGTTGCGGACAACCAGGTCATTTCAAGAAAGACTGTCCTAAGAACAACAACAATGGGAATGCTCGAGGCAGGGCATTCAACATCAATTCTGCGGAAGCTCGTGATGATCCGAAACTAGTCACGGGTACGTTTTCACTCAATGATCAACCTGTTTATGTTTTGTTTGACTCTGGTGCTGATAGAAGTTTTATATCTAAGGATGTCTGTCACAATGTTAAAAATCCCGTTTCTCCCCTAGATAACGTGTATTCCATAGAACTAGGGAATGGTAGCTTGATGAGAGCCGATAAGATTTATCGCGGTTGTACTTTGACATTAGAGGGTAAGCCTTTTAGCATTGATGTAATACCTATTAAACTGGGAAGTTTTGACCTTGTGGTTGGAATGGACTGGTTAGCTGATAACAAAGCCGAGGTGGTCTGTGACCTAAAGGCTATTCGTATTCCTATTGCTAACGGTGAACCTATGATGATTTATGGAGAAAAGAATGGCTCACAATTGCATCTCATTAACTGCTTGAAAGTTCAGAGATATGTGAGAAAGGGATGTATCGCGTTTATGGCTAATGTAAACCAAATTGTACCTGATGAAAGGAGACCCGAAGACGTTCCTATAGTTAAGGAATTTCTTGAAGTTTTTCCGGAGGAATTACCTGGTCTCCCACCGCATCGAGAAGTTGAGTTTCAAATAGATTTAGTGCCAGGAGCGGCACCGGTGGCTCGCGCACCGTACAGACTTGCACCCCCAGAGCTTCAAGAGTTATCTAGTCAATTGCAAGAGTTGTTAGACAAGGGATTCATCCGACCGAGTTCTTCACCTTGGGGAGCTCCGGTTTTGTTTGTTAAAAAGAAAGATGGGTCGATGAGGTTGTGTATCGACTACAGAGAATTGAACAAGTTGACAATCAAGAATCGGTATCCGCTACCGAGGATTGATGACTTATTTGATCAACTACAAGGATCGAGTTGTTATTCGAAGATTGATTTAAGATCTGGGTATCACCAAATGAGAGTCAAAGAAGCTGATGTCCCGAAGACGGCGTTTAGAACACGCTATGGACATTATGAGTTTACAGTGATGCCGTTTGGTTTGACGAACGCACCAGCAGTGTTCATGGACCTCATGAACCGTGTGTGTAAGCCATACCTAGATAAATTCGTCATTGTGTTTATTGATGATATATTGGTGTACTCCAAGAACAAGGAAGAGCATGAACAGCATCTACGATCGATATTAACCATGCTTAGAAAAGAGCAGTTGTATGCAAAGTTCTCTAAGTGTGACTTTTGGTTACCAGAGGTACAATTTCTTGGCCATGTTGTAGGGGTCAATGGAATACAGGTCGATCCAGCAAAGATTGAGTCGGTTAAGAATTGGGAAACTCCAAAGACGCCAACTCAGATCCGACAATTTTTGGGTTTAGCTGGTTACTACAGGAGATTCATCGAGGGATTCTCTAAGATTGCCCGACCATTAACCGCGTTGACTCATAAGGGCAAGAAGTATGAGTGGTCAGAACCCCAAGAAACTGCATTTCAGTTGTTGAAGGAGAAGTTAACAACTGCACCGATATTGTCTCTACCCGAGGGAAGTGAAGATTTTGTTGTTTATTGTGATGCTTCACGTCAAGGAATGGGTTGCGTACTCATGCAACGAAATAAGGTTATTGCTTATGGATCGCGACAGTTAAAGATTCATGAGCAGAACTACACTACGCACGACCTTGAATTAGGAGCCGTTGTCTTTGCACTTAAAATGTGGAGACACTACCTGTATGGAACCAAATTTACTATCTTCACTGACCATAAGAGTTTACAGCACATATTCGATCAGAAACAGCTTAACATGAGACAACGACGTTGGATGGAACTACTTAACGATTATAACTGTGAACTTCAATACCATCCGGGCAAAGCGAATGTTGTGGCGGATGCTTTAAGCAGAAAGGAGCGAGAGAAACCCCTCAGGGTTAAAGCTCTTAATATAGTTGTCCGTACAAATCTCACATCACAGATCCGGGAAGCACAACGAGAAGCCATGAAGCAAGAAAATGTCGATGTTGAATTTCTAAGAGGAATGGATAAGAAATTTGACATCAAGGAGGATGGAACACGGTACTTTGCTAATCGAATCTGGGTACCAAAGTTTGGTAGATTGAGAGAACTAGTGTTGGAAGAAGCACACAAGTCAAGGTACTCAATTCATCCGGGATCAGATAAAATGTACCAAGATTTGAAGACGTTTTATTGGTGGCCAAATTTGAAAGCTGATATTGCTACCTATGTCGGAAAGTGCTTGACTTGCGCTAAAGTCAAGGCTGAACATCAGAAGCCATCAGGGTTATTAACTCAACCAGAGATTCCCCAGTGGAAGTGGGAAGGTATTACCATGGACTTCATCACGAAACTGCCTAGAACGGCGGGAGGATACGATACTATTTGGGTTATCGTGGATCGTCTCACTAAGTCTGCACACTTCTTACCAATAAGAGAAACTGATAAAATGGAGAAGTTGGCTCAGGTTTACATTAAGGAAGTCGTCTCTAGGCATGGAGTTCCTATATCTATTATATCTGATCGCGACAGCAGATTCACTTCAAGGTTTTGGCAGTCATTACAGAAAGCAATGGGGACCCGTTTAGATATGAGTACAGCATATCACCCCCAGACAGATGGCCAAAGCGAACGAACTATTCAAACTTTTGAGGATATGTTGCGAGCATGTGTCATCGATTTTGGAAATGGATGGGATAAGTACTTACCACTAGCTGAGTTCTCATACAATAACAGCTACCATGCGAGCATAAAAGCTGCACCTTTTGAAGCGTTGTACGGAAGGAAATGTAGATCTCCCGTTTGTTGGAGTGAATTGGGGGATAGTCAGTTGACAGGTCCTGAGATTATTCAGGAGACAACTGAGAAAGTTCTACAGATTCAGGAACGATTGAGAACGGCTCGGAGTCGTCAAAAGAGTTACGTCGATGTTAGACGGAATGACATAGAATTCCAAGTTGGTGACAAAGTTATGCTTAAAGTATCACCTTGGAAGGGTGTCGTACGGTTTGGAAAACGAGGTAAATTAAGTCCTAGATATGTTGGACCATTCGAGATAACCGAAAGAGTTGGACCGGTAGCTTACAGGTTGGAACTGCCACAAGCACTAAGTGGTATACACGACGTTTTTCACGTATCCAACTTGAAGAAGTGTTTAGCTGACGAGAATTTGATTATTCCATTAGAGGAACTGCGTATCGACGACAAACTTCATTTCATTGAAGAGCCTGTCGAAATCTTGGGCCGTGAGGTCAAACAGTTGAAGCAAAGCAGAATTCCTATCGTTAAAGTTCGGTGGAACGCGAGAAGAGGACCAGAGTTCACGTGGGAGCGTGAAGATCAGATGAGACTAAAATACCCGCAACTGTTTCCCGAGGAAACTACTTCAGTGGACGATCACTAAAATTTCGGGACGAAATTTTCAATAACAGGTGGGTAATGTAACAACACTGCTTTTTCCGTCACTTCCGTTAACTTTCTGTTAATTAATTTAACGACGATTACTTGAATTTTATGCGTTTATGTGTAATAAATACATACTTGATCCTTGGAGGGTTACAATAATTAATATGGGTTGATATTAATGCGAATAAACATTTCAGATAAAGAAATACGATAAAAACGATACGGTTTTGATAACTGCTTTTCGAGCAACGCAACGCTCGGGTTTATTTTAATAATTAATTTATTAATTATTAACTTTTTTTTTATATTTAATTTATTGGGTTTTTAATAAATTAAACGTTTGGTTGCGTTTTAACGATCGGTTTAGCGTTCCGGGCCTTCGGTACTACTAAACGGCACTTGAAACGGACCACGAGTACAAGCTTTTACGCAAAACGAGCCGAGACCCGAGCCCGAGGCCACATGGCCATGACCTCATACATCATCATCATTGATCTCATGAGTAGCCCATGCATGTTGACTATTAGTTTTAGGCCCATGCATGTTGACTATTAGTTTTAAGCTCATGTTTGTTGACTTTTAGTTTTAAGCACTAAATGACTAACTAGATAATTGTCTAGACAATTATTATACTCTCATTCTATCATACATCCACAAGAGTGCAGCTCATTCCTCCTCCCTCTCTTCTTCTTCACTTCAAACACACACACACAAATCAACCATCAAACTTGCTTGTTTGCTCTTACTCGTTGATCAATCTTGCTCCGATCGTCGTTCTCTACGCGCTAGTATACACAAATTGTGTTTTGAGGTATAATTACACTGATCCCAATTCAATTAAATCTAATTTTATTCAATTACATAGTGTAGTCAAGTCTAGTGCTCAATTGATTGTGTTATTACTCGTTGTTAGTCGTTAATTTGATCAATTGATATTGTTTACATGAAAAACGAATTGTATTTCAAGGATCTGATGAGAGTTGACTTTTGATCTGATCATTTAACATGTTTAGATGTTTAGCTTTCGAAAAACTATTAACTTTAGGCTTTGATTTCACTTGATTTCATTACCGTATGCTTAAGATATACTAAATCGAAGTTTTGACTAGTTTATAATTGAAATCCGAATTCTCTGAGATATGTGTTTATTGAATTAGCTAATGAAAAGTGTACTAGTGTAATTCTTGTGAAAAATCATGCATGTTAGACTTAAGAATTGCATCAAAAGCTTTTGTAATGCTCCCGATATGTTTAAACGAAGATTCATACGTTAAAGTGTACCGAAACTGTTTTAATGCTAGAAATAATTACCTAGAGTGGACTAGAAATTGATTGAGGCTTTGATCTTCTGGATTATGTTATTTAATATGTTCCTTGACATATTTCATTTGCATGTTAACATCTGAAAACGTTAATTGCCATGAGTTATAAGTTTGATAAGTTGACATGTATAGTTCTGTCCAAAACTGATAGATCAGTAAAGATCGGTTAGTCGGTACAAATTGGCTAAACAAAAATTGCTCGATTTTTGATATGTGTTAGTTTAACTTGTTATTGAACCATGGCCACTGGTCTTGTATCAATTGCATGTCCCTAGCTCCAGTTATAGCCAAAACGAAATCAGTGCGCTGTCAGAAACTGACTTGGCAAACCATAAATATATCCCTTCTGATTCCTGACTTTTAATTATCGTATGAGACCCTGGCTAGACTTTTTGGAATTGATTTTGAGTATACTTATGATCTGGAGTTTGCCATGTTTGCATGAATTTTGTACTATGAGATAATATGCTAAGTTTGCTACATGTACATGAACTTTGTGCACAACGATAAACTGAAATTGTGAAATTGACCATGTATGACCTAAAATGTGTTGTTTGACTTAGGTTTGACATGTTGACCAACATTTGACATGAACCTACTGATGTTGACCTTAGTTGACTACTTTGACCAAGTTTGACTTTTGGATTGACTTTGGTTGACTTTGTTTGACTTGCATGATCTAGTTGACTATATGTTGACTTTTACTTTGAAAAGCGTCGAGTCGAGCAATAAGACAACTTACACTATGAAACCACATTTGCTTAAGACATATATGTTGACCAACCTGAATACGTATACTTAGGTTGCATTACTCGGCACTAAACCATACAAGTTATTTGTCCACTTTTCAATCCGAGCTTTATTCAAGGTGAGTCTACAGTCCCGCTTTTTACATGTTTTCAGGGATGAGAATACACGCTGTTGTTACTTACATTTTTACAAATGCTTTTTGTATTGACACGAGTACTATATCTGCATATTGAGTTTGTACACAAAGCCTCTAGCTTGAATACTTTAAGTACCATCGGTGTAGGCACAAATTAGATGGACGGATCCGTTAGGTTGACAACCTCACCCGCTATAAAAACTGTGGTGCATTTACTTTGAACATTAAAACACTCGAACAAGTGTATAACATTTTATGAGGTAAAGGCGGGTATAGTGGATTCTATACTCGGGTCATTGCTAGTATTCAGGTGCTCATAGATTATGCAAACGTTTCGCAACTTGGAGTTGTACTTGTAGAATCTCGTGGTCAAGGATCTTAAACTATTTTTCTGATAACTGTTTTTCAGATACTGTTACATTACTTTAAACCTGTAGATTCACCAACATTATTTGTTGACCTATTTTTGCGTGTTTTATTCTCAGGTCCTTAAAAGGTAGACTTCCGCTGTGTTTGCTGCATGGTCTGGCCGTGGAGTCAGCATATTATTTAAAGAACATTAATTACTTTCGCATTTAAAACTTTTGTAACTGTTTAAATATTGTTGGCTTGTGGTTACGATCACAACAGTGTTTCTATTTTGGAGTTTATCGACTTATGTTTTGAAGTCAATTTTTAATAAAAATAAATGCGATTGCTTTAAACGTCTCATATAGAGGGCGTAACTGTTAACTGTGGGACCTTGATTAACGCGCCGTCAGAAGGTAATTTGGCGGGGTGTTAAAGTATGGTCCACACACTCGGTTCATAAGGTCCATGAACACAGCTGGTGCATTAGTTAAACCAAACGGCATGACCATAAACTCGTAATGACCGTAACGTGTTCTGAAAGCAGTCTTTGGAATATCATCTTCTTTCACCCGCATTTGATGATACCCGGAACGTAAGTCAATCTTTGAATAAACAGACGAGCCTTGTAGTTGATCAAATAAGTCGTCGATTCTCGGTAGTGGGTAGCGGTTCTTGATGGTAAGTTTGTTCAACTCTCGGTAGTCGATACACAACCTGAATGTACCATCTTTCTTCTTGACAAACAAAACAGGAGCTCCCCACGGTGATGTGCTTGGTCGAATGAAACCACGCTCTAAAAGTTCTTGTAATTGGCTTTGCAGTTCTTTCATCTCGCTGGGTGCGAGTCTGTAAGGAGCACGAGCTATTGGTGCAGCTCCTGGTACAAGATCTATTTGAAATTCAACGGATCGATGTGGGGGTAATCCCGGTAATTCTTTCGGAAATACATCAGGAAATTCTTTTGCGACGGGAACATCATTGATGCTCTTTTCTTCAGTTTGTACTTTCTCGACGTGTGCTAGAACAGCATAGCAACCTTTTCTTATTAGTTTTTGTGCCTTCAAATTACTAATAAGATGTAGCTTTGTGTTGCCCTTTTCTCCGTACACCATTAAGGGTTTTCCTTTTTCTCGTATAATGCGAATTGCATTTTTGTAACAAACGATCTCCGCTTTCACTTCTTTCAACCAGTCCATACCGATTATCACATCAAAACTCCCTAACTCTACTGGTATCAAATCAATCTTAAATGTTTCGCTAACCAGTTTAATTTCTCGATTCCGACATATATTATCTGCTGAAATTAATTTACCATTTGCTAATTCGAGTAAAAATTTACTATCCAAAGGCGTCAATGGACAACTTAATTTAGCACAAAAATCTCTACTCATATAGCTTCTATCCGCACCCGAATCAAATAAAACGTAAGCAGATTTATTGTCAATAAGAAACGTACCCGTAACAAGCTCCGGGTCTTCCTGTGCCTCTGCCGCATTAATATTGAAAACTCTTCCACGGCCTTGTCCATTCGTGTTCTCCTGGTTCGGGCAATTTCTAATAATGTGGCCCGGTTTTCCACATTTATAACAAACTACATTGGCATAACTTGCTCCGACACTACTTGCTCCGCCATTACTCGTTCCGACACCATTTGTTCCTTTCGTTCTATTAACCCCTGGTCCGTAGACCTCACACTTCACCGCGCTATGACCATTTCTTTTACACTTGTTGCAAAATTTGGTGCAGAACCCCGAGTGATTCTTTTCACACCTTTGGCATAGCTGCTTCTGATTGTTGTTGTTGTTGCGGTTATTATTGTTGTTGGGATGATTGTTGTAGTTGCTGTTGTTGTTGTTGTTGGGCCGTTTGTTGTAGTTGCGATTGAGGTTGCGATTGTTGGGATAATTGTTGCGATTATTGTTGTAATTGCTGTTGTTATTGTATTGGTGATTCTTATCACCGTTTTCCTCCCACTTTCTTTTGACTTGCTTTACATTGGCCTCTTCAGCAGTCTGTTCTTTAATTCTTTCTTCAATTTGGTTCACGAGTTTGTGAGCCATTCTACATGCCTGTTGTATGGAGGCGGGCTCGTGTGAACTTATATCTTCTTGGATTCTTTCCGGTAATCCTTTCACAAACGCGTCGATCTTCTCTTCCTCATCTTCGAATGCTCCCGGACACAATAGGCACAATTCTGTGAATCGTCTTTCGTACGTGGTAATATCAAATCCTTGGGTTCGTAACCCTCTAAGTTCTGTCTTGAGCTTATTGACCTCGGTTCTGGGACGGTACTTCTCGTTCATCAAGTGCTTGAATGCTGACCACGGTAGTGCGTAAGCATCATCTTGTCCCACTTGCTCTAGATAGGTATTCCACCATGTTAACGCAGAACCTGTGAAGGTATGCGTACCGTACTTCACTTTGTTCTCTTCAGTACACTTACTTATGGCAAACACCGATTCGACCTTCTCGGTCCACCGTTTCAATCCGATCGGTCCTTCGGTTCCATCAAATTCCAAAGGTTTGCAGGCAGTGAATTCTTTGTAGGTGCATCCTTCACGATTTCCTGTACTGCTAGATCCAAGGTTATTGTTGGTATGTAGCGCAGCCTGTACTGCGGCTATGTTTGAAGCTAGAAAAGTACGGAATTCCTCTTCATTCATATTCACGGTGTGTCGAGTAGTCGGTGCCATTTCCTTCAAAATAGTTAAATGGAACAAGTTAATCATACAGAATATTAAGAGTAGTTAATAGTATTTCGTAGCATAATATGAACTCATTTATAAAAGCTTTTTCTTCATATTAGCGTTTTATAAGTTTAAATTCGGGTAGTACCTACCCGTTAAGTTCATACTTAGTAGCTAATATACAATTCAACTACTACAATTCTATATGAAAAACTGATTGTAATAATATTTCGCGTTCAAACTTTTATACAATATTTTACAAACTTACAATACCGCTTATTTTACATAAAGCATGAAATATAGCACACAATAAATTTGATACAAGATAGTTGTGAAGACAATTCTAGCTAGTACACAAGTCGTTCAGCAAAGGCAATAAAGACACGTAATTCATACGTCCAGAAACAAGTCATGCATTCTGGTTTTACTAGGACTACTTCCCATCCTTGGTCTTGTGCAACATAACCGTTATGGCCGTTGATAAGACAGCGTGTTGTAACGTCATCAAAGGGACGAGGGTTACGTAATGTCCAACAGTCCCGTAATAATCTAAAAACCTCATTTCTTACCCCAATTACCGACTCCGTCACTTGTGGGAACGTTTTGTTTAATAGCTGTAGCCCGATGTTCTTTTTCTCACTTTGGTGAGAAGCGGACATTACTAACCCGTAAGCATAACATGCTTCTTTATGTTGCATGTTAGCCGCTTTTTCTAAATCACGAAGTCCAATATTCGGATATATTGAGTCAAAATAATTTCTTAACCCGTTGCGTAAAATAGCATTTGGGTTCCCCGCAATATATGCGTCAAAGTAAACACATCGTAACTTATGGGTTTCCCAATGTGATATCCCCCATCTTTCAAACGAAAGTCTCTTATAAACCAAGACATTCTTGGAACGTTCTTCGAATGTCTTACAAACTGATCTCGCCTTAAATAGTTGTGCCGAGGAATTCTGACCGACTCTAGACAAGATTTCATCAATCATGTCTCCGGGTAGGTCTCTTAAAATATTGGGTTGTCTATCCATTTTGTGTTTTTAAACTGTAAAATAGACAAGAGTTAGATTCATAAAAAAATACTTATTAATACAAGCAATTTTTACATATATCATAAAGCATAAGCACACTATATTACATATATTACACCACACGAATACAACTATCTTATTCCGACTCGCTCGTTTCTTCTTGTTCGGTTTTGGTTCGTTTTGCCAAGTTTCTAGGGATATATGATGTTCCCCTAATACGAGCCGTCATTGTCCACATTGGTTTAGAAAAACCTGGTGGTTTAGAGGTTCCCGGGTCATTGTTACAACCTAAGGACTTCGGGGGTTGACGATACATATAAAGTTCATCGGGGTTGGAATTAGATTTCTCTATTTTTATGCCCTTTCCCTTATTATTTTCTTTTGCCTTTTTAAATTCAGTTGGGGTAATTTCTATAACATCATCGGAATTCTCGTCGGAATCCGATTCATCGGAGAATTGGTAATCCTCCCAATATTTTGCTTCCTTGGCGGAAACACCATTGACCATAATTAACCTTGGTCGGTTGGTTGAGGATTTTCTTTTACTTAACCGTTTTATTATTTCCCCCACCGGTTCTATTTCTTCATCCGGTTCCGATTCTTCTTCCGGTTCCGATTCTTCTTCCGGTTCCGACTCTTCTTCCGGTTCCTCTTCGGGAACTTGTGAATCAGTCCACGAATCATTCCAATTTACATTTGACTCTTCATTATTATTAGGCGAGTCAATGGGACTTGTTCTAGAGGTAGACATCTATCACATAATATCAAACGCGTTAAGAGATTAATATATCACATAATATTCACATGTTAAAAATATATAGTTTCCAACAAAATTTGTTAAGCAATCATTTTTCAAGTAAACACGGTCGAAGTCCAGACTCACTAATGCATCCTAACAAACTCGATAAGACACACTAATGAAAAATTCTGGTTCTCTAAGACCAACGCTCTGATACCAACTGAAATGTCCCGTTCTTATTGATTAAAAACGTTCCATATTAATTGATTTCGTTGCGAGGTTTTGACCTCTATATGAGACGTTTTTCAAAGACTGCATTCATTTTTAAACAAACCATAACCTTTATTTCATCAATAAAGGTTTAAAAAGCTTTACGTAGATTATCAAATAATGATAATCTAAAATATCCTGTTTACACACGACCATTACATAATGGTTTACAATACAAATATGTTACAACAAAATAAGTTTCTTGAATGCAGTTTTTACACAATATCATACAAGCATGGACTCCAAATCTTGTCCTTATTTAAGTATGCGACAGCGGAAGCTCTTAATAATCACCTGAGAATAAACATGCTTAAAACGTCAACAAAAATGTTGGTGAGTTATAGGTTTAACCTATATATATCAAATCGTAACAATAGACCACAAGATTTCATATTTCAATACACATCCCATACATAGAGATAAAAATCATTCATATGGTGAACACCTGGTAACCGACAATAACAAGATGCATATATAAGAATATCCCCATCATTCCGGGACACCCTTCGGATATGATATAAATTTCGAAGTACTAAAACATCCGGTACTTTGGATGGGGTTTGTTAGGCCCAATAGATCTATCTTTAGGATTCGCGTCAATTAGGGTGTCTGTTCCCTAATTCTTAGATTACCAGACTTAATAAAAAGGGGCATATTCGATTTCGATAATTCAACCATAGAATGTAGTTTCACGTACTTGTGTCTATTTTGTAAATCATTTATAAAACCTGCATGTATTCTCATCCCAAAAATATTAGATTTTAAAAGTGGGACTATAACTCACTTTCACAGATTTTTACTTCGTCGGGAAGTAAGACTTGGCCACTGGTTGATTCACGAACCTATAACAATATATACATATATATCAAAGTATGTTCAAAATATATTTACAACACTTTTAATATATTTTGATGTTTTAAGTTTATTAAGTCAGCTGTCCTCGTTAGTAACCTACAACTAGTTGTCCACAGTTAGATGTACAGAAATAAATCGATAAATATTATCTTGAATCAATCCACGACCCAGTGTATACGTATCTCAGTATTGATCACAACTCAAACTATATATATTTTGGAATCAACCTCAACCCTGTATAGCTAACTCCAACATTCACATATAGAGTGTCTATGGTTGTTCCGAAATATATATAGATGTGTCGACATGATAGGTCGAAACATTGTATACGTGTCTATGGTATCTCAAGATTACATAATATATAATACAAGTTGATTAAGTTATGGTTGGAATAGATTTGTTACCAATTTTCACGTAGCTAAAATGAGAAAAATTATCCAATCTTGTTTTACCCATAACTTCTTCATTTTAAATCCGTTTTGAGTGAATCAAATTGCTATGGTTTCATATTGAACTCTATTTTATGAATCTAAACAAAAAAAGTATAGGTTTCTAGTCGGAAAAATAAGTTACAAGTCATTTTTGTAAAGGTAGTCATTTCAGTCGAAAGAACGACGTCTAGATGACCATTTTAGAAAACATACTTCCACTTTGAGTTTAACCATAATTTTTGGATATAGTTTCATGTTCATAATAAAAATCATTTTCTCAGAATAACAACTTTTAAATCAAAGTTTATCATAGTTTTTAATTAACTAACCCAAAACAGCCCGCGGTGTTACTACGACGGCGTAAATCCGGTTTTACGGTGTTTTTCGTGTTTCCAGGTTTTAAATCATTAAGTTAGCATATCATATAGATATAGAACATGTGTGTAGTTAATTTTAAAAGTCAAGTTAGAAGGATTAACTTTTGTTTGCGAACAAGTTTAGAATTAACTAAACTATGTTCTAGTGATTACGAGTTTAAACCTTCGAATAAGATAGCTTTATATGTATGAATCGAATGATGTTATGAACATCATTACTACCTTAAGTTCCTTGGATGAACCTACTGGAAAAGAGAAAAATGGATCTAGCTTCAATGGATCCTTGGATGGCTCAAAGTTCTTGAAGCAAAATCATGACACGAAAACAAGTTCAAGTAAGATCATCACTTGAAATAAGATTGTTATAGTTATAGAAATTGAACCAAAGTTTGAATATGATTATTACCTTGTATTAGAATGATAACCTACTGTAAGAAACAAAGATTTCTTGAGGTTGGATGATCACCTTACAAGATTGGAAGTGAGCTAGCAATCTTGAAAGTATTCTTGATTTTATGAAACTAGAACTTTTGGAATTTATGAAGAACACTTAGAACTTGAAGATAGAACTTGAGAGAGATCAATTAGATGAAGAAAATTGAAGAATGAAAGTGTTTTTAGGTGTTTTTGGTCGTTGGTGTATGGATTAGATATAAAGGATATGTAATTTTGTTTTCATGTAAATAAGTCATGAATGATTACTCATATTTTTGTAATTTTATGAGATATTTCATGCTAGTTGCCAAATGATGGTTCCCACATGTGTTAGGTGACTCACATGGGCTGCTAAGAGCTGATAATTGGAGTGTATATACCAATAGTACATACATCTAAAAGCTGTGTATTGTACGAGTACGAATACGGGTGCATACGAGTAGAATTGTTGATGAAACTGAACGAGGATGTAATTGTAAGCATTTTTGTTAAGTAGAAGTATTTTGATAAGTGTCTTGAAGTCTTTCAAAAGTGTATGAATACATATTAAAACACTACATGTATATACATTTTAACTGAGTCGTTAAGTCATCGTTAGTCGTTACATGTAAGTGTTGTTTTGAAACCTTTAGGTTAACGATCTTGTTAAATGTTGTTAACCCAATGTTTATAATAACAAAAGAGATTTTAAATTATTATATTATCATGATATTATGATGTACGAATATCTCTTAATATGATATATATACATTAAATGTCGTTACAACGATAAACGTTACATATATGTCTCGTTTCAAAATCATTAAGTTAGTAGTCTTGTTTTTACATATGTAGTTCATTGTTAATATAATTAATGATATGTTTACTTATCATAATATCATGTTAACTATATATATAACCATATATATGTCATCATATAGTTTTTTTACAAGTTTTAACGTTCGTGAATCACCGGTCAACTTGGGTGGTCAATTGTCTATATGAAACCTATTTCAATTAATCAAGTATTAACAAGTTTGATTGCTTAACATGTTGGAAACATTTAATCATGTAAACATCAATCTCAATTAATATATATAAACATGGAAAAGTTCGGGTCACTACAATATGCGTGAGTTTCATTTGCCCTTTTTACTCTTTACGTTTTTGGGCTGAGAATACATGCAAATAATTTATTAACTGTTTTACAATATTTATATGCGTGAGTTTCATTACTTCCTTTTAAATGCTTTTGCAATATATATTTTTGGGACTGAGAATACATGCGCTGCTTTTATAAATGTTTTACGAAATAGACACAAGTACGTGAAACTACATTCTATGGTTGAATTATCGAAATCGAATATGCCCTTTTTATTAAGTCTGGTAATCTAAGAATTAGGGAACAGACACCCTAATTGACGCGAATCCTAAAGATAGATCTATTGGGCCTAACAAACCCCATCCAAAGTACCGGATGCTTTAGTACTTCGAAATTTATATCATGTCCGAAGGAGGATCCCGAAATGATAGGGGATATTCTTATATGTATCTAGTTAATGTCGGTTACCAGGTGTTCACCATATGAATGATTATTTTTGTCTCTATGCATGGGACGTATATTTATGAGAACTGAAAATGAAATTCTTGTGGTCTATTAAAATGATGGAAATAAATGATTATGATAAACTAATGAACTCACCAACCTTTTGGTTGACACTTTAAAGCATGTTTATTCTCAGGTGTTAAAGAAATCTTCCGCTGTGCATTTGCTCATTTTAAAAATATTACTTGGAGTCTTTCATAGCATATTTTGAAGAACGTTGCATTCGAGTCATTGAGTTCATCAAATATTATTATTAAATCAATTTATAGTTGGATAGTGGATATTATGAAATGGTATGCATGCCTGTCAATTTTCGATGTAAAGAAAGTTTGTCTTTTAAAAACGAATGCAATGTTTGTAAAATGTATCATATAGAGGTCAAATACCTCGCAATGTAATCAACTATTGTGAATCGTTTATAATGTATATGAACGGGTCCTTTCAGTTGGTATCAGAGCGGTGGTCTTAGCGAACCAGGTCTGCATTAGTGTGTCTAACTGATAAGTCGATAGGATGCATTAGTGAGTCTGGACTTCGACCGTATCTGCATGTCAAAAGTTTTGCTTATCATTTTGTGTCGAAAATTAACTACTTATCATCCTCAGAAAATTACCTGCTTATCATTTTTAGTCTAAGACACGTCTTGCTGTATTGATTGCATGAATAGTGTATAGACAAACATTCATATCTTAGCATATCTGCTAAATCATATCTTATCGTATCTGTTACTTTAAACATTGCCTGACATATCCCGCAAAGTCCTCCGTAATCTACGAAATCTTTTGATCTATATATATATATATATATATATATATATATATATATATATATATATATATATATATATATATATATATATATATATATTCTATGTAATTAGAATACCATCCGTTAGCCAAAATCATTTCATATCGAAAAAAAAAAATCCTTTATCCAATCGTACGAAATGGAATTCGTCATCAGTTCAAGTCACTCAGATTCCGAAATGGAATCTCATTCAAGCTCCGAAAGCAGTGTGACCGGAATAGATCAACCAATCAGTCATCACCTATTCTGGATGAATTGGGGATGGGTTCGTAGCCTCCTCAATCATTGGAGACAAGAAGAAGGTGATCCCTTCCATCCACCACATTGCCCTCTTGATGAAGAACCTGAAGCACTTACCGGCGAACCTGTCCGAAACACCATTTTCTCGCTCATTTCCAGAGTATCTCGTCACGATTATATATTACATCAAATTTTAGATTTTATTTATCCGCTCGTCCGAACCGACAATCACCCCGGTGTAATAGAAGAAGTCAACGAGCTTCGCGCTCGGGTAGTGGCTTTGGAGAATATGGTGCAGAGATTACAAACACCAGCAGCAGCATCAGCAGCATAACCAGTACCACCATCATCAACACCAACAGTACCATTACCACCTCCAACTACAACCGCGTCGTAAACTTCAACTTCACAATCTGTCCCACGAGCATCAACGTCATACGCACCATAGATACCAAGGAGTACCAACAACAATAACTGACGAAGTATTAATTCATAACTTCATTGGAGAAACATTCCGCGGCGATTATGTAATCTCTAAAGTCTTAGAGATTATCTAATCTAGCCCTAACCATAAATCAGTTAAGCGAACCAAAATGATGGAAGGAAGAGTAGAAACCCTGACAAAAATGGTGTGTGATTAACAAGCTAAACTTGCTTTACCAACAACATCAATAGTACCATCAGCGTTACCAGCATCGTCAGTACAGTCAACATCCGAATCAACAACACCGATAACATCACAAACTCCGTCAGTTCAAGAATCACTATGGACATCATTACGAATCAATACCGTTTATATTGTATCAACGAGTTATGAAGAATTAACTCATTTCCTCTGAAGAAATTATATGTATATTATATATATATATATATATATATATATATATATATATATATATATATATATATATATATATATATATATATATATATATATTGAAATAAATCTTTCAGTGCTAAGCTATTGTGTGTGAATCTTAACTACTCGGTTAATTCATATTACAAATATGCAATAATGTACGTCCTTCGGCCGCAACTTAACCAGCGTTAACTACAATCTCTGTCGCAATTCAACAAATTCCAATTCATAATAAATCAAGAATATATTTGATTTTACACTTTCATCATCGATGTACCCGAAACTTTTCAGATAACATCATTCGTACTTTGCGAAATTCACAAGAATTCCACGAACTGAACACCATACATCAACAAATAACGAAGTATTGATTCATAATTTTAATGTCATTAAAGAAATACTGCGTAAAAGTTATGTACTTTTTAAAGCCTTTAGGGATTATTCAATTCTAGTTTCAACCGTAAATTAAATGAGTTTAATTTAACATTAACTCATTAAATCTATGTTACATCTGAAGAAAATATACATATATATATTTTCATAAAGACTGTAATAAAATTCTTTTGTACAAAATATTAATTGTGAATTTTTTTTTTTAACGGGTAGGTAATACCCGAGAGATATATAAATTCACAATTAATATGTTACATTCTTCGAATCTGATTCAGCAAATCATCCATTATACTCCCTACTTTCACAACAATATACATTCTTTTATAGAAATCAAAACAACCATACTCATTCAAAATTTAATTACATATTCTGATTTTGAAATATCAAAATTTAACTTGAGATATGACCAAAATCATCACTCTTAGATCCTTACATCTTTCACAAGCTATATTTTGACTTCAAAACTGTGTTAGAACATCAAATGTATGTTAACGATTACAATCTGTGTTCAAACCCTTCGAAAATTTCTGAAGACACTTCGAATGATGAGCAATCGAGATGATGATCCAACCACATGTTACCCACAGTTATGTACCCGAAAAACTCTTGAAACCAAAGTAAAAGTTTAAACAACGTATCCGCGTCAGATTCTTTGGCATTTATTAGCAAAAATAACTTTGCGACTCCTATTCAAAGTAGCCAGTTTTGTCACAGCTCCAGCAAGTCAACTTCGACTTTTCAGTCAGACTAACCTTATTATAACCTTGATATATACACCATCGTTACCAGGGAACCTTTTATATTCTACCATATTATTAGCAGATGTACCAACAACTTCATTACCCTTTGACTTTAGCCTCTCCAAAAAGTCATCATAATTATTCATTGAAACCCCATCATTTACTCATTCGCATCTTGTAATGAGAATTTCCATACGAATCATTGGGAATTAGCAATCAGTATTTTGAAATCTTGCAGCATGTCTGCGCCAACAGTTATATGTGTATATATAACGTCTATCTTCTGGACTTAATTTGAATGTGAAGTTTCTGAAAAACACTCCGAACTACGAATTGGTTCTCCGAAAATGGAAAAAATGCTGATGAAGCAGCAAAAACTATAAACGACTTTAAATGGTAAAAGCTGGATGATAATGATGAAGTGTGCTGGCAAAGCGCAGAAAAAGAGAAGTTTTGGAACTGGAAAACGGATTGAGCAAAGTAGGAAGGAGGCTGTGGACAAATTACAAATACTGAACCTGAATTTAAAGGATCCAAATGATTCAGTACCTGCTGAAGTTATTAACGAATACCTTGCTCCTGACTCTAAACCCCTGCGGACAATATTCTTCATCATCCTCTTGAAATGTCCCGTTCTTATTGATTAAAAACGTTCCATATTAATTGATTTCGTTGCGAGGTTTTGACCTCTATATGAGACGTTTTTCAAAGACTGCATTCATTTTCAAAACAAACCATAACCTTTATTTGATAAATAAAGGTTTAAAAAGCTTTACGTAGATTATCAAATAATGATAATCTAAAATATCCTGTTTACACACGACCATTACATAATGGTTTACAATACAAATATGTTACATCGAAATCAGTTTCTTGAATGCAGTTTTTACACAATATCATACAAACATGGACTCCAAATCTTGTCCTTATTTTAGTATGCAACAGCGGAAGCTCTTAATATTCACCTGAGAATAAACATGCTTTAAACGTCAACAAAAATGTTGGTGAGTTATAGGTTTAACCTATATATATCAAATCGTAACAATAGACCACAAGATTTCATATTTCAATACACATCCCATACATAGAGATAAAAATCATTCATATGGTGAACACCTGGTAACCGACAATAACAAGATGCATATATAAGAATATCCCCATCATTCCGGGACACCCTTCGGATATGATATAAATTTCGAAGTACTAAAGCATCCGGTACTTTGGATGGGGTTTGTTAGGCCCAATAGATCTATCTTTAGGATTCGCGTCAATTAGGGTGTCTGTTCCCTAATTCTTAGATTACCAGACTTAATAAAAAGGGGCATATTCGATTTCGATAATTCAACCATAGAATGTAGTTTCACGTACTTGTGTCTATTTTGTAAATCATTTATAAAACCTGCATGTATTCTCATCCCAAAAATATTAGATTTAAAAAGTGGGACTATAACTCACTTTCACAGATTTTTACTTCGTCGGGAAGTAAGACTTGGCCACTGGTTGATTCACGAACCTATAACAATATATACATATATATCAAAGTATGTTCAAAAATATATTTACAACACTTTTAATATATTTTGATGTTTTAAGTTTATTAAGTCAGCTGTCCTCGTTAGTAACCTACAACTAGTTGTCCACAGTTAGATGTACAGAAATAAATCGATAAATATTATCTTGAATCAATCCACGACCCAGTGTATACGTATCTCAGTATTGATCACAACTCAAACTATATATATTTTGGAATCAACCTCAACCCTGTATAGCTAACTCCAACATTCACATATAGAGTGTCTATGGTTGTTCCGAAATATATATAGATGTGTCGACATGATAGGTCGAAACATTGTATACGTGTCTATGGTATCTCAAGATTACATAATATACAATACAAGTTGATTAAGTTATGGTTGGAATAGATTTGTTACCAATTTTCACGTAGCTAAAATGAGAAAAATTATCCAATCTTGTTTTACCCATAACTTCTTCATTTTAAATCCGTTTTGAGTGAATCAAATTGCTATGGTTTCATATTGAACTCTATTTTATGAATCTAAACAGAAAAGTATAGGTTTATAGTCGGAAAAATAAGTTACAAGTCGTTTTTGTAAAGGTAGTCATTTCAGTCGAAAGAACGACGTCTAGATGACCATTTTAGAAAACATACTTCCACTTTGAGTTTAACCATAATTTTTGGATATAGTTTCATGTTCATAATAAAAATCATTTTCTCAGAATAACAACTTTTAATTCAAAGTTTATCATAGTTTTTAATTAACTAACCCAAAACAGCCCGCGGTGTTACTACGACGGCGTAAATCCGGTTTTACGGTGTTTTTCGTGTTTCCAGGTTTTAAATCATTAAGTTAGCATATCATATAGATATAGAACATGTGTTTAGTTGATTTTAAAAGTCAAGTTAGAAGGATTAACTTTTGTTTGCGAACAAGTTAAGAATTAACTAAACTATGTTCTAGTGATTACAAGTTTAAACCTTCGAATAAGATAGCTTTATATGTATGAATCGAATGATGTTATGAACATCATTACTACCTTAAGTTTCTTGGATAAACTTACTGGAAAAGAGAAAAATGGACCTAGCTTCAATGGATCCTTGGATGGCTCGAAGTTCTTGAAGCAGAATCATGACACGAAAACAAGTTCAAGTAAGATCATCACTTGAAATAAGATTGTTATAGTTATAGAAATTGAACCAAAGTTTGAATATGATTATTACCTTGTATTAGAATGATAACCTACTGTAAGAAACAAAGATTTCTTGAGGTTGGATGATCACCTTACAAGATTATAAGTGAGCTAGTAAACTTGAAAGTATTCTTGATTTTATGAAACTAGAACTTTTGGAATTTATGAAGAACACTTAGAACTTGAAGATAGAACTTGAGAGAGATCAATTAGATGAATAAAATTGAAGAATGAAAGTGTTTGTAGGTGTTTTTGGTCGTTGGTGTATGGATTAGATATAAAGGATATGTAATTTTGTTTTCATGTAAATAAGTCATGAATGATTACTCATATTTTTGTAATTTTATGAGATATTTCATGCTAGTTGCCAAATGATGGTTCCCACATGTGTTAGGTGACTCACATGGGCTGCTAAGAGCTGATCATTGGAGTGTATATACCAATAGTACATACATCTAAAAGCTGTGTATTGTACGAGTACGAATACGGGTGCATACGAGTAGAATTGTTGATGAAACTGAACGAGGATGTAATTGTAAGCATTTTTGTTAAGTAGAAGTATTTTGATAAGTGTATTGAAGTCTTTCAAAAGTGTATAAATACATATTAAAACACTACATGTATATACATTTTAACTGAGTCGTTAAGTCATCGTTAGTCGTTACATGTAAGTGTTGTTTTGAAACCTTTAGGTTAACGATCTTGTTAAATGTTGTTAACCCAATGTTTATAATATCAAATGAGATTTTAAATTATTATATTATCATGATATTATCATGTATGAATATCTCTTAATATGATATATATACATTAAATGTCTTTACAACGATAATCGTTACATATATGTCTCGTTTAAAAATCATTAAGTTAGTAGTCTTGTTTTTACATATGTAGTTCATTGTTAATATACTTAATGATATGTTTACTTATCATAGTATCATGTTAACTATATATATATCCATATATATGTCATCATATAGTTTTTACAAGTTTTAACGTTCGTGAATCACCGGTCAACTTGGGTGGTCAATTGTCTATATGAAACATATTTCAATTAATCAAGTCTTAACAAGTTTGATTGCTTAACATGTTGGAAACATTTAATCATGTAAATATCAATCTCAATTAATATATATAAACATGGAAAAGTTCGGGTCACTACAGTACCTACCCGTTAAATAAATTTCGTCCCGAAATTTTAAGCTGTTGAAGGTGTTGACGAATCTTCTGGAAATAGATGCGGGTATTTCTTCTTCATCTGATCTTCACGCTCCCAGGTGAACTCGGGTCCTCTACGAGCATTCCATCGAACCTTAACAACTGGTATCTTGTTTTGCTTAAGTCTTTTAACCTCACGATCCATTATTTCGACGGGTTCTTCGATGAATTGAAGTTTTTCGTTGATTTGGATTTCATCTAACGGAATAGTGAGATCTTCTTTAGCAAAACATTTCTTTAAATTCGAGACGTGGAAAGTGTTATGTACAGCCGCGAGTTGTTGAGGTAACTCTAGTCGGTAAGCTACTGGTCCGACACGATCAATAATCTTGAATGGTCCAATATACCTTGGATTTAATTTCCCTCGTTTACCAAATCGAACAACGCCTTTCCAAGGTGCAACTTTAAGCATGACCATCTCTCCAATTTCAAATTCTATATCTTTTCTTTTAATGTCAGCGTAGCTCTTTTGTCGACTTTGGGCGGTTTTCAACCGTTGTTGAATTTGGATGATCTTCTCGGTAGTTTCTTGTATAATCTCCGGACCCGTAATCTGTCTATCCCCCACTTCACTCCAACAAATCGGAGACCTGCACTTTCTACCATAAAGTGCTTCAAACGGCGCCATCTCAATGCTTGAATGGTAGCTGTTGTTGTAGGAAAATTCTGCTAACGGTAGATGTCGATCCCAACTGTTTCCGAAATCAATAACACATGCTCGTAGCATGTCTTCAAGCGTTTGTATCGTCCTTTCGCTCTGCCCATCAGTTTGTGGATGATAGGCAGTACTCATGTCTAGACGAGTTCCTAATGCTTGCTGTAATGTCTGCCAGAATCTTGAAATAAATCTGCCATCCCTATCAGAGATAATAGAGATTGGTATTCCATGTCTGGAGACGACTTCCTTCAAATACAGTCGTGCTAACTTCTCCATCTTGTCATCTTCTCTTATTGGTAGGAAGTGTGCTGATTTGGTGAGACGATCAACTATTACCCAAATAGTATCAAAACCACTTGCAGTCCTTGCCAATTTAGTGATGAAATCCATGGTAATGTTTTCCCATTTCCATTCCGGAATTTCGGGTTGTTGAAGTAGACCTGATGGTTTCTGATGCTCAGCTTTGACCTTAGAACACGTCAAACATTCTCCTACGTATTTAGCAACATCGGCTTTCATACCCGGCCACCAAAAATGTTTCTTGAGATCCTTGTACATCTTCCCCGTTCCAGGATGTATTGAGTATCTGGTTTTATGAGCTTCTCTAAGTACCATTTCTCTCATATCTCCAAATTTTGGTACCCAAATCCTTTCAGCCCTATACCGGGTTCCGTCTTCCCGAATATTAAGATGCTTCTCCGATCCTTTGGGTATTTCATCCTTTAAATTTCCCTCTTTTAAAACTCCTTGTTGCGCCTCCTTTATTTGAGTAGTAATGTTATTATGAATCATTATATTCATAGATTTTACTCGAATGGGTTCTCTGTCCTTCCTGCTCAAGGCATCGGCTACCACATTTGCCTTCCCCGGGTGGTAACGAATCTCAAAGTCGTAATCATTCAATAATTCAATCCACCTACGCTGCCTCATATTCAGTTGTTTCTGATTAAATATGTGTTGAAGACTTTTGTGGTCGGTATATATAATACTTTTGACCCCATATAAGTAGTGCCTCCAAGTCTTTAATGCAAAAACAACCGCGCCTAATTCCAAATCATGCGTCGTATAATTTTGTTCGTGAATCTTCAATTGTCTAGACGCATAAGCAATCACCTTCGTTCGTTGCATTAATACACAACCGAGACCTTGCTTTGATGCATCACAATAAATCACAAAATCATCATTCCCTTCAGGTAATGACAATATAGGTGCCGTAGTTAGCTTTTTCTTCAATAACTGAAATGCTTTCTCTTGTTCATCATTCCATTCAAATTTCTTCCCTTTATGCGTCAATGCAGTCAAGGGTTTTGCTATTCTGGAAAAGTCTTGGATGAACCTTCTGTAGTAACCAGCTAGTCCTAAAAACTGGCGTATGTGTTTCGGAGTTTTCGGGGTTTCCCACTTTTCAACAGTTTCTATCTTTGCCGGATCCACCTTAATACCTTCTTTGTTCACTATGTGACCGAGGAATTGAACTTCTTCCAACCAAAATGCACACTTTGAAAACTTAGCGTACAATTCTTCCTTCCTCAATACTTCTAACACCTTTCTCAAATGTTCACCGTGTTCTTGGTCATTCTTTGAGTAAATAAGTATGTCATCAATGAAAACAATGACAAACTTGTCAAGGTATGGTCCACACACTCGGTTCATAAGGTCCATGAACACAGCTGGTGCATTAGTTAAACCAAACGGCATGACCATAAACTCGTAATGACCGTAACGTGTTCTGAAAGCAGTCTTTGGAATATCATCTTCTTTCACCCGCATTTGATGATACCCGGAACGTAAGTCAATCTTTGAATAAACAGACGAGCCTTGTAGTTGATCAAATAAGTCATCGATTCTAGGTAGTGGGTAGCGGTTCTTGATGGTAAGTTTGTTCAACTCTCGGTAGTCGATACACAACCTGAATGTACCATCTTTCTTCTTGACAAACAAAATAGGAGCTCCCCACGGTGATGTGCTTGGTCGAATGAAACCACGCTCTAAAAGTTCTTGTAATTGGCTTTGTAGTTCTTTCATCTCGCTGGGTGCGAGTCTGTAAGGAGCACGAGCTATTGGTGCAGCTCCTGGTACAAGATCTATTTGAAATTCAACGGATCGATGTGGGGGTAATCCCGGTAATTCTTTCGGAAATACATCAGGAAATTCTTTTGCGACGGGAACATCATTGATGCTCTTTTCTTCAGTTTGTACTTTCTCGACGTGTGCTAGAACAGCATAGCAACCTTTTCTTATTAGTTTTTGTGCCTTCAAATTACTAATAAGATGTAGCTTCGTGTTGCCCTTTTCTCCGTATACCATTAAGGGTTTTCCTTTTTCTCGTATAATGCGAATTGCATTTTTGTAACAAACGATCTCCGCTTTCACTTCTTTCAACCAGTCCATACCGATTATCACATCAAAACTCCCTAACTCTACTGGTATCAAATCAATCTTAAATGTTTCGCTAACCAGTTTAATTTCTCGATTCCGACATATATTATCTGCTGAAATTAATTTACCATTTGCTAATTCGAGTAAAAATTTACTATCCAAAGGCGTCAATGGACAACTTAATTTAGCACAAAAATCTCTACTCATATAGCTTCTATCCGCACCCGAATCAAATAAAACGTAAGCAGATTTATTGTCAATAAGAAACGTACCCGTAACAAGCTCCGGGTCTTCCTGTGCCTCTACCGCATTAATATTGAAAACTCTTCCACGGCCTTGTCCATTCGTGTTCTCCTGGTTCGGGCAATTTCTAATAATGTGGCCTGGTTTTCCACATTTATAACAAACTACATTGGCATAACTTGCTCCGACACTACTTGCTCCGCCATTACTCGTTCCGACACCATTTGTTCCTTTCGTTCTATTAACCCCTGGTCCGTAGACCTCACACTTCGCCGCGCTATGACCATTTCTTTTACACTTGTTGCAAAATTTGGTGCAGAACCCCGAGTGATTCTTTTCACACCTTTGGCATAGCTGCTTCTGATTGTTGTTGTTGTTGCGGTTATTATTGTTGTTGGGATGATTGTTGTAGTTGCTGTTGTTGTTGTTGTTGTTGTTGTTGTTGGGCCGTTTGTTGTAGTTGCGATTGATGTTGCGATTGTTGGGATAATTGTTGCGATTATTGTTGTAATTGCTGTTGTTGTTGTATTGGTGATTCTTATCACCGTTTTCCTCCCACTTTCTTTTGACTTGCTTCACATTGGCCTCTTCAGCAGTCTGTTCTTTAATTCTTTCTTCAATCTGGTTCACTAGTTTGTGAGCCATTCTACATGCCTGTTGTATGGAGGCGGGCTCGTGTGAACTTATATCTTCTTGGATTCTTTCCGGTAATCCTTTCACAAACGCGTCGATCTTCTCTTCCTCATCTTCGAATGCTCCCGGACACAATAGGCACAATTCTGTGAATCATCTTTCGTACGTGGTAATATCAAATCCTTGGGTTCGTAACCCTCTAAGTTCTGTCTTGAGCTTATTGACCTCGGTTCTGGGACGGTACTTCTCGTTCATCAAGTGCTTGAATGCTGACCACGGTAGTGCGTACGCATCATCTTGTCCCACTTGCTCTAGATAGGTATTCCACCATGTTAACGCAGAACCTGTGAAGGTATGCGTAGCGTACTTCACTTTGTCCTCTTCAGTACACTTACTTATGGCAAACACCGATTCAACCTTCTCGGTCCACCGTTTCAATCCGATCGGTCCTTCGGTTCCATCAAATTCCAAAGGTTTGCAGGCAGTGAATTCTTTGTAGGTGCATCCTACACGATTTCCTGTACTGCTAGATCCAAGGTTATTGTTGGTATGTAGCGCAGCCTGTACTGCGGCTATGTTTGAAGCTAGAAAAGTACGGAATTCCTCTTCATTCATATTCACGGTGTGTCGAGTAGTCGGTGCCATTTCCTTCAAAATAGTTAAATGGAACAAGTTAATCATACAGAATATTAAGAGTAGTTAATAGTATTTCGTAGCATAATATGAACTCATTTATAAAAGCTTTTTCTTCATATTAGCGTTTTATAAGTTTAAATTCGGGTAGTACCTACCCGTTAAGTTCATACTTAGTAGCTAATATACAATTCAACTACTACAATTCTATATGAAAAACTGATTGTAATAATATTTCGCGTTCAAACTTTTATACAATATTTTACAAACTTACAATACCGCTTATTTTACATAAAGCATGAAATATAGCACACAATAACTTTGATACAAGATAGCTGTGAAGACAATTCTAGCTAGTACACAAGTCGTTCGGCAAAGGCAATAAAGACACGTAATTCATACGTCCAGAAACAAGTCATGCATTCTGGTTTTACTAGGACTACTTCCCATCCTTGGTCTTGTGCAACATAACCGTTATGGCCGTTGATAAGACAGCGTGTTGTAACGTCATCAAAGGGACGAGGGTTACGTAATGTCCAACAGTCCCGTAATAATCTAAAAACCTCATTTCTTACCCCAATTACCGACTCCGTCACTTGTGGAAACGTTTTGTTTAATAGTTGTAGCCCGATGTTCTTATTCTCACTTTGGTGAGAAGCGAACATTACTAATCCGTAAGCATAACATGCTTCTTTATGTTGCATGTTAGCCGCTTTTTCTAAATCACGAAGTCCAATATTCGGATATATTGAGTCAAAATAATTTCTTAACCCGTTGCGTAAAATAGCATTTGGGTTCCCCGCAATATATGCGTCAAAGTAAACACATCGTAACTTATGGGTTTCCCAATGTGATATCCCCCATCTTTCAAACGAAAGTCTCTTATAAACCAAGACATTCTTGGAACGTTCTTCGAATGTCTTACAAACTGATCTCGCCTTAAATAGTTGTGCCGAAGAATTCTGGCCGACTCTAGACAAGATTTCATCAATCATGTCTCCGGGTAGGTCTCTTAAAATATTGGGTTGTCTATCCATTTTGTGTTTTTAAACTGTAAAATAGACAAGAGTTAGTTTCATAAAAAAATACTTATTAATACAAGCAATTTTTACATATATCATAAAGCATAAGAACACTATATTACATATATTACACCACACGAATACAACTATCTTATTCCGACTCGCTCGTTTCTTCTTCTTCGGTTTTGGTTCGTTTTGCCAAGTTTCTAGGGATATATGATGTTCCCCTAATACGAGCCGTCGTTGTCCACATTGGTTTAGAAAAACCTGGTGGTTTAGAGGTTCCCGGGTCATTGTTACAACTTAAGGACTTCGGGGGTTGACGATACATATAAAGTTCATCGGGGTTGGAATTAGATTTCTCTATTTTTATGCCCTTTCCTTTATTATTTTCTTTTGCCTTTTTAAATTCAGTTGGGGTAATTTCTATAACATCATCGGAATTCTCGTCGGAATCCGATTCATCGGAGAATTGGTAATCCTCCCAATATTTTGCTTCCTTGGCGGAAACACCATTGACCATAATTAACTTTGGTCGGTTGGTTGAGGATTTTCTTTTACTTAACCGTTTTATTATTTCCCCCACCGGTTCTATTTCTTCATCCGGTTCCGATTCTTCTTCAGGTTCCGATTGTTCTTCCGGTTTCGACTCTTCTTCCGGTTCCTCTTCGGGAACTTGTGAATCAGTCCACAAATCATTCCAATTTACATTTGACTCTTCATTATTATTAGGTGAGTCAATGGGACTTGTTCTAGAGGTAGACATCTATCACATAATATCAAACACGTTAAGAGATTAATATATCACATAATATTCATATGTTAAAAATATATAGTTTCCAACAAAAATGTTAAGCAATCATTTTTAAAGAAAACACGGTCGAAGTCCAGACTCAGTAATGCATCCTAACAAACTCGATAAGACACACTAATGCAAATTTTCTGGTTCTCTAAGACCAACGCTCGGATACCAGCTGAAATGTCCCGTTCTTATTGATTAAAAACGTTCCATATTAATTGATTTCGTTGCGAGGTTTTGACCTCTATATGAGACGTTTTTCAAAGACTGCATTCATTTTCAAAACAAACCATAACCTTTATTTCATAAATAAAGGTTTAAAAAGCTTTACGTAGATTATCAAATAATGATAATCTAAAATATCCTGTTTACACACGACCATTACATAATGGTTTACAATACAAATATGTTACATCGAAATCAGTTTCTTGAATGCAGTTTTTACACAATATCATACAAACATGGACTCCAAATCTTGTCCTTATTTTAGTATGCAACAGCGGAAGCTCTTAATATTCACCTGAGAATAAACATGCTTTAAACGTCAACAAAAATGTTGGTGAGTTATAGGTTTAACCTATATATATCAAATCGTAACAATAGACCACAAGATTTCATATTTCAATACACATCCCATACATAGAGATAAAAATCATTCATATGGTGAACACCTGGTAACCGACAATAACAAGATGCATATATAAGAATATCCCCATCATTCCGGGACACCCTTCGGATATGATATAAATTTCGAAGTACTAAAGCATCCGGTACTTTGGATGGGGTTTGTTAGGCCCAATAGATCTATCTTTAGGATTCGCGTCAATTAGGGTGTCTGTTCCCTAATTCTTAGATTACCAGACTTAATAAAAAGGGGCATATTCGATTTCGATAATTCAACCATAGAATGTAGTTTCACGTACTTGTGTCTATTTTGTAAATCATTTATAAAACCTGCATGTATTCTCATCCCAAAAATATTAGATTTAAAAAGTGGGACTATAACTCACTTTCACAGATTTTTACTTCGTCGGGAAGTAAGACTTGGCCACTGGTTGATTCACGAACCTATAACAATATATACATATATATCAAAGTATGTTCAAAAATATATTTACAACACTTTTAATATATTTTGATGTTTTAAGTTTATTAAGTCAGCTGTCCTCGTTAGTAACCTACAACTAGTTGTCCACAGTTAGATGTACAGAAATAAATCGATAAATATTATCTTGAATCAATCCACGACCCAGTGTATACGTATCTCAGTATTGATCACAACTCAAACTATATATATTTTGGAATCAACCTCAACCCTGTATAGCTAACTCCAACATTCACATATAGAGTGTCTATGGTTGTTCCGAAATATATATAGATGTGTCGACATGATAGGTCGAAACATTGTATACGTGTCTATGGTATCTCAAGATTACATAATATACAATACAAGTTGATTAAGTTATGGTTGGAATAGATTTGTTACCAATTTTCACGTAGCTAAAATGAGAAAAATTATCCAATCTTGTTTTACCCATAACTTCTTCATTTTAAATCCGTTTTGAGTGAATCAAATTGCTATGGTTTCATATTGAACTCTATTTTATGAATCTAAACAGAAAAGTATAGGTTTATAGTCGGAAAAATAAGTTACAAGTCGTTTTTGTAAAGGTAGTCATTTCAGTCGAAAGAACGACGTCTAGATGACCATTTTAGAAAACATACTTCCACTTTGAGTTTAACCATAATTTTTGGATATAGTTTCATGTTCATAATAAAAATCATTTTCTCAGAATAACAACTTTTAAATCAAAGTTTATCATAGTTTTTAATTAACTAACCCAAAACAGCCCGCGGTGTTACTACGACGGCGTAAATCCGGTTTTACGGTGTTTTTCGTGTTTCCAGGTTTTAAATCATTAAGTTAGCATATCATATAGATATAGAACATGTGTTTAGTTAATTTTAAAAGTCAAGTTAGAAGGATTAACTTTTGTTTGCGAACAAGTTTAGAATTAACTAAACTATGTTCTAGTGATTACAAGTTTAAACCTTCGAATAAGATAGCTTTATATGTATGAATCGAATGATGTTATGAACATCATTACTACCTTAAGTTTCTTGGATAAACCTACTGGAAAAGAGAAAAATGGACCTAGCTTCAATGGATCCTTGGATGGCTCGAAGTTCTTGAAGCAGAATCATGACACGAAAACAAGTTCAAGTAAGATCATCACTTGAAATAAGATTGTTATAGTTATAGAAATTGTACCAAAGTTTGAATATGATTATTACCTTGTATTAGAATGATAACCTACTGTAAGAAACAAAGATTTCTTGAGGTTGGATGATCACCTTACAAGATTGGAAGTGAGCTAGTAAACTTGAAAGTATTCTTGATTTTATGAAACTAGAACTTTTGGAATTTATGAAGAACACTTAGAACTTGAAGATAGAACTTGAGAGAGATCAATTAGATGAATAAAATTGAAGAATGAAAGTGTTTGTAGGTGTTTTTGGTCGTTGGTGTATGGATTAGATATAAAGGATATGTAATTTTGTTTTCATGTAAATAAGTCATGAATGATTACTCATATTTTTGTAATTTTATGAGATATTTCATGCTAGTTGCCAAATGATGGTTCCCACATGTGTTAGGTGACTCACATGGGCTGCTAAGAGCTGATCATTGGAGTGTATATACCAATAGTACATACATCTAAAAGCTGTGTATTGTACGAGTACGAATACGCGTGCATACGAGTAGAATTGTTGATGAAACTGAACGAGGATGTAATTGTAAGCATTTTTGTTAAGTAGAAGTATTTTGATAAGTGTATTGAAGTCTTTCAAAAGTGTATAAATACATATTAAAACACTACATGTATATACATTTTAACTGAGTCGTTAAGTCATCGTTAGTCGTTACATGTAAGTGTTGTTTTGAAACCTTTAGGTTAACGATCTTGTTAAATGTTGTTAACCCAATGTTTATAATATCAAATGAGATTTTAAATTATTATATTATCATGATATTATCATGTATGAATATCTCTTAATATGATATATATACATTAAATGTCTTTACAACGATAATCGTTACATATATGTCTCGTTTAAAAATCATTAAGTTAGTAGTCTTGTTTTTACATATGTAGTTCATTGTTAATATACTTAATGATATGTTTACTTATCATAGTATCATGTTAACTATATATATATCCATATATATGTCATCATATAGTTTTTACAAGTTTTAACGTTCGTGAATCACCGGTCAACTTGGGTGGTCAATTGTCTATATGAAACATATTTCAATTAATCAAGTCTTAACAAGTTTGATTGCTTAACATGTTGGAAACATTTAATCATGTAAATATCAATCTCAATTAATATATATAAACATGGAAAAGTTCGGGTCACTACACCTCTGATATTAGAAATTCTAAAATATCATCATATCTTTCATTATAAATATCCTCCATATTTCTGAAGATATTTTCTTAATTTTTCTTATTTGAAATCATTTACCTCTTCGCGCTATCTGTATTACATCATAAAAGAAACTATTTTAGTTTCTAAATTCTAAAAGATTCAAGTTTAAAATAGGAATATTTTGAAGTAGTGTTGAGAACTGAAGCATGAATTAGTATAATATAATGACACTTGATCAATGTGATTATATTACAGTAAGTCATGCTGAGTTTCTAAATGGAACGTGATGATTCACAGATCATAACATCATCATGTGCCATGTTATACGACTCTTGTATTCTATTTAACCTCTAAAATATCAAGAAAATATTTCTTGATGATTCGGCCTTTTCCAAGGTATTCTAGTAATTTGACAAGTCAAGATCGTACCATCACAATTTCCTTCCTAGAACATTAACAATGTTCATTCCGAAATTCATATCTGTGAATTCTGGACCATTACAAGCGGTGCTTAATCGCAAGAAGAAGAAACGAAAGGACAAAACTCCGAAATAGAAATTGGGGTATAAATTGCAGCAAATAAAAGAGAGCATTAACTGTGAATGATAATGATTATAGAAGACAGAAGCAGAGACTTTGAAATATAAGGGAACATATAAAGCTCAACGACAAACCAGAAATTATAAACCATATATCGATGCATATAGCAATATAAAGACACGGGAGAACTAGAAACACTATAAACCCAAGAGTATAGTAGAAGTAAATAGATTCTTCCGGCGGTAGATGAAAAAGAAGAATGACCGATATGAAAGTTAGAAGTATATCGAGAATCAGAGCTGGATGGAGCATATTGATGAATACTTTAAAATATGAGTTGAGGGGGAAAGAATAGAAGGTGATGAAACATGACTAGGAACTTAGAAATCAACAGATTTAACTCACACAATGGCAGAATAAGTGAATCAAACCCTCTAGTGAATAGGTTAAGTTTTTTTTTGATTAATTTAGTCAAACCACAACTAAATCAAGTGTGATTAGATCAACACGTAGAGCTATTATTCACCACATGGGTGATTTGGACTGAGAGAGAATCGGAGGAGCTCACTAGATCTGAGTGTGTGTAACAAATAAGAGGCTTAACCTAAAATGAAGAACATAAGACTTTATATACCCCTATTGTTGACGCACCCATACGATTCATTCATCACACGTACGAGTTGGCTTCATCAGCCGTACGGGTGATCACTCACTCGTGTCTTCTCATTTAGGTTGTAATTGTGACTTAGCTCAGCATCAACCGTGCGTATGAGCCTGTCAGCCGTACTAGTGAGGCTTCACTCGTACGTCTGACTAAGTCTAACATAGTCAAACATCTAAATCTCGTTCCTGCAGTTCCTGTAACCACATACAAACACAGGATAATAATGAGCAATCATGGTGGCCTGTAAACTGTTGTACCTGCAATGGATGTGGGTAGATGTCTAGGGACTTGCATAAAATGCATCAACAGAAGGTGTGAGTTGTAAGGAAACGAAGGAGGTGAATTTATAAGAAAATCTCCGACAGAATAATTAAAATGGACGATCGCATTTAAAGCGGATCCTAATTTTCTTGATTACCGGAGAGTCAAATCTTATTAAGAAGATTTTCTTCAAATCCCTTGAAATCTGGGAATCAATCATATCTACGTCAAATGATAAGATGAATCTACACTTACTCATTTCACTCTTCTATGTTAGCTTCATTCGTACTCTTCATATAAATGGATTGTTTATCCAAATTATTCGCTGATGATAAAACTCTAATTTTCAGCCCGTATGTATCATGAAAACATACTTATTATCATTCATTACCTTTCCACTTAAATTTCGGGACGAAATTTCTTTAACGGGTAGGTACTGTGACAACCCGGAAATTTCCAACCAAATTTAAACTTTAATCTTTATATGTTTCCGACACAATAAGCAATATTTGTTAAGTTAAATTTCAAGAATTTTAAACTATGTTCATACATTCATTCAACCTCGACCAAGTTCCAACGATTCACGAACCATTAAACGAATATGATTATACATGTATATGTGTATATATATTATAACTTGAAACGTAAACGAAATATTAGATTAAATACTTTATATGATTGTATCTGTTTCAAAATGTTTATCAATGGAATTAGAAGATAAGATCAACTGATTGAATTATCAGATATATTAAATTATGATTACAAATCTCTGTTGAAAGGCCCACGTTGATTTGAGAAATCTTTCCATTTTAACAATATTCGGAAAATGGTAAAGTAATTTATAAATAAGAACAAATTGTCAATCATTGAGAACTAGACAAAGGATAGTGGAAGATTGAATCTCATAAAGACTCGATTGATCTATTTAGTTTCAAACGTACAAAAACGTTTTCAGTTTAAAAAGAACTTTATTATTAAAACGTATATAACTTTTATAAATATCTAGAACCACTTTTGACAACTCATTACTTAACTAGTATGATAAAGATAACGATATTTATATTTTATTTTATTAAATATATATAACGATTTAAATTAATATTATATATATTTATACGCGTATAATACGTACATAGTTTTATACTTTTACTATACTTAAACTTTACCTTTACTTTATTTTTACTTTACTTTAACTTTAATAATTCACTTTAATAATTCATACTTTAATAATTCACTTTAATAATTCATACTTTAATAATTCACTTTAATAATTCATACTTTAATAATTCACTTTAATAATTCATACTTTAATAATTCACTTTAATAATTCAAAAATCTATTATAAATAGAATTCAATAGGTTTCATTATTTCATAGAAACTTGAAAATATTTTTCTCTAAACACTCTCAATCGATTTACATATATATATTTACTCCGTATTATTTCAAGATATTATTAGTATACATAAAATATTACGACGGAGTGCTGTCCGGGTGATTTCGAAATTGTTTTTCGAGTAGGATAGGATTAAGGAAATTATGGGTTATAGCTATGGAGGTGATTGAGTATGGTTCATGGGTATGCTCGTGAGGTCAATATAGTGTTTATCATTTCCGTTGCGTCTACGTACCTTTCCTGCAATATTGAATCTCAATATTGATACGTGAGTACTCATAATTTAACTTTTACATACTAATAGTGTATCCCTGACTAGTGCTCGAGTATTTAGGATTATGCATGCTTGTACTTTTGATATTGCCCTTAGACAGGTTAGGTTGAATCTTGAATTAGTTACACTTGCGGTTGAGATAAGGTATAAGATATGCATGTCCTTGGAAAGCTAGCGAAAAATTAAGAACTTTTCCTTTAGATATCGAATGGTTTCGATGAACGGATTAGAAGTTATAATCAATTGAATTTTCGATATTTTTATTAAAAATGATTATTATTATCGTCGTTTTTATCGTCGTTCTAGTTTTATCTTATTATTATCATTATTATTATCTTTATCAATAAAAGAGATTTATCATTAAAAATTGTTTTTTTTATTACTATCGTTATTATCGTTAAAGTTATAATTAGTATTATTATTATTATTATCCAATTATCATTATTATTATTATTATTATTATTATTATTATTATTATTATTATTAGTATTATTATTATTATTATCATTATTAATATATATATATATCATTATTTAAAAATGGTTATTGTTATTGTTATTATTATTATTACTATATTATCATTAAGATAATTATTAGTATTATCGTTAATAATATTATAGTAACTATCATTATTAATATTAGTGTAATTAAAACAAATAATTGTAACACCTAAATATTTTGATTATTATTATTATCATTATTATGAACACGATATAAAAGACGATTAAAAGCTATTAAACAAAACGATTAGGAAATAATGAGTAAGAGTATCATGATGAAATTAAAATATTATAAGATATTAATTTAGATAAAATTATCGTTCTTATTATTTTTATCATTACTATTATTATTAAAAGTATCGTTAGTATTAAAACTATCATTTTAACAAAAATTATCATTTTAATAGAAATGTCATTGTTACTATAAAATATCATTATTATTATTATTTTAAATAGAATTATTATTTTAAAGATAATATTAAAAATTATCGTAAATATTAAAGTTATCATAATTAGAATTATCGTTTTATCATAATGTCATCTTAGTAATTATAAATATTGATATTTTTATAATAATAATTATTATTACAAAATAATACAACTTTTACTTACTATCATTATAGATATTATTTTATAAAATAAATATGTGATACAAACATATTTTACTACGTGTAATAACTTACTTTAATAATACCTATCATATTATCTTTATGATATTAAATGAACCCTATAAATTTTATTACTTAATATATATAAAAGTATATTTGATTATATAAATTTAATATAAAATTTTATTTATTAATAAATAAATTATATTATTTACTCTAATAAATCTTTTTAAAATATTTAAAAATATAAAACGACGATATTTAAACTATATATTAATCATGTATAGATTTTTAGAAATTATTTTGAGTCAAATTTACTTTTGTTGACTTTTGCATATTAGTCTTGAGCATTAGGATTGTGGTACACTATGACTTGACCTAATTTGTTAGACAAATATTGACCAACATATAAATATATATAATTAATTTAGGTTCGTGAATCCAAGGCCAACCTTGCACTTGTTCAATGACGTTATATATATTTTTACTACGAAATACAGTATGGTGAGTTTCATTATTCCCTTTTCATATACATTTTTGGGCTGAGAATACATGCAAATAATTTATTAACTATTTTACAATATTTATATGCGTGAGTTTCATTTGCCCTTTTTACTCTTTACGTTTTTGGGCTGAGAATACATGCAAATAATTTATTAACTGTTTTACAATATTTATATGCGTGAGTTTCATTACTTCCTTTTAAATGCTTTTGCAATATATATTTTTGGGACTGAGAATACATGCGCTGCTTTTATAAATGTTTTACGAAATAGACACAAGTACGTGAAACTACATTCTATGGTTGAATTATCGAAATCGAATATGCCCTTTTTATTAAGTCTGGTAATCTAAGAATTAGGGAACAGACACCCTAATTGACGCGAATCCTAAAGATAGATCTATTGGGCCTAACAAACCCCATCCAAAGTACCGGATGCTTTAGTACTTCGAAATTTATATCATGTCCGAAGGAGGATCCCGAAATGATAGGGGATATTCTTATATGTATCTAGTTAATGTCGGTTACCAGGTGTTCACCATATGAATGATTATTTTTGTCTCTATGCATGGGACGTATATTTATGAGAACTGAAAATGAAATTCTTGTGGTCTATTAAAATGATGGAAATAAATGATTATGATAAACTAATGAACTCACCAACCTTTTGGTTGACACTTTAAAGCATGTTTATTCTCAGGTGTTAAAGAAATCTTCCGCTGTGCATTTGCTCATTTTAAAAATATTACTTGGAGTCTTTCATAGCATATTTTGAAGAACGTTGCATTCGAGTCATTGAGTTCATCAAAGATTATTATTAAATCAATTTATAGTTGGATAGTGGATATTATGAAATGGTATGCATGCCTGTCAATTTTCGATGTAAAGAAAGTTTGTCTTTTAAAAATGAATGCAATGTTTGTAAAATGTATCATATAGAGGTCAAATACCTCGCAATGTAATCAACTATTGTGAATCGTTTATAATGTATATGAACGGGTCCTTTCATCCTTAAGTTGTAACAATGACCCGGGAACCTCTAAACCACCAGGTTTCTCTAAACCAATGTGGACAACGACGGCTCGTATTAGGGGAACATCATATATCCCAAGAAACTTGGCAAAACGAACCAAAACTGAACAAGAAGAAACGAGCGAGTCGGAATAAGATAGTTGTATTCGTGTGGTGTAATATATGTAATATAGTGTGCTTATGCTTTATGATATATGTAAAAATTGCTTGTATTAATAAGTATTTTTTTTTGAATCTAACTCTTGTCTATTTTACAGTATAAAAACACAAAATGGATAGACAACCCAATATTTTAAGAGACCTACCCGGAGACATGATTGATGAAATCTTGTCTAGAGTTGGTCAGAATTCCTCGGTACAACTATTTAAGGCGAGATCAGTTTGTAAGACATTCGAAGAACGTTCCAAGAATGCCTTGGTTTATAAAAGGCTTTCGTTCGAAAGATGGGGGATATCACATTGGGAAATCTATAAGTTACGATGTGTTTACTTTGACGCATATATTGCGGGGAACCCAAATGCTATTTTACGCAACGGGTTAAGAAATTATTTTGACTCAGTATATCCGAATATAGGACTTCGTGATTTAGAAAAAGCGGCTAACATGCAACATAAAGAAGCATGTTATGCTTACGGGTTAGTAATGTTCGCTTCTCACCAAAGTGAGAACAAGAACATCGGGCTACAACTATTAAACAAAACGTTCCCACAAGTGACGGAGTCGGTAATTGGGGTAAGAAATGAGGTTTTTAGGTTATTACGAGACTGTTGGTCATTACGTAACCCTCGTCCCTTTGACGACGTTACAAAACGCTGTCTTATCAACGGCCATAACGGTTATGTTCCACTAGACCAAGGATGGGAAGTAGTCCTAGTAAAACCAGAATGCATGACTTGTTTCTGGACGTATGAATTACGTGTCTTTATTGTCTTTGCTGAACGACTTGTGTACTAGCTAGAATTATCTTCACAACTATCTTGTATCAAAGTTATTGTGTGCTATATTTCATGCTTTATGTAAAATAAGCGGTATTGTAAGTTTGTAAAATATTGTATAAAAGTTTGAACGCGAAATATTATTACAATCAGTTTTTCATATAGAATTGTAGTAGTTGAATTGTATATTAGCTACTAAGTATGAAGTTAACGGGTAGGTACTACCAGAATTTAAACTTATAAAATGCTCTACGAAATACTATTAACTACTCTTGATATTCTGTATGATTAACTTGTTCCATTTGACTATTTTGAAGGAAATGGCACCGACTACTCGACACACCGTGAATATGAATGAAGAGGAATTCCGTACTTTTCTAGCTTCAAACATAGCCGCAGTACAGGCTGCGCTACATACCAACAATAACCTTGGATCTGGCAGTACAGGAAATCGTGTAGGATGCACCTACAAAGAATTCACTGCCTGCAAACCTTTGGAATTTGATGGAACCGAAGGACCGATCAGATTGAAACGGTGGACCGAGAAGGTCGAATCGGTGTTTGCCATAAGTAAGTGTACTGAAGAGGACAAAGTGAAGTACGCTACACATACCTTCACAGGTTCTGCGTTAACATGGTGGAATACCTATCTAGAGCAAGTGGGACAAGATGATGCGTACGCACTACCGTGGTCAGCATTCAAGCACTTGATGAACGAGAAGTACCGTCCCAGAACCGAGGTCAATAAGCTCAAGACAGAACTTAGAGGGTTACGAACCCAAGGATTTGATATTACCACGTACGAAAGACGATTCATAGAATTGTGCCTATTGTGTCCGGGAGCATTCGAAGATGAGGAAGAGAAGATCGACGCGTTTGTGAAAGGATTACCGGAAAGAATCCAAGAAGATATAAGTTCACACGAGCCCGCCTCCATACAACAGGCATGTAGAATGGCTCACAAACTAGTGAACCAGATTGAAGAAAGAATTAAAGAACAGACTGCTGAAGAGGCCAATGTGAAGCAAGTCAAAAGAAAGTGGGAGGAAAACGGTGATAAGAATCACCAATACAACAACAACAGCAATTACAACAATAATCGCAACAATTATCCCAACAATCGCAACATCAATCGCAACTACAACAAACGGCCTAACAACAACAATAACAACAACAACAACAACAACAACAACAACAGCAACTACAACAATCATCCCAACAACAATAATAACCGCAACAACAACAACAATCAGAAGCAGCTATGCCAAAGGTGTGAAAAGTATCACTCGGGGTTCTGCACCAAATTTTGCAACAAGTGTAAAAGAAATGGTCATAGCGCGGCGAAGTGTGAGGTCTACGGACCAGGGGTTAATAGAACGAAAGGAACAAATGGTGTCGGAACGAGTCACCAACAACTGGTTCCATTGCGATGATCGACTCCAAATACCGTCTTTAAAATGAGCAAATGCACAGCGGAACGTTTCTTTCATACCTGAGAATAAACATGCTTTCAAGTGTCAACCAAAAGGTTGGTGAGTTCATTAGTTTATTGTAAATAATCATTTCATAATTTTAATAGACCACAAGATTTCATATTTCCATTTCTCATAAACATACGTCCCATGCATAGAGACAAAAATATCATTCATATGGATTGAACACCTGGTAACCGACATTCACAATATATATATAAGAATATCCCCATCATTCCGGGATCCTCCTTCGGACATGATATAAATTTCGAAATACTAAAGCATCCGGTACTTTGGATGGGGCTTGTTGGGCCCGATAGATCTATCTTTAGAGTTCGCGTCAATTAGGGTGTCTGTTCCCTAATTCTTAGATTACCAGACTAAATAAAAAGGGCATATTCGATTAGATAATCTAACCATAGAATGTAGTTTCGATCACTTGTGTCCATTTCGTAAAACATTTATAAAAGCAGCGCATGCATTCTCAGTCCCAAAAATATATATTGCGAAAGCATTTAAAAAGGGATTAATGAAGCTCACGCATATAAATATTGTAAAACAGTTAATAAAGCATTTGCATGTATTCTCAGGCCAAAAATGTAAAGAGTAAAAAGGGCGAATGAAACTCACCTAATGTATTTTGTAGTAAAAATACATATGACGACATTGAACAACTGAACAATGTAGGGTTGGCCTCGGATTCACGAACCTATACCAGTTTGCATATATATATATATATATATATATATATATATATATATATATATATATATATATATATATATTAAAACATAAACTTGTAATTAAATAAATCTATATATTATTATTAGTGGTGTAATTGTTATAATTAATAATTTTATAAGTTTCCTAATTCATTTATATATTTTCATTTTATATATCGTAATATTAATATAGTTAAGTTATGTATATTAAATATATATCTTTTATACGAAGATTATTTGTTTATGAAATTATTATTAATTTTGATAATACTATAGTTAGAAAAAAAAATAATGATATTATATAATAATATTGATAAAAGTGATAATAATAATAATAACAAAAAAAAAATAATAAATAAAAGTGCTACCTTAATGAAACAAGCTTTAAAAAAAAATAAACGCCCCAGCCCGGGCTCGATCCCGCGACCTCTCGTTCCCCAAGCATATGCCTAACCAGTCCTCTGCTCATTACTTATCTGATTTATTTAACCCTTAAATCCATTAAACCCATTTGTCAAGCATCATCTAAATATCACATTAACTGCATCATCATTTCACTTATCATTGTCAATAACCCCCATTAATAGAATCATATGGTACATCGACAGCAATAACGAACAACTTTATCATCATCAAGCTCATATTATCGGAAATCATCATTTGAATTACTACACCACCATTATCGTCATCGTACCCATTATCATTGTTACCATCATGTCAACCCGTAACCATTCTTATCAACATCGTACCAGTCATCATCTTCATCCTAATCTTCCATGATCATAGATCATAATCATCATCATATAAACTATGTTACTGTAACATTATCTATAACTATACCGTCATCATTACTCGCTTATCATCATCATCTCCACCCTCATCTTATTTATCATTATCATCAAAATCATATTATCATTATCATTATCAACGTATTATTACCTTAATCTAATCATCCAACTGTAATTATATCATCATCTTAAATTATCATGTATCATTTCATGTTTTTAATTTCCAACAAATGGAAATTGTCGAGTATGCAGGAGTCCAAAAAAAAAAAGAAGCCCAGGCTCTAGTCCACTTAAATTAAAGAAGTTTAATGCTATAGGCCCAATAAGAACATATTCACCACAGCCCAAAGGAAAATACTACGGCCCAAGCTAATAACTTTTTGTGTTGACACACTTTTGCAGTAGCAAACTAGCGAGAAAAAAAAAAGTAGTACCAGCTGTTCCACTAACCATAAAATAATCAAAAGTATCAATTCACCTTTTATCATTTCCCTCATCTTCAACATCGGACCTCATCATCGTTATATGCTCTTTACATCATCACTTAGCAGAAAACAAAAAGTAGCAGCATCAATGGATTTGATTTGGTGTCTTTGTGTTCGATCAAGGAACCATTGCAGCTGCTTCAATCAAGAACACGAAGATATAGTAGTGGTTCATGATGTTTTTGTCTTGGATTCGATTGAAACGGTAAAACAGTAATGGGTCCTCAAAATAATAATAAAGGAGATGGTGGTTGCACATGGTGGTCGTGGTTGTGGTTTGTGGCGACTGACTGAAACAAGAATGAGTAGGAATAAATAAAGACAACGGATTGTAGTAGTGGTGATGGTGGTCTTGGTTTGGTTGCTCACGTCCGAAAAGGAAGAGAAAAGAGAGATATTTAGAGAGGGAGAGAGAGAAAGGTGATGGTGGTAATCGGCAATGGTGTAGGTGGTCCGAGGAGTGGTGCAATGGTGATGATCGGTGCTCGTATACAAGGAAGATGAGGATGATAGAGGTGTTGCTATGCTTCCGTAATATGTGTGTGTAACACATATATATTTAGATATATATAAATTCTATAAAGTTAATATATTTAATAATTATAATAATAACAATCAATGATTAACCTGTGAATTGAAGAGAATACAGTAAAGCCACCATCAATAATATCATCAATAATTTAAAGCGTGTAGTTGGTCAAAGTTGATTGAGATATATATACATCTTTATTCATATATATATATATATATATATATATATATATATATATATATATATATATATATATATATATATATATATATATAAAAGTAAAATTAATAGATTGTGGATTTACTTGGTGATTGAACATGTAACAAAAAGTGGACGTGGTTATAGTCGACACTAGTACAAGAGCAAGTAGGAGGAAAAAGGGTTGATTGAAGTAGAAATTGATGCGGTGGGTTTAATGATTTGAGAGATGCATGTTTGTGTATTATAATTTTATGTTAAGTGGAGAACAAATATAGTAATGGGATTTACAATTAGATAGATTTTAAAATGGTTAATAGGAAGTCTACAAGAATGATTTGGGTAAGTGTAAATGTGAAATATGTAGGATGTATATGAAATGTGATTTTCACAGAAAGGTAATGATCATGAAACAATAGTATAAAAATATTAATAAATATCTTGTGTAATAATAGTAATAATAATAATATCCAATTAATACTAATAATAAAAATGATATCAATAATAGTATGATAATATTAATTCTATTAGTAATGATAATCTTAATGAAATTAATATAACTATTATATCTTAACTTGTTTTAAATAACCATCGAGCGTTACAATCGTTTACTACATGAATTTGAAACCAATTATATGTATCTCCTAATATACTGTTTTTATATATAAATATATATAATTTAAGTACTAATCCCGTATTTTTAAACCAATAGATTTGATATTATTATATGTTAACAAATAATATTCATATATATTCATATATATATATATATATATATATATATATATATATATATATATATATATATATATATATATATATATATATATCTATTTATAACTATTTGTTCGTGAATCGTGGGAAGTGGTCAAGGTTAAATGCATTTATGAAAATAGTTCAAAAATTTTGAGACTCAATCATTACAGACTTTGCTTATCGTATCGAAATCAAATAAGATTCAGGTTTAAATTTGGTCGGAAATTCTCGGGTCATCACAGTACCTACCCGTTAAAGAAATTTCGTCCCGAAATTTGAGTGAGGTGGTCATGGCTAACAATAAAAATGTTTTCATGACAAATATGAGTTGATAAATAGAGTTTTTATCATCAATAAGTAATATGGATAAAAATGATTCGATTATTCGAAGAGTACGAATGAAGCTATCACCAATTAGTGAAATAGGAAAGTAAAGATTCATCTTAACTTTTGACAGAGTCAAGGTTGAATTCCAAAATTCAAGGGATTAAAGAAAATCTTCGAAACCTATAAGATCTGATTCTTCGAGTTTTAAGGGATTTAAGATCTCTTTAATTAAATGCGGTCATCTTGCCTCGATTACTCTGTCTGATATTTTCATTATAAATTAAACTTCTTCCATTCTGTTACTTTTTCCATTCCTAAAACAAATCCCCATATCCAAAAGTTTATGAAAATGCTAAATCCAGTTCTGATCCTTGTCCTTATTCTTACTATCACAACCACCATTCTCCTTTTCCAACTTCCACCAGAGGAATCTGCTTTCTTCTACTTCGCCCTTGGGATTATAATGTTTTTAATTCTCCCATGTCTTTATGTTGCGATAAACATTGATATACACGGTTTGTAATTTCCATGTTGTTATTGGGCTTTATATTTTCTCTTATATTTTAGAGCTCTTTGCCCTTTTATTATCTTCTCGACCTCTATTAAAGCGAGTAACGGTTCAGAATTCATAGGTATGAAATTTCGTATGATCACACTATACTAAGCAGAAGAATTGTAGTAGCACGATTTAATTGGTTAAATTACCAGGATCACTGAGAATATAATTATCAAAAATATACTTCTCTTGATATGTTCATAAGTTAAGCAGAATGAAAGAGTTATGTAACATGACACATGATGATGTTATAATCTGTGAATCATCATGTTCCATTTAGAAACTCAGCATGACTTACTGTAATATAATCACGTTGATCAAGTGTCATTATATTATATTAACTCATGCATAAATTTTCAACACTACTTCAAAATCATTCCTAATTCAAACTCGAATTTTAAAGAAATTTAGAAACTAAAGTAGTTTCCTTTATGATGTAATATAGATAGCACGAAGAGATAAATAATTTCGGACGAGAAGGTTTATGAAAATATCTTCAGAAATATCGAAGATATTTATGATAATATTTTGGAATTTCTAAGTTCAATGGTTGATGGAGAAAAATTTTTCCGCAATATTTTAACATGACTTTGGAGCAAGATACTCTCTAAAGATTTCATCGAATCTAGAACTACCTGGATTCTTTGAATATAGGATATGGTCCTTGTATTTGTCCTTGGTCTTCTTCGTGGTTAGCTCAATCCGTTTTCCAGTTCCAACTTTTCTGAGCTTTTCCAACATAATATTTTTATCATCACTTCCGATGATTAAGGTCGTTTACGGTTGTCTACGGTTTCTGCTGCTTCATTCAGCTTTTTCAACATTCAGAGTATTGATTTGTAGACTGAGTGCTTTTCAGGATTTTAGATGAAAGATCATAATTCTAAGAGATGAATGTTATACATATAACTGTTGATGTAGATATGCTGTGAGTTTTCAAAGTACTGACTGCTGATTCCCGGTAATTGGTATGTCAGTTCTCGTTACAAGATGTGGATGAGTACATGACGAGACTTCAATAGATAAATATAGTGATTTGTCGGAGAGATTTAAACCAAGGAGAAACGAGGTTGCTGGTACATCTGCTGGTAATATGATGCAATATAAAAGATTTTCCGGTAACAATAAAAGAACACGCATATATATCAAGGTTATAATAAGGTTGTTTCGGACGAAAAGTCGAAGTTGACTTGTTGGAGCTGTGACAAAATTGGCTACTTTGTAAAGGGATCGTAAAGTTATTTTTGCTAATAAATGCCAAAAAATCTGACGCGGCTACGTGTTAAACTTTTACTCAGTTGCCGAGAGTTTCTCAGGTGCAATACTATATACATAAATCTTTATTTCCGTAGATGAAGTACCATTGGTTCATCCTCTAAATTGAGGTGTTTTTAAGAATCATGAAAGGTTTGAACGCAGATTAGAATTGTCAAGATACAAATGATGTTTAAGACGAAATCAAGTGGCAAACTTGAAGAATTGTTTAGTTTCATATGTTATAATCAATATTTTAATTCATTTTAATTGTCCAATGTTGATAGTCCACAGTTACTAATCCACAGTTAGCATTTTAATAATTCATATATAATATTCGAGTTAATTAATACGTGTCGTGACCTGTATACGTCTCAGACTCGATCACAACTCAAATTATATATATTATTGTAGAATCAACCTCAACCCTGTATAGAGAACTCGATCATTACTGCATATAGATTGTCTATGGTTATTCCAAATAATATATATAAATGCGTCGATATGATATGTCAAAACCTTGTATACGTGTCCCGATATTTAAGGTGCGAAAAATAAATACAGAAATTAAATGGCAATAAATAAAGTGCGTAAAGTAAATAACAGAAATTAAATGACGATAAATAAAATTGCGAGAATATAAATTGCGATAAATAAACTGCGATAAATAAATTAAATGGTAATAAGGAATTAACAGTTAGCTAGGAACAGTTAGCTAGGATTTTGTTAGCGTGGAATCTTAATAGAATTTCATGTTGTTAATTAGTCTGTTTCTAATCAATTTTTATTGTATTTATTATTTCTTCATTATGCCACTTGTTGGATTCTGGTAAGTTAAAATCCAAATATGAAATTGAATTTGAATGAAAATGGTTATTCTGTGGTGAACGGATTCGTATATCGGTAGATGTAAATAGGAGAGTAAATGACTGTTGAATCAGATTCGAAGAATGTACAGTGTAACTTATTAATGCGAAATCTAAATGTTCCTCGGGTATTACCTACCCGTTAAAGTATTTTCACCATTAACAGTTTGTACAATAAAAATTTTAATTACAATCTTTATGAAAACATATATACATATATATTTTCTTCAGACGTAATTATGGATTTAATGAGTCAATGTGATATTAAACTCATTTGGTTTACCATTAGAACTAGAATACATAATCTCTAAAACATTTAGAGATTACTTAATCGTCATGAAGAAAGAAGATAATCGATGTAGAACGATACGTAGAACGATGATTATACTCGAGGTACAGAATGAGATGTTGAGGCATGGATTGTTGATGGTACTGGTGCTGTTACTGATGGTACTGTTGGTGCCGAGGATGTTACTGAAGCTGGTACATTTTGTACCATATTCTCCAGATTGATTACTCGAGCGCGAAGTTCGTTGACTTCTCCTATTATTCCAAGATGACTGTCGGTTGGAACAAGCAGATGAATAAGGTTCAGAATTGTGGATAGAATATAATCTTGTCGAGTTACTCTGAAAATAAGACTGAAAATGGTGTCTCAAACAGGTTCGCCGGTAAACGCTTCAGGTTCATTGTCAAGAGGTGAATTCGGTTGGTGGAAGGGATTGCCTTCTGCGCGTTTCCATTAATTACGTCGACTACGAATGTATCAGATGAATTGGGGATGGCTGATTGATTGATTCATTCTGGTGACATTGCTTCCGGAGCTTAGGTGAATATCCATGTCGGAATAGCTGTCGGAATAACTATCGGAATAGTTATCGAAATCTGAGGGACTCGAACTGGTTGAGGGATTCATCTTGTACAATCAGATGAAGGATTTTCGATAAGAAATAGATTATAGGATGTAAATTAGTACCCTGCAATACATAATTTACATATACATATATAATACTAAAATCCCATAAGTTACGGAGGAATTTACGGAATATGTCAGACAAGGTTACAGTAACAGATACGCTAAGATATGAAGTAGTTGATACGCTATGATATGAATTTTGTCTATACACTATTCATGCAGTCAATGCAGTAATTTGTGTCTAGACTAAGAATAATGAGTAGGTAATTTCCTAAGGATGATAAGCAGATGTTTTCTGATAAAAATGATAAGCAAAACTTTTGACATGCAGACACGGTCGAAGTCCAGACTCACTCATGCATCCTAACAACTATCAGTTAGACATACTAATGCAAGACCTGGTTCGCTAAGACCACCGCTCTGATACCAACTGTGAAGACCCGTCCTAAACCATCTGGACGAAGTCACCAACAACTGGTTCCATTGCGATGATCGACTCCAAATACTGTCTTTAAAATGAGCAAATGCACAGCGGAACGTTTCTTTCATACCTGAGAATAAACATGCTTTCAAGTGTCAATCAAAAGGTTGGTGAGTTCATTAGTTTATTGTAAATAATCATTTCATAATTTTAATAGACCACAAGATTTCATATTTCCATTTCTCATAAACATACGTCCCATGCATAGAGACAAAAATATCATTCATATGGATTGAACACCTGGTAACCGACATTCACAATATACATATAAGAATATCCCCATCATTCCGGGATCCTCCTTCAGACATGATATAAATTTCGAAATACTAAAGCATCCGGTACTTTGGATGGGGCTTGTTGGGCCCGATAGATCTATCTTTAGAGTTCGCGTCAATTAGGGTGTCTGTTCCCTAATTCTTAGATTACCAGACTAAATAAAAAGGGCATATTCGATTAGATAATCCAACCATAGAATGTAGTTTCGATCACTTGTGTCCATTTCGTAAAACATTTATAAAAGCAGCGCATGCATTCTCAGTCCCAAAAATATATATTGCGAAAGCATTTAAAAAGGGATTAATGAAACTCACGCATATAAATATTGTAAAACAGTTAATAAAGCATTTGCATGTATTCTCAGGCCAAAAATGTAAAGAGTAAAAAGGGCGAATGAAACACACCTAATGTATTTTGTAGTAAAAATACATATGACGACATTGAACAACTGAACAATGTAGGGTTGGCCTCGGATTCACGAACCTATACCAGTTTGTATATATATATATATATATATATATATATATATATATATATATATATATATATATATATATATATATATATATATATATATATATATATATATATATATATATTAAAACATAAACTTGTAATTAAATAAATCTATATATTATTATTAGTGGTGTAATTGTTATAATTAATAATTTTATAAGTTTCCTAATTCATTTATATATTTTCATTTTATATATCGTAATATTAATATAGTTAAGTTATGTATATTAAATATATATCTTTTATACGAAGATTATTTGTTTATGAAATTATTATTAATTTTTATAATACTATAGTTAGAAAAAAAAAATAATGATATTATATAATAATATTGATAAAAGTGATAATAATAATAATAATAACAAAAAAAATAATAAATAAAAGTGCTACCTTAATGAAACAAGCTTTAAAAAAAAAATAAACGCCCCAGCCCGGGCTCGATCCCGCGACCTCTCGTTCCCCAAGCATATGCCTAACCAGTCCTTTGCTCATTACTTATCTGATTTATTTAACCCTTAAATCCATTAAACCCATTTGTCAAGCATCATCTAAATATCACATTAACTGCATCATCATTTCACTTATCATTGTCAATAACCCCCATTAATAGAATCATATGGTACATCGACAGCAATAACGAACAACTTTATCATCATCAAGCTCATATTATCGGAAATCATCATTTGAGTTACTACACCACCATTATCGTCATCGTACCCATTATCATTGTTACCATCATGTCAACCCGTAACCATTCTTATCAACATCGTACCAGTCATCATCTTCATCCTAATCTTCCATGATCATAGATCATAATCATCATCATATAAACTATGTTACTGTAACATTATCTATAACTATACCGTCATCATTACTCGCTTATCATCATCATCTCCACCCTCATCTTATTTATCATTATCATCAAAATCATATTATCATTATCATTATCAACGTATTATTACCTTAATCTAATCATCCAACTGTAATTATATCATCATCTTAAATTATCATGTATCATTTCATGTTTTTAATTTCCAACAAATGAAAATTGTCGAGTATGCAGGAGTCCAAAAAAAAAAGAAGCCCAGGCTCTAGTCCACTTAAATTAAAGAAGTTTAATGCTGTAGGCCCAATAAGAACATATTCACCACAGCCCAAAGGAAAATACTACTGCCCAAGCTAATAACTTTTTGTGTTGACACACTTTTGCAGTAGCAAACTAGCGAGAAAAAAAAAAGTAGTACCAGCTGTTCCACTAACCATAAAATAATCAAAAGTATCAGTTCACCTTTTATCATTTCCCTCATCTTCAACATCGGACCTCATCATCGTTATATGCTCTTTACATCATCACTTAGCAGAAAACGAAAAGTAGCAGCATCAATGGATTTGATTTGGTGTCTTTGTGTTCGATCAAGGAACCATTGCTGCTGCTTCAATCAAGAACACGAAGATATAGTAGTGGTTCATGATTAGGAATAAATAAAGACAACGGATTGTAGTAGTGGTGATGGTGGTCTTGGTTTGGTTGCTCACGTCCGAAAAGGAAGAGGAAAGAGAGATATTTAGAGAGGGAGAGAGAGAAAGGTGATGGTGGTAATCGACAATGGTGTAGGTGGTCCGAGGAGTGGTGCGATGGTGATGATCGGTGGTCGTATACAAGGAAGATGAGGATGATAGAGGTGTTGCTATGTGAAATGTCCCGTTCTTATTGATTAAAAACGTTCCATATTAATTGATTTCGTTGCGAGGTTTTGACCTCTATATGAGACGTTTTTCAAAGACTGCATTCATTTTTAAAACAAACCATAACCTTTATTTCATAGATAAAGGTTTTAAAAAGCTTTACGTAGATTATCAAATAATGATAATCTAAAATATCCTGTTTACACACGACCATTACATAATGGTTTACAATACAAATATGTTACAACAAAATAAGTTTCTTGAATGCAGTTTTTACACAATATCATACAAGCATGGACTCCAAATCTCGTCCTTATTTAAGTATGCGACAGCGGAAGCTCTTAATAATCACCTGAGAATAAACATGCTTAAAACGTCAACAAAAATGTTGGTGAGTTATAGGTTTAACCTATATATATTAAATCATAATAATAGACCACAAGATTTCATATTTCAATACACATCCATAGAGATAAAAATCATTCATATGGTGAACACCTGGTAACCGACATTAACAAGATGCATATATAAGAATATCCCCATCATTCCGGGACACCCTTCGGATATGATATAAATTTCGAAGTACTAAAGCATCCGGTACTTTGGATGGGGTTTGTTAAGCCCAATAGATCTATCTTTAGGATTCGCGTCAATTAGGGTGTCTGTTCCCTAATTCTAAGATTACCAGACTTAATAAAAAGGGGCATATTCGATTTCGATAATTCAACCATAGAATGTAGTTTCACGTACTTGTGTCTATTTTGTAAATCATTTATAAAACCTGCATGTATTCTCATCCCAAAAATATTAGATTTTAAAAGTGGGACTATAACTCACTTTCACAGATTTTTACTTCGTCGGGAAGTAAGACTTGGCCACTGGTTGATTCACGAACCTATAACAATATATACATGTATATCAAAGTATGTTCATAATATATTTACAACACTTTTAATATATTTTGATGTTTTAAGTTTATTAAGTCAGCTGTCCTCGTTAGTAACCTACAACTAGTTGTCCACAGTTAGATGTACAGAAATAAATCGATAAATATTATCTTGAATCAATCCACGACCCAGTGTATACGTATCTCAGTATTGATCACAACTCAAACTATATATATTTTGGAATCAACCTCAACCCTGTATAGCTAACTCCAACATTCACATATAGAGTGTCTATCGTTGTTCCGAAATATATATAGATGTGTCGACATGATAGGTCGAAACATTGTATACGTGTCTATGGTATCTCAAGATTACATAATATACAATACAAGTTGATTAAGTTATGGTTGGAATAGATTTGTTACCAATTTTCACGTAGCTAAAATGAGAAAAATTATCCAATCTTGTTTTACCCATAACTTCTTCATTTTAAATCCGTTTTGAGTGAATCAAATTGCTATGGTTTCATATTGAACTCTATTTTATGAATCTAAACAGAAAAAGTATAGGTTTATAGTCGGAAAAATAAGTTACAAGACGTTTTTGTAAAGGTAGTCATTTCAGTCGAAAGAACGACGTCCAGATGACCATTTTAGAAAACATACTTCCACTTTGAGTTTAACCATAATTTTTGGATATAGTTTCATGTTCATAATAAAAATCATTTTCTCAGAATAACAACTTTTAAATCAAAGTTTATCATAGTTTTTAATTAACTAACCCAAAACAGCCCGCGGTGTTACTACGACGGCGTAAATCCGGTTTTACGGTGTTTTTCGTGTTTCCAGGTTTTAAATCATTAAGTTAGCATATCATATAGATATAGAACATGTGTTTAGTTAATTTTAAAAGTCAAGTTAGAAGGATTAACTTTTGTTTGCGAACAAGTTTAGAATTAACTAAACTATGTTCTAGTGATTACGAGTTTAAACCTTCGAATAAGATAGTTTTATATATATGAATCGAATGATGTTATGAACATCATTACTACCTCAAGTTTAGTAGGTAAACCTACTGGAAGTGACAAGAAATGATCTAGCTTCAAAGGATCTTGGATGGCTTGAAAGTTCTTGAAGTAGGATCATGACACAAAAACAAGTTCAAGTAAGATTTTTACTCGAATTAAGATAGTTTATAGTTATAGAAATTGAATCAAAGTTTGAATATGAATATTACCTTGAATAAGAAAGATAACCTACTGTATATAACAAAGGTTTCTTGATCTTACATGATTACTTGGAATGGATTAGAAAGCTTGGAAGTAAATTAGTAAACTTGAAGGGATTTTTGAAGTGTTCTTGAAGTGTTCTTCCTATGATGATTATAGATTGATTCTTGAAGTGATTTTTGATGAAGATAATGATTAACTACTGGAAAAATACGTTCATAATAGTGTGTGTGTGTTGAGAGAGAATTAGAAAGAGAATTGGAAGTGAAATGGAGTGAATGATGAGTGGTAATTGGTGAGTGGTGAGTGGGGTTAAAAGGAGTTCTAGTTAGTTGACTAGCTCATGGTAGAAGTTAAAATTGATTAGTCATACATGACATAATCAAGAGTGGAATCCCATGCTAGTTCCTATTGGTATATACCCATAGTAAGTACGTTTTGAAGCTGTGTATAATACGGGTAAAAATACGACTAGAATTCTTGATGAAAGAAAAGAATGGGAAAGTAACTGTAACCATTTTCGTTAAGTATGAGTGTTTTGATATATGTCTTGAAGTCTTCCAAAAGTATTTTAATACATCTAAATACACTACATGTATATACATTTTAACTGAGTCGTTAAGTCATCGTTAGTCGTTACATGTAAGTGTTGTTTTGAAACCTTTAAGTTAACGATCTCAATTAATGTTGTTAACCCATTGTTTGTTATATCTAATGAGATGTTAAATTATTATATTATCATGATATTATGATATATTAATATATCTTAATATGATATATATACATTTAAATGTCGTTACAACGATAATCGTTACATATATGTCTCGTTTCGAAATCCTTAAGTTAGTAGTCTTGTTTATATGTATATAACTCATTGTTAATATACTTATGGAGATACTTACTTATCATAATCTCATGTTAACTATATGTATATCCATATATATATCGTCATGTCATTTTTACAAGTTTTAACGTTCGTGAATCGCCGGTCAACTTGGGTGGTCAATTGTCTATATGAAAAATATTTCAATTAATCAAGTCTTAACAAGTTTGATTGCTTAACATGTTGGAAACATTTAATCATATAAATATCAATCTCAATTAATATATATAAACATGGAAAAGTTCGGGTCGCTACACTATGCTTCCGTAATATGTGTGTGTAACACATATATATTTAGATATATATAAATTCTATAAAGTTAATATATTTAATAATTATAATAATAACAATCAATGATTAACCTGTGAATTGAAGAGAATATAGTAAAGCCACCATCAATAATATCATCAATAATTTAAAGCGTGTAGTTAGTCAAAGTTGATTGTGATATATATACATCTTTATTCATATATATATATATATATATATATATATATATATATATATATATATATATATATATATATATATATATATATATATATATATATATATATATATATATATATATATATATATATATATATATATATAAGTAAAATTAATAGATTGTGGATTTACTTGGTGATTGAACATGTAACAAAAAGTGGACATGGTTATAGTCGACACTAGTACAAGAGCAAGTAGGAGGAAAAAAGGTTGATTGAAGTAGAAATTGATGCGGTGGGTTTAATGATTTGAGAGATGCATGTTTGTGTATTATAATTTTATGTTAAGTGGAGAACAAATATAGTAATGGGATTTACAATTAGATAGATTTTAAAATGGTTAATAGGAAGTCTACAAGAATGATTTGGGTAAGTGTAAATGTGAAATATGTAGGATGTATATGAAATGTGATTTTCACAGAAAGGTAATGATCATGAAACAATAGTATAAAAATATTAATAAATATCTTGTGTAATAATAGTAATAATAATAATATCCAATTAATACTAATAATAAAAATGATATCAATAATAGTATGATAATATTAATTCTATTAGTAATGATAATCTTAATGAAATTAATATAACTATTATATCTTAACTTGTTTTAAATAACCATCGAGCGTTACAATCGTTTACTACATGAATTTGAAACCAATTATATGTATCTCCTAATATACTTTTTTTATATATAAATATATATAATTTAAGTACTAATCCCGTATTTTTAAACCAATAGATTTGATATTATTATATGTTAACAAATAATATTCATATATATTCATATATATATATATCTATATATATATATATATATATAACTATTTGTTCGTGAATCGTGGGAAGTGGTCAAGGTTAAATGCATTTATGAAAATAGTTCAAAAATTTTGAGACTCAATCATTACAGACTTTGCTTATCGTATCGAAATCAAATAAGATTCAGGTTTAAATTTGGTCGGAAATTCCCGGGTCATCACAGTAGTGTCGGAGCAAGTTATGCCAATGTAGTTTGTTATAAATGTGGAAAACCGGGCCACAATATTAGAAATTGCCCGAACCAGGAGAACACGAATGGACAAGGCCGCGGAAGAGTTTTCAATATTAATGCGGCAGAGGCACATGAAGACCCGGAGCTTGTTACGGGTACGTTTCTTATTGACAATAAATCTGCTTACGTTTTATTTGATTCGGGTACGGATAGAAGCTATATGAGTAGAGATTTTTGTGCTAAATTAAGTTGTCCATTGACGCCTTTAGATAGTAAATTTTTACTCGAATTAGCAAATGGTAAATTAATTTCAGCAGATAATATATGTCGGAATCGAGAAATTAAACTGGTTAGCGAAACATTTAAGATTGATTTGATACCAGTAGAGTTAGGGAGTTTTGATGTGATAATCGGTATGGACTGGTTGAAATAAGTGAAAGCAGAGATCGTTTGTTACAAAAATGCAATTCGCATTATACGAGAAAAAGGAAAACCCTTAATGGTGTACGGAGAAAAGGGCAACACGAAGCTACATATTATTAGTAATTTGAAGGCACAAAAACTAATAAGAAAAGGTTGCTATGCTGTTCTAGCACACGTCGAGAAAGTACAAACTGAAGAAAAGAGCATCAATGATGTTCCCATTGCAAAAGAATTTCCCGATGTATTTCCGAAAGAATTACCGGGATTACCCCCACAGCGATCCGTTGAATTTCAAATAGATCTTGTACCAGGAGCTGCACCAATAGCTCGTGCTCCTTACAGACTCGCACCCAGCGAGATGAAAGAACTGCAAAGCCAATTACAAGAACTTTTAGAGCGTGGTTTCATTCGACCAAAGTACATCACCGTGGGGAGCTCCTGTTTTGTTTGTCAAGAAGAAAGATGGAACATTCAGGTTGTGTATCGACTACCGAGAGTTGAACAAACTTACCATCAAGAACCGCTACCTACTACCGAGAATCGACGACTTATTTGATCAACTACAAGGCTCGTCTGTTTATTCAAAGATTGACTTACGTTCCGGGTATCATCAAATGCGGGTGAAAGAAGATGATATTCCAAAGACTGCTTTCAGAACACGTTACAGTCATTACGAGTTTATGGTCATGCCGTTTGGTTTAACTAATGCACCAGCTGTGTTCATGGACCTTATGAACCGAGTGTGTGGACCATACCTTGACAAGTTTGTCATTGTTTTCATTGATGACATACTTATTTACTCAAAGAATGACCAAGAACACGGTGAACATTTGAGAAAGGTGTTAGAAGTATTGAGGAAGGAAGAATTGTACGCTAAGTTTTCAAAGTGTGCATTTTGGTTGGAAGAAGTTCAATTCCTCGGTCACATAGTGAACAAAGAAGGTATTAAGGTGGATCCGGCAAAGATAGAAACTGTTGAAAAGTGGGAAACCCCAAAAACTCGAAACACATACGCCAGTTTTTAGGACTAGCTGTTTACTACAGATGGTTCATCCAAGACTTTTCCAGAATAGCAAAACCCTTGACTGCATTAACGCATAAAGGGAAGAAATTTGAATGGAATGATGAACAAGAGAAAGCGTTTCAGTTATTGAAGAAAAAGCTAACTACGGCACCTATATTGTCATTGCCTGAAGGGAATGATGATTTTGTGATTTATTGTGACGCATCAAAGCAAGGTCTCGGTTGTGTATTAATGCAACGAACGAAGGTGATTGCTTATGCGTCTAGACAATTGAAGATTCACGAACAAAATTATACGACGCATGATTTGGAATTAGGCGCGGTTGTTTTTGCATTAAAGACTTAGAGGCACTACTTATATGGGGTCAAAAGTATTATATATACCGACCACAAAAGTCTTCAACACATATTTAATCAGAAACAACTGAATATGAGGCAGCGTAGGTGGATTGAATTATTGAATGATTACGACTTTGAGATTCGTTACCACCCGGGGAAGGCAAATGTGGTAACCGATGCCTTGAGCAGGAAGGACAGAGAACCCATTCGAGTAAAATCTATGAATATAATGATTCATAATAACCTTACTACTCAAATAAAGGAGGCGCAACAAGGAGTTTTAAAAGAGGGAAATTTAAAGGATGAAATACCCAAAGGATCGGAGAAACATCTTAATATTCGGGAAGACGGAACCCCGGTATAGGACTGAAAGGATTTGGGTACCAAAATTTGGAGATATGAGAGAAATGGTACTTAGAGAAGCTCATAAAACCAGATACTCAATACATCCTGGAACGGGGAAGATGTACAAGGATCTCAGGAAATATTTTTTGTGGCCGGGTATGAAAGCCAATGTTGCTAAATACGTAGGAGAATGTTTGACGTGTTCTAAGGTCAAAGCTGAGCATTAGAAACCATCAGGTCTACTTCAACAACCCGAAATCTCGGAATGGAAATGGGAAAACATTACCATGGATTTCATCACTAAATTGCCAAGGACTGCAAGTGGTTTTGATACTATTTGGGTAATAGTTGATCGTCTCACCAAATCAGCACATTTCCTGCCAATAAGAGAAGATGACAAGATGGAGAAGTTAGCACGACTGTATTTGAAGGAAGTCGTCTCCAGACATGGAATACCAATCTCTATTATCTCTGATAGGGATGGCAGATTTATTTCAAGATTCTGGCAGACATTACAGCAAGCATTAGGAACTCGTCTAGACATGAGTAATGCCTATCATCCACAAACTGATGGGCAGAGCGAAAGGACGATACAAACGCTTGAAGACATGCTACGAGCATGTGTTATTGATTTCGGAAACAGTTGGGATCGACATCTACCATTAGCAGAATTTTCCTACAACAACAGCTACCATTCAAGCATTGAGATGGCGTCGTTTGAAGCACTTTATGGTAGAAAGTGCAGGTCTCCGATTTGTTGGAGTGAAGTGGGGGATAGACAGATTACGGGTCCGGAGATTATACAAGAAACTACCGAGAAGATCATCCCAATTCAACAACGGTTGAAAACCGCCCAAAGTCGACAAAAGAGCTACGCTGACATTAAAAGAAAAGATATAGAATTTGAAATTGGAGAGATGGTCATGCTTAAAGTTGCACCTTGGAAAGGCGTTGTTCGATTTGGTAAACGAGGGAAATTAAATCCAAGGTATATTGGACCATTCAAGATTATTGATCGTGTCGGACCAGTAGCTTACCGACTTGAGTTACCTCAACAACTCGCGGCTGTACATAACACTTTCCACGTCTCAAATTTGAAGAAATGTTTTGCTAAAGAAGATCTCACTATTCCGTTAGATGAAATCCAAATCAACGAAAAACTCCAATTCATCGAAGAACCCGTCGAAATAATGGATCGTGAGGTTAAAAGACTTAAGCAAAACAAGATACCAATTGTTAAGGTTCGATGGAATGCTCGTAGAGGACCCGAGTTCACCTGGGAGCGTGAAGATCAGATGAAGAAGAAATACCCGCATCTATTTCCAGAAGATTCGTCAGCACCTTCAACAGCTTAAAATTTCGGGACGAAATTTATTTAACGGGTAGGTACTGTAGTGACCCGAAATTTTCCATGTTTATATATATTAATTGAGATTGATATTTACATGATTAAATGTTTCCAACATGTTAAGCAATCAAACTTGTTAAGACTTGATTAATTGAAATATGTTTCATATAGACAATTGACCACCCAAGTTGACCGGCGATTCACGAACGTTAAAACTTGTAAAAATGACATGACGATATATATATGGATATACATATGGTTAACATGAGATTATGATAAGTAAGTATCTCCATAAGTATATTAACAATGAGTTATATACATATAAACAAGACTACTAACTTAAGGATTTCGAAACGAGACATATATGTAACGATTATCGTTGTAACGACATTTAAATGTATATATATCATATTAAGATATATTAATATATCATAATATCATGATAATATAATAATTTAACATCTCATTAGATATAATAAACAATGTGAAAGGACCCGTTCATATACATTATAAACGATTCACAATAGTTGATTACATTGCGAGGTATTTGACCTCTATATGATACATTTTACAAACATTGCATTCGTTTTTAAAAGACAAACTTTCTTTACATCGAAAATTGACAGGCATGCATACCATTTCATAATATCCACTATCCAACTATAAATTAATTTAATAATAATCTTTGATGAACTCAATGACTCGAATGCAACGTTCTTCGAAATATGCTATGAAAGACTCCAAGTAATATCTTTAAAATGAGCAAATGCACATCGGAAGATTTCTTTAACACCTGAGAATAAACATGCTTTAAAGTGTCAACCAAAAGGTTGGTGAGTTCATTAGTTTATCATAATCATTTATTTCCATCATTTTAATAGACCACAAGAATTTCATTTCCAGTTCTCATAAATATACGTCCCATGCATAGAGACAAAAATAATCATTCATATGGTGAACACCTGGTAACCGACATTAACTAGATACATATAAGAATATCCCCTATCATTTCGGGATCATCCTTCGGACATGATATAAATTTCGAAGTACTAAAGCATCTGGTACTTTGGATGGGGTTTTTTAGGCCCAATAGATCTATCTTTAGGATTCGCGTCAATTAGGGTGTATGTTCCCTAATTCTTAGATTACCAGACTTTAATAAAAAGGGGCATATTCGATTTCGATAATTCAACCATAGAATGTAGTTTCAATTACTTGTGTCTATTTCGTCAAACATTTATAAAAGCGCATGTATTCTCAGTCCCAAAAATATAAAGGGTAAAAAGGCAAATGAAACTCACCATACTGTATTTCGTAGTAAAAATACATATAACGTCATTGAACAAGTGCAAGGTTGGCCTCGGATTCACGAACCTAAATTAATTATATATATTTATGTGTTGGTCAATATTTGTCTAACAAATTAGGTCAAGTCATAGTGTACCACAATCCTAATGCTCGAGACTAATATGCAAAAGTCAACAAAAGTAAATTTGACTCAAAATAATTTCCAAAAATCTATACATGATTAATATATAGTTTAAATATCGTCGTTTTATATTTTTAAATATTTTTAAAAGATTTATTAGAGTAAATAATATAATTTATTTATTAATAAATAAAATTTTATATTAAATTTATATAATAAAATATACTTTTATATATATTAAGTAATAAAATTTATAGGGTTCATTTAATATCATAAAGATAATATGATAGGTATTATTAAAGTAAGTTATTACACGTAGTAAAATATGTTTGTATCACATATTTATTTGATAAAATAATATCTATAATGATAGTAAGTAAAAGTTATATTATTTTGTAATAATAATAATTATTATAAAAATATCAATATTTATAATTACTAAGATGACATTATGATAAAACGATAATTCTAATTATGATAACTTTAATATTTACGATAATTTTTAATATTATCTTTAAAATAATAATTCTATTTAAAATAATAATAATAATGATATTTTATAGTAACAATGGCATTTCTATTAAAATAATAATTTTTGTTAAAATTATAGTTTTAATACTAACGATACTTTTAATAATAATAGTAATGATAAAAATAATAAGAACGATAATTTTATATAAATCAATATCTTATAATATTTTAATTCCATCATGATACTCTTACTCATTATTTCCTAATCATTTTATTTAATAGCTTTTAATCATCTTTTATATCGTGTTTATAATAATGATAATAATAGTAATCAAAATAATTAGGTGTTACAATTATTTGTTTTAATTACACGAATATTAATAATGATAGTTACTATAACATTATTAACGATAATACTAATAATTATCTTAATGATAATATAGTAATAATAATAATAACAATAACAACAACCATTTTTAAATAATGATATATATATTAATAATGATAATAATAATAATAATAATAATAATACTGATAATAATAATAATAATAATTGGATAATAATAATAATACTAATTATAACTTTAACGATAATAATGATAGTAATAATAAATAAATAAAAATAACAATTTTTAATGATAATTCCCTTTTATTGATAAAGATAATAATAAGATAAAACTAGAACGACGATAAAAACAATGATAATAATAATCATTTTTAATAAAAATATCGAAAATTCAATTGATTATAACTTCTAATCCGTTCATCGAAACCATTCGATATCTAAAGTAAAAGTTCTTAATTTTTCGCTAGCTTTCCAAGGACATGCATATCTTATACCTTATCTCAACCGTAAGTGTAACTAATTCAAGATTCAACCTAACCTGTCTAAGGGCAATATCAAAAGTACAAGCATGCATAATCATAAATACTCGAGCACTAGTCAGGGATACACTATTAGTATGTAAAAGTTAAATTATGAGTACTCACGTATCAATATTGAGATTCAATATTGCAGGAAAGGTACGTAGACGCAACGGAAATGATAAACACTATATTGACCTCACGAGCATACCCATGAACTATACTCAATCACCTCCATAGCTATAACCCATAATTTCCTTAATCCTATCCTACTCGAAAAACAATTTTGAAATCACTCGGACAGCACTCCATCGTAATATTTTATGTATACTAATAATATCTTGAAATAATACGGAGTAAATATATATATGTAAATCGATTGAGAGAGTTTAGAGAAAAATATTTTCAAGTTTCTATGAAATAATGAAACCTATTGAATTCTATTTATAATAGATTTTTGAATTATTAAAGTGAATTATTAAAGTGAATTATTAAAGTATGAATTATTAAAGTGAATTATTAAAGTATGAATTATTAAAGTTAATTATTAAAGTATGAATTATTAAAGTGAATTATTAAAGTTAAAGTAAAGTAAAAATAAAGTAAAGGTAAAGTTTAAGTATATTAAAGGTATAAAACTATGTACGTATAATACGCGTATAAATATATATAATATTAATTTAAATCGTTATATATATTTAATAAAATAAATATAAATATCGTTATCTTTATCATACTAGTTAAGTAATGAGTTGTCAAAAGTGGTTCTAGATATTTATAAAAGTTATATACGTTTTAATAATAAAGTTCTTTTTAGACTGAAAAACGTTTTTGTACGTTTGAAACTAAATAGATCAATCGAGTCTTTATGAGATTCAATCTTCCACTATCCTTTGTCTAGTTCTCAATGATTGATAATTTGTTCTTATTTATAAATCACTTTACCATTTTCCGAATATTGTTAAAATGGAAAGATTTCTCAAATCAACGTGGGTCTTTCAACAGAGACTTGTAATCATAACTCAATATATCTGATAATTCAATCATTTGATTTTATCTTCTAATTCCATTGATAAACATTTTGAAACAGATACAATCATATAAAGTATTTAATCTAATATTTTGTTTACGTTTCAAGTTATAATATATATATACACACATATACATATATAATCATATTCGTTTAATGGTTCGTGAATCGTTGGAACTTGGTCGAGGTTGAATGAATGTATGAACATAATTTAAAATTCTTAAAATTTAACTTAACAAATATTGCTTATCGTGTTGGAAACATATAAAGATTAAAGTTTAAATTTGGTTGGAAATTTCTGGGTTGTCACAGTACTTACCCGTTAAAGAAATTTCGTCCTGAAATTTTAGTGGAAAGGTCGTGAATGATAATAAGTATGTTTTCATGATGCATACGGGCTGAAAATTAGAGTTTTATCATCAGCGAATAATTTGGATAAACAATCCATTTATATGAAGAGTACGAATGAAGCTAACATAGAAGAGTGAAATGAGTAAGTGTAGATTCATCTTATCATTTGACGTAGATATGATTGATTCCCAGATTTTAAGGGATTTGAAGAAAATCTTCTTAATAAAATTTGACTCTCCGGTAATCAAGGGAATTAGGTTCCGCTTTAAATGCGATCGTCCATTTTAATTGTTCTGTTGGAGATTTTCTTATAAATTCACCTCCTTCGTTTCCTTACAACTCACACCTTCTGTTGATGCATTTTATGCAAGTCTCTAGACATCTACCCACGTCCATTGCAGGTACATCAGTTTACAGGCCACCATGATTGCTCGTTATTATCCTATCCGTGTTTGTATGTGGTCACAGGAACTGCAGGAACGAGATTTAGATGTTTGACTATGTTAGACTTAGTCAGACGTATGAGTGAAGCCTCACTAGTACGGGTGAGAGGCTCATACGCACGGTTGACGCTGAGCTAAGTCACAATTACAACCTAAATGAGAAGACACGAGTGAGTGATCACCCGTACGGCTGATGAAGCCAACTCGTACGTGTGATGAATGAATCATATGGGTGAGTCAATAGCAGGGGTATATAAAGTCTTATTTTCTTCATTTTAGGTTAAGCCTCTCATTTGTTACACATACTCAGATCTAGTGAGCTCCTCCGATTCTCTCTCAGTCCAAATCACCCAGGTGGTGAATAATAGCTCTAGGTGTTGATCTAATCACACTTGATTTAGTTGTGGTTTGACTAAATTAATCAAAAAAAACTTAACCTATTCACTAGAGGGTTTGATTCACTTGTTCCGCCATTGTGTGAGTTAAATCTGTTGATTTCTAAGTTCCTAGTCATGTTTCATCACCTTCTATTCTTTCCCCCTCAACTCATATTTTAAAGTATTCATCAATATGCTCCATCCAGTTCTAATTCTCGATATACTTCTAACTTTCATATCGGTCATTCTTCTTTTTCATCTACCGCCGGAAGAATCTATTTACTTCTACTATCCTCTTGGGTTTATAGTGTTTCTAGTTCTCCTGTGTCTTTATATTGCTATATGCATCGATATATATGGTTTATAATTTCTGGTTTGTAGTTGAGCTTTATATGTTCCCTTATATTTCAAAGTCTCTGCTTCTGTCTTCTATAATCATTATCATTCACAGTTAATACTCTCTTTTATTTGCTGCAATTTATACCCCACTTTCTATTTCGGAGTTTTGTCCTTTCTTTTCTTCTTCTTGCGATTAAGCACCGCTTGTAATGGTTCAGAATTCACAGATATGAATTTCAGAATGAACATTGTTAATGTTCTAGGAAGGAAATTGTGATGGCACGATCTTGACTTGTCAAATTACTAGAATACCTTGGAAAAGGACGAATCATCAAGAAATATTTTCTTGATATTTTAGAGGTTAAATAGAATACAAGAGTCGTATAACATAGCACATGATGATGTTATGATATGTGAATTATGACGTTCCATTTAGAAACTCAGCATGACTTACTGTAATATAATCACATTGATCAAGTGTCATTATATTATACTAATTCATGCTTCAGTTTCCAACACTACTTCAAAATATTCCTATTTTAAACTTGAATGTTTCAGAATTTAGAAACTAAAATAGTTTCTTTTATGATGTAATACAGATAGCGCGAAGAGGTAAATGATTTCAAATAAGAAAAATTAAGAAAATATCTTCAGAAATATGGAGGATATTTATAATGAAAGATATGATGATATTTTAGAATTTCTAATATCAGAGGATGATAAAGGATATTGTTCGCAGGGGTTTAGAGTCAGGAGCAAGGTATTCGTTAACAACTTCAGCAGGTACTGAATCATTTGGATCCTTTGAAGTCAGGTTCAGTCTTTGTAATTTGTCCACAGCCTCCTTCCTACTTTGCTCAATCCGTTTTCCAGTTCCAAAACTTCTCTTTTTCTGCGCTTTGCCAGCACACTTCATCATTATCATCCAGCTTTTATTGTTTAAAGTCGTTTATAGTTTTTGCTGCTTCATCAGCATTTTTTTTTTCCATTTTCGGAGAACCAATTCATAGTTCGGAGTGTTTTTCAGAAACTTCACATTCAAATTAAGTCCAGAAGATAGACGTTATATATACACATATAACTGTTGGCGTAGACATGCTGCGAGATTTTAAAATACTGATTGCTAATTTCCAATGATTCGTATGGCAATTCTCATTACAAGATGCGAATGAGTAAATGATGGGGTTTCAATGAATAATTATAATGACTTTTTGGAGAGGCTAAAGTCAAAGGGTAATGAAGTTGTTGGTACATCTGCTAATAATGTGGTGGAATGTAAAGGTTCCCTGGTAACGATGGTGTATATCTCAAGGTTATAATAAGGTTAGTCTGACTGAAAAGTCAAAGTTGACTTGCTAGAGCTGTGACAAAACTGGCTACTTTGAATAGGAGTCGCAAAGTTATTTTTGCTAATAAATGCCAAAGAATTTGACGCGGATACGTTGTTTAAACTTTTACTTTGGTTTCAAGAGTTTTTCGGGTACATAACTGTGGGTAACATGTGGTTGGATCATCTCGATTGCTCATCATTCGAAGTGTCTTCAGAAATTTTCGAAGGGTTTGAACACAGATTGTAATCGTATACATTTGATGTTCTAACACAGTTTTGAAGTCAAAATATAGCTTGTGAAAGATGTAAGGATCTAAGAGTGATGATTTTGGTCATATCTCAAGTTGAATTTTGAGATTTCAAAATCAAAATATGTAATTAAATTTTGAATGAGTATGGTTGTTTTGATTTCTATAAAAGAATGTATATTGTTGTGAAAGTAGGGAGTATAATGGATGATTTGTTGAATCAGATTCGAAGAATGTAACATATTAATTGTGAATTTATATATCTCTCGGGTATTACCTACCCGTTAAAAAAAAATTTCACAATTAATATTTTGTACAAAAGAATTTTATTACAGTCTTTATGAAAACATATATATGTATATTTTCTTCAAATGTAACATAGATTTAATGAGTTAATGTTAAATTAAACTCATTTGATTTACGGTTGAAACTAGAATTGAATAATCCCTAAAGGCTTTAAAAAGTACATAACTTTTACGCAGTATTTCTTTAATGACATTGAAATTATGAATCAATACTTCGTTATTTGTTGATGTATGATGTTCGGTTCATGGAATTCTTGTGAATTTCGCAAAGTACGAATGATGTTATCTGAAAAGTTTCGGGTACATCGATGATGAAAGTGTAAAATCAAATATATACTTGATTTATTATGAATTGGAATTTGTTGAATTGCGACAGAGATTGTAGTTAACGCTGGTTAAGTTGCGGCCGAAGGACGTACATTATTGCATATTTGTAATATGAATTAACTGAGTAGTTAAGATTCACACACAATAGCTTAGCACGGAAAGATTTATTTCAAAATATATATATATATATATAAATAATATACATATAATTTCTTCAGAGGGAATGAGTTAATTCTTCATAACTCATTGATACAATATACACGTTATTGATTCGTAATGATGTCCACAGTGATTCTTGAACTGATGGAGTTTGTGATGTTATCGGTGTTGTTGATTCGGATGTTGACTGTACTGACGATGCTGGTAACACTGACGGTACTGTTGATGCTGTTGGTAAAGCAAGTTTAGCTTGTTAATCACACACCATTTTTGTCAGGGTTTCTACTCTTCCTTCTATCATTTTGGTTAGCTTAACTGATTTATGGTTAGGGCTAGATTAGATAATCTCTAAGACTTTAGAGATTACATAATCGCTGCGGAATGTTTCTCCAATGAAGTTATGAATTAATACTTCGTCAGTTATTGTTGTTGGTACTCCTTGGTATCTATGGTGCGTATGACGTTGATGCTCGTGGGACAGATTGTGTAGTTGAGGTTTACGACGCGGTTGTGGTTGGAGGTGGTAATGGTACTGTTGGCGTTGATGATGGTGGTACTGGTTATGCTGCTGATGCTGCTGCTGGTGTTTGTAATCTCTGCACCATATTCTCCAAAGCCACTACCCGAGCGCGAAGCTCGTTGACTTATTACTCCAGAATGATTGTCGGTCAGAACGAGCGGATGAATAAGGTTCAGAATTGTGGATAGAATATGATCTTGTCGAGTTACCCTGGAAATGAAACTGAAAATGGTGTCTCGAACAGGTTCGCCGGTAAACGCTTCAGGTTCATTGTCAAGAGGTGAATTCGGTTGATGGAAGGGATTGCCTTCTGCGCGTTTCCATTAATTAAGTCAACTACGAACCCATCAGATGAAGTGATAATGGCTGATTGGTTGATTCATACCGATGACGCTGTTTTCAGAGCTTAGTTGAACATCTATGTCGGAATAGCTGTCGGAATGACTATCGGAATAGCTATCGGAATCTGAGGGACTCGGACTGGTTGCAGAATTCATCTCGTACGATCAGATGAAGGATTTTCGATAAGAAATAGATTATAGGATATAGATTAGTACCCTGCAATACATAATTTACATATGCATGTATAATACTAAAATCCCATAAGTTACGGAGGAATCTACAGAAGCTGTCAGACAAAGGTAACAGTAACAGATACGCTAAGATATGAATTTATCTATACACTATTCATGCAATCAATGCAGTAAGATGTGTCCAGACTAAGAATGATAAGCAGGTAATTTTCTAAGGATGATAAGCAGATGATTTCTGACTATAAATGATAAGCAAAACTTTTGACATGCAGACACGGTCGAAGTCCAGACTCACTAATGCATCTTAACAACTATCAGTTTTCATCTCGTACGATCAGATGAAGGATTTTCGATAAGAAATAGATTATAGGATATAGATTAGTACCCTGCAATACATAATTTACATATGCATGTATAATACTAAAATCCCATAAGTTACGGAGGAATCTACGGAAGCTGTCAGACAAAGGTAACAGTAACAGATACGCTAAGATATGAATTTGTCTATACACTATTCATGCAATCAATGCAGTAAGATGTGTCCAGACTAAGAATGATAAGCAGGTAATTTTCTAAGGATGATAAGCAGATGATTTCCGACTATAAATGATAAGCAAAACTTTTGACATGCAGACACGGTCGAAGTCCAGACTCACTAATGCATCTTAACAACTATCAGTTAAACACACTAATGCAAGACCTGGTTCGCTAAGACCACCGCTCTGATACCAACTAAAAGGACCCGTTCATATACATTATAAACGATTCACAATAGTTGATTACATTGCGAGGTATTTGACCTCTATATGATACATTTTACAAACATTGCATTCGTTTTTAAAAGATAAACTTTCTTTACATCGAAAATTGACAGGCATGCATACCATTTCATAATATCCACTATCCAACTATAAATTGATTTAATAATAATCTTTGATGAACTTAATGACTCGAATGCAACGTTCTTCGAAATATGCTATGAAAGACTCCAAGTAATATCTTTAAAATGAGCAAATGCACAGCGGAAGATTTCTTTAACACCTGAGAATAAACATGCTTTAAAGTGTCAACCAAAAGGTTGGTGAGTTCATTAGTTTATCATAATCATTTATTTCCATCATTTTAATAGACCACAAGAATTTCATTTCCAGTTCTCATAAATATACGTCCCATGCATAGAGACAAAAATAATCATTCATATGGTGAATACCTGGTAACCGACATTAACTAGATACATATAAGAATATCCCCTATCATTCCGGGATCCTCCTTCGGACATGATATAAATTTTGAAGTACTAAAGCATCCGGTACTTTGGATGGGGTTTGTTAGGCCCAATAGATCTATCTTTAGGATTCGCGTCAATTAGGGTGTCTGTTCCCTAATTCTTAGATTACCAGACTTTAATAAAAAGGGGCATATTCGATTTCGATAATTCAGCCATAGAATGTAGTTTCCATTACTTGTGTCTATTTCGTCAAACATTTATAAAAGCGCATGTATTCTCAGTCCCAAAAATATAAAGGGTAAAAAGGTAAATGAAACTCACCATACTGTATTTCGTAGTAAAAATACATATAACGTCATTGAACAAGTGCAAGGTTGGCCTCGGATTCACGAACCTAAATTAATTATATATATTTATGTGTTGGTCAATATTTGTCTAACAAATTAGGTCAAGTCATAGTGTACCACAATCCTAATGCTCGAGACTAATATGCAAAAGTCAACAAAAGTAAATTTGACTCAAAATAATTTCCAAAAATCTATACATGATTAATATATAGTTTAAATATCGTCGTTTTATATTTTTAAATATTTTTAAAAGATTTATTAGAGTAAATAATATAATTTATTTATTAATAAATAAAATTTTATATTAAATTTATATAATAAAATATACTTTTATATATATTAAGTAATAAAATTTATAGGGTTCATTTAATATCATAAAGATAATATGATAGGTATTATTAAAGTAAGTTATTACACGTAGTAAAATATGTTTGTATCACATATTTATTTGATAAAATAATATCTATAATGATAGTAAGTAAAAGTTATATTATTTTGTAATAATAATAATTATTATAAAAATATCAATATTTATAATTACTAAGATGACATTATGATAAAACGATAATTCTAATTATGATAACTTTAATATTTACGATAATTTTTAATATTATCTTTAAAATAATAATTCTATTTAAAATAATAATAATAATGATATTTTATAGTAACAATGGCATTTCTATTAAAATAATAATTTTTGTTAAAATGATAGTTTTAATACTAACGATACTTTTAATAATAATAGTAATGATAAAAATAATAAGAACGATAATTTTATATAAATCAATATCTTATAATATTTTAATTTCATCATGATACTCTTACTCATTATTTCCTAATCATTTTATTTAATAGCTTTTAATCATCTTTTATATCGTGTTTATAATAATGATAATAATAGTAATCAAAATAATTAGGTGTTACAATTATTTGTTTTAATTACACTAATATTAATAATGATAGTTACTATAACATTATTAACGATAATACTAATAATTATCTTAATGATAATATAGTAATAATAATAATAACAATAACAACAACCATTTTTAAATAATGATATATATATTAATAATGATAATAATAATAATAATAATATTGATAATAATAATAATAATAATAATAATAATTGGATAATAATAATACTAATTATAACTTTAACGATAATAATGATAGTAATAATAAATAAATAAAAATAACAATTTTTAATGATAATTCCCTTTTATTGATAAAGATAATAATAAGATAAAACTAGAACGACGATAAAAACAACGATAATAATAATCATTTTTAATAAAAATATCGAAAATTCAATTAATTATAACTTCTAATCCGTTCATCGAAACCATTCGATATCTAAAGGAAAAGTTCTTAATTTTTCGCTAGCTTTCCAAGGACATGCATATCTTATACCTTATCTCAACCGTAAGTGTAACTAATTCAAGATTCAACCTAACCTGTCTAAGGGCAATATCAAAAGTACAAGCATGCATAATCATAAATACTCGAGCACTAGTCAGGGATACACTATTAGTATGTAAAAGTTAAATTATGAGTACTCACGTATCAATACTGAGATTCAATATTGCAGGAAAGGTACGTAGACGCAACGGAAATGATAAACACTATATTGACCTCACGAGCATACCCATGAACCATACTCAATCACCTCCATAGCTATAACCCATAATTTCCTTAATCCTATCCTACTCGAAAAACAATTTTGAAATCACTCGGACAGCACTCCGTCGTAATATTTTATGTATACTAATAATATCTTGAAATAATACGGAGTAAATATATATATGTAAATCGATTGAGAGAGTTTAGAGAAAAATATTTTCAAGTTTCTATGAAATAATGAAACCTATTGAATTCTATTTATAATAGATTTTTGAATTATTAAAGTGAATTATTAAAGTGAATTATTAAAGTATGAATTATTAAAGTGAATTATTAAAGTATGAATTATTAAAGTATGAATTATTAAAGTGAATTATTAAAGTTAAAGTAAAGTAAAAAATAAAGTAAAGGTAAAGTTTAAGTATATTAAAGGTATAAAACTATATACGTATAATACGCGTATAAATATATATAATATTAATTTAAATCGTTATATATATTTAATAAAATAAATATAAATATCGTTATCTTTATCATACTAGTTAAGTAATGAGTTGTCAAAAGTGGTTCTAGATATTTATAAAAGTTATATACGTTTTAATAATAAAGTTCTTTTTAAACTGAAAAACGTTTTTGTACGTTTGAAACTAAATAGATCAATCGAGTCTTTATGAGATTCAATCTTCCATTATCCTTTGTCTAGTTCTCAATGATTGACAATTTGTTCTTATTTATAAATCACTTTACCATTTTCCGAATATTGTTATAATGGAAAGATTTCTCAAATCAACGTGGGTCTTTCAACAGAGACTTGTAATCATAACTCAATATATCTGATAATTCAATCATTTGATTTTATCTTCTAATTCCATTGATAAACATTTTGAAACAGATACAATCATATAAAGTATTTAATCTAATATTTTGTTTACGTTTCAAGTTATAATATATATATACACACATATACATATATAATCATATTCGTTTATTGGTTCGTGAATCGTTGGAACTTGGTCGAGGTTGAATGAATGTATGAACATAATTTAAAATTCTTAAAATTTAACTTAACAAATATTGCTTATCGTGTCAGAAACATATAAAGATTAAAGTTTAAATTTGGTTGGAAATTTCTGGGTTGTCACACAATGGGTTAACAACATTAATTGAGATCGTTAACTTAAAGGTTTCAAAACAACACTTACATGTAACGACTAACGATGACTTAACGACTCAGTTAAAATGTATATACATGTAGTGTATTTAGATGTATTAAAATACTTTTGGAAGACTTCAAGACATATATCAAAACACTCATACTTAACGAAAATGGTTACAGTTACTTTTCCATTCTTTTTTTTCATCAAGAATTCTAGTCGTATTCTTATCCGTATTATACACAGCTTCAAAACGTACTTACTATGAGTATATACCAATAGGAACTAGCATGGGATTCCACTTTTGATTATGTCATGTATGACTAATCAATTTTAACTTCTACCATGAGCTAGTCAACTAACTAGAACTCCTTTTAACCCCACTCACCACTCACCAATTACCACTCATCATTCACTCCATTTCACTTCCAATTCTCTTTCTAATTCTCTCTCAACACACACACACACACACACACACACACTATTATGAACGTATTTTTCCAGTAGTTAATCATCATCTTCATCAAAAATCACTTCAAGAATCAAGCTATAATCATCATAGGAAGAACACTTCAAGAACACTTCAAAAATCCCTTCAAGTTTACTAATTTACTTCCAAGCTTTCTAATCCATTCCAAGTAATCATCTAAGATCAAGAAACCTTTGTTATATACAGTAGGTTATCTTTCTTATTCAAGGTAATATTCATATTCAAACTTTGATTCAATTTCTATAACTATAAACTATCTTAATTCGAGTAAAAATCTTACTTGAACTTGTTTTTGTGTCATGATCCTACTTCAAGAACTTTCAAGCCATCCAAGATCGTTTGAAGCTAGATCATTTCTTGTCACTTCCAGTAGGTTTACCAACTAAACTTGAGGTAGTAATGATGTACATAACATCATTCGATTCATATATATAAAACTATCTTATTCGAAGGTTTGAACTCGTAATCACTAGAACATAGTTTAGTTAATTCTAAACTTGTTCGCAAACAAAAGTTAATCCTTCTAACTTGACTTTTAAAATTAACTACACACATGTTCTATATCTATATGGTATGCTAACTTAATGATTTAAAACCTGGAAACACGAAAAACACCGTAAAACCGGATTTACGCCGTCGTAGTAACACCGCAGGCTGTTTTGGGTTAGTTAATTAAAAACTATGATAAACTTTGATTTAAAAGTTGTTATTCTGAGAAAATGATTTTTATTATGAACATGAAACTATATCCAAAAATTATGGTTAAACTCAAAGTGGAAGTATGTTTTCTAAAATGGTCATCTAGACGTCGTTCTTTCGACTGAAATGACTACCTTTACAAAAACGACTTGTAACTTATTTTTCCGACTATAAACCTATACTTTTTCTGTTTAGATTCATAAAATAGAGTTCAATATGAAACCATAGCAATTTGATTCACTCAAAACGGATTTAAAATGAAGAAGTTATGGGTAAAACAAGATTGGAAAATTTTTCTCATTTTAGCTACGTGAAAATTGGTAACAAATCTATTCCAACCATAACTTAATCAACTTGTATTGTATATTATATAATCTTGAGATACCATAGACACGTATACAATGTTTCGACCTATCATGTCGACACATCTATATATATTTCGGAACAACGATAGACACTCTATATGTGAATGTTGGAGTTAGCTATACAGGGTTGAGGTTGATTCCAAAATATATATAGTTTGAGTTGTGATCAATACTGAGATACGTATACACTGGGTCGTGGATTGATTCAAGATAATATTTATCGATTTATTTCTGTACATCTAACTGTGGACAACTAGTTGTAGGTTACTAACGAGGACAGCTGACTTAATAAACTTAAAAAAATCAAAATATATTAAAAGTGTTGTAAATATATTTTAAACATACTTTGATATATATGTATATATTGTTATAGGTTCGTGAATCAACCAGTGGCCAAGTCTTACTTCCCGACGAAGTAAAAATCTGTGAAAGTGAGTTATAGTCCCACTTTTAAAATCTAATATTTTTGGGATGAGAATACATTCAGGTTTTATAAATGATTTACAAAATAGACACGAGTACGTGAAACTACATTCTATGGTTGAGTTATCGAAATCGAATATGCCCCTTTTTATTAAGTCTGGTAATCTAAGAATTAGGGAACAGACACCCTAATTGACGCGAATCCTAAAGATAGATCTATTGGGCCTAACAAACCCCATCCAAAGTACCGGATGCTTTAGTACTTCGAAATTTATATCATATCCGAAGGGTGTCCCGGAATGATGGGGATATTCTTATATATATGCATCTTGTTAATGTCGGTTACCAGGTGTTCACCATATGAATGATTTTTATCTCTATGTATGGGATGTGTATTGAAATATGAAATCTTGTGGTCTATTTTTATGATTTGATATATATAGGTTAAACCTATAACTCACCAACATTTTTGTTGACGTTTTAAGCATGTTTATTCTCAGGTGATTATTAAGAGCTTCCGCTGTCGCATACTTAAATAAGGACGAGATTTGGTGAAATGTCCCGTTCTTATTGATTAAAAACGTTCCATATTAATTGATTTCGTTGCGAGGTTTTGACCTCTATATGAGACGTTTTTCAAAGACTGCATTCATTTTTAAACAAACCATAACCTTTATTTCATCAATAAAGGTTTAAAAAGCTTTACGTAGATTATCAAATAATGATAATCTAAAATATCCTGTTTACACACGACCATTACATAATGGTTTACAATACAAATATGTTACAACAAAATAAGTTTCTTGAATGCAGTTTTTACACAATATCATACAAGCATGGACTCCAAATCTTGTCCTTATTTAAGTATGCGACAGCGGAAGCTCTTAATAATCACCTGAGAATAAACATGCTTAAAACGTCAACAAAAATGTTGGTGAGTTATAGGTTTAACCTATATATATCAAATCGTAACAATAGACCACAAGATTTCATATTTCAATACACATCCCATACATAGAGATAAAAATCATTCATATGGTGAACACCTGGTAACCGACAATAACAAGATGCATATATAAGAATATCCCCATCATTCCGGGACACCCTTCGGATATGATATAAATTTCGAAGTACTAAAGCATCCGGTACTTTGGATGGGGTTTGTTAGGCCCAATAGATCTATCTTTAGGATTCGCGTCAATTAGGGTGTCTGTTCCCTAATTCTTAGATTACCAGACTTAATAAAAAGGGGCATATTCGATTTCGATAATTCAACCATAGAATGTAGTTTCACGTACTTGTGTCTATTTTGTAAATCATTTATAAAACCTGCATGTATTCTCATCCCAAAAATATTAGATTTTAAAATTGGGACTATAACTCACTTTCACAGATTTTTACTTCGTCGGGAAGTAAGACTTGGCCACTGGTTGATTCACGAACCTATAACAATATATACATATATATCAAAGTATGTTCAAAATATATTTACAACACTTTTAATATATTTTGATGTTTTAAGTTTATTAAGTCAGCTGTCCTCGTTAGTAACCTACAACTAGTTGTCCACAGTTAGATGTACAGAAATAAATCGATAAATATTATCTTGAATCAATCCACGACCCAGTGTATACGTATCTCAGTATTGATCACAACTCAAACTATATATATTTTGGAATCAACCTCAACCCTGTATAGCTAACTCCAACATTCACATATAGAGTGTCTATGGTTGTTCCGAAATATATATAGATGTGTCGACATGATAGGTCGAAACAATGTATACGTGTCTATGGTATCTCAAGATTACATAATATATAATACAAGTTGATTAAGTTATGGTTGGAATAGATTTGTTACCAATTTTCACGTAGCTAAAATGAGAAAAATTATCCAATCTTGTTTTACCCATAACTTCTTCATTTTAAATCCGTTTTGAGTGAATCAAATTGCTATGGTTTCATATTGAACTCTATTTTATGAATCTAAACAAAAAAAGTATAGGTTTCTAGTCGGAAAAATAAGTTACAAGTCGTTTTTGTAAAGGTAGTCATTTCAGTCGAAAGAACGACGTCTAGATGACCATTTTAGAAAACATACTTCCACTTTGAGTTTAACCATAATTTTTGGATATAGTTTCATGTTCATAATAAAAATAATTTTCTCAGAATAACAACTTTTAAATCAAAGTTTATCATAGTTTTTAATTAACTAACCCAAAACAGCCCGCGGTGTTACTACGACGGCGTAAATCCGGTTTTACGGTGTTTTTCGTGTTTCCAGGTTTTAAATCATTAAGTTAGCATATCATATAGATATAGAACATGTGTTTAGTTGATTTTAAAAGTCAAGTTAGAAGGATTAACTTTTGTTTGCGAACAAGTTTAGAATTAACTAAACTATGTTCTAGTGATTACAAGTTTAAACCTTCGAATAAGATAGCTTTATATGTATGAATCGAATGATGTTATGAACATCATTACTACCTTAAGTTCCTTGGATGAACCTACTGGAAAAGAGAAAAATGGATCTAGCTTCAATGGATCCTTGGATGGCTCAAAGTTCTTGAAGCAAAATCATGACACGAAAACAAGTTCAAGTAAGATCATCACTTGAAATAAGATTGTTATAGTTATAGAAATTGAACCAAAGTTTGAATATGATTATTACCTTGTATTAGAATGATAACCTACTGTAAGAAACAAAGATTTCTTGAGGTTGGATGATCACCTTACAAGATTGGAAGTGAGCTAGCAAACTTGAAAATATTCTTGATTTTATGAAACTAGAACTTTTGGAATTTATGAAGAACACTTAGAACTTGAAGATAGAACTTGAGAGAGTTCAATTAGATGAAGAAAATTGAAGAATGAAAGTGTTTGTAGGTGTTTTTGGTCGTTGGTGTATGGATTAGATATAAAGGATATGTAATTTTGTTTTCATGTAAATAAGTCATGAATGATTACTCATATTTTTGTAATCTTATGAGATATTTCATGCTAGTTGCCAAATGATGGTTCCCACATGTGTTAGGTGACTCACATGGGCTGCTAAGAGCTGATCATTGGAGTGTATATACCAATAGTACATACATCTAAAAGCTGTGTATTGTACGAGTACGAATACGGGTGCATACGAGTAGAATTGTTGATGAAACTGAACGAGAATGTAATTGTAAGCATTTTTGTTAAGTAGAAGTATTTTGATAAGTGTATTGAAGTCTTTCAAAAGTGTATAAATACATATTAAAACACTACATGTATATACATTTTAACTGAGTCGTTAAGTCATCGTTAGTCGTTACATGTAAGTGTTGTTTTGAAACCTTTAGGTTAACGATCTTGTTAAATGTTTTTAACCCAATGTTTATAATATCAAAAGAGATTTTAAATTATTATATTATCATGATATTATGATGTACGAATATCTCTTAATATGATATATATACATTAAATGTCGTTACAACGATAAACGTTACATATATGTCTCGTTTCAAAATCATTAAGTTAGTAGTCTTGTTTTTACATATGTAGTTCATTGTTAATATAATTAATGATATGTTTACTTATCATAATATCATGTTAACTATATATATAACCATATATATGTCATCATATAGTTTTTTTACAAGTTTTAACGTTCGTGAATCACCGGTCAACTTGGGTGGTCAATTGTCTATATGAAACCTATTTCAATTAATCAAGTCTTAACAAGTTTGATTGCTTAACATGTTGGAAACATTTAATCATGTAAACATCAATCTCAATTAATGTATATAAACATGGAAAAGTTCGGGTCACTACAGTACCTACCCGTTAAATAAATTTCGTCCCGAAATTTTAAGCTGTTGAAGGTGTTGACGAATCTTCTGGAAATAGATGCGGGTATTTCTTCTTCATCTGATCTTCACGCTCCCAGGTGAACTCGGGTCCTCTACGAGCATTCCATCGAACCTTAACAATTGGTATCTTGTTTTGCTTAAGTCTTTTAACCTCACGATCCATTATTTCGACGGGTTCTTCGATGAATTGGAGTTTTTCGTTGATTTGGATTTCATCTAACGGAATAGTGAGATCTTCTTTAGCAAAACATTTCTTCAAATTCGAGACGTGGAAAGTGTTATGTACAGCCGCGAGTTGTTGAGGTAACTCAAGTCGGTAAGCTACTGGTCCGACACGATCAATAATCTTGAATGGTCCAATATACCTTGGATTTAATTTCCCTCGTTTACCAAATCGAACAACGCCTTTCCAAGGTGAAACTTTAAGCATGACCATCTCTCCAATTTCAAATTCTATATCTTTTCTTTTAATGTCAAACGTAGCTCTTTTGTCGACTTTGGGCGGTTTTCAACCGTTGTTGAATTTGGATGATCTTCTCGGTAGTTTCTTGTATAATCTCCGGACCCGTAATCTGTCTATCCCCCACCTCACTCCAACAAATCGGAGACCTGCACTTTCTACCATAAAGTGCTTCAAACGGCGCCATCTCAATGCTTGAATGGTAGCTGTTGTTGTAGGAAAATTCTGCTAACGGTAGATGTCGATCCCAACTGTTTCCGAAATCAATAACACATGCTCGTAGCATGTCTTCAAGCGTTTGTATCGTCCTTTCGCTCTGCCCATCAGTTTGTGGATGATAGGCAGTACTCATGTCTAGACGAGTTCCTAATGCTTGCTGTAATGTCTGCCAGAATCTTGAAATAAATCTGCCATCCCTATCAGAGATAATAGAGATTGGTATTCCATGTCTAGAGATGACTTCCTTCAAATACAGTCGTGCTAACTTCTCCATCTTGTCATCTTCTCTTATTGGTAGGAAGTGTGCTGATTTGGTGAGACGATCAACTATTACCCAAATAGTATCAAAACCACTTGCAGTCCTTGGCAATTTAGTGATGAAATCCATGGTAATGTTTTCCCATTTCCATTCCGGGATTTCGGGTTGTTGAAGTAGACCTGATGGTTTCTGATGCTCAACTTTGACCTTAGAACACGTCAAACATTCTCCTACGTATTTAGCAACATCGGCTTTCATACCCGGCCACCAAAAATGTTTCTTGAGATCCTTGTACATCTTCCCCGTTCCAGGATGTATTGAGTATCTGGTTTTATGAGCTTCTCTAAGTACCATTTCTCTCATATCTCCAAATTTTGGTACCCAAATCCTTTCAGCCCTATACCGGGTTCCGTCTTCCCGAATATTAAGATGCTTCTCCGATCCTTTGGGTATTTCATCCTTTAAATTTTCCTCTTTTAAAACTCCTTGTTGCGCCTCCTTTATTTGAGTAGTAATGTTATTATGAATCATTATATTCATAGATTTTACTCGAATGGGTTCTCTATCCTTCCTGCTCAAGGCATCGGCTACCACATTTGCCTTCCCCGGGTGGTAACGAATCTCAAAATCGTAATCATTCAATAATTCAATCCACCTACGCTGCCTCATATTCAGTTGTTTCTGATTAAATATGTGTTGAAGACTTTTGTGGTCGGTATATATAATACTTTTGACCCCATATAAGTAGTGCCTCCAAGTCTTTAATGCAAAAACAACCGCGCCTAATTCCAAATCATGCGTCGTATAATTTTGTTCGTGAATCTTCAATTGTCTAGACGCATAAGCAATCACCTTCGTTCGTTGCATTAATACACAACCGAGACCTTGCTTTGATGCATCACAATAAATCACAAAATTATCATTCCCTTCAGGCAATGACAATATAGGTGCCGTAGTTAGCTTTTTCTTCAATAACTGAAACGCTTTCTCTTGTTCATCATTCCATTCAAATTTCTTCCCTTTATGCGTTAATGCAGTCAAGGGTTTTGCTATTCTGGAAAAGTCTTGGATGAACCTTCTGTAGTAACCAGCTAGTCCTAAAAACTGGCGTATGTGTTTCGGAGTTTTCGGGGTTTCCCACTTTTCAACAGTTTCTATCTTTGCCGGATCCACCTTAATACCTTCTTTGTTCACTATGTGACCGAGGAATTGAACTTCTTCCAACCAAAATGCACACTTTGAAAACTTAGCGTACAATTCTTCCTTCCTCAATACTTCTAACACCTTTCTCAAATGTTCACCGTGTTCTTGGTCATTCTTTGAGTAAATAAGTATGTCATCAATGAAAACAATGACAAACTTGTCAAGGTATGGTCCACACACTCGGTTCATAAGGTCCATGAACACAGCTGGTGCATTAGTTAAACCAAACGGCATGACCATAAACTCGTAATGACCGTAACGTGTTCTGAAAGCAGTCTTTGGAATATCATCTTCTTTCACCCGCATTTGATGATACCCGGAACGTAAGTCAATCTTTGAATAAACAGACGAGCCTTGTAGTTGATCAAATAAGTCGTCGATTCTCGGTAGTGGGTAGCGGTTCTTGATGGTAAGTTTGTTCAACTATCGGTAGTCGATACACAACCTGAATGTACCATCTTTCTTCTTGACAAACAAAACAGGAGCTCCCCACGGTGATGTGCTTGGTCGAATGAAACCACGCTCTAAAAGTTCTTGTAATTGGCTTTGCAGTTCTTTCATCTCACTGGGTGCGAGTCTGTAAGGAGCACGAGCTATTGGTGCAGCTCCTGGTACAAGATCTATTTGAAATTCAACGGATCGATGTGGGGGTAATCCCGGTAATTCTTTCGGAAATACATCGGGAAATTCTTTTGCAATGGGAACATCATTGATGCTCTTTTCTTCAGTTTGTACTTTCTCGACGTGTGCTAGAACAGCATAGCAACCTTTTCTTATTAGTTTTTGTGCCTTCAAATTACTAATAAGATGTAGCTTCGTGTTGCCCTTTTCTCCGTACACCATTAAGGGTTTTCCTTTTTCTCGTATAATGCGAATTGCATTTTTGTAACAAACGATCTCCGCTTTCACTTCTTTCAACCAGTCCATACCGATTATCACATCAAAACTCCCTAACTCTACTGGTATCAAATCAATCTTAAATGTTTCGCTAACCAGTTTAATTTCTCGATTCTGACATATATTATCTGCTGAAATTAATTTACCATTTGCTAATTCGAGTAAAAATTTACTATCCAAAGGCGTCAATGGACAACTTAATTTAGCACAAAAATCTCTACTCATATAGCTTCTATCCGCACCCGAATCAAATAAAACGTAAGCAGATTTATTGTCAATAAGAAACGTACCCGTAACAAGCTCCGGGTCTTCCTGTGCCTCTACCGCATTAATATTGAAAACTCTTCCACGGCCTTGTCCATTCGTGTTCTCCTGGTTCGGGCAATTTCTAATAATGTGGCCTGGTTTTCCACATTTATAACAAACTACATTGGCATAACTTGCTCCGACACTACTTGCTCCGCCATTACTCGTTCCGACACCATTTGTTCCTTTCGTTCTATTAACCCCTGGTCCGTAGACCTCACACTTCGCCGCGCTATGACCATTTCTTTTACACTTGTTGCAAAATTTGGTGCAGAACCCCGAGTGATTCTTTTCACACCTTTGGCATAGTTGCTTCTGATTGTTGTTGTTGTTGCGGTTATTATTGTTGTTGGGATGATTGTTGTAGTTGCTGTTGTTGTTGTTGTTGTTGTTGGGCCGTTTGTTGTAGTTGCGATTGATGTTGCGATTGTTGGGATAATTGTTGCGATTATTGTTGTAATTGCTGTTGTTGTTGTATTGGTGATTCTTATCACCGTTTTCCTCCCACTTTCTTTTGACTTGCTTCACATTGGCCTCTTCAGCAGTCTGTTCTTTAATTCTTTCTTCAATCTGGTTCACTAGTTTGTGAGCCATTCTACATGCCTGTTGTATGGAGGCGGGCTCGTGTGAACTTATATCTTCTTGGATTCTTTCCGGTAATCCTTTCACAAACGCGTCGATCTTCTCTTCCTCATCTTCGAATGCTCCCGGACACAATAGGCACAATTCTGTGAATCGTCTTTCGTACGTGGTAATATCAAATCCTTGGGTTCGTAACCCTCTAAGTTCTGTCTTGAGCTTATTGACCTCGGTTCTGGGACGGTACTTCTCGTTCATCAAGTGCTTGAATGCTGACCACGGTAGTGCGTACGCATCATCTTGTCCCACTTGCTCTAGATAGGTATTCCACCATGTTAACGCAGAACCTGTGAAGGTATGCGTAGCGTACTTCACTTTGTCCTCTTCAGTACACTTACTTATGGCAAACACCGATTCAACCTTCTCGGTCCACCGTTTCAATCCGATCGGTCCTTCGGTTCCATCAAATTCCAAAGGTTTGCAGGCAGTGAATTCTTTGTAGGTGCATCCTACACGATTTCCTGTACTGCTAGATCCAAGGTTATTGTTGGTATGTAGCGCAGCCTGTACTGCGGCTATGTTTGAAGCTAGAAAAGTACGGAATTCCTCTTCATTCATATTCACGGTGTGTCGAGTAGTCGGTGCCATTTCCTTCAAAATAGTTAAATGGAACAAGTTAATCATACAGAATATTAAGAGTAGTTAATAGTATTTCGTAGCATAATATGAACTCATTTATAAAAGCTTTTTCTTCATATTAGCGTTTTATAAGTTTAAATTCGGGTAGTACCTACCCGTTAAGTTCATACTTAGTAGCTAATATACAATTCAACTACTACAATTCTATATGAAAAACTGATTGTAATAATATTTCGCGTTCAAACTTTTATACAATATTTTACAAACTTACAATACCGCTTATTTTACATAAAGCATGAAATATAGCACACAATAACTTTGATACAAGATAGTTGTGAAGACAATTCTAGCTAGTACACAAGTCGTTCGGCAAAGGCAATAAAGACACGTAATTCATACGTCCAGAAACAAGTCATGCATTCTGGTTTTACTAGGACTACTTCCCATCCTTGGTCTTGTGCAACATAACCGTTATGGCCGTTGATAAGACAGCGTGTTGTAACGTCATCAAAGGGACGAGGGTTACGTAATGTCCAACAGTCCCGTAATAATCTAAAAACCTCATTTCTTACCCCAATTACCGACTCCGTCACTTGTGGAAACGTTTTGTTTAATAGTTGTAGCCCGATGTTCTTGTTCTCACTTTGGTGAGAAGCGAACATTACTAATCCGTAAGCATAACATGCTTCTTTATGTTGCATGTTAGCCGCTTTTTCTAAATCACGAAGTCCAATATTCGGATATATTGAGTCAAAATAATTTCTTAACCCGTTGCGTAAAATAGCATTTGGGTTCCCCGCAATATATGCGTCAAAGTAAACACATCGTAATTTATGGGTTTCCCAATGTGATATCCCCCATCTTTCAAACGAAAGTCTCTTATAAACCAAGACATTCTTGGAACGTTCTTCGAATGTCTTACAAACTGATCTCGCCTTAAATAGTTATGCCGAAGAATTCTGGCCGACTCTAGACAAGATTTCATCAATCATGTCTCCGGGTAGGTCTCTTAAAATATTGGGTTGTCTATCCATTTTGTGTTTTTAAACTGTAAAATAGACAAGAGTTAGATTCATAAAAAAAATACTTATTAATACAAGCAATTTTTACATATATCATAAAGCATAAGAACACTATATTCCATATATTACACCACACGAATACAACTATCTTATTCCGACTCGCTCGTTTCTTCTTCTTCGGTTTTGGTTCGTTTTGCCAAGTTTCTAGGGATATATGATGTTCCCCTAATACGAGCCGTCGTTGTCCACATTGGTTTAGAAAAACCTGGTGGTTTAGAGGTTCCCGGGTCATTGTTACAACTTAAGGACTTCGGGGGTTGACGATACATATAAAGTTCATCGGGGTTGGAATTAGATTTCTCTATTTTTATGCCCTTTCCCTTATTATTTTCTTTTGCCTTTTTAAATTCAGTTGGGGTAATTTCTATAACATCATCGGAATTCTCGTCGAAATCCGATTCATCGGAGAATTGGTAATCCTCCCAATATTTTGCTTCCTTGGCGGAAACACCATTGACCATAATTAACTTTGGTCGGTTGGTTGAGGATTTTCTTTTACTTAACCGTTTTATTATTTCCCCCACCGGTTCTATTTCTTCATCCGGTTCCGATTCTTCTTCCGGTTCCGATTCTTCTTCCGGTTCCGACTCTTCTTCCGGTTCCTCTTCGGGAACTTGTGAATCAGTCCACAAATCATTCCAATTTACATTTAACTCTTCATTATTATTAGGTGAGTCAATGGGACTTGTTCTAGAGGTAGACATCTATCACATAATATCAAACACGTTAAGAGATTAATATATCACATAATATTCATATGTTAAAAATATATAGTTTCCAACAAAAATGTTAAGCAATCATTTTTAAAGAAAACACGGTCGAAGTCCAGACTCACTAATGCATCCTAACAAACTCGATAAGACACACTAATGCAAATTTTCTGGTTCTCTAAGACCAACGCTCGGATACCAACTGAAATGTCCCGTTCTTATTGATTAAAAACGTTCCATATTAATTGATTTCGTTGCGAGGTTTTGACCTCTATATGAGACGTTTTTCAAAGACTGCATTCATTTTTAAACAAACCATAACCTTTATTTCATCAATAAAGGTTTAAAAAGCTTTACGTAGATTATCAAATAATGATAATCTAAAATATCCTGTTTACACACGACCATTACATAATGGTTTACAATACAAATATGTTACAACAAAATAAGTTTCTTGAATGCAGTTTTTACACAATATCATACAAGCATGGACTCCAAATCTTGTCCTTATTTAAGTATGCGACAGCGGAAGCTCTTAATAATCACCTGAGAATAAACATGCTTAAAACGTCAACAAAAATGTTGGTGAGTTATAGGTTTAACCTATATATATCAAATCGTAACAATAGACCACAAGATTTCATATTTCAATACACATCCCATACATAGAGATAAAAATCATTCATATGGTGAACACCTGGTAACCGACAATAACAAGATGCATATATAAGAATATCCCCATCATTCCGGGACACCCTTCGGATATGATATAAATTTCGAAGTACTAAAGCATCCGGTACTTTGGATGGGGTTTGTTAGGCCCAATAGATCTATCTTTAGGATTCGCGTCAATTAGGGTGTCTGTTCCCTAATTCTTAGATTACCAGACTTAATAAAAAGGGGCATATTCGATTTCGATAATTCAACCATAGAATGTAGTTTCACGTACTTGTATCTATTTTGTAAATCATTTATGAAACCTGCATGTATTCTCATCCCAAAAATATTAGATTTTAAAAGTGGGACTATAACTCACTTTCACAGATTTTTACTTCGTCGGGAAGTAAGACTTGGCCACTGGTTGATTCACGAACCTATAACAATATATACATATATATCAAAGTATGTTCAAAATATATTTACAACACTTTTAATATATTTTGATGTTTTAAGTTTATTAAGTCAGCTGTCCTCGTTAGTAACCTACAACTAGTTGTCCACAGTTAGATGTACAGAAATAAATCGATAAATATTATCTTGAATCAATCCACGACCCAGTGTATACGTATCTCAGTATTGATCACAACTCAAACTATATATATTTTGGAATCAACCTCAACCCTGTATAGCTAACTCCAACATTCACATATAGAGTGTCTATGGTTGTTCCGAAATATATATAGATGTGTCGACATGATAGGTCGAAACATTGTATACGTGTCTATGGTATCTCAAGATTACATAATATATAATACAAGTTGATTAAGTTATGGTTGGAATAGATTTGTTACCAATTTTCACGTAGCTAAAATGAGAAAAATTATCCAATCTTGTTTTACCCATAACTTCTTCATTTTAAATCCGTTTTGAGTGAATCAAATTACTATGGTTTCATATTGAACTCTATTTTATGAATCTAAACAAAAAAAGTATAGGTTTCTAGTCGGAAAAATAAGTTACAAGTCGTTTTTGTAAAGGTAGTCATTTCAGTCGAAAGAACGACGTCTAGATGACCATTTTAGAAAACATACTTCCACTTTGAGTTTAACCATAATTTTTGGATATAGTTTCATGTTCATAATAAAAATCATTTTCTCAGAATAACAACTTTTAAATCAAAGTTTATCATAGTTTTTAATTAACTAACCCAAAACAGCCCGCGGTGTTACTACGACGGCGTAAATCCGGTTTTACGGTGTTTTTCGTGTTTCCAGGTTTTAAATCATTAAGTTAGCATATCATATAGATATAGAACATGTGTTTAGTTGATTTTAAAAGTCAAGTTAGAAGGATTAACTTTTGTTTGCGAACAAGTTTAGAATTTACTAAACTATGTTCTAGTGATTACAAGTTTAAACCTTCGAATAAGATAGCTTTATATGTATGAATCGAATGATGTTATGAACATCATTACTTCCTTAAGTTCCTTGGATGAACCTACTGGAAAAGAGAAAAATGGATCTAGCTTCAATGGATCCTTGGATGGCTCAAAGTTCTTGAAGCAAAATCATGACACGAAAACAAGTTCAAGTAAGATCATCACTTGAAATAAGATTGTTATAGTTATAGAAATTGAACCAAAGTTTGAATATGATTATTACCTTGTATTAGAATGATAACCTACTGTAAGAAACAAAGATTTCTTGAGGTTGGATGATCACCTTACAAGATTGGAAGTGAGCTAGCAAACTTGAAAGTATTCTTGATTTTATGAAACTAGAACTTTTGGAATTTATGAAGAACACTTAGAACTTGAAGATAGAACTTGAGAGAGTTCAATTAGATGAAGAAAATTGAAGAATGAAAGTGTTTGTAGGTGTTTTTGGTCGTTGGTGTATGGATTAGATATAAAGGATATGTAATTTTGTTTTCATGTAAATAAGTCATGAATGATTACTCATATTTTTGTAATCTTATGAGATATTTCATGCTAGTTGCCAAATGATGGTTCCCACATGTGTTAGGTGACTCACATGGGCTGCTAAGAGCTGATCATTGGAGTGTATATACCAATAGTACATACATCTAAAAGCTGTGTATTGTACGAGTACGAATACGGGTGCATACGAGTAGAATTGTTGATGAAACTGAACGAGAATGTAATTGTAAGCATTTTTGTTAAGTAGAAGTATTTTGATAAGTGTATTGAAGTCTTTCAAAAGTGTATAAATACATATTAAAACACTACATGTATATACATTTTAACTGAGTCGTTAAGTCATCGTTAGTCGTTACATGTAAGTGTTGTTTTGAAACCTTTAGGTTAACGATCTTGTTAAATGTTTTTAACCCAATGTTTATAATATCAAAAGAGATTTTAAATTATTATATTATCATGATATTATGATGTACGAATATCTCTTAATATGATATATATACATTAAATGTCGTTACAACGATAAACGTTACATATATGTCTCGTTTCAAAATCATTAAGTTAGTAGTCTTGTTTTTACATATGTAGTTCATTGTTAATATAATTAATGATATGTTTACTTATCATAATATCATGTTAACTATATATATAACCATATATATGTCATCATATAGTTTTTTTACAAGTTTAAACGTTCGTGAATCACCGGTCAACTTGGGTGGTCAATTGTCTATATGAAACCTATTTCAATTAATCAAGTCTTAACAAGTTTGATTGCTTAATATGTTGGAAACATTTAATCATGTAAACATCAATCTCAATTAATGTATATAAACATGGAAAAGTTCGGGTCACTACATTTGGAGTCCATGCTTGTATGATATTGTGTAAAAACTGCATTCAAGAAACTTATTTTGTTGTAACATATTTGTATTGTAAACCATTATGTAATGGTCGTGTGTAAACAGGATATTTTAGATTATCATTATTTGATAATCTATGTAAAGCTTTTTAAAACCTTTATTGATGAAATAAAGGTTATGGTTTGTTTTAAAAATGAATGCAGTCTTTGAAAAACGTCTCATATAGAGGTCAAAACCTCGCAACGAAATCAATTAATATGGAACGTTTTTAATCAATAAGAACGGGACATTTCAGTTACAGTACCTACCCGTTAAATAAATTTCGTCCCAAAATTTGAATGGGATGGTCATGGCTGACAATAAGTATGTTTTCATGACGTATACGAGTTGGAAATTAGAGTTTTATTATCATCAAGTAATATTGATAAAGCAATTTGATTTTTGTGAAGAGTACGAGTGAGGCTATCACCAAAGGGTGAAATGAGTAGGTATAGATTCGTCATATCTTTTGACGTAGATAGGATTGATTTCCAAGTTCAAGAGATTTGGAGTAAAATCTTCATAGTGAGATTTGATTTTTCGATAATCAAGGAAATTAGAATCCGCTTTAAATGCGATCATCTATTTTGATTGCTCTGTCAGATCTTTTACTATAAATCCACCTCCCTTCATTTCCTTACAACTCATACCTTCTATTCTTCCTCCCTCAATTCATACTTTAAAATATTTATCAGTATGCTTCATCCAGTACTGATCCTGGATATACTCTTAACTTTCATCTCTGTCATTCTTCTTTTTCATCTACCTCCGGAGGATTTTATTTATTTCTACTATTACCTTGGGGTTATAGTATTGTTAATTCTCCCGTACCTTTACGTTGCAATACGTATTGATATACACGGTTTGTAATTTATTTGTTGTTGTCGAGCTTTATATTTTCTTTTATATTCAACAGTTCCATACTTCTGTTTCCTCTTCCCGACTTCGAGTCAAGCGAATAATGGTCCGGAATTCGTAGGTATGGATTTTGAAATAAACATAGTTAATGTTCTAAGAAGGAAATAGTAATTGAACGATCTTGATTTGGTAAGTTACTAGAATGTCCGAAAAGATAGAATTATTAAGGAGATATGTTCTTAATATGTTTGGAGATTGGGTAGAATGTAAAAGTTGTGTAACATGGCACATGATGACGTTATGATCTGTGAATCATTATGTTCCATTTATAAACTCAGCATGAATTACTGTAATATAATCACGTTGATCAAGTGTCATTATATTATACTAATTCATGCTTCAGTTAACAACACTACTTCAAAACATTCATATTTTAAACTCGAATTTTTTAGAATTTAGAAACTAACACAGTTTCTTTTATGTTGTAACGCAAATATTGTGAAGAGATAAATGATTTTTGATGAGGATAGTTGGGAATATATCTTCAGGAATATCGGAGATATTTATAATGAAAAATATGATGATATCTTAGAATATCTAAGATCAGGGAATGACGCAGAAAATCTGTCTGTGAAGGTTTACAATAAGGAGTAAGGTTCTTACTAACGGTTTCAGCAGACACTGAATCATTTGAATCCTTTGAAGGTAGATTTCGTCATTGTGATTTGTCCACGACCTCCTTTATACTTTGCTCAATCCGTTTTCCAGTACCAAATTTTTCGTTCGAGCTTTTCCAATCTATTATTTGTCAAACTTCTGACCGTAATTGTTGTCTACTGTCTTTACCACTTTATCAGTCTTTTCCAAAACTTAATAGCACTAATTCGTAGACTGGAGCATTTTTCAGAAACTTCACATTTGAAATATGTAATTCTTGGGGATAGACGTTGTATATATATATATAACTACCGAAATAGAAATGCTGCGAGATTTCAAAATACCAATTGTTGATTCTGAGAAAGGGGTAATGAGTTGCTGGTACATCTGCTGATAATGTCGTGGAATATAAAAGGTTCCCTGGTAACAAAAGGGTAATCGTATGTATTACAGGTTATAATAAGGCTACTTCGAATGGAAAGTCGAGGTTGACTTGCTGAAACTGTGACAAAATTTGCTATTTTGAAAAGGAATCGCAAAGTTATTTTTGCTAATAAATGCTAAAAGATTTAACGCGGATACGTGTTAAATTATGTCCTTGGTTTCGAGAGCTTTTCAGGTGCAAGACTGCGGATAATGTGTGGTTGGATCATCATCTCGATTGTCCATTATTTGAAGTGTCTTCAGGAATTTTGAAGGGTTTGGTCATAGATTGTAATTGTTAATATACATATGATGTTTTAGGACTTTGAATGATACAAATATTTTTCTGGGTTCCAAGAATCGAATGATGTCCTAGCATAGTTTTGAAGTCAAAGTATAGTTTTGAAAGATGTAAGAGTCCTAAGAGTGATGTCTTCTGTTAAGTCTTGACTTGGATTTCGTTTTGTCGTAATCAAATTTGGAAGAGAATGGTTGTTTTGATTTCTATGAAAGAATGTATATTATTGTGAAGGTAGTGAGTATAGTTGATGATTGTTGAATCAGAGTCGAAGAATATAATCATATTAATTGTGAATTTATATATCTCTCGGGTATTACCTACCCGTTAAAAAAATTTTCACAAGTAATGTTTTGTACCAGAGAATTTTATTACAATCTTTATGAAAATATATGTAAATATATATCTTCTTCGGATGTAATCATGAATTTAATAAGTCAATATAATATTAGACTCATTTAATTTTCGGTTTGAGCTAGAATAAGTAATCTCTAAAACGATTAGGAACCACATATTCTTCACAGAATATTAATGAAGTTATGGATCAATACTTCATTATTTATTCTTATATATATTTCCTTAGTGAATCATGCTGATACTCATTGAACTCTTGCTAACTTCGCAAGATATGAATGTTGTTTCCCAGTAAGCTTCGAGTACATTGAAGATGAAAGTGTAAAATCAAACATATTATTGAATAATACACTTGGTTTATTATAAAACGAAATTCATTGAATTGAAATAGGGATTGTAGTTAACGATGATTAAGTTGCTGACGAAGGACGTACATCATTGCATATTTGTAGTATGAATTTAAACGAGTAGTATCTACCCTTTTTCAATTCATACTTAATAGCTTAGTACGAAAAGATTTATTTTGGTTTCCGAATTCATATATATAAAATATTTATATAAATTCTTCAGAAGAATGAGTTAATACTTCATAACTCGTTGATGCAATATACGCGTTATTGATGATGTCCACGGTGATTCTTGAACTGGTGGAGCTTGTGATGTTAAAGTTGCTGACGATTCTAACGATGTTGACAGCACTGACTGTGTTGGTGAGGCTAAGGGTACTGCTGATGCTGTTGGTAAAACAAGTCTAGCTTGTACCTTACGCATCATTCTTGTCGGGGTTTCTACTCTTCCTTTTATCATTTCTGTCCACTCATCTGATTTATGGTTAAGGCAGAAATAGGTAATCTCTATGTCTTTAGAGATTACATAATTACCATAGAATGTTTCTCTGATGAAGTTATGAATCAATACTTCATCGTTTGTTGTTGTTGGTACTTCTTGGTATCTATGGTGTGTGTGACGTTGATATCCGAGGTACGGATGGTGATATTGAGGTGTGTGATGCGGATGTGATTGTTGGTGGTGGTAATGATCCTGTTGATGTTGTTGATGGTGATAACGTTGATGCTGGTGATGCTGCTGGTGCTTAGGGTATTGAGGCTTGCGATGTTGATGTTATTGACGGTACTGGTTATGCTGCTGATGCTGCTGATGGTGTTTGTAAGCTTCGTACCGTATTCTCCAAAGCCACTACCCAAGTCCGAAGCTCGTTGACTTCTTCTATTACACCGGGGTGATTGTCGGTTCGGACGAGCGGATAAATAAAATCTAGAATTTGATGTAGTATATAATCGTGACGAGATACTCTGGAAATGAGAGAGAAAATGGTTTCTCGAACAGGTTCGCCGGTAAGTGCTTCAGGTTCATCGTCAAGAGGGCAATTTAATGGATGGAAGGGATCACCTTCTTCTTGTCTCCAATGATTGAGGAGGCTACGAACCCATCCCCAATCCATCCAAAATAGATGATGACTGATTGGTTGATCCATTCCGGTCACACTGCTTTCGGAGCTTGAGTGGTATTCCATATCGGAATCCGAGGGACTTCAACTAGTGACGAGTTCCATTTCGTATGATTGAATAAAGGATTTTTCGATATGAAATGATTTTCCGGCTATCGGGTGGTATTCTAATTATATAGAATATCCACATATATAGAACAAAAGATCTCATAGATTACGGAGGGATTTACGGAATATGTAAGACAAAGTTTACAGTAACAGATACTCGTAGATATGAATTAGCAAATACGCTAAGATATGAATTTTGTCTATACACCATTCATGCAATGAATGCAGTAAGATGTGTTTAGACTTAAGATGATAAGCAGGTAATTTCCTACAGATGATAAGTAGATGATTTTCGACACAAAATGATAAGCAAAATTTTGACATGCAGACACGGTCGAAGTCCAGGTTCACTAATGCAACCTAACGACTTATCAGTTAGACACACTAATGCAGACATGGTTCGCTAAGACCACCGCTCTGATACCACATGAAACGACCCGACCCAATCCATAGGGACGAATACAATAACATATGATTACATCGCGAGGCATTTGACCTCTATATGATACGTTTTATAAACATTGCATTCTTTTGAAAAGATATACCATAAATGAATATTTAAAATTCAATGTTTTCGACATCTGATGATTTCTACATATAGACAATCACCGTAAATAACAGTTTACAAGAATACTTCCGTTGACAATGCAGTCAAAATAAATACACGGTGATGATTTTGTGAATGCAATGCTTCCTCGAATAAAACATGTATGACTCCATGCACATGGTTTCTCTAACATATATTCAAACAGCGGAAGACTTCTAGGAACCTGAGAATAAACATGCTTTAAATGTCAACATAAAGTTGGTGAGATATAGGTTTAATGCTAGCAGCGTTATAAATATAGACCACAAGATTTCATATACATAAACATTTTAATAAAAATATTCTAAGTGGTTGAGCACTTGATAGCCATACTTAACATTTAATCAACGTCGCATATTCCCTTTATTATGAAATCTCACTACACTGTACCAAGTGTAGTCACCGAAACGATGTACTGTGCAATCGTTGAATACTGGTCGTCCAGTCCGGTTGGGGTTGTCAGGCCCGATAGATCTATCAACAGGATTCATGTTTACAATACCACATGTAAATAGTAGTTACCAAGCTACAGGGAAGTATGCCAGTGGTACAACTCAACGTAGAATATATTTTTTTATCACTTGTGTCCATAACGTAAATCATAAAATGCATGTATTCTCATCCCGAAATATTTAGAGTTTAAAACTGGGACTATATACTCACTTTTGCCTTGAAGGTATTTAACTCGACTTGGTCTCCGATAGATATCACGAACCTAACCATATATATATATATATATATATATATATATATATATATATATATATATATATATATATATATATATATATATATATATATATATATATATATATAATATATCAACATATTTTCTTTTCAAGTAATCGTTACATATATATATATATATATATATATATATATATATATATATATATATATATATATATATATATACTTATAATACTTTTAATATTTTCTTAGTCCGTATTTAGCAGTCTGATGTTAGTGGTCCACAATTAGTTGCTCAATAAAATAAATAAAGACCCCATCGTATTCGTATTGATCAGAATTAATCTCAACCCATGGTACCATGTTGTCAAATGTTGTGTTGCGTACATAAAGTACCGTGTTGTCAAATGACGTGTTGCGTACAATCATGAGGTCTTATGATTAATATTCTCGTGTTGTTTACGGGTGGTCCTGAAATATATAAAATCAAATCATAAGTAATTATATATAAAATATCATATTAATTAGAAAAGATATGATTAATTTACTTTATCTCCATATATTTTCGTAGCTAAACTAGCTTCGGATACCCAATCTTGTTTTAGTCGTAGTTTCTTCATTACAACTCTGTTTTTGTTGGTTCAACTTGCCACTTCCTTGGATCGAGTCAAATTTTAAGAATATGAACTGAAAATACCTTAGTTTGTATTCGAAATCACAAGTTATAGGTCAAACTTTGGTAAAACTTATGAAAGTGATCATTTTCCATCATAAAAACAACATTTAATGATCATTTTTCTAAAAATACTTACACTTTGAGTTAAACCATGAAATTTTTATGTGTTAACATATTCATAAGAAATATCATTTTTCCAGAACATGAACTTCCAATTCAAAGTTCGAGATGGTTTTTAATTATCCAACCCAAAACAGCCCCCGGTTGCACTCCGACGACGTAGATTCAGATTTTAAGGTGTTCTTTGTAAAACCAAGTTATATCTTGTTAAGTTAGCATATCATTATGATATATTACAGGTCTTGAAGTATTTTAAAAGTTAAGTTAGAAGGATCTATTTAGTTTGCAAACAAGTTTGAAATCATTCAAACTATGGTCTTGTTGTTAAAATTTTACAACATAAAATAAGATAGCTATATAATTATGAATCGAACAAGATTATGAACAATGTTACTACCTCAAGTTACTTGGACAAAGTTACTGTAAGAGATAAGAAAAAATCTTGGAATCAAAGAGTGGTGGAGTTAGATAAAAAGGTTGTAAGTATACTTCTTCAAATGGGTGGTTATTTTGATATGTTCTTGAAAGAGTTTTCTTATGGTGTTTAAGGCTTGTAATTGAAGCTAAATGATGGGGAAAATGCTTGGAGATGATCAAGTATGAAGTTAGGAGTATTTTAAGAGAGAAATGAGGGTGTAGGTATGAGAAAATGGAGTGAACAAATGGTGTTCATTCATAAAAACATTTTTAGTTTATAAAGAAAGAAAAGGATTCCTAATTTTGTTTTCTTACTAATAATTCATGCTACTTGACAAATCCTAGTTACCTCATATCTAGGGCAGTAATAATGTTGATTAGGATGTTGATTTGATGTGTATATACCAATAGTAAATACATATAGAAGCTGGGTATGATACGGGTACATATACCCTAGATATACGTATAGAAATCTTGAGGAAACGGAATGAGAATTCAAATATAGCTATCTTTTGTGAACATACTTATATTGTTTTATATATTTAAGTCCTTAAAAAGTGATTAAATACATTATATATACGATACATGTATAAGCATTATAGGTTATAAGTATATATATCAAAGAATGTTACGTATAGTTATCGTTTTGAAAACTTAAGTTAGTAGTTTCAAAATATACTTATAACTCATTGTCATTAGTACACAATGAGATGTTAAACCATCCTTAGATCATGTTAAATATATATAAATACATATATATACACAAATGTATAATTATCGTATGTTATATAGTTCGTGATATCATCGGTCAAATTGGACTGTCAAACGTTGTGTAAAACTCTTTTCAAAAACACAAGTCTCAACAATTTGGATTGCTTATCATGTTGGTAAGGTTTAATTTATGTAAATATTAATCTCATAAGTATAAAACGATTGGAAAAATCCAGGTCGTTACAATAACCGAAACACCATTCATCACCCAAAATTTTCTGTTTTGGTTGGAACAACCACTAATCGAATAACCACCTGCTAGACATTTAATTCTTTTTCTGTTGTAGTCATAACAACCACCACCAATACCGACAATTACCATTAACAAATTCAACACCATTTCTTTCTCTCTCTGTCTCTCTCTCTACTATTCTTTTTCTTTTTCTGTTTCGATCGAGTTCCAAAATGATCTTCTTACTACTGCTGTAATTCGCTGCTGCCACCACCAAGTTACAAGATGTAAAAAGATAATTAAGGTGATAAAAAAAATGAATACGATGATAGTGATTGATGATGAGGATGACGATAATTAGTGAAAATATTAAAAAAAAATGATGTTGATGTTGGTAATGGCATGATCACATGAGAATGAGGATGATGGTAGTATGATTATGACCGAGCATGCTTATGATGAAAGGAATGGGTGTTATAGGGTCGATGGATTATTAGAAGAAGGAGATGAAATCTGAATCAAAGATTAATGGAATTAAGTTGAGATTTAATTCAGAAACGAGTTGTAGTGCAGTTGGTCTAGCAGGGTGGCGGGCAACCAAGAGGTCACGAGTTCGAGACCAGGCATCGAATTTATTTTTTTAAATTAAATCACAGAAGCTGTTGGGCCGTGTAATGGACGAATTCTTGGGCTGTGTATGTGTGGATGAACCATAATCCAAGTAGTTATGATGGGCCGATTTCTAGTGGGTTGTTAGCAGGCTAGAAACAAAAATCAAGGTTAATTAGATTTAGGCTGCGTAGTAAAACTGTAAAATAGTAGACAGAGCCATGGTTTGGAGTGTTTCGTTTAAGTGTGAAGTCTTGGGTTCGAGTCCCGTCTTGAACACTTCTTTTTACTGGAAGCTTTTAAGGGTATAACTCTTTTAATTTTCATTTCTATTATTATCATTATTTTTATTTTTACTAACAAATATTTGTATCATTATTAATTATTATTATTGATATGATTACGAGTGTTATTATTATTATTATTAGTGTTGTTATTGGAAAAAGTATTATTATTAACATAAGTATATTATTAGTATTAATATTAATTTAGAGTTATTATTATTAGTATCATTAACATTTATGATTTTTTTTCATTTTTTTTTTGCTATTAGTATTATCATTATTAATAAAATTATTATTATTATTAGTAAAACATTATTATCTAAATTATTATTTTAACAAATAAATCTTTTGTACACTATATATATACTTATGGTATATACTAGGATTGTATTAATAATTCACATAACAAACTAATAAAATTTCATAAATACAGTACTAATCACAAATATATGTATATATATATATATATATATATATATATATATATATATATTAATATCACTAATTGTATAAACACTAATCATTATAAATATATATACATAAAATTGATATATATAAAATATAATTTAAGATATAATATAAGTATAAGTTTTAAAATAGAATTTAGAATAAATTCTACAAAATTATAAATATATAAATAATACATATTAATAAATGAAAGTCTGTGATTTACATTATACGTATTAATAAATACACAATTGATATAGGTTCGTGAATCCGAGGTCAACCCTGCATTGTGCAAATGCCGTTCTATGTATTTTTACTACAAAATACATTATGTGAGTTCCATTATTCCCTTTTTAAATGCTTTCGCAATATATATTTTTGAGACTGAGAATACATGCGCTGTTTTTATAACTGTTTTACGAAATAGACACAAGTAATTGAAACTACATTCTATGGTTGAATTATCGAAATCGAATATGCTCCTTTTATTAAGTCTGGTAGTCTAAGAATTAGGGAACAGACACCCTAATTGACGTGAACTCTAAAGATAGATCTATCGGGCCCAACAAGCCCCATCCAAAGTACCGGATGCTTTAGTACTTTGAAATTTATATCATGTCCGAAGGAGGATCCCAGAATGATGGGGGATATTCTTATATGCATATTGTGAATGTCGGTTACCAGGTATTCAATCCATATGAATGATATTTTAGTCTCGATGCATGGGACGTATATTTATGAGAAATGAAAATCTTGTGGTCTATTAAAATGATGGAAATGATTATTTATGTTAAACTAATGAACTCACCAACCTTTTGGTTGACACTTGAAAGCATGTTTATTCTCAGGTATGAAAGAAACATTCCGCTGTGCATTTGCTCATTTGTAAAGACATTATTTGGAGTCGATCATCGCAATGGAACCAGATGTTGGTGACTTCGTCCAGATGGATTAGGACGGGTCCTTTCAGTGGGCAGGTTATAAATGTAATGTTTTACATTTGTCACGGGCAGCACTTTGTTTAAGAAAAATATAAAATTTATTGTTCGGTACTGTGCAGTACATAAACGATTGATGACAAATTTAGGTGGATCAAGCCTAATTAGTACGCCATGAATGTTTAATGTATGCAATTGCTAACATATGCACTATAAAATAACCACAATGGTTCATAGTAAATTGATAAACGTTACTCTTCATATAATGCGAAAATATGTTCTTCAAATGCCAAACATGTGTATTTTTGCATGAATACAATGATTGTAAAAGGCAATGTCTTCATAAAAATGCTAAAAAACTGCTCTGATAATAAACTTTTGTTCTTGATAACATGCTGAGATTTTCTTCTTCATACGCCGAGCGCCCAGCGCTATCCGACCTACACACTTGATTATGGAATGAAAAACTCCTGAACTTCATCATCACTAAACAACCGATCATGCTTTCTCCAGTTTACGTTGCCGTTTGGTAAGTTCACAAATGTGGATCTCTCCCTAGCCGGTGCCACATACTGTGAATGTATGGCGGCTACTCCGTTAGGAGTTGGGAACCTGATCTCTGCATGAGCTGTCGATGTTATCGCTCCGAATTTAGCCAACGCTGCCCTTCCAAAAAGGACATTAAATCGAGAATTTCCATCTATGATTGTGAAATCGATTGTTTCTGTTCTCAACAATGGGAATGTGCCCATAACAACTTCCAAACGAATCTGCCCCTTGGCATTTACCGGTGCTCCCGTTAATCCAGAAACTTTCAACCTCGTTTTCCTAGCTCTGCTCTGTACATGCCTTGGAAAAGTCTTCAAGCAATGGCAGTAAATGATGTCAGCTTTACTTCCCGTATCTGTGTAGATACAGTTAACAAACTTATTTGCTATCTCTGCTGAAATGATCACTGGTTGGACGGACAACGCCCAATTCTGAATTGGCTGAAAGATAATTGAAGCATATCTCCAGCTGTCCAAATTGCTGTTTGATGATTCACCTTCTTCATAAAGACTGTCGTTGATCCAAACCATCCTGATTACAACTTCTGGAGTTGTCTCGCGCTCTGTGTTCCGATCTCCGTACTGCGGTTGGTTCCGATTATCTCTTCCACCATGCTGCTCTCTTCTGTTCTCTCCACGGCGTCCTCTGTTACCATCATTCCTTTACCACACAAATTTCCTGCGAGGATCATTCCTCCTGTACTGTTTGCCAGGCAACAAATGATTCAATTCTCCTGCCTTGATTTTCACTATAATTTCTCTCATCAAAGATTTGCAATTGTCCGTATCATGCCCCAAGCCTCATGGAAATCGTACCACAACTCACTCTTTGTACCCTCCCTTTAGTCCATAGGTGCTCCATTGAAAGTGGTCCGAATTGGTTTAGTGAAGAGAATCTCTTTCGGAGTTTTGGTAAGCGCCATTATTAACTGGTGCCTTTCTATTGGTCTTCTGTTGTGGTGGAAATCATTAGGGTGATTGTTTCCTCTCCATCCTCCATTTGAATTGTCATTCCTTCTCTGATTTCTGTCAAAATACCGTCCTCCGTTGTGCGGCTTGCTACTACTGCCAGTATCAAACTTGTTCAACCCACGCTTACCAGCTCGAACATGCCTCTGTGCAACCTCCAACGCCTGATGCAATGTTTTTGGCAAGTCATACCGTAATGCATGAACAAGTGCACTAAACCGTCGCTGGTCCAAACAGAAAATGAAACCAGATACAAGCTGTGATTCTGGACAATCAGGGATCTTCTGTGCTTCAAGTGTATAACGCTTCATAAAATTGCTCAAAGATTCGTTATGATGCATTGTGATCTGTGCGTCAAGATATGTCAAAGTACAGATCCGGAGATTTTGGTATTGCATCACAAATTTTGCTCTCAAGTCAAGAAAACTAGTAATACTCCTTGGCGGCAAACTAGCAAACCATTCGCGTGCCATTTTCTGCAGTACCATAGGAAACATTGTAAGTTTTTCGTATGCCCGAGAGACATATTTAATTAATGTGGCTAACATGTTATGATCCAAGTCGGGTCATACCCAATAACAAGCTTACCGACACCTTAATCGTATTTTGATCTTAACGATTGGATCGTTGATTGAATTACGCAACACTTGAAATTTAAGAAAAATGGTTTTCTTAAATAATATTACTTGATGTGTATATAAATTATGGTATAATTTATATAACAAGAATTTAATTATTTATAGGTTAAATAATTAATAAAGTTAAGTTACATTTTATAAAATTGGTTTTATAAAATAATGTAAACATAACTTATAATATGGATTTAATTATTTATAGGTTAAATAATTAATTTAGTTATGTTACATTTTGTAAAGTTAGTTTTGTAAAATATATAATGTGCAAGTTTATAAAAATGTATTTTATAAAATCTAGTTTTATAAAAACTAGTTTTATAAAATCTAGTCTTATAAAATAAGTTTATAAAAAATTGGAAGTGGCATGGGAGTATGGAGAAGGCATGCTCTTTTGACTTGCTTTTACCTTGTTACTTGCATTCCATGTGCATATTAACCAATACATTTTGCAAGACCAACACACACATGCAACTACAACTTAAGTAAAGTAAAAAAAAAAAAAAATTCTGCACTCTTCATTTGAGAGTGCTGCTGCCGTGAGCTACCTTGGTCACAAAGGAGTTCATTTTATTTTTTTTCAAGACAATTTCAAGTGTCTAAAATCCTAACCAACTTGCTAAAGGTGTTGGTGATTAGTTTGGGGTATAACTACTTGAGGTTTCATCCATTTGAAGCTATATTCTTCATCATCATCTTCATAACTCTCTACCTAGCTTGGAGATGGTATAACCTCTTATTCTTGCTTGTAGTTTGTAAGCATGTTTCACAACTTGATCCTATTTGGGATTTAACTTTAATTGGTTAAAGATTAACATGTTCTAAAATGGTAATTACTTGCTTCCGCTTTTAATTGATTCTTAAAATGTTTTATACATATTGGAACTTGTTAAATCCCAACAATGGTATCTAGAGCCGAAGTTGTTGAAATATGCTTCGAGATGATTTATTAAACTCACTATAATTTTGCATTTTATGTACATGCATGAAAGTAAAATGCAAGATATTATATGTTTGGGTGGGTTACATGTTTGGCCGAATTTAGGGAGGTTTCAAATGGGTTTGGAACTTGCCATTTGGTCAAATTTTGTTGTATGTTGTTGTTCACAATCAAGACTTGGCCTTGTGTTTGAATGGTTGCATGTTTGGTTGATTTAATTTATTCATTTGGCATGTAATATTAATTCATTCATGTGGTTGTATTATTCATGCAATTTGGTTTGTAATATTATTATTTTGGTTATGTAATTTATTTTATATTTGGCATGTAAAATAGATTAGGTTGTATTTGCATTTTTAGAGAAAAATGTATTAGGATATATTTTTTTGTAAAAGATGAAGATGCAAGATGAAGAACACAAGAAGAAGCATTTTGGATGCAAGATTAAGTGGGAGATTTAAAATCTCCTACTTTGTGTTATAACCCCTTTACCGGTGACATTTGTTTTCGGCTAAACAAATGTCTACCAAATCGGCTTGATTGTGAACACATTTGTTTGCATGCGTGGTTGTTTTATTTCTTGTATGATTGTAGATTGTGTATGTTACTACAACAAGTTATCACACAAGTTAACAACAAGCATAACTACAATTTAATTGGTTAAATTATTAACGACATGCAAAACGTCAATTTAAATGGTTAAATTAAAAACGGTTATTAAGAACATGATAAGGATCATATATATAAAATGGTTTACATCATGTAATTGGCTAAAATTACTTGACTTGAAAATGGATTTCAAATGAACCATACACTAAATGCATGTTGGTGTATGGCATAAATGTTTTCTCAAACTAGAATTAATGAAAACTTAAAATCCCTTAATCAACAAAGCAAACAAGTTAAACGCCATCCTTTTGTGTGACACTTAAAAATATTAGGGAACTCATAATGGGATAAAGGTCACCTAACCGTTATAAGCAAACTAATAGGGTTAAGGTAAAATTCACATGCTTGTGGGATAAAGGTCACCTTACCACTTGCAAGTTAATTTTACATGTTTACACAAGTAGGACGACTTGATTTGGGAATCATGAACTTAGGGTCACTGAAGCATGAGGAACAAATAGGCGTTGATGGGATAAATATGCCATGCAAAAGGATTGCATGATCCCATAATTTAGAAGTTGCAAAAGGATTGCAATTGTCATATAAATGACTACCTAGCTAAATCAAATAACGGGATAAAGGTCACCTAACCGAAATTTGATTTACCGTTGGATTCTAATATTTAATAAGACAATTATAATATAAAAGGGTATTGTTTATTAAATTTGAAATCAATACTTAAATGAACTTTGTTAATTTTGTAGATGGCCGCTAATAACAACAACAACATGCAAAACGCACCACTTAACCTAAACAACCTATCGTTAAGGTCTCTCCTTGAGAAAGACAAACTCAACCATATGAACTTTATGGATTGGTTCCGTAATCTTAGGATTGTCCTCAAACTCGAGGATAAAGCGTATGTGTCGGAGGACCCCATTCCCGATCAACCCAACATGGATGATACGGAGGGCATGGCCTACTATGACAAATATTGTGCCGATTCGGTGCAAGTTGGTTGCCTAATGCTTGGGACTATGATACCCGAACTCCAAAAGGATTTCGAACATCATAGTGCATATGACATGATAACGCAATTGAAGGAGATGTTCCTTCAACAAGCACGTGTCGAGCGCTTCGAAACGGTTCGAGCGCTACATGCATGTCGTATGGATGACACCCAATCCGTCTCCTCCTATGTCCTCAAAATGAAAAGCCTCATTGATCTCGCAAACCGTCTTAACCTCAACATTTCTAATGAGCTAGCCACCGATCTTATCCTAAACTCCTTGTCAAAGAGGTTTGACCAATTTGTAATTAATTACAATATGAATGGGATGGATAAGACCATCGGTGAGCTTCATGGCATGTTAAGGACGGCCGAAACAAGCATGGGTAAAAGGGCTTCACCCGTGCTAATGATCAATAATGGCGGGTCAAAAGGTAACAACACCTCTAAGCCTAAGGTGGCTAAGAGAAAAGGACCCGCCCATCAAGGCAAGGGAAAGGGGAGGATGGTTACCCCAACCAAAAACAAGAACAAGAAGCAAAAGGTTGCCGGACAAGCAAACCCCAAGGAAGACCCGTTCTTCGGTTGCGGTGAAATGGGTCACTGGAAACGGAACTGCCCGGTCTACCTTAAGGAGTTGAAGGAAAAGAGGGATGCGGGGCAAACCTCAGGTAACATATATATGGTATATATAGAGCTTAGTATTACTTCTTCTAATACATGGGTATTAGACACTGGATGTGGAACTCACATTTGCAATTCTTTGCAGGGGTTCAAAAGAAGTAGCAAGCAAACGGGAACATCAAGTCTCTTTATGGGTAATGGAGCCAAAGTGCAAGTGAAGGCTCAAGGAGACTTTGTATTAAAGCTTCCAAGTGGTTTGGAACTTATTTTGAACAATGTTTTGTATGCACCAGATTTATGTCGAAACATTATTTCAGTTTCCCGTTTAAAACAATGTGGTTTTTATCTTAATTTTGTTAATAATGATATCCATGTTTATTTAGATAATGTATTCTATTTTAAGGCTTCGCCTTCGAATGGAATTTATGAATTGGTTCATAATGATACATCATCTAGTAGCTCAATATACCATACTAGCACCAAGAGACTCAAAAAGGATTTGAGTGATTCCTACTTATGGCATTGTCGCCTTGGTCACATAAACAAGAACCGAATGCATACACTTCAAAAGAATGGACTCTTGAAATCAAATGAGATGGACTCGTTTGATGTGTGTGAATCTTGTTTACAAGGCAAAATGACTAAAGCACCTTTCAAAGGGACCTATGAAAGGGCTAAGGACTTATTGGGATTAATACATTCGGATGTATGTGGACCCTTTAAGCCCATAGCTAGGAATGGTGAAAGATACTTCGTTACTTTCATTGATGACTTCAGTCGTTTTGGATATGTCTACTTGTTAAGACATAAGGACGAAACTTTTGAAGCATTCAAAGATATCAAAGCGAAGTACAAAATCAACTCAATAAGACAATCAAGGTACTTCGTACCGATAGAGGAGGTGAATACCTAAGCGATGCTTTCCAAGATCATCTTAGGAGTTGTGGGATTATCTCACAACTTACTCCACCAGGAACACCCCAACTTAATGGAGTTTCCGAAAGGAGGAACCGAACCCTAATGGATATGGTTCGATCTATGATGGCAAGAAGCTCGTTACCTCTATCGTTTTGGGGTTATTGTCTATGCTCCGCGGCTCGTATTTTAAATATGGCCCCAACCAAGAAAGTGGAACGAACTCCTCATGAGATGTGGTTTGGAAAACCTCCGTCTCTATCATACTTAAAGGTATGGGGATGTGAAGCTTATCCTAAGCGTTACGTCCCTAATAAGTTGAATGCTCGATCCACGAAGTGTATCTTCATAGGATATCCCAAGGATGATATGGGATACTATTTCTATGATCAAACCGAGCAAAATGTATTTGTTGCTCGAAAGGCTGAATTCCTTGAAACTAAGTTCCTAATGGAAGGAAATAGTGAGAGGAAGATAGATCTTGAGGAAGTTCAAGATCAAGTAGATGATACACAATTGGTTGACACTAGCACTCAACATGAAAATGTTGAGAGTGATCAAATGGATGATCAAAATACACAAGACGTTCGCAGATCTGGTAGGATTAGTAATCCTCCTGAGAGATATGGGTTTCTCATGGATGGTTGCTATGTGGTTGATTTGGATGAACCAACAAACTACCAAGATGCTTTATCAAGGATTGATAAGGATAAATGGCAGGAAGCCATGAACGCTGAGATGCAATCCATGTATGACAACCAAGTTTGGGAACTTGTTGAACAACCTACTGGCTCAAGGCTAGTTGATTGTAAATGGCTTTTCAAGATGAAAACCGACATACATGGAAACTTGGATACATATAAAGCTAGACTTGTAGCAAAAGGTTTCACTCAAACTCAAGGGGTTGACTATGATGAAACTTTTTCGCCTGTGGCAATGCTAAAGTCTATTAGGATATTACTTGCCATTGCTGCTCATTATGATTATGAAATATGGCAAATGGATGTCAAGACCGCTTTCCTAAACGGACATCTTGAGGAAGATGTCTACATGGTTCAGCCTGAAGGTTTTGTTGATCCGAAATATCCTAAGAAGGTATGCAAGTTAAAGAAGTCAATCTACGGATTGAAACAAGCATCTCGAATGTGGAATCATCGTTTTAATGAGGAGGCCAAGAAATTTGGCTTCATTAAAAATGGTGATGAAGCTTGTGTATACAAGAAGGCTAGTGGGAGCACAATCATGTTCCTTGTACTATATGTGGATGATATATTGTTATTTGGAAATGATATTCCGGAAATGCAAAGTGTTAAAACTTGGCTAAGTAAATGCTTCTCCATTAAGGATCTTGGAGAAGCACAATATGTCTTGGGGATTGGGATCTACAGGGATAGATCCAAGAAATTGATAGGTTTGAATCAAAGTGCATACATTGAAAAGATCTTGAAAAGGTTCAAGATGGAGAACTCTAAGAAAGGTTTAGTACCTGTTCAAAGAGGAACACTCCTTAGTTCATCTCAGTGTCCCACCACGAAAGATGAAAAGGAGAGAATGAAGAAAGTCCCATATGCGTCTGCTATTGGGTCAATCATGTATGCAATGATATGCACTAGACCGGATGTGTCATGCGCTCTTAGCCTGACAAGTAGATACCAGAATAACCCAGGAAACAGTCATTGGATTGCGGTTAAAAGTATATTGAAATACCTTAGGAGGACTAAAGATATGTTTCTTATATACGGGTCTGGTGAGGAGGAACTCGCTGTAAAAGGTTACGTGGACGCGAGTTTCCAAACTGATCGAGATGATTCTCGATCACAATCCGGTTATGTCTTCACGTTAAATGGAGGTGCAGTCTCTTGGAAGAGTTCAAAACAGGATGTTGTTGCTTTATCCACTACAGAGTCGGAGTACATCGCCGCATCATTGGCAGCTCAGGAAGCTGCATGGATGAAGAAATTCATCGACGACTTAGGAGTAGTCCCTTCCATTCAGGACCCTCTTGAGATCTTTTGTGACAACGAGGGAGCGATTGCTCAAATCAAGGAACCTCGTGCTCACCAAAAGACCCGTCACATTGAGCGGAGATTCAACTACATAAGGGATGAAGTTGAAAAAGGAAAGATATGTATTCGTAAAGTTCACACAGATCTTAATATAGCGGATCCTCTCACGAAGCTCTTACATGGAGCAAAACATACTGGACATGTTTGTGCATTAGGGCTTCGATATTCTAGTGATTGGTCATGACCTGTTTAAGTATTGTAACGGAACGAAATTGTTCAAACTCATTAATATAATTATGGTATTAATTTATTTTGAGTCATGTTCCTATTTTGCATATTTTATCCATGAATAAGTAATTATTCTAAAATTCCATAGTCGATCACATTCGTGGGAACAAGTGTGAGGTTTAGACTATTATGAACTTGGATTGGTATACATTCACGGGATGAATGTGGGGCAAGGTTGCAACCAAGGTTCATAGATATTTGTGGGACACAAATATTGGAAGACCCGCTCTCAAGACTTACTAAATAGAGCCTTTGTGGTTGATCACTTGTAATCTTGAGTAAAGGCGAATATCATTGTATCCTCTGACCTGAGATACATATTGGGTTCGGATATTACCAAGTATTGTGCCTTGATTCTTTCCTTCGCTATTCTGAAATATGGTAGCTCACAAGGAAGAGCTCAGGTATAATGCAAGGTACATATTTAGGACGTATGTATTCAAGATGGAATTTGTCCCTCTTATTCGTTGTGAGTCAGATGTCTAAGGCCTGATAAAGTTAAATCTAAAAGAGAGTGATCACTCTGTATCTCTTGGATTTAACATGACATCTAGGACAAAAGGATATAATAAAAAGTTTATAAGACTAGATTTTATAAAACTAGTTTTTATAAAACTAGTTTTTATAAAACTAGATTTTATAAAATACATTTTTATAAACTTGCACATTATATATTTTACAAAACTAACTTTACAAAATGTAACATAACTAAATTAATTATTTAACCTATAAATAATTAAATCCATATTATAAGTTATGTTTACATTATTTTATAAAACCAATTTTATAAAATGTAACTTAACTTTATTAATTATTTAACCTATAAATAATTAAATTCTTGTTATATAAATTATACCATAATTTATATACACATCAAGTAATATTATTTAAGAAAACCATTTTTCTTAAATTTCAAGTGTTGCGTAATTCAATCAACGATCCAATCGTTAAGATCAAAATACGATTAAGGTGTCGGTAAGCTTGTTATTGGGTATGACCCGACTTGGATCATAACATGTTAGCCACATTAATTAAATATGTCTCTCGGGCATACGAAAAACTTACAATCTCCCACTTGCACGAGAAACATGAGAAATTAATGCAAGTGATGGATACCACCTAACGACCGTCCACCACCCCCAATATGTTATGACTTTGCGCCATTCAATAACATCATCCCTTTTGAGTTCCCATCTCGAATATGAATAGGTGAATTTTTTTTTATTTTTTTTTTTTTCAAGACAATTTCAAGTGTCTAAAATCCTAACCAACTTGCTAAAGGTGTTGGTGATTAGTTTGGGGTATAACTACTTGAGGTTTCATCCATTTGAAGCTCTATTCTTCATCATCATCTTCATAACTCTCTACCTAGCTTGGAGATGGTATAACCTCTTATTCTTGCTTGTAGTTTGTAAGCATGTTTCACAACTTGATCCTATTTGGGATTTAACTTTAATTGGTTAAAGATTAACATGTTCTAAAATGGTAATTACTTGCTTCCACTTTTAATTGATTCTTAAAATGTTTTATACATATTGGAACTTGTTAAATCCCAACAAACATATGGCACGCAGTTTCATCCTCCCAATGCTGCAACCTCATAACACCTTCAAACATAGTCAGAAAATCTTCCGGATCCGTTGTGCCATCATAAACTCCAATTGTTGGTATAGCAAGATTTCTGGGCAATGGATAATTAGCAATTCGATCAATGAAACACTGTGTAGATTCTGCCATGGCTGGTGGCTTGGTGGCTTGCTCTCCAGTAATGGTGGCCACAGCACGGACGGCGGGCTGCGCTAAGCGTTGCTTATATTTTGCCGGGGCTGTCTACTTAAGAATATCATTTAAAAGCAACACTGCCTGCTTCTCTGACATGAACTCATCTTTGTCAATTTCATCATCAGAGTCGTTATTATCATAGCTCAGGTCGTTATCATCCCCAGAATCATCAATAAGACTGCCCAGCTTGTCGAGTAGCCTGGATAACTTGTATTTTGATATAGATTACCTTTTCATTATTTGCTTGTCTTTGCTATCCGCCATCCGCCGAAGAGGTATAAATGATGGACATCGCCGTGGTTGCATCAATGGTCGTCGCTCTGGATTAGTAACAAAATTTGAAAGTCTTTCTGCACTTTTGGCTGTCGTTTCTTCGATTACTGGCCTTTTCTCCGAATTAGTTGCCAAATGTTTAGCCTTTCTGCAGTTTCAGCAAATGTTTCTTCAATCGTACCATCTAGTGACTGAACGGGTACATCTTCAACAGTTATTATGTCGTTAGTTGATGGATTGTTGACTGCTTCAAGTACAAATGGAGCTTCAGTTGTTTTTGTTCCTTTTCCGTTTCGTGTGTTCTTTGCATTAGTGGATGGCGCCATTGTTAACACCTATTTCCTTATGAGGTAAGGCTTAGTGTGTCAACAAGATACTAGAAGTAATCTAGCTTTAGGAGGGTGGAGTGTTGCTGATTGATTTTTACCCTCGGGAAATAATCCCTGCAGACCCGGTTCACAAGTGTAGAAACTTGTGGGGTGGCTTAATCAATCTGTCGTCCGTAGAGTGTAAGAGTGCTAACCGGATGACTTCTAGTGAGAGAAAGTAGAGAGAGAAAGAGAAGTGAAGTCTCAGCTCTCAAAGTTGTCAGAATATCTGAACTGTGTAAAATGACAACCCAAGGGGTCTATTTATAGTGTCAGATCCACCAGATTGCTTGGGGACATGTGTCAGATGATGATACGTTCTGTTACTTGTGATCCGAAATTTACGCTGAAGGTGGCGTTCTCCAGCCAGGGCTTACGCGCTAGGCAGCCTTCAGGGCTTACGCATGGCGGAGCAGCCTCTACAGCGGAGAACGCTGAACGGAAAACTTCACAGAACTGTTGTTTCCAGCCTTCCTGATGCTACTTTTATGCAACCATTATGCCTTTTATGTGTGTATACGATAGGATACACCATTAGAGATATTTGCATGACGGATGGTTACCTGTTGATAAGGCGGAAGCAAGAAGAATAAGAGTGACCGCACCAATGTATGAACTTGTTAGTGGTGTCCTTTATCGAAAATCATACAATGGTCGGTTGTTAAGATGTTTAACCGATGATGAAGCATTAAAAGTGGTCAAAGAAATGCATGAAGGAGTTTGTTCTCAACACTCCAGTTTCCGTACTGTGGCATCACGGATCTTGCGACAAGGGTATTTTTGGCCTTCCCTTTATCGGGATGTCGCAGAAATCATAAAAACATGTGAGAATTGTCAAAGGCATGGTACAATTCAGCGTCTTCCAAAGTATGACTTGATACCGGTGTCATCCGCTTGGCCGTTCTGTAAATGGGCTATTGATATTGTGGGGCCATTCAATAGGAGCACCGGTAATGCTAAGTTCTTGGTGGTAGCGATCGATTTTTTCACGAAATGGGTTGAAGCAAAGGCTTTAGCAAAAATCACAGGAGAAAATGTCAAGAAGTTTGTTTGGCATGATATTGTATGCCATTATGGGGTGCCAAATGAAATAGTAAGCGATAACGGCAAGCAATTTGCAGAAAATCCATTTCGGAGTTGGTGTGAACAGCTGGGCATAAAGCAAAACTTTACATCTGTTGCTCATCCTCAAGCGAACGGACAAGTGGAGGTTACCAACAAGGAAATCGTTGCTGGCATTAAGGCACGGTTGGGTCTAAGTCAAACTGGATGGGTGGATGAGCTACCAAATGTATTGTGGGCACACCGGACGACGCCAAAGCGGAGCACGGCGGAAACAACTTTTAGTCTGGTGTATGGAACAGAGGCAGTGATACCGGCTGAAATATGTGTGCCAACACAACGCATTATGGCATTTGATGTTGAGGCTAATTCTGAGGCGTTAAGGGAGAATCTCAACTTGTTGGAGGAAAGAAGGTTGATGGTCGCCATCCGGCAAGCAGATCACAAGCATAAAATGGCAAAATATTATAACAAGAAAGTGCAGCATGTGCAGTTTGAAGTAGGTGATTTAGTACTACGTGATAATGAGGCAAGTAGGCAAATCAAATTTGGAAAGCTAGCCCCAAAATGGGAAGGACCTTATAAGGTCACGAAAGTAAATCAGAATGGATCATACATGCTTGCTGCGCCTTCCGGCGAGCAATATGAAAGAGCTTGGAATGCAATGAATTTAAAGAAATTTTATGCATAGCACTATATGCATGGACAGCTTGATCAACTGTCAAATGCATGAGATATAGTCATAAATGTAAAAGTTTCTTTAAGAATATGAATAATAGCAATTATTCTTATGGCAATATTTTTCACAAATTTTATCCGGCCAAGGATTATTTAGCCCAGGTGTCACATAGCTGTGTGTCATCCCTACCCGCATAAAGAAAGAAAGCCTTTCGGTGGTAGAAGTACAATCATACTCAAAATGGTTGTATCGATAGTGAGACATGTAGAACTCACTAAAACATCGAAGCGATGAAACGAATCTACAAAAAATGTCATGACACAACTTATATACATAAAATGCAGAGCACAACGGAAAACGGATCTTAGTGTCCAGCAAAATATTTAAAGGCGAAAGTAATTCATAACTTTTCCTCATGAGTTTCATGACGGAAGGCGTATGACGGAGAATATGATTTTGATATTCATAACTATAATGATTGCAAAGTACAATCTATCTTGAGCATTGTTCATTACAACAATCTTACTAAGTTACAGCATATATTTCTAATATACATAACCAAGTGCAATATTAAGTATTATGTAAAAGCAGATGTATAACAACATAGTGTTTCATTCATCCTGTGGAGTATAATTCAATACATCATCTATTGTTACATCTGGCCTTTTACAAAGATTTTCAAGATCAGAAAACCTCATATTTTCTATTGAGGCACCGACTGCATCAGCTTCTAAATTGGCATTTTCATTAATCTTTGATGTGATTACCTCAGGCAGAGGATTTGGAAGTTCTGGTAGTTTTCTTTTCATAAAATTGAAAAACTTTAACCGTTCAACAGATTTGGCAAGGCGGACAAACTCACGAATTCTGTGAGATAGTGCCTAACAGTTAAAGATACGCTCTACAAGCGCAGGAATGCCAGTTATCATTCGTCTTTCGTTCTCCTCTTTGGCTTTAAGTTGTTCTTTCAACATGTTATTTTGCTCAAGCATTTTTTCATTCTCCTTTACTAGTTCATCAATTTTGCTCAGATGCCGCTTTTCTCTAAAAGATAGTTCTTTGACTTGCTCCTTATACTCCACCCTCTGACTGTTGCAATTTTCATAGTGCCTCTTCATTGTCTCGTATTCCATCTTTATCTCTGTGGCTATTCGTTCAGTCTTGGCTACTTTCTCCTTTTCAGCAGATAGCTCCTTATTTGTAGTGACTTCACTGTTTTGCAAATCAGATAGGCGTTGAAGGTCATTCAAACTAGAAGCAATGTTCAGAATGATACTTTGTGCCTTAACCTTCTTGGCATCTGCATTAGATAAATTGCTAAAGAATTGGGCTAGTGAAGGACACACCATGGCATTCAAAAAAGTCTCGAAATCTTCGTACGAGTGTGGTGGTCCTTTTAAAAGGGAGGAAAGCATGTTTTTGTCAAGATTGGGAAGTGTAATTTGTTGTTGAGAAGAACTAGGGCCAGCTCCTTGTTGAGCGGATGACGGAGGAATTTGACCAGTTCTTCTCCTCTTGGCGGAAGGCGGAAGAGTTGTTAATGTAGTGTCTTGATGTGCTGCACTAGCTGTTAGAGATAAAGGAAAATTGTTATTATAAAAGAGTTCCAATATGCTTCACAACATTTCAAAGGTGGCATAAAGTATAAGGAAGGGTTTGGATTATAAAATCCACCAGTACTGGGTATGCAAGAAAACAAGTACAGGTTTTGGTATGGAATTTTGCATAATTCAGTGTTGTCATTTTCATTACTCGAGGTACGACGTTCTCTAGAGGCAACTCGATTCATACCTATGTCTTCTTCTTCTTCTTCATCTTCATCCTCCCTCATTACATCTGTTTTGGGGGTATCATTAATAATTTTCTCAGTAGTAAAGGTAAGCTGCGAATAAACCGATGACCGCATGGCGGTAAGCGGAGTAATTTCTGCAAAAATTAAAAAGTCACAGTGATTAAATGGATAAATAAAGAAGAACATTTTATTTAAGCATATGTAGCAAAAGTAAATGCTTACTCTTTTTCCCAGCAAGAACACAGGCATAGCCTTGTGAGATATCCCAATCTTGGCTCATGGATGTCAGCGAAAGCATGTGTTCCCCATATTTAATGTCATTAATTTCTTCAGCTTTAATTCTCTTATACAAAAGGTTTTCTTTGGTGACAAGTTTTGGAAAGGTAACAGATACGGTATGCGAGTATTTGCGCCATACTCAAGTAGCTGAGTATTATTTATCAATTGCATCTTCATTAATAAAGATAAATGAAGCATACCAGTTGTCGCCAGGATGATCAAGTGCAGGTTTCAGAAACCCATGAACTTTATTGAAAGTGAACCAAGTTTTTTCATGGCGTGCTATACGTACCAAATGGCAAAATATCCGAATTGATGGTTCAATGCTCCTTGCGTGACAATATATTTCAAAAATCAAGATCTTTCGAATTAATGCTGGTTCGAATTGACCAACAGCAACACCGTAAAATTTGCAAACTTCTAAGAAGAAGGGTGTAAATGGCAGACGTAAGCAAAATTTGAAGATTGAATGGCCATAAATAGCAACATTGCCAGGGGGCGGTGAGCAGGCTCTGGCAATAATTACAGGAATCACTGGTTCAACACCAGCTAATCTAGGAAAATGTTGCAGTAGCTCGCTTAAATATCTCTCATTTACTCTGCTGGGAATAGCTGCAACATCCTTTATGGCTGCCATTAATGTTCTAAATGAAACAGGAGGTAACGAAGGTATTGATGGAAGAAGATGAATACTGTAGAAGAAAGTTGTAAAAGTAAATGATCGGTTAGGGTTTATGGTGGTTAAAAAGCAAAAAGATATAACAGCTGTAATCAGTGGTGATTTTGGGGGTTTTGTTTTCAGCCACACACGTGTAAGGACAAGATAAAAAGGTGAGTACATCGAGAAGTCCTTTTACAGCCAGAGGCGTGTGTGATATTTTTATTGTGCAAAAAGCAATCATCACAATGTCAGTAAAATTCGCCTATCATTTAATACCTGTGATGTGCTTCCCAATGCAAAAGGAAAACGTGAAGACTTGGTTGGCATGCGTTATTCCAAGTTTAACAACTTAATCAATTTTCAAATGCTTAAGTCATTAAAATGGGGGGACTTAATGGTGTATCCTATCGAATACATGCATAAAAGGCATAATGGTTGCATAAAAGTAGCATCAGGAAGGCTGGAAACAACAGTTTTGTGGAGTTAACCGTCCAGTGTTCTCCGTTGCACAGGCTGCTCCGTCATGCGTAAGCCCTGAAGGCCGCCTAGCGTGTAAGCCCTCGCCGGAGAACGGCCCTTTCAGCATAAATTTTGGATCACGAATAACAGAACGTATCATCATCTGACACGTGTCCCCAAACAAGTTTCTCTCACTAGAAGTCATCTGGCTAGCACTTTTATGCTCTACGGACGACAGATTGATTAAGCCACCCCACAAGTTTCTACACTTGTGAACCGGGTCAGCAGGGATTATTTCCCGAGGGTAAAAATCAATCGGCAACACTCCGCCCTCCTAAAGCTAGATTACTCCTAGTATCTTGTTGGCACACTAAGCCTTACCTCATAAGGAAATAGGTGTTACCATCAGCTGCAGTAGACACCTGTAGCTTCAATTCATCTACTGCGGTTTTGGCCGCGGTGAGTTCATAGGAGAGATCAACACCGCATTTCTCGCTGTTTTCAGCCTTGATCCTCTCAGCATTGTACTTCTGCTGTTCAGCTCCAAGCACATTGAAAAATTGTTCTTGTCGGCATATCATATCGTACACAGAGTTGAAGCACATGTAGAAGTTTTGAATAAAACTGTTGTGCGCATCAAGAGCAGAAAGTTTGGAGAATTCGCGGCGAAGCTTGCCGAGGATTGCTAACTTCATTTGTTGGTGCTGATCCAGAGCAGCGCCAGCTGATGCATAAGTATATCCTGATAGACCATCAATCCGCACCCCATAAGAGTCAGGGGGAGTGCAGAATAGCTTCGTGATTTGTGCCGCGGAATCAGGGCTAGGAAAAACTGGATTGAAAGGCGAGCCTCCTGCAAAACAATGCAATTATTATAATCGCAACAATAAATATTACAAAAACTGGCATGAATCAAAGATGATTGCGTAATACCAGTTTGTTGGTCTCCTTCATAATCCGATATGATTGGATTGTAGTATAAAGGAGTGCTTTGTTTGAGTTTCTTGCTCTGCGATGATGATGGCGTTTGCAGCGGTCGTTTTTTGGAACTTGGTTGTGATGTTGGTGATTTTGACGTCAAATCAACGATGGGAATAGCTTGTTTCTCCTGTTTGATTTGATGCTCGGTAGATGCCGACGATTTAGCCTCCGGGCTCGTTAGCAACTTTGTAATTAAAGCTTTAGGATCCACCTCACGATCCACCTCATCAATTTTCATTTTTCATTAAAGTGGAGAAGCTGTGTTTGAAGAACTTGTAAAGGTTAATAGCGAATGTATATAATTGAGAATGGTGGTAGAGAAAGCAAGTGGAAAATTAGTGATTGTGAATCACGATATATATAGGGGAAATAAGGGTGGTAAGTGATTGTATTAATTATCCGTTGTGATAACTCAAACGGTAACTTTTGTCCTGCAACGGTGACTAAGTAAATGCGAAAATGACTAAGTGCGGATGATGGTTGCAAAAACTGCGCATATTTAGAGTTTATCATGATACATCTGCTTTGCGATATGTATCATAATAAACTGGGGGGACTTGATCATATACATAGCATTGTATATGTATATTTTATCTGCTAAAGGCCGAGGGCAGAACTGCGCGGACTATAAGGCAAAGTTATGAAGTGTTCGCTGAAAATAAGATCAGCAGATGGATTCCCGCGCTAATAAATGACTGCGGTTTAATCCGCTGAGTTTCCGCGAACGGTTAGGTAATTCGCAGACCGCGGATATCTCGAATACTATAAATAGAGAGCTTGGCCTCTCATTTATAGGTTGTTGATTCTCTGCCATTTTGCCTAAGCCTTTGTAATTTCCACTTGTGATCTTGCCCAAGGGATTTTTACATCGCACAAAGGTGAATTATGCTAATTAACAATCAAGACCGGGTCGGGGTGGTTGATCACTTGATAGTTAAAGTGAAAGACAATCATCGGGGCCCAAAATAATCATCAAACATTCCATCCTCCATTGTAATCTTATTGCACTCAATCCATAATTAATTAACATCGCTAATTAAGGATTGATCACTAGCTCCTGTGTCAGTGTAAATGTTGCGTATTAAGCAATTTGTAACTCGCGCTTCTATAACCACTGGACTATCGGATGGATTTGTGTTGCACATAGAAGGAAATGATATTAATTGCTCTTCCCAATCTTCTAACACTTCTGCCTTCCTCCATTGTCTAGCTTTCCATGGATGTATCATGCCCACCTCTATGGGTATGAATTCGTTATCCTCACCGTCTTTATCAGTGTTGGTGAGATGATTCGTCTTAATAATGGATGGCGCCATTGTTAACACCTATTTCCTTATGAGGTAAGGCTTAGTGTGTCAACTCAATACTTGAAGTAGTCTGGCTTTAGGAGGGCGGAGTGTTACCGATTGATGTTTACCCTTGGGAAATAATCCCTGCAGACCCGGTTCACAAGTGTAGAAACTTGTGGGGTGGCTTAATAAATCTTTCATTCGTAGAGCGTAAAGGTGCTAGCCGGATGACTTCTAGTAAGAGAAAGTAGAGAGAGAGATGTGAAGTCTCAGCTCTCAAAGTTGTAAGAATGACTGAACTGTGTAAAAATGACGACCCAAGGGGTCTATTTATAGTGTCAGATCCACTAGATTGCTCGGGGACACGTGTCAGATGATGATACGTTCTGTTACTTGTGATCCAAAATTTACGCTGAAGGTGGCGTTCTCCGGTCAGGGCTTACGCGCTAGGCGGCCTTCAGGGCTTACGCATGACGGAGCAGCCTGTTCAGCGGAGAACGCTGGACGGATAACTCCACAAAACTGTTGTTTCTAACCTTCCTGATGCTACTTTTATGCAACCATTACGCCTTGTATGCGTGTATACAATAGGATACACCATTACAACTCGTTATAGTTTTGCAACATTTGTTTCGATGCTTATTTCGAAGTTTTAGGCCTTTTTATGAACACGAACAGAGTAAAACTTAAATTACTAGTCGAATAGGTTGAGTTTTGCTCGTTGGTCTGTTTCGGAATGAAAACACGAGATCGAACAAAACCGGAGCTTTCGAAACTTGTAATAGTTTTGCAACATGTGTTTCGATGCTTATTTCGAACGTTTAGGCCTCTAAACGACTCCGAATGGCGTAAAACTGAAATAGCCAATGGATTAGGATGAGTTTTGCTCGTTGGTCTGTTCCGGATTGAAAACGCGAAGATTAGACAAAACCGGATCTTTCGCAATTCGTTATAGTTTTGCAACATTTGTTTCGATGCTTATTTCGAACTTCTAGGCCTCTACACGACTCCGAACAGAGTAAAACTGAAATTTGCAATGGAATGGGTTGAGTTTTGCTCGTTGGTCTGTTTCGGAGTGAAAACAAGAAGATCGGACAAAACCGGAGCTTTCGCAACTTGTAATAGTTTTGAAACATGTGTTTCCATGCTTATTTCGAACGTTTAGGCCTCTAAACGACTCCAAACGGTATAAAAATAAAATTGTAAATGGAATAGGATGCGTTTTGCTCGTTGGTCTTTTTCGGAGTGAAAACGCGAAGATCAGACAAAACCAAAGCTTTCGCAACAATTATTAGTTTTTTCAACATGTGTTTCGATGGTTATTTTGAACGTTTAGGCCTCTAAACGAATCCGAACGACGTAAAACTAGAATTGCCAATAGAATAAGATGAGTTTTGCTCGTTGGTCTGTTTCGGATTGAAAACGCATAAATCAGACAAAACCGACAAAACCGGAGCTTTCGCAACTCGTTATAGTTTTGCAACATGTGTTTCGATGCTTATTCAAACTTTAGGCCTCTAAACGACTCCGAACGGCGTAAAACTGAAATTGCCAATGGAATAGGATGAGTTTTGCTCTTTGGTCTGTTTCGGATTGAAAACGCGAAGATCGGACAAAATGGAGTTTTCGTAAATTGTAATAGTTTTGCAACATTTATTTCGAGGCTTATATCGAACGCTTAGGCTTGTAAATGACTTCGAATGGCGTAAACTGAAATTGCCAATGGAATAGGATGTGTTTTGCTCGTTAGTCTTTTTCGGATTGAAATCGCGAAGATCGGACAAAACCGGAGCTATCGCAACTCGTTATAGTTTTGCAACATTTGTTTTGATGCTTATTTCAATCTTTTAGGCCTCTAAATGACTCCGAACAGACTAAAACCGAAATTGCCATTGAAATAGAATGAATTTTACTCGTTGGTCTTTTTCGGAGTGAAAACGCGAAGATCGAACAAGACCGAAGCTATCGCAACTTGTAATAGTTTTGCAACATGTGTTTCGATGCTTATTTCGAACGTTTAGGCCTCTAAACGACTCCGAACCGCGTAAAACTGAAATTGCCAATGGAATAGGATGATTTTTACTCTTTTGTCTGTTTCGGAGTGAAAGCGCGAAGATCGGACAAAGCCGGAGCTTTCGCAGCTTATAATAGTTTTCCAACATGTGTTTCGATGCTTATTTCGAACGTTTAGGCTTCTAAACGACTCCGAATGACGTAAAACTGAAATTACCAATGGAATAGGATGAGTTTTGCTCGTTGATCTATTTCAGAATTAAAATGCGAATATCGGGCAAAACCGGAGCTTTCGCAACTCGTTATAGTTTTCCAACATTTGTTTCGATGCTTATTTCGAACATTTAGGCCTCTTAACGCCTCCGAACAGCGTAAAACTTAAATTGCCAATGCAATAGGATGAGTTTTTCTTGTTGGTCTGTTTTGCAGTGAAAACGCGAAGATCGGACAAAGCCGGAGCTTTCGCAGCTTGTAATAGTTTTCCAACATGTGTTTCGATGCTTATTTCGAACGTTTAGGCTTCTAAATGACTCCGAACGGCGTAAAACTGAAATTAACAATGGAATAGGATGAGTTTTGCTCGTTGATCTATTTCAGATTGAAAATGCGAAGATCCGGCAAAACCGGAGCTTTCGCAACTCGTTATAGTTTTTCAACATTTGTTTCGATGCCTATTTCGAAAATTTAGGCCTTTAAACGCCTCCTAACGGAGTAAAACTGAAATTGCTAGTGAAATAGTTTGAGTTTTGCTCGTTGGTCTATTTCGTAGTGAAAACGCGAAGATTGAATAAACCGAAGCTTTCGCAACTTTTAATAGTTTAGCAACATGTGTTTCGATGCCTATTGCGAACGCTTAGTGTAACGACCCGGCTTTTTCGACTTGCTTTTGTGCTTTGTGCTTTCACAAAACTGCGTATATGTGCGTACTGAGCTAGTTTATGCTCTGGGATCTTATTTAAAGATTAACTACATTCATTAATATCTTACAACGTGCTATTAAGTGTGTAATCACTTAACTTGATCCCCAAAAGCTTTTACGACCGTTGGTGTCAAGACGTTTGAAACGAGCTATGTATTTCGGTACATGTTTAACTTTGGTCATAATCGGAATATTATGACTACGAAACACTAATTGTTATTTTATAATAACAATTACTTGAGTTTTTGGATGCTTAATTACGCTTAGTAATTTACTAGAGCACACTAGTTAGTCTTGTTGGACTCTCTAACTTGTTGGACTTTAGCCCACCCTACACTAGCTAGTGGACTATTAAATTAGCCCAATTATAATAAGTTAGTGACCCATAATAATGAAAGACAAATGCCCATTTATTAAAGGGAACATACTAGCATTTTTGTTAAGTATTATCCTTAATGTTGCATGGGATCCTAACATAAGTGAAATGTTCCGTTCTTACTGATTAAAAACGTTCCATATTAATTGATTTCGTTGCGAGGTTTTGACCTCTATATGAGACGTTTTTCAAAGACTGCATTCATTTTTAAAACAAACCATAACCTTTATTTCATAGATAAAGGTTTTAAAAAGCTTTACGTAGATTATCAAATAATGATAATCTAAAATATCCTGTTTACACACGACCATTACATAATGGTTTACAATACAAATATGTTACAACAAAATAAGTTTCTTGAATGCAGTCTTTACACAATAACATACAAACATGGACTCCAAATCTCGTCCTTATTTAAGTATGCGACAGCGGAAGCTCTTAATAATAACCTGAGAATAAACATGCTTAAAACGTCAACAAAAATGTTGGTGAGTTATAGGTTTAACCTATATATATCAAATCATAATAATAGACCACAAGATTTCATATTTCAATACACATCCCATACATAGAGATAAAAATCATTCATATGGTGAACACCTGGTAACCGACATTAACAAGATGCATATATAAGAATATCCCCATCATTCCGGGACACCCTTCGGATATGATATAAATTTCGAAGTACTAAAGCATCCGGTACTTTGGATGGGGTTTGTTAGGCCCAATAGATCTATCTTTAGGATTCGCGTCAATTAGGGTGTCTGTTCCCTAATTCTTAGATTACCAGACTTAATAAAAAGGGGCATATTCGATTTCGATAATTCAACCATAGAATGTAGTTTCACGTACTTGTGTCTATTTTGTAAATCATTTATAAAACCTGCATGTATTCTCATCCCAAAAATATTAGATTTTAAAAGTGGGACTATAACTCACTTTCACAGATTTTTACTTCGTCGGGAAGTAAGACTTGGCCACTGGTTGATTCACGAACCTATAACAATATATACATATATATCAAAGTATGTTCAAAATATATTTACAACACTTTTAATATATTTTATTGTTTTGAGTTTATTAAGTCAGTTGTCCTCGTTAGTAACCTACAACTAGTTGTCCACAGTTAGATGTACAAAAATAAATCGATAAATATTATCTTGAATCAATCCACGACCCAGTGTATACGTATTTCAGTATTGATCACAACTCAAACTATATATATTTTGGAATCAACCTCAACCCTGTATAGCTAACTCCAACATTCACATATAGAGTGTCTATGGTTGTTCCGAAATATATATAGATGTGTCGACATGATAGGTCGAAACATTGTATACGTGTCTATGGTATCTCAAGATTACATAATATACAATACAAGTTGATTAAGTTATGGTTGGAATAGATTTGTTACCAATTTTCACGTAGCTAAAATGAGAAAAATTATCCAATCTTGTTTTACCCATAACTTCTTCATTTTAAATCCGTTTTGAGTGAATCAAATTGCTATGGTTTCATATTGAACTCTATTTTATGAATCTAAACAGAAAAAGTATAGGTTTATAGTCGGAAAAATAAGTTACAAGTCGTTTTTGTAAAGGTAGTCATTTCAGTCGAAAGAACGACGTCTAGATGACCATTTTAGAAAACATACTTCCACTTTGAGTTTAACCATAATTTTTGGATATAGTTTCATGTTTATAATAAAAATCATTTTCTCAGAATAAAAACTTTTAAATCAAAGTTTATCATAGTTTTTAATTAACTAACCCAAAACAGCCCGCGGTGTTACTACGACGGCGTAAATCCGGTTTTACGGTGTTTTTCGTGTTTCCAGGTTTTAAATCATTAAGTTAGCATATCATATAGATATATAACATGTGTTTAGTTGATTTTGAAAGTTAAATTAGAAGGATTAACTTTTGTTTGCGAACAAGTTTAGAATTAACTAAACTATGTTCTAGTGATTAAAAGTTTAAACCTTCGAATAAGATAGCTTTATATGTATGAATCAAATGATGTTATGAACATCATTACTACCTTAAGTTCCTTGGATAAACCTACTGGAAAAGAGAAAAATGGATCTAGCTTCAACGGATCCTTGGATGGCTCGAAGTTCTTGAAGCAGAATCATGACACGAAAACAAGTTCAAGTAAGATCATCACTTGAAATAAGATTGTTATAGTTATAGAAATTGAACCAAAGTTTGAATATGATTATTACCTTGTATTAGAATGATAACCTACTGTAAGAAACAAAGATTTCTTGAGGTTGGATGATCACCTTACAAGATTGGAAGTGAGCTAGCAAACTTGAAAGTATTCTTGATTTTATGTAACTAGAACTTGTAGAATATATGAAGAACACTTAGAACTTGAAGATAGAACTTGAGAGAGATCAATTAGATGAAGAAAATTGAAGAATGAAAGTGTTTGTATGTGTTTTTGGTCGTTGGTGTATGGATTAGATATAAAGGATATGTAATTTTGTTTTCATGTAAATAAGTCATGAATGATTACTCATATTTTTGTAATTTTATGAGATATTTCATGCTAGTTACCAAATGATGATTCCCACATGTGTTAGGTGACTCACATGGGCTGCTAAGAGTTGATCATTGGAGTGTATATACCAATAGTACATACATCTAAAAGCTGTGTATTGTACGAGTACGAATACGGGTGCATACGAGTAGAATTGTTGATGAAACTGAACGAGGATGTAATTGTAAGCATTTTTGTTAAGTAGAAGTATTTTGATAAGTATATTGAAGTCTTTTAAAAGTGTATAAATACATATTAAAACACTACATGTATATACATTTTAACTGAGTCGTTAAGTCATAGTTAGTCGTTACATGTAAGTGTTGTTTTGAAACCTTTAGGTTAACGATCTTGTTAAATGTTGTTAACCCAATGTTTATAATATCAAATGAGATTTTAAATTATTATATTATCATGATATTATCATGTATGAATATCTCTTAATATGATATATATACATTAAATGTCTTTACAACGATAATCGTTACATATATGTCTCGTTTAAAAATCATTAAGTTAGTAGTCTTGTTTTTACATATGTAGTTCATTATTAATATACTTAATGATATGTTTACTTATCATAGTATCATGTTAACTATATATATATCCATATATATGTCATCATATAGTTTTTACAAGTTTTAACGTTCGTGAATCACCGGTCAACTTGGGTGGTCAATTGTCTATATGAAACATATTTCAATTAATCAAGTCTTAACAAGTTTGATTGCTTAACATGTTGGAAACATTTAATCATGTAAATATCAATCTCAATTAATATATATAAACATGGAAAAGTTCGGGTCACTACAGTACCTACCCGTTAAATAAATTTCGTCCCGAAATTTTAAGCTGTTGAAGGTGTTGACGAATCTTCTGGAAATAGATGCGGGTATTTCTTCTTCATTTGATCTTCATGCTCCCAGGTGAACTCGGGTCCTCTACGAGCATTCCATCGAACCTTAACAATTGGTATCTTGTTTTGCTTAAGTCTTTTAACCTCACGATCCATTATTTCGACGGGTTCTTCGATGAATTGAAGTTTTTCGTTGATTTGGATTTCATCTAATGGAATAGTGAGATCTTCTTTAGCAAAACATTTCTTCAAATTCGAGACGTGGAAAGTGTTATGTACAGCGGCGAGTTGTTGAGGTAACTCAAGTCGGTAAGCTACTGGTCCGACACGATCAATAATCTTGAATGGTCCAATATACCTTGGATTTAATTTCCCTCGTTTACCAAATCGAACAACGCCTTTCCAAGGTGCAACTTTAAGCATGACCATCTCTCCAATTTCAAATTCTATATCTTTTCTTTTAATGTCAGCATAGCTCTTTTGTCGACTTTGGGCTGTTTTCAACCGTTGTTGAATTTGGATGATCTTCTCTGTAGTTTCTTGTATAATCTCTGGACCCGTAATCTGTCTATCCCCCACTTCACTCCAACAAATCGGAGACCTGCACTTTCTACCATAAAGTGCTTCAAACGGCGCCATCTCAATGCTTGAATGGTAGCTGTTGTTGTAGGAAAATTCTGCTAACGGTAGATGTCGATCCCAACTGTTTCCGAAATCAATAACACATGCTCGTAGCATGTCTTCAAGCGTTTGTATCGTCCTTTCGCTCTGACCATTAGTTTGTGGATGATAGGCAGTACTCTTGTCTAGACGAGTTCCTAATGCTTGCTGTAATGTCTGCCAGAATCTTGAAATAAATCTGCCATCCCTATCTGAGATAATAGAGATTGGTATTCCATGTCTGGAGACGACTTCCTTCAAATACAGTCGTGCTAACTTCTCCATCTTGTCATCTTCTCTTATTGGCAGGAAGTGTGCTGATTTGGTGAGACGATCAACTATTACCCAAATAGTATCAAAACCACTTGCAGTCCTTGGCAATTTAGTGATGAAATCCCTGGTAATGTTTTCCCATTTCCATTCCGGAATTTCGGGTTGTTGAAGTAGAACTGATGGTTTCTGATGCTCAGCTTTGACCTTAGAACACGTCAAACATTCTCCTACGTATTTAGCAACATCGGCTTTCATACCCGGCCACCAAAAATGTTTCTTGAGATCCTTGTACATCTTCCCCGTTCCAGGATGTATTGAGTATCTGGTTTTATGATCTTCTCTAAGTACCATTTCTCTCATATCTCCAAATTTTGGTACCCAAATCCTTTCAGCCCTATACCGGATTCCGTCTTCCCGAATATTAAGATGCTTCTTCGATCCTTTGGGTATTTCATCCTTTAAATTTCCCTTTTTTAAAACTCCTTGTTGCGCCTCCTTTATTTGAGTAGTAAGGTTATTATGAATCATTATATTCATAGATTTTACTCGAATGGGTTCTCTGTCCTTCCTGCTCAAGGCATCGGCTACCACATTTGCCTTCCTCGGGTGGTAACGAATCTCAAAGTCGTAATCATTCAATAATTCAATCCACTTACGCTGCCTCATATTCAGTTGTTTCTAATTAAATATGTGTTGAAGACTTTTGTGGTCGGTATATATAATACTTTTGACCCCATATAAGTAGTGCCTCCAAGTCTTTAATGCAAAAACAACCGCGCCTAATTCCAAATCATGCGTCGTATATGAAATGTCCCGTTCTTATTGATTAAAAACGTTCCATATTAATTGATTTCGTTGCGAGGTTTTGACCTCTATATGAGACGTTTTTCAAAGACTGCATTCATTTTTAAAACAAACCATAACCTTTATTTCATAAATAAAGGTTTAAAAAGCTTTACGTAGATTATCAAATAATGATAATCTAAAATATCCTGTTTACACACGACCATTACATAATGGTTTACAATACAAATATGTTACATCGAAATCAGTTTCTTGAATGCAGTTTTTACACAATATGATACAAACATGGACTCCAAATCTTGTCCTTATTTTAGTATGCAACAGCAGAAGCTCTTAATATTCACCTGAGAATAAACATGCTTTAAACGTCAACAAAAATGTTGGTGAGTTATAGGTTTAACCTATATATATCAAATCGTAACAATAGACCACAAGATTTCATATTTCAATACACATCCCATACATAGAGATAAAAATCATTCATATGGTGAACACCTGGTAACCGACATTAACAAGATTGCATATAAGAATATCCCCATCATTCCGGGACACCCTTCGGATATGATATAAATTTCGAAGTACTAAAGCATCCGGTACTTTGGATGGGGTTTGTTAGGCCCAATAGATCTATCTTTAGGATTCGCGTCAATTAGGGTGTCTGTTCCCTAATTCTTAGATTACCAGACTTAATAAAAAGGGGCATATTCGATTTCGATAATTCAACCATAGAATGTAGTTTCATGTACTTGTGTCTATTTTGTAAATCATTTATAAAACCTGCATGTATTCTCATCCCAAAAATATTAGATTTTAAAAGTGGGACTATAACTCACCTTCACAGATTTTTACTTCGTCGGGAAGTAAGACTTGGCCACTTGTTGATTCACGAACCTATAACAATATATACATATATATCAAAGTATGTTCAAAATACATTTATAACACTTTTAATATATTTTGATGTTTTAAGTTTATTAAGTCAGCTGTCCTCGTTAGTAACCTACAACTAGTTGTCCACAGTTAGATGTACAGAAATAAATCGATAAATATTATCTTGAATCAATCCACGACCCAGTGTATACGTATCTCAGTATTGATCACAACTCAAACTATATATATTTTGGAATCAACCTCAACCCTGTATAGCTAACTCCAACATTCACATATAGAGTGTCTATGGTTGTTCCGAAATATATATAGATGTGTCGACATGATAGGTCGAAACATCGTATACGTGTCTATGGTATCTCAAGATTACATAATATACAATACAAGTTGATTAAGTTATGGTTGGAATAGATTTGTTACCAATTTTCACGTAGCTAAAATGAGAAAAATTATCCAATCTTGTTTTACCCATAACTTCTTCATTTTAAATCCGTTTTGAGTGAATCAAATTGCTATGGTTTCATATTGAACTCTATTTTATGAATCTAAACAGAAAAAGTATAGGTTTATAGTCGGAAAAATAAGTTACAAGTCGTTTTTGTAAAGGTAGTCATTTCAGTCGAAAGAACGACGTCTAGATGACCATTTTAGAAAACATACTTCCACTTTGAGTTTAACCATAATTTTTGGATATAGTTTCATGTTCATAATAAAAATCATTTTCTCAGAATAACAACTTTTAAATCAAAGTTTATCATAGTTTTTAATTAACTAACCCAAAACAGCCCGCGGTGTTGCTACGACGGCGTAAATCCGGTTTTACGGTGTTTTCGTGTTTCCAGGTTTTAAATCATTAAGTTAGCATATCATATAGATATATAACATGTGTTTAGTTAATTTTAAAAGTCAAGTTAGAAGGATTAACTTTTGTTTGCGAACAAGTTTAGAATTAACTAAACTATGTTCTAGTGATTACGAGTTTAAACCTTCGAATAAGATAGTTTTATATATATGAATCAAATGATGTTATGAACATCATTACTACCTCAAGTTTAGTAGGTAAACCTACTGGAAGTGATAAGAAATGATCTAGCTTCAAAGGATCTTGGATGGCTTGAAAGTTCTTGAAGTAGGATCATGACACAAAAACAAGTTCAAGTAAGATTTTTACTCGAATTAAGATAGTTTATAGTTATAGAAATTGAATCAAAGTTTGAATATGAATATTACCTTGAATAAGAAATATAACCTACTGTATATAACAAAGGTTTCTTGAGGTTGGATGATCACCTTACAAGATTGGAAGTGAGCTAGCAAACTTGAAAGTATTCTTGATTTTATGTAACTAGAACTTGTAGAATTTATGAAGAACACTTAGAACTTGAAGATAGAACTTGAGAGAGATCAATTAGATGAAGAAAATTGAAGAATGAAAGTGTTTGTAGGTGTTTTTGGTCGTTGGTGTATGGATTAGATATAAAGGATATGTAATTTTGTTTTCATGTAAATAAGTCATGAATGATTACTCATATTTTTGTAATTTTATGAGATATTTCATGCTAGTTGCCAAATGATGGTTCCCACATGTGTTAGGTGACTCACATGGGCTGCTAAGAGCTGATCATTGGAGTGTATATACCAATAGTACATACATCTAAAAGCTGTGTATTGTACGAGTACGAATACGGGTGCATACGAGTAGAATTGTTGATGAAACTGAACGAGGATGTAATTGTAAGCATTTTTGTTAAGTAGAAGTATTTTGATAAGTGTATTGAAGTCTTTTAAAAGTGTATAAATACATATTAAAACACTACATGTATATACATTTTAACTGAGTCGTTAAGTCATCGTTAGTCGTTACATGTAAGTGTTATTTTGAAACCTTTAGGTTAACGATCTTGTTAAATGTTGTTAACCCAATGTTTATAATATCAAATGAGATTTTAAATTATTATATTATCATGATATTATCATGTATGAATATCTCTTAATATGATATATATACATTAAATGTCGTTACAACGATAATCGTTACATATATGTCTCGTTTCGAAATCATTAAGTTAGTAGTCTTATTTTTACATATGTATTTCATTGTTAATACACTTAATAATATATTTACTTATCATTTAACATAATTAACCAAGTGTATCAATATCTTAATATGATTCATATGTACCTAGTAAGACGTTGTTATAACGATAATCGTTATATATATCGTTTTCGAGTTTCTTAAATTAATAGTCTCATTTTTATGTATATAACTCATTGTTAAAATACCTAATGAGATACATACTTATAATAAAATCATGTTAACTATATATATAACCATATATATGTCATCGTATAGTTTTTACAAGTTTTAACGTTCGTGAATCACCGGTCAACTTGGGTGGTCAATTGTCTATATGAAACCTATTTCAATTAATCAAGTCTTAACAAGTTTGATTGCTTAATATGTTGGAAACACTTAATCATGTAAATAACAATTTCATTTAATATATATATAAACATGGAAAAGTTCGGGTCACTACAGTACCTACCCGTTAAATAAATTTCGTCCCGAAATTTTAAGCAGTTGGAGGTGTTGACGTATCTTCTGGAAATAAATGCGGGTATTTCTTCTTCATCTGATCTTCTCATTCCCAGGTGAACTCGGGTCATAAACATACGTCCCATACATAGAGACAAAAATATCATTCATATGGATTGAACACCTGGTAACCGACATTAACAATATGCATATAAGAATATCCCCATCATTCCGGGATCCTCCTTCGGATATGATATAAATTTCGAAGTACTAAAGCATCCGGTACTTTGGATGGGGTTTGTTAGGCCCGATAGATCTATCTTTAGGATTCGCGTCAATTAGGGTGTCTGTTCCCTAATTCTTAGATTACCAGACTAAAAAGGGGCATATTCGGTTTAATAATCCAACCATAGAATGTAGTTTCGATCACTTGTGTCTATTTCGTAAAGCATTTATAAAAGCAGCGCATGTATTCTAAGTCCCAAAAATATATATTGCAAAAGCATTTAAAAAGAGAGCAAATGAAAACTCACCATACTGTATTTTGTAGCAAAAATACATAGAACGACATTGAACCAGTATAGGGTTGACCTCGGATTCACGAACTTATATCATTTGTGTATATATATTAATACACACAATCGTAATCAAATAATTATATATAACTTTCTTAGTTATATCATTTTTTATGTTAATAACTTATATGTTCTGTGTATTTAATATATATAATTTAACTAAATAAGATATTAAGTTTGTTATGTTTTATACATTATATATATATATATATATATATATATATATATATATATATATATATATATATATATATATATATATATATATATATATATATATATATATATATATATATATGTAAATCATTTGTTTGTTCAAACAGTATTTTAATAATACTAGGATAATATTTGAAGTAATATAATGATAATACTAATAGTTTTTGAATGATAATACTAATAATACTAATGATAAAAATGTTTTTAATACTTATAAATATAAATATGCTTTCAGTAATAATAATTATAATACTTAATAGTAACAATATTCATAACAATAACTATAACAATACAATAAAAAAAAATGACAATAATGTTAATAATATTAATGCTAATTGTAATGATAATAATAGAAATAATAATAATATTAGTTATACCTTTGTAGCGTTAAAAAGAGTTAAACTGCCCGAAGTGGGACTCGAACCCACGACCACTTGTTTAAACCAAATGCTCGTAACCAACAATCCATATCCGTTTTTCTTATTATTTTCACGACCCAGATATATATAAGCTATGTTCTGTTTGCATCCCGAAAATCCCATACACATTTGGCCCAACAATTAAAAATAAGTCTTTGGCCCAACTCGTAAAACATACCATAGGATCTCGGCCCAGCAACTCAAAAGTCCATTAATCTTTTAACAATAACTCATTTACAATGGCTAGAAACGCAGCCCATATGTCGATTGTAAAAAAAAATATATATATATATTTCGGTTCTTGCTGGATCTTCGAACGGTTCATCATCATTATCATTCTCGGTATCTCATCAACTTCAATATATTATAACATGCAATAATTTTCGGTAGCATGTAATAATAAGGGAAACGGACCTACCATGCTACCACTAAATAAGCAACCCATGTTATTATATCATTGTATCTCCAATCATTTATCTAAGTAGTGCATCTTTTTCTTTCATGAACGTGCCCCTACCAATTTATGATCCTTTTTACCCTCCCACTATCCTAATCATACACCAACTAATAATCAAAAGTCAATTTATGAGGCCATATTGGTCTGCCATTGAAGTGTCTCATATGTTATTTGTTTTCATGCCATACTATAATATTCAATAAATATTATGAGAGCCATACTTGTGTGCGTGTGTGGTTTAGATTAAACTGAATATCTTTATATCTATGTATATCCCACTAGCTCCAATGACGTTGCAATATATATAATTCAGGTTGGTAACTTTTAAATGGTGAACCTATATCACCCTTTTCAGTTCGTGATAGATTAAACAGAAGACAAGCTTATATCGGTTTTCAGGGAATAAGAGGGTGGCGTTTTTAGTGGTGGCTTGTTTAATCATGAAACAGAAAAATGTACACAGCAGCCATAAGGTTTTAATGGGCTTGATGGTGTCGTTATTTACCTGAATAGAAGACAACGAACGTAGCAATAAATATGAGGATTTTATGACGGTTTTTGGTTGATCATGACTACAAAATAGAAAAATAGCAGCGACTTGTTAACTATGGTGGTCATCGTTCATGTGTGTGGTGATCGATGGGTGTTGCAGGTCGAGCAAAAGTAATAAACAGAAACAAAGAGTAACTAGTGGCTCGACGATATTAAGTGGTGGAGGTTCTTGATGAAGGTGATGAAGGTGGTCGAAGTGAGTTACACGGAAAAGGTGGTGCAAGAGTTTTAAGTGTTTCAAGTGAGTTTGTTGTTGAAATTTAACATTAAAAGATGATAGTATAAACCGAATACTAGTAAGAACAATTTGTGGTTATGGTTTTTGATTGATGGTTGAATGATAATAGATGAAGGTATCGCTGAATATGAACTCAAATAAGTTAGTATTTTGATGGGTTTTGTGTGACCATAAAGTAGAAGAAGTTGTTAAATAAAGTTGCAAAATAAAAGACTCATTAGTTTAGTGATGAGTGTCGGTGATCAGAGAAAAGATATGTGATTCAGATGGGTCTTGTTTACAGCTGTACTACTCAATTGTATGGTAGTTAAGGGTCAACAAGCATTATTTGCTCAGTACACAAGATATATTAGAAAAAGAAAAGGAGATATTGATAGTTAACAAACTTTGGATTTATCTTGGTGTTTAGATTCTGAACTGTACGAAAATTAGACAAAAATCATATTACATAAGCATTGAAATCGATAGTAAACTGAATCTGAAATTTCTCTGTATCTATATATGTATATACCATGTTTATTTATGTGTTTATATCATATTTATTCATTTATATAACTGTATACGCGTATTTGTCTATATATACATATATAACTAAAATTTGTATATGTACATGGCTTTACATATATCTTTATTTGTATAACCATACATATATTTATATATTAAATATATAAAGAAACTTAATAAAAATAATAAAATTAATAACCATGATAATGATAATCGTTAATAATAATGTATATAATGATTTTGAATGATACCATAATATCTAATAGTAGTACTAACAATAATAAAGATAATGAGTTACATGTTTCAATTATGATAATATTAATAATACTGATATAAATTTTAATATTTATTTTAAATATAATAATCAAAGTAATAATAATAAGATTAATATAATAACTATACATTAATTTGTAAGTTTAATATTACGTAGTGTTGGTTATGTAATATTATAATTCATACCATATACTAACTTGAATTGAATATTAAATTCCTATACATTTAAATATATATTACAATATACCTATATTAATAATTATATACATCAATCATACATATTTATAAATATTAATTCATTTTTAATAATTACCTAAATGATTCTGTTTATTATTTTACATGTTTAACTCCAATAATTAAATTATATTTTATTAATTTCAAGTATTATATATACACTTATATATATATATATATATATATATATATATATATATATATATATATACATTTGTATTTACACATAACTGTTCGTGAATCGTCGGGATGGTCAATGGTTAAATGAATTCATGTAAACTGTTCCAAAGTTTTCGAGACTTAACATTACAGATTTTGCTTATCGTGTCGAGAACATATAAAGATTAAAGTTTAAATTTGGTCGGAAATTCCCGGGTCATCACAGTACCTACCCGTTAAAGAAATTTCGTCCCGAAATTTGAATGAGGTAGTCATGGCTAACATTAAAAAATGTTTTCATGACGAATATGAGTTGATAATTAGAGTGTTATCATCATTGAGTGATATGGATAAAAATATTCGATTATTCGAAGAGTACGAATGAAACTATCATCAAAGAGTGAAATAGGAAAGTAAAGATTCACCTTAACTTTTGACAGAGTCAGGGTTGAATTTAGAAAATAAGGTGCGTCTTAGCTTTTGACATTGACTTGGTTGAATTCCGGAATTCAAGGGATTTAAAGAAAATTTTTGAAATCTAAAAGATTTGATTATTCAGCGAATAAGGAAATTAAGATCTCTATAATTAATGCGGAAATCTGCCTTGATTTCTTTGTCTGGTATTTTCACTATAAATGATCTTCTTCTGTTCCATTACTTTCACCATTCCTATACTTTCTTCCTCTATTCATACTTCTAAAGCTTATAAAGATGCTTAATCCAGTTCTGATCCTTGTCCTTATCCTAACTATCGCAACAATCATTCTCCTTTTCCATCTTCCACCAGAGGAATCTTCTTATTTCTACTTTGCCCTTGGGATTATAGTGCTTTTAATTCTCCCGTGTCTTTATGTTGCGATCAACATTGATATACACGGTTTGTAACTTCTGTGTTGTTATTGGGTTTTATATCTTCCCTTATATTTCAATGTCCCTGCTTCTGTCTCCTATAATTATTGTCATCCACAGTTAATGCGCTCTCTTATTTGCTGCGATATATACCCCCTTTCTATTTCGGAGCTTCATGTTTTGATTTACTTTTCGCAAGTAACGATCCAGAATTCATAGGTATGGAGTTTCGAATTATCATAATATACAAGGTAGAAACGAAAGGTAGTAGCACAATTTGTTTTGTCAAATTACCTGAATCACTGAAAATAGAACTATCAAGAATATATTTTCTTGATATGTTTAGAAGTTAAGCAGAATGAAAGAGTTATGTAACATGGCACATGATGACGTTATGATCTGTGAATCATCACGTCCCATTAGAAACTCAGCATGCCTTACTGTAATATAATCACGTTGATCAAGTGTCATTATATTATACTAACTCATGCATCAGTTCCCAACACTACTTCAAAAACATTCATATTTTAAATTCGAAAGTTTACAGAATATAGAAACTAACAGTTTCTATATGATGTAACACTGATAGCACGAAGAGATTAATGATTTCAAATAAGATTAGTTATGAAAATATATTCAGAAATATCAAGGATATTTATAATGAAAGATACAATAATATCTCGGAATATCTAAGATCAGAGAATGATAGAAACTATTGTCCGCAAGGGTTTAGAGTAAGGAGCAAGATATTCACTAAAGACTTTAGCAAACATTGAATCTGTTGGATTCTTTGAAGTCAAACTTATTCTTTGTGATTTGTCCATAGCTTTCTTCATAGTTTCGCATAATCTGCTTTTCGGTACTAAATTTTCTATTGAATGTTTCAAATATATTGATACACAGGAAGCACGAAGAGGTATATAATTTCGGACGAGAATATTTATGAAAATATCCTCAGAAATATCGAAGATATTGATGATGATATTTTGGAATTTCTAAGTTCGATGGTTGATGGAGAAAGATTTTTCGCAAGATTTTAACATGACTTCGGAGCAAGATATTCTCTAAAGATTTTCAACGGATCTAGAATTACCTGAATCCTTTAAATATAGGGTTTGGTCCTTGTATTTGTCCTTGGTCTCCTTCGTGGTTAGCTCAATCCGTTTTCCAGTTCCAACTTTTCTGAGCTTTTCCAACATACTATTCTTTATCATCTAACTTCCGATGATTAAGGTCGTTTACGGTTGTCTATGGTTTCTTCTGCTTCATTCAACTTTTTCAACATTCATAGTATTGATTTGTGACAGAGTGCTTTTCAGAATTTCAGAATGAGAGATCATAATTCTAAGAGATAAATGTCATACATATAACTGTTGATGTAGATATGATGTGAGTTTTCAAAGTACTGATTGCTGATTCCCGGTAATGGGTATGGCAGTTCTCGTTACAAGATGCGGATGAGTATATGATAGGGTTTCAATGAATAAATATAATGATTTGTTAGAGAGATCTAAACCAAGAAGCAACGAGGTTGCTGGTACGTCTGTTGGTAATATGGTGGAATATAAAAGAATTCTCCGATATCAAAAGGGGTAATCGTATATATATCAGGATTATAGTAAGGTTACTTCGAATGAAAAATCGAAGTTGACTTGTTGGAGCTGTGACAAAATTTGCTACTTTTGAAAGGGATTGCAAAGTTATTTTCGCTAATAAATGCCAAAGGATCTGACGCGGTTACGTGTTAATCTTTTACTCAGTTGCCGAGAGTTTCTCAGGTGCATAACTATATGCATAAATGTAGTGTATTTAGATGTATTAAAATACTTTTGGAAGACTTCAAGACATATATCAAAACACTCATACTTAACGAAAATGGTTACAGTTACTTTTCCATTCTTTTCTTTCATCAAGAATTCTAGTCGTATTCTTACTCGTATTATACACAGCTTCAAAACGTACTTACTATGAGTATATAACAATAGGAACTAGCATGAGATTCCACTCTTGATTATGTCATGTATGACTAATCAATTTTAACTTCTACCATGAGCTAGTCAACTAACTAGAACTCCTTTTAACCCCACTCACCACTCACCAATTACCACTCATCATTCACTCCATTTCACTTCCAATTCTCTTTCTAATTCTCTCTCAACACACACACACACACACTATTATGAACGTATTTTTCCAGTAGTTAATCATCATCTTCATCAAAAATCACTTCAAGAATCAAGCTATAATCATCATAGGAAGAACACTTCAAGAACACTTCAAAAATCCCTTCAAGTTTACTAATTTACTTCCAAGCTTTCTAATCCATTCCAAGTAATCATCTAAGATCAAGAAACCTTTGTTATATACAGTAGGTTATCTTTCTTATTCAAGGTAATATTCATATTCAAACTTTGATTCAATTTCTATAACTATAAACTATCTTAATTCGAGTAAAAATCTTACTTGAACTTGTTTTTGTGTCATGATCCTACTTCAAGAACTTTCAAGCCATCCAAGATCCTTTGAAGCTAGATCATTTCTTGTCACTTCCAGTAGGTTTACCTACTAAACTTGAGGTAGTAATGATGTTCATAACATAATTCGATTCATATATATAAAACTATCTTATTCGAAGGTTTAAACTCGTAATCATTAGAACATAGTTTAGTTAATTCTAAACTTGTTCGCAAAAAAAAGTTAATCCTTCTAACTTGACTTTTAAAATTAACTACACACATGTTCTATATCTATATGATATGCTAACTTAATGATTTAAAACCTGGAAACACGAAAAACACCGTAAAACCGGATTTACGCCGTCGTAGTAACACCGCGGGCTGTTTTGGGTTAGTTAATTAAAAACTATGATAAACTTTGATTTAAAAGTTGTTATTCTGAGAAAATGATTTTTATTATGAACATGAAACTATATCCAAAAATTATGGTTAAACTCAAAGTGGAAGTATGTTTTCTAAAATGGTCATCTAGACGTCGTTCTTTCGACTGAAATGACTACCTTTATAAAAATGACTTGTAACTTATTTTTCCGACTATAAACCTATACTTTTTCTGTTTAGATTCATAAAATAGAGTTCAACGTGAAACCATAGCAATTTGATTCACTCAAAACGGATTTAAAATGAACAAGTTATGGGTAAAACAAGATTGGATAATTTTTCTCATTTTAGCTACGTGAAAATTGGTAACAAATCTATTCCAACCATAACTTAAATCAACTTGTATTGTATATTATGTAATCTTGAGATACCATAGACACGTATACAATGTTTCGACCTATCATGTCGACACATCTATATATATTTCAGAACAACCATAGACACTCTATATGTGAATGTTGGAGTTAGCTATACAGGGTTGAGGTTGATTCCAAAATATATATAGTTTGAGTTGTGATCAATACTGAGATACGTATACATTGGGTCGTGGATTGATTCAAGATAATATTTATCGATTTATTTCTGTACATCTAACTGTGGACAACTAGTTGTATGTTACTAACGAGGACAGCTGACTTAATAAACTTAAAACATCAAAATATATTAAAAGTGTTGTAAATATATTTTAAACATACTTTGATATATATGTATATATTGTTATAGGTTCGTGAATCAACCAGTGGCCAAGTCTTACTTCCCGACGAAGTAAAAATCTGTGAAAGTGAGTTATAGTCCCACTTTTAAAATCTAATATTTTTGGGATGAGAATACATGCAGGTTTTATAAATGATTTACAAAATAGACACAAGTACGTGAAACTACATTCTATGGTTGAATTATCGAAATCGAATATGCCCCTTTTTATTAAGTCTGGTAATCTAAGAATTAGGGAACAGACACCCTAATTGACGCGAATCCTAAAGATAGATCTATTGGGCCTAACAAACCCCATCCAAAGTACCGGATGCTTTAGTACTTCAAAATTTATATCATATCCGAAGGGTGTCCCGGAATGATGGGGATATTCTTATATATATGCATCTTGTTAATGTCGGTTACCAGGTGTTCACCATATGAATGATTTTTATCTCTAGGTATGGGATGTGTATTAAAATATGAAATCTTGTGGTCTATTATTACGATTTGATATATATAGGTTAAACCTATAACTCACCAACATTTTTGTTAACGTTTAAAGCATGTTTATTCTCAGGTGAATACTAAGAGCTTCCGCTGTTGCATACTAAAATAAGGACAAGATTTGGAGTCCATGTTTGTATGATATTGTGTAAAAACTGCATTCAAGAAACTGATTTCGATGTAACGTATTTGTAATGTAAACCATTATGTAATGGTCGTGTGTAAACAAGATATTTTAGATTATCATTATTTGATAATCTACGTAAAGCTTTTTAAACCTTTATTTATGAAATAAATGTTATGGTTTGTTTTAAAAATGAATGCAGTCTTTGAAAAACGTCTCATATAGAGGTCAAAACCTCGCAACGAAATCAATTAATATGGAACATTTTTAATCAATAAGAACGGGACATTTCAGTTGGTATCCGAGCGTTGGTCTTAGAGAACCAGAAAATTTGCATTAGTGTGTCTTATCGAGTTTGTTAGGATGCATTAGTGAGTCTGGACTTCGACTGTGTTTTCTTTAAAAATGATTGCTTAACATTTTTGTTGGAAACTATATATTTTTAACATATGAATATTATGTGATATATTAATCTCTTAACGTGTTTGATATTATGTAATAGATGTCTACCTCTAGAACAAGTCCCATTGACTCACCTAATAATAATGAAGAGTCAAATGTAAATTGGAATGATTCGTGGACTGATTCACAAGTTCCCGAAGAGGAACCGGAAGAAGAGTCGGAACCGGAAGAAGAATCGGAACCGGAAGAAGAATCGGAACCGGAAGAAGAAATAGAACCGGTGGGGGAAATAATAAAATGGTTAAGTAAAAGAGAATCCTCAACCAACCGACCAAGGTTAATTATGGTCAATGGTGTTTCCGCCAAGGAAGCAAAATATTGGGAGGATTACCAATTCTCCGATGAATCGGATTCCGAAGAGAATTCCGATGATGTTATAGAAATTACCCCAACTGAATTTAAAAAGGCAAAAGAAAATAATAAGGGAAAGGGCATAAAAATAGAGAAATCTAATTCCAACCCCGATGAACTTTATATGTATCGTCAACCCCCGAAGTCCTTAAGTTGTAACAATGACCCGGGAACCTCTAAACCACCAGGTTTTTCTAAACCAATGTGGACAACGACGGCTCGTATTAGGGGAACATCATATATCCCTAGAAACTTGGCATAACGAACCAAAACCGAACAAGAAGAAACGAGCGAGTCGGAATAAGATAGTTGTATTCGTGTGGTGTAATATATGTAATATAGTGTGCTTATGCTTTATGATATATGTAAAAATTGCTTGTATTAATAAGTATTTTTTTTTATGAATCTAACTCTTGTCTATTTTACAGTATAAAAACACAAAATGGATAGACAACCTAATATTTTAAGAGACCTACCCGGAGACATGTGTAGTGACCCGAACTTTTCCATGTTTATATATATTAATTGAGATTGATATTTACATGATTAAATGTTTCCAACATGTTAAGCAATCAAACTTGTTAAGACTTGATTAATTGAAATATGTTTCATATAGACAATTGACCACCCAAGTTGACCGGTGATTCACGAACGTTAAAACTTGTAAAAACTATATGATGACATATATATGGATATATATATAGTTAACATGATACTATGATAAGTAAACATATCATTAAGTATATTAACAATGAACTACATATGTAAAAACAAGACTACTAACTTAATGATTTTTAAACGAGACATATATGTAACGATTATCGTTGTAAAGACATTTAATGTATATATATCATATTAAGAGATATTCATACATGATAATATCATGATAATATAATAATTTAAAATCTCATTTAATATTATAAACATTGGGTTAACAACATTTAACAAGATCGTTAACCTAAAGGTTTCAAAACAACACTTACATGTAACGACTAACGATGACTTAACGACTCAGTTAAAATGTATATACATGTAGTGTTTTAATATGTATTTATACACTTTTGAAAGACTTCAATACACTTATCAAAATACTTCTACTTAACAAAAATGCTTACAATTACATTCTCGTTCAGTTTCATCAACAATTCTACTCGTATGCACCCGTATTCGTACTCGTACAATACACAGCTTTTAGATGTATGTACTATTGGTATATACACTCCAATGATCAGCTCTTAGCAGCCCATGTGAGTCACCTAACACATGTGGGAACCATCATTTGGCAACTAGCATGAAATATCTCATAAGATTACAAAAATATGAGTAATCATTCATGACTTATTTACATGAAAACAAAATTACATATCCTTTATATCTAATCCATACACCAACGACCAAAAACACCTACAAACACTTTCATTCTTCAATTTTCTTCATCTAATTGAACTCTCTCAAGTTCTATCTTCAAGTTCTAAGTGTTCTTCATAAATTCCAAAAGTTCTAGTTTCATAAAATCAAGAATACTTTCAAGTTTGCTAGCTCACTTCCAATCTTGTAAGGTGATCATCCAACCTCAAGAAATCTTTGTTTCTTACAGTAGGTTATCATTCTAATACAAGGTAATAATCATATTCAAACTTTGGTTCAATTTCTACAACTATAACAATCTTATTTCAAGTGGTGATCTTACTTGAACTTGTTTTCGTGTCATGATTTTGCTTCAAGAACTTTGAGCCATCCAAGGATCCATTGAAGCTAGATCCATTTTTCTCTTTTCCAGTAGGTTCATCCAAGGAACTTAAGGTAGTAATGATGTTCATAACATCATTCGATTCATACATATAAAGCTATCTTATTCGAAGGTTTAAACTTGTAATCACTAGAACATAGTTTAGTTAATTCTAAACTTGTTCGCAAACAAAAGTTAATCCTTCTAACTTGACTTTTAAAATCAACTAAACACATGTTCTATATCTATATGATATGCTAAATTAATGATTTAAAACCTGGAAACACGAAAAACACCGTAAAACCGGATTTACGCCGTCGTAGTAACACCGCGGGCTGTTTTGGGTTAGTTAATTAAAAACTATGATAAACTTTGATTTAAAAGTTGTTATTCTGAGAAAATGATTTTTATTATGAACATGAAACTATATCCAAAAATTATGGTTAAACTCAAAGTGGAAGTATGTTTTCTAAAATGGTCATCTAGACGTCGTTCTTTCGACTGAAATGACTACCTTTACAAAAATGACTTGTAACTTATTTTTCCGACTAGAAACCTATACTTTTTCTGTTTAGATTCATAAAATAGAGTTCAATATGAAACCATAGCAATTTGATTCACTCAAAACGGATTTAAAATGAAGAAGTTATGGGTAAAACAAGATTGGATAATTTTTCTCATTTTAGCTACGTGAAAATTGGTAACAAATATATTCCAACCATAACTTAATCAACTTGTATTGTATATTATGTAATCTTGAGATACCATAGACACGTATACAATGTTTCAACCTATCATGTCGACACATCTATATATATTTCGGAACAACCATAGACACTCTATATGTGAATGTTGGAGTTAGCTATACAGGGTTGAGGTTGATTCCAAAATATATATAGTTTGAGTTGTGATCAATACTGAGATACGTATACACTGGGTCGTGGATTGATTCAAGATAATATTTATCGATTTATTTCTGTACATCTAACTGTGGACAACTAGTTGTAGGTTACTAACGAGGACAGCTGACTTAATAAACTTAAAACATCAAAATATATTAAAAGTGTTGTAAATATATTTTGAACATACTTTGATATATATGTATATATTGTTATAGGTTCGTGAATCAACCAGTGGCCAAGTCTTACTTCCCGACGAAGTAAAAATCTGTGAAAGTGAGTTATAGTCCCACTTTTAAAATCTAATATTTTTGGGATGAGAATACATGCAGGTTTTATAAATGATTTACAAAATAGACACAAGTACGTGAAACTACATTCTATGGTTGAATTATCGAAATCGAATATGCCCCTTTTTATTAAGTCTGGTAATCTAAGAATTAGGGAACAGACACCCTAATTGACGCGAATCCTAAAGATAGATCTATCGGGCCCAACAAGCCCCATCCAAAGTACCGGATGCTTTAGTACTTCGAAATTTATATCATATCCGAAGGGTGTCCCGGAATGATGGGGATATTCTTATATATGCATCTTGTTAATGTCGGTTACCAGGTGTTCAGCATATGAATGATTTTTATCTCTATGTATGGGATGTGTATTGAAATATGAAATCTTGTGGTCTATTATTATGATTTGATATATATAGGTTAAACCTATAACTCACCAACATTTTTGTTGACGTTTTAAGCATGTTTATTCTCAGGTGATTATTAAGAGCTTCCGCTGTCGCATAGTTAAATAAGGACGAGATTTGGAGTCCATGCTTGTATGATATTGTGTAAAAACTGCATTCAAGAAACTTATTTTGTTGTAACATATTTGTATTGTAAACCATTATGTAATGGTCGTGTGTAAACAGGATATTTTAGATTATCATTATTTGATAATCTACGTAAAGCTTTTTAAACCTTTATTGATGAAATAAAGGTTATGGTTTGTTTAAAAATGAATGCAGTCTTTGAAAAACATCTCATATAGAGGTCAAAACCTCGCAACGAAATCAATTAATATGGAACGTTTTTAATCAATAAGAACGGGACATTTCAACATGATTGATGAAATCTTGTCTAGAGTCGGTCAGAATTCCTCGGCACAACTATTTAAGGCGAGATCAGTTTGTAAGACATTCGAAGAACGTTCCAAGAATGCCTTGGTTTATAAAAGGCTTTCGTTCGAAAGATGGGGGATATCACATTGGGAAATCCATAAGTTACGATGTGTTTACTTTGACGCATATATTGCGGGGAACCCAAATGCTATTTTACGCAACGGGTTAAGAAATTATTTTGACTCAGTATATCCGAATATAGGACTTCGTGATTTAGAAAAAGCGGCTAACATGCAACATAAAGAAGCATGTTATGCTTACGGGTTAGTAATGTTCGCTTCTCACCAAAGTGAGAACAAGAACATCAGGCTACAACTATTAAACAAAACGTTCCCACAAGTGACGGAGTCGGTAATTGGGGTAAGAAATGAGGTTTTTAGGTTATTACGAGACTGTTGGTCATTATGTAACCCTCGTCCCTTTGACGACGTTACAACACGCTGTCTTATCAACGGCCATAACGGTTATGTTCCACAAGACCAAGGATGGGAAGTAGTCCTAGTAAAACCAGAATGCATGACTTGTTTCTGGACGTATGAATTACGTGTCTTTATTGCCTTTGCTGAACACTTGTGTACTAGCTAGAATTATCTTCACAACTATCTTGTATCAAAGTTATTGTGTGCTATATTTCATGCTTTATGTAAAATAAGCGGTATTGTAAGTTTGTAAAATATTGTATAAAAGTTTGAACGCGAAATATTATTACAACTAGTTTTTCATATAGAATTGTAGTAGTTGAATTGTATATTAGCTACTAAGTATGAACTTAACGGGTAGGTACTACCCGAATTTAAACTTATAAAACGCTAATATGAAGAAAAAGCTTTTATAAATGAGTTCATATTATGCTACGAAATACTATTAACTACTCTTAATATTCTGTATGATTAACTTGTTCCATTTGACTATTTTGAAGGAAATGGCACCGACTACTCGACACACCGTGAATATGAATGAAGAGGAATTCCGTACTTTTCTAGCTTCAAACATAGCCGCAGTACAGGCTGCGCTACATACCAACAATAACCTTGGATCTGGCAGTACAGGAAATCGTGTAGGATGCACCTACAAAGAATTCACTGCCTGCAAACCTTTGGAATTTGATGGAACCGAAGGACCGATCGGATTGAAACGGTGGACCGAGAAGGTTGAATCGGTGTTTGCCATAAGTAAGTGTACTGAAGAGGACAAAGTGAAGTACGCTACGCATACCTTCACAGGTTCTGCGTTAACATGGTGGAATACCTATCTAGAGCAAGTGGGACAAGATGATGCGTACGCACTACCGTGGTCAGCATTCAAGCACTTGATGAACGAGAAGTACCGTCCCAGAACCGAGGTCAATAAGCTCAAGACAGAACTTAGAGGGTTACGAACCCAAGGATTTGATATTACCACGTACGAAAGACGATTCACAGAATTGTGCCTATTGTGTCCGGGAGCATTCGAAGATGAGGAAGAGAAGATCGACGCATTTGTGAAAGGATTACCGGAAAGAATCCAAGAAGATATAAGTTCACACGAGCCCGCCTCCATACAACAGGCATGTAGAATGGCTCACAAACTAGTGAACCAGATTGAAGAAAGAATTAAAGAACAGACTGCTGAAGAGGCCAATGTGAAGCAAGTCAAAAGAAAGTGGGAGGAAAACGGTGATAAGAATCACCAATACAACAACAACAACAGCAATTACAACAATAATCGCAACAATTATCCCAACAATCGCAACATCAATCGCAACTACAACAAACGGCCCAACAACAACAACAACAACAACAACAACAACAACAACAGCAACAACAGCAACTACAACAATCATCCCAACAACAATAATAACCACAATTACAACAACAATCAGAAGCAGTTATGCCAAAGGTGTGAAAAGTATCACTCGGGGGGTTCTGCACCAAATTTTGCAACAAGTGTAAAAGAAATGGTCATAGCGCGGCGAAGTGTGAGGTCTACGGACCAGGGGTTAATAGAACGAAAGGAACAAATGGTGTCGGAACGAGTAATGGCGGAGCAAGTAGTGTCGGAGCAAGTTATGCCAATGTAGTTTGTTATAAATGTGGAAAACCGGGCCACATTATTAGAAATTGCCCGAACCAGGAGAACACGAATGGACAAGGCCGCGGAAGAGTTTTCAATATTAATGCGGCAGAGGTACAGGAAGACCCGGAGCTTGTTGCGGGTACGTTTCTTATTGACAATAAATCTGCTTACGTTTTATTTGATTCGAGTGCGAATAGAAGCTATATGAGTAGAGATTTTTGTGCTAAATTAAGTTGTCCATTGACGCCTTTGGATAGTAAATTTTTACTCGAATTAGCAAATGGTAAATTAATTTCAGCAGATAATATATGTCGGAATCGAGAAATTAAACTGGTTAGCGAAACATTTAAGATTGATTTGATACTAGTAGAGTTAGGGAGTTTTGATGTGATAATCGGTATGGACTAGTTGAAAGAAGTGAAAGCAGAGATCGTTTGTTACAAAAATGCAATTCGCATTATACGAGATAAAGGAAAACCCTTAATGGTGTACGGAGAAAAGGGCAACACGAAGCCACATATTATTAGTAATTTAAAGGCACAAAAACTAATAAGAAAAGGTTGCTATGCTGTTCTAGCACACGTCGAGAAAGTACAAACTGAAGAAAAGAGCATCAATGATGTTCCCATTGCAAAAGAATTTCCCGATGTATTTCCGAAAGAATTACCGGGATTACCCCCACAGCGATCCGTTGAATTTCAAATAGATCTTGTACCAGGAGCTGCACCAATAGCTCGTGCTCCTTACAGACTCGCACCCAGCGAGATGAAAGAACTGCAAAGCCAATTACAAGAACTTTTAGAGCGTGGTTTCATTCGACCAAGCACATCATCGTGGGGAGCTCCTATTTTGTTTGTCAAGAAGAAAGATGGTACATTCAGGTTGTGTATCGACTACCGAGAGTTGAACAAACTTACCATCAAGAACCGCTACCCACTACCGAGAATCGACGACTTATTTGATCAACTACAAGGCTCGTCTGTTTATTCAAAGATTGACTTACGTTCCGGGTATCATCAAATGCGGGTGAAAGAAGATGATATTCCAAAGACTACTTTCAGAACACGTTACGGTCATTTCGAGTTTATGGTCATGCCGTTTGGTTTAACTAATGCACCAGCTGTGTTCATGGACCTTATGAACCGAGTGTGTGGACCATACCTTGACAAGTTTGTCATTGTTTTCATTGATGACATACTTATTTACTCAAAGAATGACCAAGAACACGGTGAACATTTGAGAAAGGTGTTAGAAGTATTGAGGAAGGAAGAATTGTATGCCAAGTTTTTAAAGTGTGCATTTTGGTTGGAAGAAGTTCAATTCCTCGGTCACATAGTGAACAAAGAAGGTATTAAGGTGGATCCGGCAAAGATAGAAACTGTTGAAAAGTGGGAAACCCCGAAAACTCCAAAACCCATACGCCAGTTTTTAGGACTAGCTGGTTACTACAGAAGGTTCATCCAAGACTTTTCCAGAATAGGAAAACCCTTGACTGCATTAACGCATAAAGGGAAGAAATTTGAATGGAATGATGAACAAGAGAAAGCGTTTCAGTTATTGAAGAAAAAGCTAACTACAGCACCTATATTGTCATTGCCTGAAGGGAATGATGATTTTGTGATTTATTGTGACGCATCAAAGCAAGGTCTCGGTTGTGTATTAATGCAACGAACGAAGGTGATTGCTTATGCGTCTAGACAATTAAAGATTCACGAACAAAATTATACGACGCATGATTTGGAATTAGGCGCGGTTGTTTTTGCATTAAAGACTTGGAGGCACTACTTATATGGGGTCAAAAGTATTATATATACCGACCACAAAAGTCTTCAACACATATTTAATCAGAAACAATTGAATATGAGGCAGCGTAGGTGGATTGAATTATTGAATGATTACGACTTTGAGATTCGTTACCACCCGGGGAAGGCAAATGTGGTAGCCGATGCCTTGTGCAGGAAGGACAGAGAACCCATTCGAGTAAAATCTATGAATATAATGATTCATAATAACCTTACTACTCAAATAAAGGAGGCGCAACAAGGAGTTTTAAAAGAGGGAAATTTAAAGGATGAAATACCCAAAGGATCGGAGAAACATCTTAATATTCGGGAAGACGGAACCCGGTATAGGGCTGAAAGGATTTGGGTACCAAAATTTGGAGATATGAGAGAAATGGTACTTAGAGAAGCTCATAAAACCAGATACTCAATACATCCTGGAACGGGGAAGATGTACAAGGATCTCAGGAAATATTTTTGGTGGCCGGGTATGAAAGCCGATGTTGCTAAATACGTAGGAGAATGTTTGACGTGTTCTAAGGTCAAAGCTGAGCATCAGAAACCATCAGGTCTACTTCAACAACCCGAAATCCCGGAATGGAAATGGGAAAACATTACCATGGATTTCATCACTAAATTGCCAAGGACTGCAAGTGGTTTTGATACTATTTGGGTAATAGTTGATCGTCTCACCAAATCAGCACACTTCCTGCCAATAAGAGAAGATGACAAGATGGAGAAGTTAGCACGACTGTATTTGAAGGAAGTCGTCTCCAGACATGGAATACCAATCTCTATTATCTCTGATAGGGATGGCAGATTTATTTCAAGATTCTGGCAGACATTACAGCAAGCATTAGGAACTCGTCTAGACATGAGTACTGCCTATCATCCACAAACTGATGGGCAGAGTGAAAGGACGATACAAACGCTTGAAGACATGCTACGAGCATGTGTTATTGATTTCGGAAACAGTTGGGATCGACATCTACCATTAGCAGAATTTTCCTACAACAACAGCTACCATTCAAGCATTGAGATGGCGCCGTTTGAAGCACTTTATGGTAGAAAGTGCAGGTCTCCGATTTGTTGGAGTGAAGTGGGGGATAGACAGATTACGGGTCCGGAGATTATACAAGAAACTACCGAGAAGATCATCCAAATTCAACAACGGTTGAAAACCGCCCAAAGTCGACAAAAAAGCTACGCTGACATTAAAAGAAAAGATATAGAATTTGAAATTGGAGAGATGGTCATGCTTAAAGTTGCACCTTGGAAAGGCGTTGTTCAATTTGGTAAACGAGGGAAATTAAATCCAAGGTATATTGGACCATTCAAGACTATTGATCGTGTCGGACCAGTAGCTTAACGACTTGAGTTACCTCAACAACTCGCGGCTGTACATAACACTTTCCACGTCTCGAATTTGAAGAAATGTTTTGCTAAAGAAGATCTCACTATTCCTTTAGATGAAATCCAAATCAACGAAAAACTCCAATTCATCGAAGAACCCGTCGAAATAATGGATCGTGAGGTTAAAAGACTTAAGCAAAACAAGATACCAATTGTTAAGGTTCGATGGAATGCTCGTAGAGGACCCGAGTTCACCTGGGAGCGTGAAGATCAGATGAAGAAGAAATACCCGCATCTATTTCCAGAAGATTCGTCAACACCTTCAACAGCTTAAAATTTCGGGACGAAATTTATTTAACGGGTAGGTACTGTAGTGACCCGAACTTTTCCATGTTTATATATATTAATTGAGATTGATATTTACATGATTAAATGTTTCCAACATGTTAAGCAATCAAACTTGTTAAGACTTGATTAATTGAAATATGTTTCATATAGACAATTGACCACCCAAGTTGACCGGCTATTCACGAACGTTAAAACTTGTAAAAACGACATGACGATATATATATGGATATACATATGGTTAACATGAGATTATGATAAGTAAGTATCTCCATAAGTATATTAACAATGAGTTATATACATATAAACAAGACTACTAACTTAAGGATTTCGAAACGAGACATATATGTAACGATTATCGTTGTAACGACATTTAAATGTATATATATCATATTAAGATATATTAATATATCATAATATCATGATAATATAATAATTTAACATCTCATTAGATATAATAAACAATGGGTTAACAACATTAATTGAGATCGTTAACTTAAAGGTTTCAAAACAACACTTACATGTAACGACTAACGATGACTTAACGACTCAGTTAAAATGTATATACATGTATTGCATTTAGATGTATTAAAATACTTTTGGAAGACTTCAAGACATATATCAAAACACTCATACTTAACGAAAATGGTTACAGTTACTTTTCCATTCTTTTCTTTCATCAAGAATTCTAGTCGTATTCTTACCCGTATTATACACAGCTTCAAAACGTACTTACTATGAGTATATACCAATAGGAACTAGCATGGGATTCCACTCTTGATTATGTCATGTATGACTAATCAATTTTAACTTCTACCATGAGCTAGTCAACTAACTAGAACTCCTTTTAACCCCACTCACCACTCACCACTCACCAATTACCACTCATCATTCACTCCATTTCACTTCCAATTCTCTTTCTAATTCTCTCTCAACACACACACACACACACTATTATGAACGTATTTTTCCAGTAGTTAATCATCATCTTCATCAAAAATCACTTCAATAATCAAGCTATAATCATCATAGGAAGAACACTTCAAGAACACTTCAAAAATCCCTTCAAGTTTACTAATTTACTTCCAAGCTTTCTAATCCATTCCAAGTAATCATCTAAGATCAAGAAACCTTAGTTATATACAGTAGGTTATCTTTCTTATTCAAGGTAATATTCATATTCAAACTTTGATTCAATTTCTATAACTATAAACTATCTTAATTCGAGTAAAAATCTTACTTGAACTTGTTTTTGTGTCATGATCCTACTTCAAGAACTTTCAAGTCATCCAAGATCCTTTGAAGCTAGATCATTTCTTGTCACTTCCAGTAGGTTTACCTACTAAACTTGAGGTAGTAATGATGTTCATAACATCATTCGATTCATATATATAAAACTATCTTATTCGAAGGTTTAAACTCGTAATCATTAGAACATAGTTTAGTTAATTCTAAACTTGTTCGCAAACAAAAGTTAATCCTTCTAACTTGACTTTTAATATTAACTACACACATGTTCTATATCTATATGATATGATAACTTAATGATTTAAAACCTGGAAACACGAAAAACACCGTAAAACCGGATTTACGCCGTCGTAGTAACACCGCGGGCTGTTTTGGGTTAGTTAATTAAAAACTATGATAAACTTTGATTTAAAAGTTGTTATTCTGAGAAAATGATTTTTATTATGAACATGAAACTATATCCAAAAATTATGGTTAAACTCAAAGTGGAAGTATGTTTTCTAAAATGGTCATCTAGACGTCGTTCTTTCGACTGAAATGACTACCTTTACAAAAACGACTTGTAACTTATTTTTCCGACTATAAACCTATACTTTTTCTGTTTGGATTCATAAAATAGAGTTCAATATGAAACCATATCAATTTGATTCACTCAAAACGGATTTAAAATGAAGAAGTTATGGGTAAAACAAGATTGGATAATTTTTCTCATTTTAGCTACGTGAAAATTGGTAACAAATCTATTCCAACCATAACTTAATCAACTTGTATTGTATATTATGTAATCTTGAGATACCATAGACACGTATACAATGTTTCGACCTATCATGTCGACACATCTATATATATTTCGGAACAACCATAGACACTCTATATGTGAATGTTGGAGTTAGCTATACAGGGTTGAGGTTGATTCCAAAATATATATAGTTTGAGTTGTGATCAATACTGAGATACGTATACACTGGGTCGTGGATTGATTCAAGATAATATTTATCGATTTATTTCTGTACATCTAACTGTGGACAACTAGTTGTAGGTTACTAACGAGGACAGCTGACTTAATAAACTTAAAACATCAAAATATATTAAAAGTGTTGTAAATATATTTTGAACAATATTTGATATATATGTATATATTGTTATAGGTTCGTGAATCAACCAGTGGCCAAGTCTTACTTCCCGACGAAGTAAAAATCTGTGAAAGTGAGTTATAGTCCCACTTTTAAAATCTAATATTTTGGGATGAGAATACATGCAGGTTTTATAAATGATTTACAAAATAGACACAAGTACGTGAAACTACATTCTATGGTTGAATTATCGAAATCGAATATGCCCCTTTTTATTAAGTCTGGTAATCTAAGAATTAGGGAACAGACACCCTAATTGACGCGAATCCTAAAGATAGATCTATTGGGCCTAACAAACCCCATCCAAAGTACCGGATGCTTTAGTACTTCAAAATTTATATCATATCCGAAGGGTGTCCCGGAATGATGGGGATATTCTTATATATATGCATCTTGTTAATGTCGGTTACCAGGTGTTCACCATATGAATGATTTTTATCTCTATGTATGGGATATGTATTGAAATATGAAATCTTGTGGTCTATTATTACGATTTGATATATATAGGTTAAACCTATAACTCACCAACATTTTTGTTGACGTTTAAAGCATGTTTATTCTCAGGTGAATACTAAGAGCTTCCGCTGTTGCATACTAAAATAAGGACAAGATTTGGAGTCTATGTTTGTATGATATTGTGTAAAAACTGCATTCAAGAAACTGGATATTTTAGATTATCATTATTTGATAATCTACGTAAAGCTTTTTAAACCTTTATTTATGAAATAAAGGTTATGGTTTGTTTTAAAAATGAATGCATTCTTTGAAAAACGTCTCATATAGAGGTCAAAACCTCGCAACGAAATCAATTAATATGTAACGTTTTTAATCAATAAGAACGGGACATTTCAGTAGGTCTCTTAAAATATTGGGTTGTCTATCCATTTTGTGTTTTTATACTGTAAAATAGACAAGAGTTAGATTCATAAAAAAAATACTTATTAATACAAGCAATTTTTACATATATCATAAAGCATAAGCACAATAAATTACATATATTACACCACACGAATACAACTATCTTATTCCAACTCGCTTGTTTCTTCTTCTTCGGTTTTGGTTCGTTTTGCCAAGTTTCTAGGGATATATGATGTTCTCCTAATACGAGCTGTCGTTTTCCACATTGGTTTAGAAAAACCTGGTGGTTTAGAGGTTCCCGGGTCATTGTTACAAGTTAAGGACTTCGGGGGTTGACGATACATATAAAGTTCATCGGGGTTGGAATTAGATTTCTCTATTTTTATGCCCTTTCCCTTATTATTTTCTTTTGCCTTTTTAAATTCAGTTGGGGTAATTTCTATAACATCATCGGAATTCTCGTCGGAATCCGATTCATCGGAGAATTGGTAATCCTCCCAATATTTTGCTTCCTTGGCGGAAACACCATTGACCATAATTAACCTTGGTCGGTTGGTTGAGGATTTTCTTTTACTTAACCGTTTTATTATTTTCCCCACCGGTTGTATTTCTTCATCAGGTTCCGATTCTTCTTCCGGTTCCGATTCTTCTTCCGGTTCCGACTCTTCTTCCGGTTCCTCTTCGGGAACTTGTGAATCAGTCCACGAATCATTCCAATTTACATTTGACTCTTCATTATTATTAGGTGAGTCAATGGGACCCGTTCTAGAGGTAGACATCTATCACATAATATCAAACGCGTTAAGAGATTAATATATCACATAATATTCACATGTTAAAAATATATAGTTTCCAACAAAATTTGTTAAGCAATCATTTTTCAAGTAAACACGGTCGAAGTCCAGACTCACTAATGCATCCTAACAAACTCGATAAGACACACTAATGCAAAATTCTGGTTCTCTAAGACCAACGCTCGGATACCAACTAAAATGTCCCGTTCTTATTGATTAAAAATGTTCCATATTAATTGATTTCGTTGCGAGGTTTTGACCTCTATATGAGACGTTTTTCAAAGACTGCATTCATTTTTAAAACAAGCCATAACCTTTATTTCATAGATAAAGGTTTTAAAAAGCTTTACGTAGATTATCAAATAATGATAATCTAAAATATCCTGTTTACACACGACCATTACATAATGGTTTACAATACAAATATGTTACAACAAAATAAGTTTCTTGAATGCAGTTTTTACACAATAACATACAAGCATGGACTCCAAATCTTGTCCTTATTTAAGTATGCGACAGCGAAAGCTCTTAATAATCACCTGAGAATAAACATGCTTAAAACGTCAACAAAAATGTCGGTGAGTTATAGGTTTAACCTATATATATCAAATCATAATAATAGACCACAAGATGTCATATTTCAATACACATCCCATACATAGAGATAAAAATCATTCATATGGTGAACACCTGGTAACCGACATTAACAAGATGCATATATAAGAATATCCCCATCATTCCGGGACACCCTTCGGATATGATATAAATTTCGAAGTACTAAAGCATCCGGTACTTTAGATGGGGTTTGTCAGGCCCAATAGATCTATCTTTAGGATTCGCGTCAATTAGGGTGTCTGTTCCCTAATTCTTAGATTACCAGACTTAATAAAAAGGGGCATATTCGATTTCGATAATTCAACCATAGAATGTAGTTTCACGTACTTGTGTCTATTTTGTAAATCATTTATAAAACCTGCATGTATTCTCATCCCAAAATATTAGATTTTAAAAGTGGGACTATAACTCACTTTCACAGATTTTTACTTCGTCGGGAAGTAAGACTTGGCCACTGGTTGATTCACGAACCTATAACAATATATACATATATATCAAATATTGTTCAAAATATATTTACAACACTTTTAATATATTTTGATGTTTTAAGTTTATTAAGTCAGCTGTCCTCGTTAGTAACCTACAACTAGTTGTCCACAGTTAGATGTACAGAAATAAATCGATAAATATTATCTTGAATCAATCCACGACCCAGTGTATACGTATCTCAGTATTGATCACAACTCAAACTATATATATTTTGGAATCAACCTCAACCCTGTATAGCTAACTCCAACATTCACATATAGAGTGTCTATGGTTGTTCCGAAATATATATAGATGTGTCGACATGATAGGTCGAAACATTGTATACGTGTCTATGGTATCTCAAGATTACATAATATACAATACAAGTTGATTAAGTTATGGTTGGAATAGATTTGTTACCAATTTTCACGTAGCTAAAATGAGAAAAATTATCCAATCTTGTTTTACCCATAACTTCTTCATTTTAAATCCGTTTTGAGTGAATCAAATTGCTATGGTTTCATATTGAACTCTATTTTATGAATCCAAACAGAAAAAGTATAGGTTTATAGTCGGAAAAATAAGTTACAAGTCGTTTTTGTAAAGGTAGTCATTTCAGTCGAAAGAACGACGTCTAGATGACCATTTTAGAAAACATACTTCCACTTTGAGTTTAACCATAATTTTTGGATATAGTTTCATGTTCATAATAAAAATCATTTTCTCAGAATAACAACTTTTAAATCAAAGTTTATCATAGTTTTTAATTAACTAACCCAAAACAGCCCGCGGTGTTACTACGACGGCGTAAATCCGGTTTTACGGTGTTTTTCGTGTTTCCAGGTTTTAAATCATTAAGTTAGCATATCATATAGATATAGAACATGTGTTTAGTTGATTTTAAAAGTCAAGTTAGAAGGATTAACTTTTGTTTGCGAACAAGTTTAGAATTAACTAAACTATGTTCTAGTGATTACAAGTTTAAACCTTCGAATAAGATAGCTTTATATATATGAATCGAATGATGTTATGACCATCATTACTAACTTAAGTTCCTTGGATAAACCTACTGGAAAAGAGAAAAATGGATCTAGCTTTAACGGATCCTTGGATGGCTCGAAGTTCTTGAAGCAGAATCATGACACGAAAACAAGTTCAAGTAAGATCATCACTTGAAATAAGATTGTTATAGTTATAGAAATTGAACCAAAGTTTGAATATGATTATTACCTTGTATTAGAATGATAACCTACTGTAATAAACAAAGATTTCTTGAGGTTGGATGATCACCTTACAAGATTGGAAGTGAGCTAGCAAACTTGAAAGTATTCTTGATTTTATGTAACTAGAACTTGTAGAATTTATGAAGAACTCTTAGAACTTGAAGATAGAACTTGTGAGAGATCAATTAGATGAAGAAAATTGAAGAATGAAAGTGTTTGTAGGTGTTTTTGGTTGTTGGTGTATGGATTAGATATAAAGGATATGTAATTTTGTTTTCATGTAAATAAGTCATGAATGATTACTCATATTTTTATAATTTTATGAGATATTTCATGCTAGTTGCCAAATGATGGTTCCCACATATGTTAGGTGACTCACATGGGCTGCTAAGAGCTGATCATTGGAGTGTATATACCAATAGTACATACATCTAAAAGCTGTGTATTGTACGAGTACGAATACGGGTGCATACGAGTAGAATTGTTGATGAAACTGAACGAGGATGTAATTGTAAGCATTTTTGTTAAGTAGAAGTATTTTGATAAGTGTATTGAAGTCTTTAAAAAGTGTATAAATACATATTAAAACACTACATGTATATACATTTTAACTGAGTCGTTAAGTCATCATTAGTCGTTACATGTAAGTGTTGTTTTCAAACCTTTAGGTTAATGATCTTGTCAAATGTTGTTAACCCAATATTTATAATATCAAATGAGATTTTAAATTATTATATTATCATGATATTATCATGTATGAATATCTCTTAATATGATATATATATACATTAAATGTCTTTACAACGATAATCGTTACATATATGTCTCGTTTAAAAATCATTAAGTTAGTAGTCTTGTTTTTACATATGTAGTTCATTGTTAATATACTTAATGATATGTTTACTTATCATAGTATCATGTTAACTATATATATATCCATATATATGTCATCATATAGTTTTTACAAGTTTTAACGTTCGTGAATCACCGGTCAACTTGGGTGGTCAATTGTCTATATGAAACATATTTCAATTAATCAAGTCTTAACAAGTTTGATTGCTTAACATGTTGGAAACATTTAATCATGTAAATATCAATCTCAATTAATATATATAAACATGGAAAAGTTCGGGTCACTACAGTACCTACCCGTTAAATAAATTTCGTCCCGAAATTTTAAGCTGTTGAAGGTGTTGACGAATCTTCTGGAAATAGATGTGGGTATTTCTTCTTCATCTAATCTTCACGCTCCTAGGTGAACTCGGGTCCTCTATGAGCATTCCATCGAACCTTAACAATTGGTATCTTGTTTTGCTTAAGTCTTTTAACCACACGATCCATTATTTCGACGGGTTCTTCGATGAATTGAAGTTTTTCGTTGATTTTGATTTCATCTAACGGAATAGTGAGATCTTCTTTATCAAAACATTTCTTCAAATTCGAGACGTGGAAAGTGTTATGTACAGTCGCGAGTTGTTGAGGTAACTCAAGTCGGTAAGCTACTGGTCCGACACGATCACTAATCTTGAATGGTCCAATATACCTTGGATTTAATTTCCCTCATTTACCAAATCGAACAACGCCTTTCCAAGGTGCAACTTTAAGCATGACCATCTCTCCAATTTCAAATTCTATATCTTTTCTTTTAATGTCAGCGTAGCTCTTTTGTCGACTTTGGGCGGTTTTCAACCGTTGTTGAATTTGGATGATCTTCTCGGTAGTTTCTTGTATAATCTCCGGACCCATAATCTGTCTATCCCCCACTTCACTCCAACAAATTGGAGACCTGCACTTTCTACCATAAAGTGCTTCAAACGGCGCCATCTCAATGCTTGAATGGTAGCTGTTGTTGTAGGAAAATTCTGCTAACGGTAGATGTCGATCCGAACTGTTTCCGAAATCAATAACACATGCTCGTAGCATGTCTTCAAGCGTTTGTATCGTCCTTTCGCTCTGCCCATCAGTTTGTGGATGATAGGCAGTACTCATGTCTAGACGAGTTCCTAATGCTTGCTGTAATGTCTGCCAGAATCTTGAAATAAATCTGCCATCCCTATCAGAGATAATAGAGATTGGTATTCCATGTCTGGAGACGACTTCCTTCAAATACAGTCGTGCTAACTTCTCCATCTTGTCGTCTTCTCTTATTGGCAGGAAGTGTGCTGATTTGGTGAGACGATCAACTATTACCCAAATAGTATCAAAACCACTTGCAGTCCTTGGCAATTTAGTGATGAAATCCATGGTAATGTTTTCCCATTTCCATTCCAGGATTTCGGATTGTTGAAGTAGACCTGATGGTTTCTGATGCTCAGCTTTGGCCTTAGAACACGTCAAACATTCTCCTACGTATTTAGCAACATCGGCTTTCATACCCGGCCACCAAAAATGTTTCTTGAGATCCTTGTACATCTTCCCCGTTCCAGGATGTATTGAGTATCTGGTTTTATGAGCTTCTCTAAGTACCATTTCTCTCATATCTCCAAATTTTGGTACCCAAATCCTTTCAGCCCTATACCGGGTTCCGTCTTCCCGAATATTAAGATGCTTCTCCGATCCTTTGGGTATTTCATCCTTTAAATTTCCCTCTTTTAAAATGAAATGTCCCGTTCTTATTGATTAAAAACGTTCCATATTAATTGATTTCGTTGCGAGGTTTTGACCTCTATATGAGACGTTTTTCAAAGACTGCATTCATTTTAAAACAAACCATAACCTTTATTTCATCAATAAAGGTTTAAAAAAACTTTACGTAGATTATCAAATAATGATAATCTAAAATATCCTGTTTACACACGACCATTACATAATGGTTTACAATACAAATATGTTACAACAAAATAAGTTTCTTGAATGCAGTTTTTACACAATATCATACAAGCATGGACTCCAAATCTCGTCCTTATTTAAGTATGCGACAGCGGAAGCTCTTAATAATCACCTGAGAATAAACATGCTTAAAACGTCAACAAAAATGTTGGTGAGTTATAGGTTTAACCTATATATATCAAATCATAATAATAGACCACAAGATTTCATATTTCAATACACATCCCATACATAGAGATAAAAATCATTCATATGGTGAACACCTGGTAACCGACATTAACAAGATGCATATATAAGAATATCCCCATCATTCCGGGACACCCTTCGGATATGATATAAATTTCGAAGTACTAAAGCATCCGGTACTTTGGATGGGGTTTGTTAAGCCCAATAGATCTATCTTTAGGATTCGCGTCAATTAGGGTGTCTGTTCCCTAATTCTTAGATTACCAGACTTAATAACAAGGGGCATATTCGATTTCGATAATTCAACCATAGAATGTAGTTTCACGTACTTGTGTCTATTTTGTAAATCATTTATAAAACCTGCATGTATTCTCATCCCAAAAATATTAGATTTTAAAAGTGGGACTATAACTCACTTTCACAGATTTTTACTTCGTCGGGAAGTAAGACTTGGCCACTGGTTGATTCACGAACCTATAACAATATATACATATATATTAAAGTATGTTCAAAATATATTTACAACACTTTTAATATATTTTGATGTTTTAAGTTTATTAAGTCAGCTGTCCTCGTTAGTAACCTATAACTAGTTGTCCACAGTTAGATGTACAGAAATAAATCGATAAATATTATCTTGAATCAATCCACGACCCAGTGTATACGTATCTCAGTATTGATCACAACTCAAACTATATATATTTTGGAATCAACCTCAACCCTGTATAGCTAACTCCAACATTCACATATAGAGTGTCTATGGTTGTTCCGAAATATATATAGATGTGTCGACATGATAGGTCGAAACATTGTATACGTGTCTATGGTATCTCAAGATTACATAATATACAATACAAGTTGATTAAGTTATGGTTGGAATAGATTTGTTACCAATTTTCACGTAGCTAAAATGAGAAAAATTATCCAATCTTGTTTTACCCATAACTTCTTCATTTTAAATCCGTTTTGAGTGAATCAAATTGCTATGATTTCATATTGAACTCTATTTTATGAATCTAAACAGAAAAAGTATAGGTTTATAGTCGGAAAAATAAGTTACAAGTCGTTTTTGTAAAGGTAGTCATTTCAGTCGAAAGAACGACGTCTAGATGACCATTTTAGAAAACATACTTCCACTTTGAGTTTAACCATAATTTTTGGATATAGTTTCATGTTCATAATAAAAATCATTTTCTCAGAATAACAACTTTTAAATCAAAGTTTATCATAGTTTTTAATTAACTAACCCAAAACAGCCCGCGGTGTTACTACGACGGCGTAAATCCGGTTTTACGGTGTTTTTCGTGTTTCCAGGTTTTAAATCATTAAGTTAGCATATCATATAGATATAGAACATGTGTTTAGTTGATTTTAAAAGTCAAGTTAGAAGGATTAACTTTTGTTTGCGAACAAGTTTAGAATTAACTAAACTATGTTCTAGTGATTACAAGTTTAAACCTTCGAATAAGATAGCTTTATATGTATGAATCGAATGATGTTATGAACATCATTACTACCTTAAGTTCCTTGGATGAACCTACTGGAAAAGAGAAAAATGGATCTAGCTTCAATGGATCCTTGGATGGCTCAAAGTTCTTGAAGCAAAATCATGACACGAAAACAAGTTCAAGTAAGATCATCACTTGAAATAAGATTGTTATAGTTATAGAAATTGAACCAAAGTTTGAATATGATTATTACCTTGTATTAGAATGATAACCTACTGTAAGAAACAAAGATTTCTTGAGGTTGGATGATCACCTTACAAGATTGGAAGTGAGCTAGCAAACTTGAAAGTATTCTTGATTTTATGAAACTAGAACTTTTGGAATTTATGAAGAACACTTAGAACTTGAAGATAGAACTTGAGAGAGTTCAATTAGATGAAGAAAATTGAAGAATGAAAGTGTTTGTAGGTGTTTTTGGTCGTTGGTGTATGGATTAGATATAAAGGATATGTAATTTTGTTTTCATGTAAATAAGTCATGAATGATTACTCATATTTTTGTAATCTTATGAGATATTTCATGCTAGTTGCCAAATGATGGTTCCCACATGTGTTAGGTGACTCACATGGGCTGCTAAGAGCTGATCATTGGAGTGTATATACCAATAGTACATACATCTAAAAGCTGTGTATTGTACGAGTACGAATACGGGTGCATACGAGTAGAATTGTTGATGAAACTGAACGAGAATGTAATTGTAAGCATTTTTGTTAAGTAGAAGTATTTTGATAAGTGTATTGAAGTCTTTCAAAAGTGTATAAATACATATTAAAACACTACATGTATATACATTTTAACTGAGTCGTTAAGTCATCGTTAGTCGTTACATGTAAGTGTTGTTTTGAAACCTTTAGGTTAACGATCTTGTTAAATGTTGTTAACCCAATGTTTATAATAACAAAAGAGATTTTAAATTATTATATTATCATGATATTATGATGTACGAATATCTCTTAATATGATATATATACATTAAATGTCGTTACAACGATAAACGTTACATATATGTCTCGTTTCAAAATCATTAAGTTAGTAGTCTTGTTTTTACATATGTAGTTCATTGTTAATATAATTAATGATATGTTTACTTATCATAATATCATGTTAACTATATATATAACCATATATATGTCATCATATAGTTTTTTTTACAAGTTTTAACGTTCGTGAATCACCGGTCAACTTGGGTGGTCAATTGTCTATATGAAACCTATTTCAATTAATCAAGTCTTAACAAGTTTGATTGCTTAACATGTTGGAAACATTTAATCATGTAAACATCAATCTCAATTAATATATATAAACATGGAAAAGTTCGGGTCACTACAGTACCTACCCGTTAAATAAATTTCGTCCCGAAATTTTAAGCTGTTGAAGGTGTTGACGAATCTTCTGGAAATAGATGCGGGTATTTCTTCTTCATCTGATCTTCACGCTCCCAGGTGAACTCGGGTCCTCTACGAGCATTCCATCGAACCTTAACAATTGGTATCTTGTTTTGCTTAAGTCTTTTAACCTCACGATCCATTATTTCGACGGGTTCTTCGATGAATTGGAGTTTTTCGTTGATTTGGATTTCATCTAACGGAATAGTGAGATCTTCTTTAGCAAAACATTTCTTCAAATTCGAGACGTGGAAAGTGTTATGTACAGCCGCGAGTTGTTGAGGTAACTCAAGTCGGTAAGCTACTGGTCCGACACGATCAATAATCTTGAATGGTCCAATATACCTTGGATTTAATTTCCCTCGTTTACCAAATCGAACAACGCCTTTCCAAGGTGAAACTTTAAGCATGACCATCTCTCCAATTTCAAATTCTATATCTTTTCTTTTAATGTCAGCGTAGCTCTTTTGTCGACTTTGGGCGGTTTTCAACCGTTGTTGAATTTGGATGATCTTCTCGGTAGTTTCTTGTATAATCTCCGGACCCGTAATCTGTCTATCCCCCACCTCACTCCAACAAATTGGAGACCTGCACTTTCTACCATAAAGTGCTTCAAACGGCGCCATCTCAATGCTTGAATGGTAGCTGTTGTTGTAGGAAAATTCTTCTAACGGTAGATGTCGATCCCAACTGTTTCCGAAATCAATAACACATGCTCGTAGCATGTCTTCAAGCGTTTGTATCGTCCTTTCGCTCTGCCCATCAGTTTGTGGATGATAGGCAGTACTCATGTCTAGACGAGTTCCTAATGCTTGCTGTAATGTCTGCCAGAATCTTGAAATAAATCTGCCATCCCTATCAGAGATAATAGAGATTGGTATTCCATGTCTGGAGATGACTTCCTTCAAATACAGTCGTGCTAACTTCTCCATCTTGTCATCTTCTCTTATTGGTAGGAAGTGTGCTGATTTGGTGAGACGATCAACTATTACCCAAATAGTATCAAAACCACTTGCAGTCCTTGGCAATTTAGTGATGAAATCCATGGTAATGTTTTCCCATTTCCATTCCGGGATTTCGGGTTGTTGAAGTAGACCTGATGGTTTCTGATGCTCAGCTTTGACCTTAGAACACGTCAAACATTCTCCTACGTATTTAGCAACATCGGCTTTCATACCCGGCCACCAAAAATGTTTCTTGAGATCCTTGTACATCTTCCCCGTTCCAGGATGTATTGAGTATCTGGTTTTATGAGCTTCTCTAAGTACCATTTCTCTCATATCTCCAAATTTTGGTACCCAAATCCTTTCAGCCCTATACCGGGTTCCGTCTTCCCGAATATTAAGATGCTTCTCCGATCCTTTGGGTATTTCATCCTTTAAATTTCCCTCTTTTAAAACTCCTTGTTGCGCCTCCTTTATTTGAGTAGTAATGTTATTATGAATCATTATATTCATAGATTTTACTCGAATGGGTTCTCTGTCCTTCCTGCTCAAGGCATCGGCTACCACATTTGCCTTCCCCGGGTGGTAACGAATCTCAAAGTCGTAATCATTCAATAATTCAATCCACCTACGCTGCCTCATATTCAGTTGTTTCTGATTAAATATGTGTTGAAGACTTTTGTGGTCGGTATATATAATACTTTTGACCCCATATAAGTAGTGCCTCCAAGTCTTTAATGCAAAAACAACCGCGCCTAATTCCAAATCATGCGTCGTATAATTTTGTTCGTGAATCTTCAATTGTCTAGACGCATAAGCAATCACCTTCGTTCGTTGCATTAATACACAACCGAGACCTTGCTTTGATGCATCACAATAAATCACAAAATCATCATTCCCTTCAGGCAATGACAATATAGGTGCCGTAGTTAGCTTTTTCTTCAATAACTGAAACGCTTTCTCTTGTTCATCATCCCATTCAAATTTCTTCCCTTTATGCGTTAATGCAGTCAAGGGTTTTGCTATTCTGGAAAAGTCTTGGATGAACCTTCTGTAGTAACCAGCTAGTCCTAAAAATTGGCGTATGTGTTTCGGAGTTTTCGGGGTTTCCCACTTTTCAACAGTTTCTATCTTTGCCGGATCCACCTTAATACCTTCTTTGTTCACTATGTGACCGAGGAATTGAACTTCTTCCAACCAAAATGCACACTTTGAAAACTTAGCGTACAATTCTTCCTTCCTCAATACTTCTAACACCTTTCTCAAATGTTCACCGTGTTCTTGGTCATTCTTTGAGTAAATAAGTATGTCATCAATGAAAACAATGACAAACTTGTCAAGGTATGGTCCACACACTCGGTTCATAAGGTCCATGAACACAGCTGGTGCATTAGTTAAACCAAACGGCATGACCATAAACTCGTAATGACCGTAACGTGTTCTGAAAGCAGTCTTTGGAATATCATCTTCTTTCACCCGCATTTGATGATACCCGGAACGTAAGTCAATCTTTGAATAAACAGACGAGCCTTGTAGTTGATCAAATAAGTCATCGATTCTCGGTAGTGGGTAGCGGTTCTTGATGGTAAGTTTGTTCAACTCTCGGTAGTCGATACACAACCTGAATGTACCATCTTTCTTCTTGACAAACAAAACAGGAGCTCCCCACGGTGATGTGCTTGGTCGAATGAAACCACGCTCTAAAAGTTCTTGTAATTGGCTTTGCAGTTCTTTCATCTCGCTGGGTGCGAGTCTGTAAGGAGCACGAGCTATTGGTGCAGCTCCTGGTACAAGATCTATTTGAAATTCAACGGATCGATGTGGGGGTAATCCCGGTAATTCTTTCGGAAATACATCGGGAAATTCTTTAGCAATGGGAACATCATTGATGCTCTTTTCTTCAGTTTGTACTTTCTCGACGTGTGCTAGAACAGCATAGCAACCTTTTCTTATTAGTTTTTGTGCCTTCAAATTACTAATAAGATGTAGCTTCGTGTTGCCCTTTTCTCCGTACACCATTAAGGGTTTTCCTTTTTCTCGTATAATGCGAATTGCATTTTTGTAACAAACGATCTCCGCTTTCACTTCTTTCAACCAGTCCATACCGATTATCACATCAAAACTCCCTAACTCTACTGGTATCAAATCAATCTTAAATGTTTCGCTAACCAGTTTAATTTCTCGATTCCGACATATATTATCTGCTGAAATTAATTTACCATTTGCTAATTCGAGTAAAAATTTACTATCCAAAGGCGTCAATGGACAACTTAATTTAGCACAAAAATCTCTACTCATATAGCTTCTATCCGCACCCGAATCAAATAAAACGTAAGCAGATTTATTGTCAATAAGAAACGTACCCGTAACAAGCTCCGGGTCTTCCTGTGCCTCTACCGCATTAATATTGAAAACTCTTCCACGGCCTTGTCCATTCGTGTTCTCCTGGTTCGGGCAATTTCTAATAATGTGGCCTGGTTTTCCACATTTATAACAAACTACATTGGCATAACTTGCTCCGACACTACTTGCTCCGCCATTACTCGTTCCGACACCATTTGTTCCTTTCGTTCTATTAACCCCTGGTCCGTAGACCTCACACTTCGCCGCGCTATGACCATTTCTTTTACACTTGTTGCAAAATTTGGTGCAGAACCCCGAGTGATTCTTTTCACACCTTTGGCATAGCTGCTTCTGATTGTTGTTGTTGTTGCGGTTATTATTGTTGTTGGGATGATTGTTGTAGTTGCTGTTGTTGTTGTTGTTGGGCCGTTTGTTGTAGTTGCGATTGTTGGGATAATTGTTGCGATTATTGTTGTAATTGCTGTTGTTGTTGTATTGGTGATTCTTATCACCGTTTTCCTCCCACTTTCTTTTGACTTGCTTCACATTGGCCTCTTCAGCAGTCTGTTCTTTAATTCTTTCTTCAATCTGGTTCACTAGTTTGTGAGCCATTCTACATGCCTGTTGTATGGAGGCGGGCTCGTGTGAACTTATATCTTCTTGGATTCTTTCCGGTAATCCTTTCACAAACGCGTCGATCTTCTCTTCCTCATCTTCGAATGCTCCCGGACACAATAGGCACAATTCTGTGAATCGTCTTTCGTACGTGGTAATATCAAATCCTTGGGTTCGTAACCCTCTAAGTTCTGTCTTGAGCTTATTGACCTCGGTTCTGGGACGGTACTTCTCGTTCATCAAGTGCTTGAATGCTGACCACGGTAGTGCGTACGCATCATCTTGTCCCACTTGCTCTAGATAGGTATTCCACCATGTTAACGCAGAACCTGTGAAGGTATGCGTAGCGTACTTCACTTTGTCCTCTTCAGTACACTTACTTATGGCAAACACCGATTCAACCTTCTCGGTCCACCGTTTCAATCCGATCGGTCCTTCGGTTCCATCAAATTCCAAAGGTTTGCAGGCAGTGAATTCTTTGTAGGTGCATCCTACACGATTTCCTGTACTGCTAGATCCAAGGTTATTGTTGGTATGTAGCGCAGCCTGTACTGCGGCTATGTTTGAAGCTAGAAAAGTACGGAATTCCTCTTCATTCATATTCACGGTGTGTCGAGTAGTCGGTGCCATTTCCTTCAAAATAGTTAAATGGAACAAGTTAATCATACAGAATATTAAGAGTAGTTAATAGTATTTCGTAGCATAATATGAACTCATTTATAAAAGCTTTTTCTTCATATTAGCGTTTTATAAGTTTAAATTCGGGTAGTACCTACCCGTTAAGTTCATACTTAGTAGCTAATATACAATTCAACTACTACAATTCTATATGAAAAACTGATTATAATAATATTTCGCGTTCAAACTTTTATACAATATTTTACAAACTTACAATACCGCTTATTTTACATAATGCATGAAATATAGCACACAATAACTTTGATACAAGATAGTTGTGAAGACAATTCTAGCTAGTACACAAGTCGTTCAGCAAAGGCAATAAATACACGTAATTCATACGTCCAGAAACAAGTCATGCATTCTGGTTTTACTAGGACTACTTCCCATCCTTGGTCTTGTGCAACATAACCGTTATGGCCGTTGATAAGACAGCGTGTTGTAACGTCATCAAAGGGACGAGGGTTACGTAATGTCCAACAGTCCCGTAATAATCTAAAAACCTCATTTCTTACCCCAATTACCGACTCCGTCACTTGTGGAAACGTTTTGTTTAATAGTTGTAGCCCGATGTTCTTATTCTCACTTTGGTGAGAAGCGAACATTACTAATCCGTAAGCATAACATGCTTCTTTATGTTGCATGTTAGCCGCTTTTTCTAAATCACGAAGTCCAATATTCGGATATATTGAGTCAAAATAATTTCTTAACCCGTTGCGTAAAATAGCATTTGGGTTCCCCGCAATATATGCGTCAAAGTAAACACATCGTAACTTATGGGTTTCCCAATGTGATATCCCCCATCTTTCAAACGAAAGTCTCTTATAAACCAAGACATTCTTGGAACGTTCTTCGAATGTCTTACAAACTGATCTCGCCTTAAATAGTTGTGCCGAAGAATTCTGGCCGACTCTAGACAAGATTTCATCAATCATGTCTCCGGGTAGGTCTCTTAAAATATTGGGTTGTCTATCCATTTTGTGTTTTTAAACTGTAAAATAGACAAGAGTTAGTTTCATAAAAAAAAATACTTATTAATACAAGCAATTTTTACATATATCATAAAGCATAAGAACACTATATTACATATATTACACCACACGAATACAACTATCTTATTCTGACTCGCTCGTTTCTTCTTCTTCGGTTTTGGTTCGTTTTGCCAAGTTTCTAGGGATATATGATGTTCCCCTAATACGAGCCGTTGTTGTCCACATTGGTTTAGAAAAGCCTGGTGGTTTAGAGGTTCCCGGGTCATTGTTACAACTTAAGGATTTCGGGGGTTGACGATACATATAAAGTTCATCGGGGTTGGAATTAGATTTCTCTATTTTTATGCCCTTTCCCTTATTATTTTCTTTTGCCTTTTTAAATTCAGTTGGGGTAATTTCTATAACATCATCGGAATTCTCGTCGGAATCCGATTCATCGGAGAATTGGTAATCCTCCCAATATTTTGCTTCCTTGGCGGAAACACCATTGACCATAATTAACTTTGGTCGGTTGGTTGAGGATTTTCTTTTACTTAACCGTTTTATTATTTCCCCCACCGGTTCTATTTCTTCATCCGGTTCCGATTCTTCTTCCGGTTCCGATTCTTCTTCCGGTTCCGACTCTTCTTCCGGTTCCTTTTCGGGAACTTGTGAATCAGTCCACAAATCATTCCAATTTACATTTGACTCTTCATTATTATTAGGTGAGTCAATGGGACTTGTTCTAGAGGTAGACATCTATCACATAATATCAAACACGTTAAGAGATTAATATATCACATAATATTCATATGTTAAAAATATATAGTTTCCAACAAAATTTGTTAAGCAATCATTTTTCAAGTAAACACGGTCGAAGTCCAGACTCACTAATGCATCCTAACAAACTCGATAAGACACACTAATGAAAAATTCTGGTTCTCTAAGACCAACGCTCGGATACCAACTGAAATGTCCCGTTCTTATTGATTAAAAACGTTCCATATTAATTGATTTCGTTGCGAGGTTTTGACCTCTATATGAGACGTTTTTCAAAGACTGCATTCATTTTAAAACAAACCATAACCTTTATTTCATCAATAAAGGTTTAAAAAAACTTTACGTAGATTATCAAATAATGATAATCTAAAATATCCTGTTTACACACGACCATTACATAATGGTTTACAATACAAATATGTTACAACAAAATAAGTTTCTTGAATGCAGTTTTTACACAATATCATACAAGCATGGACTCCAAATCTCGTCCTTATTTAAGTATGCGACAGCGGAAGCTCTTAATAATCACCTGAGAATAAACATGCTTAAAACGTCAACAAAAATGTTGGTGAGTTATAGGTTTAACCTATATATATCAAATCATAATAATAGACCACAAGATTTCATATTTCAATACACATCCCATACATAGAGATAAAAATCATTCATATGGTGAACACCTGGTAACCGACATTAACAAGATGCATATATAAGAATATCCCCATCATTCCGGGACACCCTTCGGATATGATATAAATTTCGAAGTACTAAAGCATCCGGTACTTTGGATGGGGTTTGTTAAGCCCAATAGATCTATCTTTAGGATTCGCGTCAATTAGGGTGTCTGTTCCCTAATTCTTAGATTACCAGACTTAATAACAAGGGGCATATTCGATTTCGATAATTCAACCATAGAATGTAGTTTCACGTACTTGTGTCTATTTTGTAAATCATTTATAAAACCTGCATGTATTCTCATCCCAAAAATATTAGATTTTAAAAGTGGGACTATAACTCACTTTCACAGATTTTTACTTCGTCGGGAAGTAAGACTTGGCCACTGGTTGATTCACGAACCTATAACAATATATACATATATATTAAAGTATGTTCAAAATATATTTACAACACTTTTAATATATTTTGATGTTTTAAGTTTATTAAGTCAGCTGTCCTCGTTAGTAACCTATAACTAGTTGTCCACAGTTAGATGTACAGAAATAAATCGATAAATATTATCTTGAATCAATCCACGACCCAGTGTATACGTATCTCAGTATTGATCACAACTCAAACTATATATATTTTGGAATCAACCTCAACCCTGTATAGCTAACTCCAACATTCACATATAGAGTGTCTATGGTTGTTCCGAAATATATATAGATGTGTCGACATGATAGGTCGAAACATTGTATACGTGTCTATGGTATCTCAAGATTACATAATATACAATACAAGTTGATTAAGTTATGGTTGGAATAGATTTGTTACCAATTTTCACGTAGCTAAAATGAGAAAAATTATCCAATCTTGTTTTACCCATAACTTCTTCATTTTAAATCCGTTTTGAGTGAATCAAATTGCTATGATTTCATATTGAACTCTATTTTATGAATCTAAACAGAAAAAGTATAGGTTTATAGTCGGAAAAATAAGTTACAAGTCGTTTTTGTAAAGGTAGTCATTTCAGTCGAAAGAACGACGTCTAGATGACCATTTTAGAAAACATACTTCCACTTTGAGTTTAACCATAATTTTTGGATATAGTTTCATGTTCATAATAAAAATCATTTTCTCAGAATAACAACTTTTAAATCAAAGTTTATCATAGTTTTTAATTAACTAACCCAAAACAGCCCGCGGTGTTACTACGACGGCGTAAATCCGGTTTTACGGTGTTTTTCGTGTTTCCAGGTTTTAAATCATTAAGTTAGCATATCATATAGATATAGAACATGTGTTTAGTTGATTTTAAAAGTCAAGTTAGAAGGATTAACTTTTGTTTGCGAACAAGTTTAGAATTAACTAAACTATGTTCTAGTGATTACAAGTTTAAACCTTCGAATAAGATAGCTTTATATGTATGAATCGAATGATGTTATGAACATCATTACTACCTTAAGTTCCTTGGATGAACCTACTGGAAAAGAGAAAAATGGATCTAGCTTCAATGGATCCTTGGATGGCTCAAAGTTCTTGAAGCAAAATCATGACACGAAAACAAGTTCAAGTAAGATCATCACTTGAAATAAGATTGTTATAGTTATAGAAATTGAACCAAAGTTTGAATATGATTATTACCTTGTATTAGAATGATAACCTACTGTAAGAAACAAAGATTTCTTGAGGTTGGATGATCACCTTACAAGATTGGAAGTGAGCTAGCAAACTTGAAAGTATTCTTGATTTTATGAAACTAGAACTTTTGGAATTTATGAAGAACACTTAGAACTTGAAGATAGAACTTGAGAGAGTTCAATTAGATGAAGAAAATTGAAGAATGAAAGTGTTTGTAGGTGTTTTTGGTCGTTGGTGTATGGATTAGATATAAAGGATATGTAATTTTGTTTTCATGTAAATAAGTCATGAATGATTACTCATATTTTTGTAATCTTATGAGATATTTCATGCTAGTTGCCAAATGATGGTTCCCACATGTGTTAGGTGACTCACATGGGCTGCTAAGAGCTGATCATTGGAGTGTATATACCAATAGTACATACATCTAAAAGCTGTGTATTGTACGAGTACGAATACGGGTGCATACGAGTAGAATTGTTGATGAAACTGAACGAGAATGTAATTGTAAGCATTTTTGTTAAGTAGAAGTATTTTGATAAGTGTATTGAAGTCTTTCAAAAGTGTATAAATACATATTAAAACACTACATGTATATACATTTTAACTGAGTCGTTAAGTCATCGTTAGTCGTTACATGTAAGTGTTGTTTTGAAACCTTTAGGTTAACGATCTTGTTAAATGTTGTTAACCCAATGTTTATAATAACAAAAGAGATTTTAAATTATTATATTATCATGATATTATGATGTACGAATATCTCTTAATATGATATATATACATTAAATGTCGTTACAACGATAAACGTTACATATATGTCTCGTTTCAAAATCATTAAGTTAGTAGTCTTGTTTTTACATATGTAGTTCATTGTTAATATAATTAATGATATGTTTACTTATCATAATATCATGTTAACTATATATATAACCATATATATGTCATCATATAGTTTTTTTTACAAGTTTTAACGTTCGTGAATCACCGGTCAACTTGGGTGGTCAATTGTCTATATGAAACCTATTTCAATTAATCAAGTCTTAACAAGTTTGATTGCTTAACATGTTGGAAACATTTAATCATGTAAACATCAATCTCAATTAATATATATAAACATGGAAAAGTTCGGGTCACTACATAAAACTCCTTGTTTGCCTCCTTTATTTGAGTAGTAAGGTTATTATGAATCATTATATTCATAGATTTTACTCGAATGGGTTCTCTGTCCTTCCTGCTCAAGGCATCGGCTACCACATTTGCCTTCCCCGGGTGGTAACGAATCTAAAAGTCGTAATTATTCAATAATTCAATCCACTTACGCTGCCTCATATTCAGTTGTTTCTGATTAAATATGTGTTGAAGACTTTTGTGGTCGGTATATATAATACTTTTGACCCCATATAAGTAGTGCCTCCAAGTCTTTAATGCAAAAACAACCGCGCCTAATTCCAAATCATGCGTCGTATAATTTTGTTCGTGAATCTTCAATTGTCTAGACGCATAAGCAATCACCTTCGTTCGTTGCATTAATACACAACCGAGACCTTGCTTTGATGCGTCACAATAAATCACAAAATCATCATTCCCTTCAGGCAATGACAATATAGGTGCCGTAGTTAGCTTTTTCTTCAATAACTGAAACGCTTTCTCTTGTTCATCATTCCATTCAAATTTCTTCCCTTTATGCGTTAATGCAGTCAAGGGTTTTGCTATTCTGGAAAAGTCTTGGATGAACCTTCTGTAGTAACCAGCTAGTCCTAAAAACTGGCGTATGTGTTTCGGAGTTTTCGGGGTTTCCCACTTTTCAACAGTTTCTATCTTTGCCGGATCCACCTTAATACCTTCTTTGTTCACTATGTGACCGAGGAATTGAACTTCTTCCAACCAAAATGCATACTTTGAAAACTTAGCGTACAATTCTTCCTTCCTCAATACTTCTAACACCTTTCTCAAATGTTCACCGTGTTCTTGGTCATTCTTTGAGTAAATAAGTATGTCATCAATGAAAACAATGACAAACTTGTCAAGGTATGGTCCACACACTCGGTTCATAAGGTCCATGAACACAGCTGGTGCATTAGTTAAACCAAACGGCATGACCATAAACTCGTAATGACCGTAACGTGTTCTGAAAGCAGTCTTTGGAATATCATCTTCTTTCACCCGCATTTGATGATACCCGGAACGTATGTCAATCTTTGAATAAACAGACGAGCCTTGTAGTTGATCAAATAAGTCGTCGATTCTCGGTAGTGGGTAGCGGTTCTTGATGGTAAGTTTGTTCAACTCTCGGTAGTCGATACACAACCTGAATGTACCATCTTTCTTCTTGACAAACAAAACAGGAGCTCCCCACGGTGATGTGCTTGGTCGAATGAAACCACGCTCTAAAAGTTCTTGTAATTGGCTTTGCAGTTCTTTCATCTCGCTGGGTGCGAGTCTGTAAGGAGCACGAGCTATTGGTGCAGCTCCTGGTACAAGATCTATTTGAAATTCAACGGATCGATGTGGGGGTAATCCCGGTAATTCTTTCGGAAATACATCGGGAAATTCTTTTGCAATGGGAACATCATTGATGCTCTTTTCTTCCGTTTGTACTTTCTCGACGTGTGCTAGAACAGCATAGCAACCTTTTCTTATTAGTTTTTGTGCCTTCAAATTACTAATAAGATGTAGCTTCGTGTTGCCCTTTTCTCCGTACACCATTAAGGGTTTTCCTTTTTCTCGTATAATGCGAATTGCATTTTTGTAACAAACGATCTCTGCTTTCACTTCTTTCAACCAGTCCATACTGATTATCACATCAAAACTCCCTAACTCTACTGGTATCAAATCAATCTTAAATGTTTCGCTAACCGGTTTAATTTCTCGATTCCGACATATATTATCTGCTGAAATTAATTTACCATTTGCTAATTCGAGTAAAAATTTACTATCCAAAGGCGTCAATGGACAACTTAATTTAGCACAAAAATCTCTACTCATATAGCTTCTATCTGCACCCGAATCAAATAAAACGTAAGCAGATTTATTGTCAATAAGAAACGTACCCGTAACAAGCTCCGGGTCTTCCTGTGCCTCTGCCGCATTAATATTGAAAACTCTTCCGCGGCCTTGTCCATTCGTGTTCTCCTGGTTCGGGCAATTTCTAATAATGTGGCCCGGTTTTCCACATTTATAACAAATTACATTGGCATAACTTGCTCCGACACTACTTGCTCCTCCATTACTCGTTCCGACACAATTTGTTCCTTTCGTTCTATTAACCCCTGGTCCGTAGACCTCACACTTCGCCGCGCTATGACCATTTCTTTTACACTTGTTGCAAAATTTGGTGCAGAACCCCGAGTGATACTTTTCACACCTTTGGCATAGCTGCTTCTGATTGTTGTTATTGTTGCGGTTATTATTGTTGTTGGGATGATTGTTGTAGTTGCTGTTGTTGTTGTTGTTGTTGTTGTTGGGCCGTTTGTTGTAGTTGCGATTGATGTTGCGATTGTTGGGATAATTTTTGCGATTATTGTTGTAATTGCTGTTGTTGTTGTATTGGTGATTCTTATCACCGTTTTCCTCCCACTTTCTTTTGACTTGCTTCACATTGGCCTCTTCAGCAGTCTGTTCTTTAATTCTTTCTTCAATCTGGTTCACTAGTTTGTGAGCCATTCTACATGCCTGTTGTATGGAGGCGGGCTCGTGAGAACTTATATCTTCTTGGATTCTTTCCGGTAATCCTTTCACAAACGCGTCGATCTTCTCTTCCTCATCTTCGAATGCTCCCGGACACAATAGGCACAATTCTGTGAATCGTCTTTCGTACGTGGTAATATCAAATCCTTGGGTTCGTAACCCTCTAAGTTCTGTCTTGAGCTTATTGACATCGGTTCTGGGACGGTATTTCTCGTTCATCAAGTGCTTGAATGCTGACCACGGTAGTGCGTACGCATCGTCTTGTCCCACTTGCTCTAGATAGGTATTCCACCATGTTAACGCAGAACCTGTGAAGGTATGCGTAGCGTACTTCACTTTGTCCTCTTCAGTACACTTACTTATGGCAAACACCGATTCGACCTTCTCGGTCCACCATTTCAATCCGATCGGTCCTTCGGTTCCATCAAATTCCAAAGGTTTGCAGGCAGTGAATTCTTTGTAGGTGCATCCTACACGATTTCCTGTACTGCTAGATCCAAGGTTATTGTTGGTATGTAGCTCACCCTGTACTGCGGCTATGTTTGAAGCTAGAAAAGTACGGAATTCCTCTTCATTCATATTCACGGTGTGTCGAGTAGTCGGTGCCATTTCCTTCAAAATAGTCAAATGGAACAAGTTAATCATACAGAATATTAAGAGTAGTTAATAGTATTTCGTAGCATAATATGAACTCATTTATAAAAGCTTTTTCTTTATATTAGCGTTTTATAAGTTTAAATTCGGCTAGTACCTACCCGTTAAGTTCATACTTAGTAGCTAATATACAATTCAACTACTACAATTCTATATGAAAAACTGATTATAATAATATTTCGCGTTCAAACTTTTACACAATATTTTACAAACTTACAATACCGCTTATTTTACATATAGCATGAAATATAGCACACAATAAATTTGATACAAGATGGTTATGAAGATAATTCTAGCTAGTACACAAGTCGTTCAGCAAAGGCAATAAAGACATGTAATTCATACGTCCAGAAACAAGTCATGCATTCTGGTTTTACTAGGATTACTTCCCATCCTTGGTCTTGTGGAACATAACCGTTATGGCCGTTGATAAGACATCGTGTTGTAACGTCGTCAAAGGGACGAGGGTTACGTAATGTCCAACAGTCCCGTAACAATCTAAAAACCTCATTTCTTACCCCAATTACCGACTCCGTCACTTGTGGGAACGTTTTGTTTAATAGTTGTAGCCCGATGTTCTTGTTCTCACTTTGGTGAGAAGCGAACATTACTAATCCGTAAGCATAACATGCTTCTATATGTTGCATGTTAGCCACTTTTTCTAAATCACGAAGTCCAATATTCGGATATATTGAGTCAAAATAATTTCTTAACCCATTGCGTAAAATAGCATTTGGGTTCCCCGCAATATATGCGTCAAAGTAAACACATCGTAACTTATGGATTTCCCAATGTGATATCCCCCATCTTTCGAACGAAAGCCTTTTATAAACCAAGGCATTCTTGGAACGTTCTTCGAATGTCTTACAAACTGATCTCGCCTTAAATAGTTGTGCCGAAGAATTCTGACCGACTCTAGACAAGATTTCATCAATCATGTCTCCGGGTAGGTCTCTTAAAATATTGGGTTGTCTATCCATTTTGTGTTTTTATACTGTAAAATAGACAAGAGTTAGATTCATAAAAAAAAATACTTATTAATACAAGCAATTTTTACATATATCATAAAGCATAAGCACACTATATTACATATATTACACCACACGAATACAACTATCTTATTCCGACTCGCTTGTTTTTTCTTCTTCGGTTTTGGTTCGTTTTACCAAGTTTCTAGGGATATATGATGTTCCACTAATACGAGCCGTCGTTTTCCACATTGGTTTAGAAAAACCTGGTGGTTTAGAGGTTCCCGGGTCATTGTTACAACTTAAGGACTTCGGGGGTTGACGATACATATAAAGTTCATCGGGGTTGGAATTAGATTTCTCTATTTTTATGCCCTTTCCTTTATTATTTTCTTTTGCCTTTTTAAATTCAGTTGGGGTAATTTCTATAACATCATCGGAATTCTCGTCGGAATCCGATTCATCGGAGAATTGGTAATCCTCCCAATATTTTGCTTCCTTGGCGGAAACACCATTGACCATAATTAACCTTGGTCAGTTGGTTGAGGATTTTCTTTTACTTAACCGTTTTATTATTTCCCCCACCGGTTCTATTTCTTCATCCGGTTCCGATTCTTCTTCCGGTTCCGATTCTTCTTCCGGTTCCGACTCTTCTTCCGGTTCCTCTTCGGGAACTTGTGAATCAGTCCACGAATCATTTCAATTTACATTTGACTCTTCATTATTATTAGGTGAGTCAATGGAACTTGTTCTAGAGGTAGACATCTATCACATAATATCAAACGCGTTAAGAGATTAATATATCACATAATATTCACATGTTAAAAATATATAGTTTCCAACAAAATTTGTTAAGCAATCATTTTTCAAGTAAACACGGTCGAAGTCCAGACTCATTAATGCATCCTAACAAACTCGATAAGACACACTAATGCAAAATTCTGGTTCTCTAAGACCAACGCTCTGATACCAACTAAAATGTCCCGTTCTTATTGATTAAAAACGTTCCATATTAATTGATTTCGTTGCGAGGTTTTGACCTCTATATGAGACATTTTTCAAAGACTGCATTCATTTTAAAACAAACCATAACCTTTATTTCATCAATAAAGGTTTAAAAAGCTTTACGTAGATTATCAAATAATGATAATCTAAAATATCCTGTTTACACACGACCATTACATAATGGTTTACAATACAAATATGTTACAACAAAATAAGTTTCTTGAATGCAGTTTTTACACAATATCATACAAGCATGTACTCCAAATCTCATCCTTATTTAAATATGCGACAGCGGAAGCTCTTAATAATCACTTGAGAATAAACATGCTTAAAACGTCAACAAAAATGTTGGTGAGTTATAGGTTTAACCTATATATATCAAATCATAATAATAGACCACAAGATTTCATATTTCAATACACATCCCATACATAGAGATAAAAATCATTCATATGGTGAACACCTGGTAACCGACATTAACAAGATGCATATATAAGAATATCCCCATCATTCCGGGACACCCTTCGGATATGATATAAATTTCGAAGTACTAAAGCATCCGGTACTTTGGATGGGGTTTGTTAGGCCCAATAGATCTATCTTTAGGATTCGCGTCAATTAGGGTGTCTGTTCCCTAATTCTTAGATTACCAGACTTAATAAAAAGGGGCATATTCGATTTCGATAATTCAACCATAGAATGTAGTTTCACGTACTTGTGTCTATTTTGTAAATCATTTATAAAACCTGCATGTATTCTCATCCCAAAATATTAGATTTTAAAAGTGGGACTATAACTCACTTTCACAGATTTTTACTTCGTCGGGAAGTAAGACTTGGCCACTGGTTGATTCACGAACCTATAACAATATATACATATATATCAAAGTATGTTCAAAATATATTTACAACACTTTTAATATATTTTGATGTTTTAAGTTTATTAAGTCAGTTTTCCTCGTTAGTAACCTACAACTAGTTGTCCACAGTTAGATGTGCAGAAATAAATCGATAAATATTATCTTGAATCAATCCACGACCCAGTGTATACGTATCTCAGTATTGATCACAACTCAAACTATATATATTTTGGAATCAACCTCAACCCTGTATAGCTAACTCCAACATTCACATATAGAGTGTCTATGGTTGTTCCGAAATATATATAGATGTTTCGACATGATAGGTCGAAACATTGTATACGTGTCTATGGTATCTCAAGATTACATAATATACAATACAAGTTGATTAAGTTATGGTTGGAATAGATTTGTTACCAATTTTCACGTAGCTAAAATGAGAAAAATTATCCAATCTTGTTTTACCCATAACTTCTTCATTTTAAATCCGTTTTGAGTGAATCAAATTGCTATGGTTTCATATTGAACTATATTTTATGAATCTAAACAGAAAAAGTATAGGTTTTGTTGTGATTTAACAAGTGTCAAAATGCTTGAAACCTTTTAATTTGTTTTATTAAAGCGGAAGCATGAAATTACCAATTTAGAACATATTAAACTTTAACTAATTAAAGTTAAATCCCAATTAGGATCAAGTTATGAAATATGCTTACAAACTACAAGATAGTAAGGAGGTTATACCTATTCCAAGCTAGGTAATGAATGATGAAGATGATGATGTTGAATGGAGCCTCAAATGGATGAAACCTCAAGAGATTATACCCCAAGCTTATCACCAACACTTTGTACTTTGGTTAGGGTTTGTTGACACTTGAATTTAGCTTCCAAAAACCAAATTATGAACCCTCTAAACCCCTTAATACCCCAGGCCTGCAGCTGTGTTTTTTTTGAGAGTTTATGCAGTTTTTTTTTGAAGTGTTTTGATGTGTATTCAAAGTGTGTTAAGTCTCCAAGAAGTCCTAGATACTTATGCTTCTTGAAAATGCAAGTATCCATTCAAATGGCTAGTCAAAGTGGATGTATTTTAGACTCCAATGCCACTTACTCAACACATATTATAGAATATGTTTTATAAAAGAATTAGTTTATTTTATAAAATTCTTTTATAAACTTCCATTTTATTTATGTACATCTTAATATATATAATCCATTTATATAAAATGTAACATAAACTTATTAATTATTTACCTATAAATAATTAAATCCATATTATATAAATTATTCCATAATTTATATAAATACACATCAAGTAATATTTAAGAAAACCATTTTTCTTAAAGTTCAAGTGTCGCGTATTTGATTAATGAACCAATCGTTAAAATCAAATACAAATAAGGTGTCGGTAAGCTTGTTATTGGGTATGACCCGACTTGGATCAAAACATATTAGCCACGTTAATTTAATATGTCTCTCGGGCATATGAAATACCTTCAATCTCCCACTTGCACGAGAAACATAAGAAATTAATGCAAGTGATGGATACAGCCTAACACACCGTCCATCACCCCTAATATGTTATGACTTTGTGCCATTCAATAACATCATCCCTTTCGAGCTCCCTACTCGAACTGATATATGTAGGTGAATCTTTCATTATATCCTTTCATCCTAGATGTCATGTTAAATCCAAGAGATACAGAGTGATCACTCTCTTATAGATTTAACTTTTCAGGCCTTAGACATCTGACTCTCAACGAATAAGAGGGACAAATTCCATCTTGACTACATACGTCCTAGATATACACTTTGTAATATACCTGAGTTCTTCCTTATGTACTACCATATTTCAGAATAGCGAAGGAAAGAATCAAGGCATAATACTCGGTGAATATTAGAACCCAATATGTATCTCAGGTCAGAGGATACAATGATATTCGCCTTTACTCAAGATTACATGTGATCAACCACGAAGGCTCCATACAGTAAATCTTGAGAGCGGGTCTTCCAATATTTGTGTCCCACAAATATCTACGAACTTTGGTTGCAACCTTGCCCCACATTCAGTCCTTGAATGTATACCAATCCAAGTTCATAATAGTCTAAACCTCACACTTGTTCCCACAAATGTGATCAACTACGGATTTTAGAATAATAGCTTATTCATGGATAAAATATGCAAATAGGAACATGACTCAAAATAAATTAAACCATAATCATATTAATGAGTTTGAACAAATTCGTTCCATTACAATACATAAAGTAGATCATTTCCAATCACTAGAATATCGAAGCCCTAATGCACAAACATGTCCCTCATGTTTTGGCCCATGTAAAAGCTTCGTGAGTGGATCCGCAACATTATGATCTGTGTGAACTTTGTGAATACATATCTTTCCCTTTTCAACCTCATCCCTGATGTAGTTGAATCTCCGCTCAATGTGACGAGTCTTTTGATGAGCACGAGGTTCCTTGATTTGAGCAATCGCACCCTCGTTGTCACAAAAGATCTCAAGAGGGTCCTGAATGGAAGGGACCACTCCTAAGTCGTCGATGAATTTCTTCATCCATGCAGCTTCCTGAGCTGCCAGTGAGGCGGCAATGTACTCCGACTCTGTAGTGGATAACGCAACAACCTCCTGTTTCGAACTCTTCCAAGAGACCGCACCACCATTTAACATGAAGACATAACCGGATTGTGATCGAGAGTCATCTCGATCAGTTTGGAAACTCGCTTCCACGTAACCTTTTACAGCGAGTTCCTCCTCACCAGACCCATATATTAGAAACATATCCTTAGTCCTCCTAAGGCATTTCAATATGCTTTTAACAGCAATCCAATGACTATTTCCTGGGTTATTCTGGTATCTACTTGTCAAGCTTAGAGCGCATGACACATCCGGTCTAGTACATATCATTGCATACATGATAGACCCAATAGCAGATGCGTATGGGACTTTCTTCATTCTCTCTTGTTCATCTTTCGTGGCAGGACACTGAGATGAACTGAGAACGGTTCCTTTTTGAATAGGTACCTGAAATGTCCCGTTCTTATTGATTAAAAACGTTCCATATTAATTGATTTCGTTGCGAGGTTTTGACCTCTATATGAGACGTTTTTCAAATACTGCATTCATTTTTAAACAAACCATAACCTTTATTTCATCAATAAAGGTTTAAAAAGCTTTACGTAGATTATCAAATAATGATAATCTAAAATATCCTGTTTACACACGACCATTACATAATGGTTTACAATACAAATATGTTACAACAAAATAAGTTTCTTGAATGCAGTTTTTACACAATATCATACAAGCATGGACTCCAAATCTTGTCCTTATTTAAGTATGCGACAGCGGAAGCTCTTAATAATCACCTGAGAATAAACATGCTTAAAACGTCAACAAAAATGTTGGTGAGTTATAGGTTTAACCTATATATATCAAATCGTAACAATAGACCACAAGATTTCATATTTCAATACACATCCCATACATAGAGATAAAAATCATTCATATGGTGAACACCTGGTAACCGACAATAACAAGATGCATATATAAGAATATCCCCATCATTCCGGGACACCCTTAGGATATGATATAAATTTCGAAGTACTAAAGCATCCGGTACTTTGGATGGGGCTTGTTGGGCCCGATAGATCTATCTTTAGGATTCGCGTCAATTAGGGTGTCTGTTCCCTAATTCTTAGATTACCAGACTTAATAAAAAGGGGCATATTCGATTTCGATAATTCAACCATAGAATGTAGTTTCACGTACTTGTGTCTATTTTGTAAATCATTTATAAAACCTGCATGTATTCTCATCCCAAAAATATTAGATTTTAAAAGTGGGACTATAACTCACTTTCACATATTTTTACTTCGTCGGGAAGTAAGACTTGGCCACTGGTTGATTCACGAACCTATAACAATATATACATATATATCAAAGTATGTTCAAAATATATTTACAACACTTTTAATATATTTTGATGTTTTAAGTTTATTAAGTCAGCTGTCCTCGTTAGTAACCTACAACTAGTTGTCCACAGTTAGATGTACAGAAATAAATCGATAAATATTATCTTGAATCAATCCACGACCCAGTGTATACGTATCTCAGTATTGATCACAACTCAAACTATATATATTTTGGAATCAACCTCAACCCTGTATAGCTAACTCCAACATTCACATATAGAGTGTCTATGGTTGTTCCGAAATATATATTGTGATGACCCGGGAATTTCCGACCAAATTTAAACATAATCTTATATGATTCGACTCGATAAGCAAAGTCTATTAAACCGAGTCTCATTATGTTTGAACTATTTCATGATAACATTTGACCTTTAACTATTTCCGACGATTCACGAACCTTTAATTGTAACTAAGAATGTAAATATAAATAATTATATATAAAACTAATTATATTAGTATTAATGAACTATTAAGTAATTTTGTTATTATAAAAGATAACATTTAATAACTAAAGATTTTCATTTTGAATATATATAGTATATTGTATATAAATGATTCAAACATATTTTACCAACGTTATCAAAATATTAAATGTACAATGTTATACTTTGTAGTTAATTGTTTAATATACATAATTAATCATCTACTCAACATTTAAAACATGATTTTATATATATGGTAGTATACATATATACATAAATATAACTATATATATATATGATTTTATACATAATTATTATATTATGTATATGTAGAAATTTATAATATATCTATGATGAAATAATGTACTATTTTAATAAATATATATAATACTTACATATATAAAACATTTATATTTTTCATAATTACATACATAAGTATAATATAATTAGTATGTAAATAAATATTATAATATATTTATATTAAAATGCATAAATATATAATATTCAGTATATGTTACAATACATATTACATAATTATTAAATATTACATAATAATAGATGATATTAATAAATTAAATTTAAATACAAATATAGTTGTTGTAGTAATGTTATTTGTATCGTCAGATATCAATATTTGTATTCATAATATCACTTTATATCATATAAAGATGAAATTGGATGTATAAATTAGATTATTATTACTAATATTATTATTATCGATAAAATATTAATATTATCATAATTAGTATGGTATTATTATTATTATTATTATCATTTTTACAATTATTATTATCATTAATATTATATTTATCATTATTATTAATTTTATTAATATTATTAGATATTAATAGTATTGTTATTATATATTATTATTATTAATTAAAAAAAAACAGTAGGGATCTATATTATACGCTTGACCTCTGTATCCTTTTATCTCTATTATTATTATTTTTTTTGTTTCTTTCCTGCTCCCAACTCGTGAACCTGTGTTGACATTTTCTTCATTTTTTATCAACCGATCTCTATTATTACAACATGATTATGTATAATTGCAAATCAAATAAAAAGGAAATCCAATGGGATTAAAGAGCACAGCGATAATTTTTTTTTTTCTTCTCTGCACGCTCCAATTTTTTTTCTCTTAATTCAATTTCGAATAAAGTTTCAAAATCTAAAAATGCAGAAAGGTTAGAAATCTTTCTTTGAATCTATCTGCAAAATCTCAACTCTCAAATCTTTATATCGATCTTGAATTTTGAAGTCAAAGTTTAGTTTAAAAAAAGTCAACAATTGTTCTTGAGACAAATTCGCGTTCGTGTATATGTTTCTGATCAAATTGACGATTCCAGTAGTTTTTATACATGTTTAGAAAACTATTTCGTATTATAAACATTATCTATAATGTTATCTATTACGAAATCAATTTTTTTTTTTTGTTCCAAGAACCGACGCTGCAGTAGGCCTTTAGTATTTTTTTTATTTTATTTTAGAACCCAAATTATTTTTTTTTCTGTAATGTTTTGAAGCTTTAAAGGGAACCCCGATTTTTTTTTTTGGTTATTGATGTTTTGTTGAATCCATGAGACTTGTGGAGAAGAAGAGGAATAGAAGAAAAACAGTTTATATATAAAATTTAAATTCGATATTAGTACAGAGAATCAGAATTGGTGGGATGGTCGAGAGTGTTTGCGTGTGAGCATGTGGTCACGAGATCGAGTCCAGAGGACGGTAGTTTCTTTTTTTTTTTTTTTTTTTTTTGAAACTCTTTTCATGTGAGGTAGTTTTCTTTTCTAATTTTATTATTGTTATTATATATTAATTATTATTAGTATTATTATTATTATTGTGATTGTTTTGATTGTTATTGTTATTGTTATTATTAGTATCATACTTGTTATCATATTTGAAAGTATTATAGACATTACTATTATTATTATGATAGGTATTAATAATATTATTATTAGTAATAAACTTATCATTTTAGTATTTTATCATCATTAGGATTATGATTATGATTATCATTATTATTATTATGAAGGAAATAAAAATATATTATTATCATCAATATTAGAATTTGTACCGGTTTATAAATAATAGTATCATCAGTACATTTACAATTAATAATATCGTATTTATCAGTATCATCATTAATATTTACTAGTATTATTATGATTATCATTTATCATTTTATAAATATTAGAACCCTTATTATTAACATAAGTATGGTATTAGTATTAATATTATTTTAGAGTTATTATTATTAGTATCATTAACAGTTATCATTTTCATTTTTTTTGCTCTTAGTATTATCATTATTAATAAAATTATTATTATTATTAGTAAATCATTATTATCTAAATTATTATTTTAACAAATAAATCTTTTGTACACTATATATATATATACTTATGGTATATACTAGGATTGTATTAATAATTCACATAACAAACTAATAAAATTTCATAAATACAATACTAACCACAAATATATGTATATAAATATATTAATGTCACTATTTATATAAACGTAAATCATTATAGATATATATACATAAAATCGATATATATATATATATATAATATAACTTAAAATATAATATAAGTATACGTTTTAAAATAAAGGTTAGAATAAATTCTACAAAACTATAATATATAAATAATACATATTAATAAATGAAATTTTGTAACTTACATTATACGTATTAATATATACACAATTGATATAGGTTCGTGAATCCGAGGCCAACCCTGCATTGTTCAATGACGTCATATGTATTTTTACTACAAAATACAGTATCGTGAGTTTCATTTCCCTTTTTACCCTTTATATTTTTGGGCTGAGAATACATGCGCAACTTTTATAACTGTTTTACGAAATTGACACAAGTACGTGAAACTACATTCTATGGTTGGATTATCGAAGTCGAATATGCCCCTTTTTATTAAGTCTGGTAATCTAAGAATTAGGGAACAGACACCCTAATTGACGCGAATCCTAAAGATAGATCTATCGGGCCCAACAAGCCCCATCCAAAGTACCGGATGTTTTAGTACTTCGAAATTTATATCATGTCCGAAGGAGGATCCCGGAATGATGGGGATATTCTTATATATGCATATTGTTAATGTCGGTTACCAGGTGTTCAATCCATATGAATGATATTTTTGTCTCTATGCATGGGACGTATGTTTATGAGAAATGGAAATCTGAAATCTTGTGGTCTATTAAAATGATGGAAACGATTGTTTAAGTTAAACTAATGAACTCACCAACCTTTTGGTTGACACTTTAAAGCATGTTTATTCTCAGGTACGAAAGAAATCTTCCGCTGTGTATTTGCTCATTTTATAGATATTACTTGGAGTCATTCATGGCATATTTCAAAAGACGTTGCATTCGAGTCGTCGAGTTCATCAAGATTATTATCAAGTCAATTATAGTTGGATATATTATGAAATGGTATGCATGTCTGTCAACTTTCGATGTAATGAAATTTTGTCTTTTCAAAAACGAATGCAATGTTTGTAAAATGTATCATATAGAGGTCAAGTACCTCGCGATGTAATCAACTGTTGTGAATCGTTTATAATCGATATGGACTTCGTCCGGATGGATTAGGACGGGTCTTCACAGTTGGTATCAGAGCGGTGGTCTTAGCGAACCAGGTCTTGCATTAGTGAGTCTAACTGTTAGTCGTAAGAATGCATTAATGAGTCTGGACTTCGACCGTGTTTGCATGTCAAAAGTTTTGCTTATCATTTAGTGTCGAAAAATTATTTGCTTATCATCCTTAAAGTCTAAGACACGTCTTACTGCCTTTATTGCATAGACAGTGTATAGTTAAATTCATATCTTAGCGTATCTGTTATTGTTACCTTTGCCTGACAGCTTCCGTAGATTCCTCCGTAGCTTATGGGATTTTAGTATTATATATGCATATGTAAATTATGTATTGCAGGGTACTAATCTACATCCTATAATCTATTTCTTATCGAAAATCCTTCATCTGATCGTACGAGATGAATGCCTCAACCAGTTCGAGTCCATCAGATTTCGATAGCTATTTCGATAGTTATTCCGACAGCTATTTCGATATGGATTTCCACTCGAGCTCCGAAAGCAGAGTAACCGGAATGAATCGATCAATTAGCCATCATCTATTCTGAATGAATTGGAGATGGGTTCGTAGTCGACTTAATCAATGGAAACGCGAAGAAGGCGATCATTTCCACTAACCAAATTCACCTCTTGACAATGAACCTAAAACGTTTACCGGCGAACCTGTTCGAGACACCATTTTCTCTCTCATTTCCAAAGTATCTCATCACGATCATATACTATCTCAGATTCTAAACCTCATTCATCCGCTCGTCCGAACCGACAATCATCCCGGTGTAATAGAAGAAGTTAACGAACTTCGCGCATAAGTTGTAGTCTTGAAAAATATGGTGCAAAACGTACCAGCTTCATCCAAATCACCGGCACCAACAGCACCACCAACAACCCAAATTTCAATATCACATGCCTCAACATCTCAATCTATACCTCGAGTATAATCATCATTCTACATGACATTCTACATCAGTTATCTTCGTTCGACATGGTGATTATGTAATCTCTAATGTTTTAGAGATTATTTATTCTAGTTCCAACTGAAAACTAAATGAGTTTAATATCATGTTAACTCATTAAATTCATGATTACATCTGAAGAAAATATATATGTATATATGTTTTCATAAAGATTGTAATTAAAAATTCTTTTGTACAAACTGTTAATAATAAAAATATTTTAACGGGTAGGTAATACCCGAGGAATATTTAAATTTCACATTAATAAGTTACACTGTATATTCTTCGAATCTGATTCAACAGTTATTCACTATCCTATTTACAACCACCGGGATACTTATCCGTTCACCAAAGAATAACTATTTTCATTCAAATTCAATTTCATATTTGAATTTTGACCTATCAGAATCCAACAAGTGGCATAATGAAGAAATAATGGACACAATAAAAATTGATTAGAAACAGACTAATTAACAATATTAAATTTTATTAAGAAACCACGCTAACAAAATCCTAGCTAACTGTTCCTAGCTAACTGTTAATTCCGTATTACATTTTATTTATCGCAATTTATTTATCGCAATTTATTTTATCGCAATTTATATTCTCGCAATTTTATTTATTGTCATTTAATTTCTGTTATTTACTTTACGCACTTTATTTATCGTCATTTAATTTCTGTTATTTATTTTACGCACTTTAAATATCGGGACACGTATACAAGGTTTTGACATATCATATCGACACATCTATATATATTATTTGGAATCACCATAGACACTCTATATGCAGTAATGATCGAGTTCTCTATACATGGTTGAGGTTGATTTTATAATAATATATATACTTTGAGTTGTGATCGAGTCTGAGACATGTACACGGGTCACGATACGTATTAATTAATTCAAATATTATATATTAAACTATATATGAATGATTGCACTGTCAACTGTGGACTATCGACTGTGGACTAATAACATTGGACAATTAAAATGAATTAAAATATTGAATATAACATATGAAACTAAACAATTCTTCAAGTTTGCCACTTGATTTCGTCTTAAACCTCATTTGTATCTTCACGATTACATTCTGCGTTCAAACCTTTCATGATTTTTGAAAACACCTCAATCGATAGGATGAATCAACCGCACTTCATCTACGGAAGGAAAGATTTATGCATATAGTTATGCACCTGAGAAACTCTCGGCAATTGAGTAAAAGTTCAACACGTAGCCGCGTCAGATCCTTTGGCATTTATTAACAAAAACAACTTTGCGATCCCTTTTCAAAATTAGCCAATTTTGTCACAGCTCCAACAAGTCAACTTCGACTTTTCGTACGAAACAACCTTATTATAACGTTTATATATACGCGTGCTCTTTTATTGTTACCAGGTAACCTTTCATATTCCATCATATTACCATCAGCGTTTAATCATCTAAAAACACAATTCTCCTGAAACCACCTCGGATTAATAACCGATGATTCAGATATCATAGCATTAAATGCAGAGGAAACATAAAAATGGTAGATGGTCTAAACGGACAAAAGTTTGATGATAAAGAAAGGAGTGTTAGGAACGCTCGATAAAAAATTGGGTATTGAAAAACAGATTGAGTTACCCATGAAGGAGACCAAGGACAAATACAAGGACCAAATCATATATTCAAAGGATTCAGGTAATTCTGGATCCGTTGAAATCTTTAGAGAATATCTTGCTCCGAAGTCATGTTAAAATCTTGCGGAAAATCTTTCTCCATCAACCGTCGATATTTTCATAAATATTCTCGTCCGAAATTATATACCTCTTCGTGCTTCCTGTGTATCAATATATTGGAAACATTCAATAGAAAATATAGTACCGAAAAGCAGATTATGCGAAACTATGAAGAAAGCCGTGGATAAATCACAAAGAATAAGTTTGACTTCAAAGAATCCAAATAATTCAATGTCTGCTAAAGTCTATAGTGAATAACTTGCTCCTTACTCTAAACCCTTGCAGACAATAGTTTCTATCATCCTCTGATCTTAGATATTCTGAGATATTATCGTACCTTTCATTATAAATATCCTCCATATTTCTGGAGATATTTTTATAACTATTCTTATCTGAAATCATTAATCTTTTCGTGCTATCAGTATTACATCATATAGAAACTGTTAGTTTCTATATTCTGTAAATTTTCAAGCTTAAAATATGAATGTTATTGTAGTAATGATGGGAACTGATGCATGAGTTAGTATAATATAATGACACTTGATCAACGTGATTATATTACAGTAAGTCATGCTGAGTTTCTAAATGAAACGTGATGATTCACAGATCATAACGTCATCATGTGCCATGTTACATAACTCTTTCATCCTACTTAACTCCGTAACAAATCAAGAAAATGTATTCTTGATGGTTCTATCTTCCGTGATGTTGATAAATTTGAAAATCAAATCGTGCTATCACGTTCCTTCATGCTTAGAACATTATAATCATTCGAAACTCTATATCTATAAATTCTGGACCATTATTCGCTTGACTTGAAGTCGGGAAGAGAAAACAAAAGCATAGAGCTTTGAAATATAAGGGAGAATATAAAGTCCGATAACAACACATAAATTACAAACCGTGTATATCAATGTTTATCGCAACATAAAGACACGGGAGAATTAAAAACATTATAATCCCGAGGGCGAAGTAGAAGAAATCAGATTCCTCTGGTGGAAGTTGGAAAAGGAGAATGATTGTTGCGATAGTAAGGATGAGGACAAGGATCAGAACTGGATTAATCATTTTCAGAATCTTTTGGATGTATGAACTAAGAAAGAAAGTATAAGAATGGTGAGAATAATGGAAAGGAAGAGCTTAATTTATACTGGAAATATCAGACGTAGTAATCGGGGCAGATCACCGTATTTAATTAAAGAGATCTTAATTTCCATAAATCCCGAAGAATCAGATTTTATAGATCTTCAAGATTTTCTTTAAATCCCTTAAATTCCGGAATTCAACCAAGGCAATGTCAAAAGTTAAGACGCGCCTTATTTTCTAAATTCAAACCTGACTACGTCAAAAGTTAAAAACAAATCTTTGTTTCTCATTTCATCCTTTTGTGAATAGCTTCATTCGCACTCTTCGAATAATCGAATTATTTTTATCCATATTACTCAATGATGATAAAACTCAAGTTATCAACTCATATTCGTCAGGAAAACATATTTATTGTTAGCTATGACGACCTCACTCAAATTTCGGGACGAAATTTCTTTAACGGGTAGGTACTGTGATGACCCGGGAATTTCCGACCAAATTTAAACATAATCTTATATGATTCGACTCGATAAGCAAAGTCTATTAAACCGAGTCTCATTATGTTTGAACTATTTCATGATAACATTTGACCTTTAACTATTTCCGACGATTCACGAACCTTTAATTGTAACTAAGAATGTAAATATAAATAATTATATATAAAACTAATTATATTAGTATTAATGAACTATTAAGTAATTTTGTTATTATAAAAGATAACATTTAATAACTAAAGATTTTCATTTTGAATATATATAGTATATTGTATATAAATGATTCAAACATATTTTACCAACGTTATCAAAATATTAAATGTACAATGTTATACTTTGTAGTTAATTGTTTAATATACATAATTAATCATCTACTCAACATTTAAAACATGATTTTATATATATGGTAGTATACATATATACATAAATATAACTATATATATATATGATTTTATACATAATTATTATATTATGTATATGTAGAAATTTATAATATATCTATGATGAAATAATGTACTATTTTAATAAATATATATAATACTTACATATATAAAACATTTATATTTTTCATAATTACATACATAAGTATAATATAATTAGTATGTAAATAAATATTATAATATATTTATATTAAAATGCATAAATATATAATATTCAGTATATGTTACAATACATATTACATAATTATTAAATATTACATAATAATAGATGATATTAATAAATTAAATTTAAATACAAATATAGTTGTAGTAATGTTATTTGTATCGTCAGATATCAATATTTGTATTCATAATATCACTTTATATCATATAAAGATGAAATTGGATGTATAAATTAGATTATTATTACTAATATTATTATTATCGATAAAATATTAATATTATCATAATTAGTATGGTATTATTATTATTATTATTATTATCATTTTTACAATTATTATTATCATTAATATTATATTTATCATTATTATTAATTTTATTAATATTATTAGATATTAATAGTATTGTTATTATATATTATTATTATTAATTAAAAAAAAAACAGTAGGGATCTATATTATACGCTTGACCTCTGTATCCTTTTATCTCTATTATTATTTTTTTTTTTTGTTTCTTTCCTGCTCCCAACTCGTGAACCTGTGTTGACATTTTCTTCATTTTTTATCAACCGATCTCTATTATTACAACATGATTATGTATAATTGCAAATCAAATAAAAAGGAAATCCAATGGGATTAAAGAGCACAGCGATATTTTTTTTTTTTCTTCTCTGCACGCTCCAATTTTTTTTTCTCTTAATTCAATTTCGAATAAAGTTTCAAAATCTAAAAATGCAGAAAGGTTAGAAATCTTTCTTTGAATCTATCTGCAAAATCTCAACTCTCAAATCTTTATATCGATCTTGAATTTTGAAGTCAAAGTTTAGTTTAAAAAAAGTCAACAATTGTTCTTGAGACAAATTCGCGTTCGTGTATATGTTTCTGATCAAATTGACGATTCCAGTAGTTTTTATACATGTTTAGAAAACTATTTCGTATTATAAACATTATCTATAATGTTATCTATTACGAAATCAATTTTTTTTTTTTGTTCCAAGAACCGACGCTGCAGTAGGCCTTTAGTATTTTTTTTATTTTATTTTAGAACCCAAATTATTTTTTTTTCTGTAATGTTTTGAAGCTTTAAAGGGAACCCCGATTTTTTTTTTTGGTTATTGATGTTTTGTTGAATCCATGAGACTTGTGGAGAAGAAGAGGAATAGAAGAAAAACAGTTTATATATAAAATTTAAATTCGATATTAGTACAGAGAATCAGAATTGGTGGGATGGTCGAGAGTGTTTGCGTGTGAGCATGTGGTCACGAGATCGAGTCCAGAGGACGGTAGTTTCTTTTTTTTTTTTTTGAAACTCTTTTCATGTGAGGTAGTTTTCTTTTCTAATTTTATTATTGTTATTATATATTAATTATTATTAGTATTATTATTATTATTGTGATTGTTTTGATTGTTATTGTTATTGTTATTATTAGTATCATACTTGTTATCATATTTGAAAGTATTATAGACATTACTATTATTATTATGATAGGTATTAATAATATTATTATTAGTAATAAACTTATCATTTTAGTATTTTATCATCATTAGGATTATGATTATGATTATCATTATTATTATTATGAAGGAAATAAAAATATATTATTATCATCAATATTAGAATTTGTACCGGTTTATAAATAATAGTATCATCAGTACATTTACAATTAATAATATCGTATTTATCAGTATCATCATTAATATTTACTAGTATTATTATGATTATCATTTATCATTTTATAAATATTAGAACCCTTATTATTAACATAAGTATGGTATTAGTATTAATATTATTTTAGAGTTATTATTATTAGTATCATTAACAGTTATCATTTTCATTTTTTTTGCTCTTAGTATTATCATTATTAATAAAATTATTATTATTATTAGTAAATCATTATTATCTAAATTATTATTTTAACAAATAAATCTTTTGTACACTATATATATATACTTATGGTATATACTAGGATTGTATTAATAATTCACATAACAAACTAATAAAATTTCATAAATACAATACTAACCACAAATATATGTATATAAATATATTAATGTCACTATTTATATAAACGTAAATCATTATAGATATATATACATAAAATCGATATATATATATATATATAATATAACTTAAAATATAATATAAGTATACGTTTTAAAATAAAGGTTAGAATAAATTCTACAAAACTATAATATATAAATAATACATATTAATAAATGAAATTTTGTAACTTACATTATACGTATTAATATATACACAATTGATATAGGTTCGTGAATCCGAGGCCAACCCTGCATTGTTCAATGACGTCATATGTATTTTTACTACAAAATACAGTATCGTGAGTTTCATTTCCCTTTTTACCCTTTATATTTTTGGGCTGAGAATACATGCGCAACTTTTATAACTGTTTTACGAAATTGACACAAGTACGTGAAACTACATTCTATGGTTGGATTATCGAAGTCGAATATGCCCCTTTTTATTAAGTCTGGTAATCTAAGAATTAGGGAACAGACACCCTAATTGACGCGAATCCTAAAGATAGATCTATCGGGCCCAACAAGCCCCATCCAAAGTACCGGATGTTTTAGTACTTCGAAATTTATATCATGTCCGAAGGAGGATCCCGGAATGATGGGGATATTCTTATATATGCATATTGTTAATGTCGGTTACCAGGTGTTCAATCCATATGAATGATATTTTTGTCTCTATGCATGGGACGTATGTTTATGAGAAATGGAAATCTGAAATCTTGTGGTCTATTAAAATGATGGAAACGATTGTTTAAGTTAAACTAATGAACTCACCAACCTTTTGGTTGACACTTTAAAGCATGTTTATTCTCAGGTACGAAAGAAATCTTCCGCTGTGTATTTGCTCATTTTATAGATATTACTTGGAGTCATTCATGGCATATTTCAAAAGACGTTGCATTCGAGTCGTCGAGTTCATCAAGATTATTATCAAGTCAATTATAGTTGGATATATTATGAAATGGTATGCATGTCTGTCAACTTTCGATGTAATGAAATTTTGTCTTTTCAAAAACGAATGCAATGTTTGTAAAATGTATCATATAGAGGTCAAGTACCTCGCGATGTAATCAACTGTTGTGAATCGTTTATAATCGATATGGACTTCGTCCGGATGGATTAGGACGGGTCTTCACATATATAGATGTGTCGACATGATAGGTCGAAACATTGTATACGTGTCTATGGTATATCAAGATTACATAATATATAATACAAGTTGATTAAGTTATGGTTGGAATAGATTTGTTACCAATTTTCACGTAGCTAAAATGAGAAAAATTATCCAATCTTGTTTTACCCATAACTTCTTCATTTTAAATCCGTTTTGAGTGAATCAAATTGCTATGGTTTCATATTGAACTCTATTTTATGAATCTAAACAAAAAAAGTATAGGTTTCTAGTCGGAAAAATAAGTTACATGTCGTTTTTGTAAAGGTAGTCATTTCAGTCGAAAGAACGACGTCTAGATGACCATTTTAGAAAACATACTTCCACTTTGAGTTTAACCATAATTTTTGGATATAGTTTCATGTTCATAATAAAAATAATTTTCTCAGAATAACAACTTTTAAATCAAAGTTTATCATAGTTTTTAATTAACTAACCCAAAACAGCCCGCGGTGTTACTACGACGGCGTAAATCCGGTTTTACGGTGTTTTTCGTGTTTCCAGGTTTTAAATCATTAAGTTAGCATATCATATAGATATAGAACATGTGTTTAGTTGATTTTAAAAGTCAAGTTAGAAGGATTAACTTTTGTTTGCGAACAAGTTTAGAATTAACTAAACTATGTTCTAGTGATTACAAGTTTAAACCTTCGAATAAGATAGCTTTATATGTATGAATCGAATGATGTTATGAACATCATTACTACCTTAAGTTCCTTGGATGAACCTACTGGAAAAGAGAAAAATGGATCTAGCTTCAATGGATCCTTGGATGGCTCAAAGTTCTTGAAGCAAAATCATGACACGAAAACAAGTTCAAGTAAGATCATCACTTGAAATAAGATTGTTATAGTTATAGAAATTGAACCAAAGTTTGAATATGATTATTACCTTGTATTAGAATGATAACCTACTGTAAGAAACAAAGATTTCTTGAGGTTGGATGATCACCTTACAAGATTGGAAGTGAGCTAGCAAACTTGAAAGTATTCTTGATTTTATGAAACTAGAACTTTTGGAATTTATGAAGAACACTTAGAACTTGAAGATAGAACTTGAGAGAGTTCAATTAGATGAAGAAAATTGAAGAATGAAAGTGTTTGTAGGTGTTTTTGGTCGTTGGTGTATGGATTAGATATAAAGGATATGTAATTTTGTTTTCATGTAAATAAGTCATGAATGATTACTCATATTTTTGTAATCTTATGAGATATTTCATGCTAGTTGCCAAATGATGGTTCCCACATGTGTTAGGTGACTCACATGGGCTGCTAAGAGCTGATCATTGGAGTGTATATACCAATAGTACATACATCTAAAAGCTGTGTATTGTACGAGTACGAATACGGGTACATACGAGTAGAATTGTTGATGAAACTGAACGAGAATGTAATTGTAAGCATTTTTGTTAAGTAGAAGTATTTTGATAAGTGTATTGAAGTCTTTCAAAAGTGTATAAATACATATTAAAACACTACATGTATATACATTTTAACTGAGTCGTTAAGTCATCGTTAGTCGTTACATGTAAGTGTTGTTTTGAAACCTTTAGGTTAACGATCTTGTTAAATGTTGTTAACCCAATGTTTATAATAACAAAAGAGATTTTAAATTATTATATTATCATGATATTATGATGTACGAATATCTCTTAATATGATATATATACATTAAATGTCGTTACAACGATAAACGTTACATATATGTCTCGTTTCAAAATCATTAAGTTAGTAGTCTTGTTTTTACATATGTAGTTCATTGTTAATATAATTAATGATATGTTTACTTATCATAATATCATGTTAACTATATATATAACCATATATATGTCATCATTTAGTTTTTTTACAAGTTTTAATGTTCGTGAATCACCGGTCAACTTGGGTGGTCAATTGTCTATATGAAACCTATTTCAATTAATCAAGTCTTAACAAGTTTGATTGCTTAACATGTTGGAAACATTTAATCATGTAAACATCAATCTCAATTAATATATATAAACATGGAAAAGTTCGGGTCACTACAGTACCTACCCGTTAAATAAATTTCGTCCCGAAATTTTAAGCTGTTGAAGGTGTTGACGAATCTTCTGGAAATAGATGCGGGTATTTCTTCTTCATCTGATCTTCACGCTCCCAGGTGAACTCGGGTCCTCTACGAGCATTCCATCGAACTTTAACAATTGGTATCTTGTTTTGCTTAAGTCTTTTAACCTCACGATCCATTATTTCGACGGGTTCTTCGATGAATTGGAGTTTTTCGTTGATTTGGATTTCATCTAACGGAATAGTGAGATCTTCTTTAGCAAAACATTTCTTCAAATTCGAGACGTGGAAAGTGTTATGTACAGCCGCGAGTTGTTGAGGTAACTCAAGTCGGTAAGCTACTGGTCCGACACGATCAATAATCTTGAATGTGAAGGATTTTCTTGTGCCCGAGAGACATAATAAATTAATGTGGCTTACATGTTGTGATCCAAGTCGGGTCATACCCAATAACAAGCTATCAACACTTTATGTATTTGTTTTGACAATCGGATCATTAAAGCAAATACACGACACTTGAATTTTAGAAATTGGTTTTCTAAAATAAATGCTAGACATAATTATTTGGATAATTATAAGTTACTACATGTTGTATATTATTTATATAGGTTATAAATAATATAAAGTGTATGTAACATATGTGTGTTGCATTTTATTTTATAAAAGGCTTATAAGATAAAATACTTACAACTAAATGCATGTATGTTTTATAAATATGTAATAAAATATAAAATAAATGGAAGGGGTGGGGGTGCCGTTTTTTTGAAGGCTCCTAGGTGCCAACCACCCTTCCTTGATTACTCCATATAATTATGACTAATACACATGCATTGGTGCAACTTTTAACACACTCTTTGACTCTAGCATTTTGAAAATAATACTTGCAATTTCCTCTCCTTTTTCCTCCCCCTTTTGGCCGAAATTTTGGAGCTTCTTCAAGGGATTCTTGGTTGATTTTTGCAAGTAATTAAGTGTCTAAAATCCTAACCAAGTCTTGGGTGTTGATTATTGCTTGTGGGTATCAAAGATTTGAGGCTTCAAGTTAGAAGTTTTCTTCATCTACATCATCTTCTTCATCCTAGTTCTTCACCTCCATTTTGGAGTAGGTATAAACATCTAACTAGCTCTATTTACATTTAAGTGTATTTTCAAGACTAGATCTTTAATGGATTTCATGTTTAAAAGGGTTAAACTTTACATGCATAAACTTGAAATTGCTTCCGCTTTATATATACATATACACACGAATTTATATGTAACAAAAATGGGTTTATGACTTTGTTCATGTATTGAAATCCATCAATGGTATCTAGAGCCAAAGTCTTGTTAATATGCTTCTTGTTGTTGGCTAGTAAACTCACTTTCTTTACAATCTACCAACATGCATGAAAGTAGAATGTAAAAATATTGAGTTTTGGTGGGTGTATGGTGATGGCCGAAATATTTGGTCCCAAAAATGGGTTTGGGATTTCAAGTTTTGACCATGTTTGATGTTATGTTGTTGTTCACAATCGAGCCTAGGCCATGTGTTTGTTTGGTTGATTGATTTGGTGATTATTCATGGGTGTAATATTCATTCATATGGCTTGTAATTATTTTGTAATTTTGGTTTGTAAAAGTTGTAATTAATCTTGTATTTTGTATGTAATTTGTTCTATTTTGGTTTGTAAAATAGAATAGGTTGTTATTTCATTTTCTAGAAAAATTGTATTAGGATATGATTTTGTAAAATGAAAGTGAAGATTCATGAAGAAGATTACAAGATGAAGTTTTGAAGATTACAAGATTAAGTGGGAGATTTTGGTAAAATCTCTTACTTTGGTTTAACCCCTTAGGTGACATTTGTTTATTGGCTAAACAAATGTCTACCAAAATGGCTCTTGATTGTGAACACTTTGCTATGCATGTTTGTGTATGTTTGTATGTTTGGTTGCTACAAGATCATCACATGATTACACTTGCATAATACATTATAAAATGGTTATAATAAAACATAACAAAATGACACTAATAATTGGTTATTAGACTTGAATAAAATGGTTTATTTAAAAGGGTAATGAAATGGTTAAAACTAGTAATTGGTTACTAAAAGGCACATGAAAATGGGTTTTTCATAAACATACTACACACCAAATGCATGTTGGTGTATAGCACTTTGTTTTCTAAACTAGAATGTAGAAAACCTAAAATCCCTTTACTAATACAAGATAAACAAGTTAAACGCCATCCTTTTGTGGAAACACTTAGACATATTAGGAATCTCATGATGGGATAAAGGTCACCTAACCGTCATGAGTGAACTAAAATGAATAAAGTACACTTTGCATGCTTGTGGGATAAAGGTCACCTAACCACTTGTATGTTAAGTCTACATGTCTACACAAGTAGGACGACTTGATTTGGGAATCATGAACTTAGGGTCACCGAAGCATGAGGAACAAATAGGCGTTGATGGGATTAATATGCCATGCAAAAGGATTGCATGATCCCATAACTTAGAAGTTGCAAAAGGATTGCAATTGTCATTATGACTACCTAGCTAAATCAAATGACGGGATAAAGGTCACCTAACCGAAATTTGATTTACCGTTGGATTCTAATATTTAATAAAACAAATTAAAAGGGTATTGTTTATTAAATCCAAATCGATACTTAAAAGAACTTTGTTGAATTTTGTAGATGGCCGCTAATAACAACAACAACATGAACAACGCACCACTTAACTTTAACAACCTATCGTTACGGTCTCTCCTCGAGAAAGACAAACTCAACCATACAAATTTTATGGATTGGTTCCGCAATCTTCGGATTGTCCTCAAACAAGAGGATAAAATGTATGTGCTTGAGGACCCCATTCCCGACCAACCGGATGAGAGTGATGTGGAGGCAATGGCCTCTTACGATAAGTATTGCCACGACTCCCTTCAAGTCTCATGCTTAATGCTTGGGACTATGATACCCGAACTCCAAAAGGATTTCGAGCATCATAGCGCTTACGACATGATAACACAATTGAAGGAGATGTTTCTCCAACAAGCACGTGTTGAGCGTTTCGAAACGGTTCGGGCGCTTCATGCTTGTCGTATGGACGAATCCCAATCGGTTTCATCTTATGTACTTAAGATGAAAAGCCTTATCGATCGTGCTAACCGTCTCAACCTTAACATATCTAATGAGTTAGCCACCGATCTTATCCTTAACTCCCTATCAAAGAGGTTTGATCAATTTGTAATTAATTACAACATGAATGGGATGGATAAGAGCATAGGTGAGCTTCATGGTATGCTTAGGACGGCGGAAACAAGCATGGGTAAAAGGGCTTTACCCGTGTTAGCAATCGATCAAGGTGGGTCTAAAGGTAACACCTCTAAGCCAAAGGTGGCTAAGAGAAAAGGACCCGTCCATCAAGGCAAAGGGAAGGGGAAGATGGTTACCCCAACCATCAACAAGGCCAAGAAGCAAAAGGTAGCCGAGAAGGCAAACCCCAAGGAAGACCCATGTTTCGGTTGCGGTGAGATGGGTCATTGGAAACGAAACTGTCCGGTCTATCTTAAAGAGTTGAAGGACAAGAGGGATGCAGGGCAAACCTCAGGTAATATATATATGGTATATATAGAGCTTAGTATTACTTCTTCTAATACATGGGTATTAGACACGGGATGTGGAACTCATATTTGCAATTCTTTGCAGGGGTTCAAAAGAAGTGATCATAAAGCGGGAACATCAAGTCTCTATATGGGCAATGGTGCAAAGGTGCATGTTAAAGCTCAAGGAGAATTTGTTTTGAAGCTTCCAAGTGGATTGGAGCTTATTTTAGAAAATGTTTTGTATGCACCGGATTTATGTCGAAACATTATTTCTATTTCTCGCTTAAGACAATGTGATTTCAATGTTAATTTTATTGATAATGATATCCATTTTTCTAAAGATGATATATTCTATTTCAAGGCTACGCCTTCAAATGGAATTTATGAATTGGTTCATGATGATGCATCATCTAATAGCTCAATATACCATACTAGCACCAAGAAACTCAAAAGGGATTTGAGTGATTCCTATTTATGGCATTGTCGCCTTGGACATATAAACAAGAACCGAATGCATACACTTCAAAGGAATGGACTTTTGAAATCAAATGAAATGGATTCGTTTGATGTATGTGAATCTTGTTTACAAGGCAAGATGACTAAAGCACCTTTCAAAGGCACTTATGAAAGGGCTAAAGATTTATTGGGTTTAATACATTCGGATGTATGTGGACCCTTTAAACCCATAACTAGGAATGGTGAAAGATACTTTGTTACTTTCATTGATGACTTTAGTCGTTTCGGATATGTCTATTTACTAAGACACAAGGACGAAACGTTTAAAGCATTCAAAGAATATCAAAACGAGGTACAAAATCAACTCAATAGGACAATCAAGGTACTTCGTACCGATAGAGGAGGTGAATACCTAAGCGATGCCTTCCAAGATCATCTTAGGAGTTGTGGGATCATCTCACAACTTACTCCACCCGGAACACCCCAACTTAATGGAGTATCCGAAAGGAGGAACCGAACCCTAATGGATATGGTTCGATCTATGATGGCTAGAAGCTCGTTACCTCTATCATTTTGGGGTTATTGTCTAAGCTCCGCGGCTCGTATTTTAAATATGGCCCCAACCAAGAAAGTGGAACGAACTCCTCATGAGATGTGGTTTGGAAAACCTCCTTCTCTTTCATACTTGAAAGTATGGGGATGTGAAGCTTATCCTAAGCGTTATGTAGCAAATAAGCTACATGCTCGATCCACAAAGTGTATCTTCATAGGATATCCCAAAGATGACATGGGATATTACTTCTATGATCCATCCGAGCAAACGGTATTTGTAGCTCGGAAAGCGGAATTCCTTGAAACCAAGTTCCTTATGGAAGGTGATGGTGAAAGAAAAATAGATCTTGTAGAGGTACAAGATCAAGCCGATGATACACAATTGGTTGACACTAGCACTCAACATGAGGATGCTGAAAATGATCAAGTGGATGATCAAGGTACACAAGACGTTCGAAGATCTAGTAGGATTAGTAATCCTCCCGAGAGATATGGGTTTCTCGTGGATGGTTGCTATACGGTTGATTTGGATGAACCGACAAACTACAAAGATGCTTTATCAAGGATAGATAAAGATAAATGGCAGGAAGCCATGAACGCCGAGATGCAATCCATGTATGAAAACCAAGTTTGGGAACTTGTTGAGCAACCTCCTAGCTCTAAGCTAGTTGATTGCAAGTGGATTTTCAAGATGAAAACCGACATACATGGAAACTTGGATACATACAAAGCTAGACTTGTAGCAAAGGGTTTCACTCAAACTCAAGGGGTTGACTATGATGAAACCTTCTCGCCTGTGGCAATGCTAAAGTCTATTAGGATATTATTTGCCATCGCTGCTCATTATGATTACGAAATTTGGCAAATGGATGTCAAAACCGCTTTCCTAAATGGATATCTTGAGGAAGATGTCTATATGGTACAGCCCGAAGGTTTTGTCGATCCGAAAAATCCTAAAAAAGTATGCAAGTTAAAGAAATCAATCTATGGGTTGAAACAAGCATCGAGAATGTGGAATCATCGTTTTAATGAAGAGGCAAAGAAATTTGGCTTTATTAAAAATGGTGATGAAGCTTGTGTATACAAGAAGGCTAGTGGGAGCTCCATAATGTTCCTTGTGCTATATGTGGATGACGTATTATTATTTGGGAATGATATAACCACAATGCAAGAGGTCAAAACTTGGTTAAAAAGTTGCTTCTCCATTAAGGATCTTGGAGAAGCACAATATATATTGGGGATTGGAATCTATAGGAATAGATCCAAGAGATTGATAGGCTTAAGTCAAAGTACATACATTGATAAGGTCTTGAAAAGGTTCAAGATGGAAAACTCTAAGAAAGGTTTGGTACCTATTCAAAGAGGAACCGTTCTCAGTTCATCTCAGTGTCCTACCACGAAAGATGAACAAGAGAGAATGAAGAAAGTCCCATACGCATCTGCTATTGGGTCTATCATGTATGCAATGATATGTACTAGACCGGATGTGTCATGCGCTCTAAGCTTGACAAGTAGATACCAGAATAACCCAGGAAATAGTCATTGGACTGCGGTTAAATGTATATTGAAATACCTTAGAAGGACTAAGGATATGTTTCTAATATATGGGTCTGGTGAGGAGGAACTCGTTGTAAAAGGTTACGTGGACGCGAGTTTCCAAACTGATCGAGATGACTCTCGGTCACAATCCGGTTATGTATTCATGTTAAATGGTGGTGCGGTCTCTTGGAAGAGTGCGAAACAGGAAGTTGTTGCGTTATCCACTACAGAGTCGGAGTACATTGCCGCCTCATTGGCAGCTCAGGAAGCTGCATGGATGAAGAAATTCATCGACGACTTAGGAGTGGTCCCTTCCATTCAGGACCCTCTTGAGATCTTTTGTGACAACGAGGGTGCGATTGCTCAAATCAAGGAACCTCGTGCTCATCAAAAGACTCGTCACATTGAGCGGAGATTCAACTACATTAGGGATGAGGTTGAAAAGGGAAAGATATGTATTCACAATGTTCACACAGATCAAAATGTTGCGGATCCACTCACGAAGCTTTTACATGGGCCAAAACATGAGGGACATGTTTGTGCATTAGGGCTTCGACATTCTAGTGATTGGAATTGATCTACTTTATGTATTGTAACGGAACGAATTAGTTCAAACTCATTAATATAATTATGGTATTAATTTAAATTATGAGTCATGTTCCAATTTAGCATATTTTATCCATGAATAAATTATTATTCTAAATTCCGTAGTTGATCACATTTGTGGGAACAAGTGTGAGGTCTAGACTATTATGAACTTGGATTGGTTAACATTCAAATGGTGAATGTAGGGCAAGGTTGCAACCAAGGTTCATAGATATTTGTGGGACACAAATATTGGAAGACCCGCTCTCAAGATTACTATATGGAACCTTTGTGGTTGATCACATGTAATCTTGAGTAAAGGAGAATATCATTATATCCTCTGACCTGAGACACATATTGGGTTCAGATATTCACCGAATATTGTGCCTTGATTCTTTCCTTCGCTATTCTGAAACATGGTAGTACATAAGGGAGGTTTCAGGTATGGTACGAAGTGTAATGTCTAGGACGTATGTAGTCAAGATGGAATTTGTCCCTCTTATTCGTTGAGAGTCAGATGTCTAAGGCCTGACAAAGTTAAATCTATAAGAGAGTGATCATTCTATGTCTCTTGGATTTAACATGACATCTAGGGCAAAAGGATATATTGAAAGATTCACCTAAATCATATTCGAAATGGGAACTCGAAAGGGATGATGTTATTGAATGGCACTAAGTCATAACATGTTGGGGGTGATGGACGGTCGTTAGGTGGTATCTGTCACTTGCATTAATTCCTTATGTTTCTCGTGCAAGTGGGAGATTGAAGGATTTTCTTGTGCCCGAGAGACATAATAAATTAATGTGGCTTACATGTTGTGATCCAAGTCGGGTCATACCCAATAACAAGCTATCAACACTTTATGTATTTGTTTTGACAATCGGATCATTAAAGCAAATACACGACACTTGAATTTTAGAAATTGGTTTTCTAAAATAAATGCTAGACATAATTATTTGGATAATTATAAGTTACTACATGTTGTATATTATTTATATAGGTTATAAATAATATAAAGTGTATGTAACATATGTGTGTTGCATTTTATTTTATAAAAGGCTTATAAGATAAAATACTTACAACTAAATGCATGTATGTTTTATAAATATGTAATAAAATATAAAATAAATGGAAGGGGTGGGGGTGCCGTTTTTTTGAAGGCTCCTAGGTGCCAACCACCCTTCCTTGATTACTCCATATAATTATGACTAATACACATGCATTGGTGCAACTTTTAACACACTCTTTGACTCTAGCATTTTGAAAATAATACTTGCAATTTCCTCTCCTTTTTCCTCCCCCTTTTGGCCGAAATTTTGGAGCTTCTTCAAGGGATTCTTGGTTGATTTTTGCAAGTAATTAAGTGTCTAAAATCCTAACCAAGTCTTGGGTGTTGATTATTGCTTGTGGGTATCAAAGATTTGAGGCTTCAAGTTAGAAGTTTTCTTCATCTACATCATCTTCTTCATCCTAGTTCTTCACCTCCATTTTGGAGTAGGTATAAACATCTAACTAGCTCTATTTACATTTAAGTGTATTTTCAAGACTAGATCTTTAATGGATTTCATGTTTAAAAGGGTTAAACTTTACATGCATAAACTTGAAATTGCTTCCGCTTTATATATACATATACACACGAATTTATATGTAACAAAAATGGGTTTATGACTTTGTTCATGTATTGAAATCCATCAGAATGGTCCAATATACCTTGGATTTAATTTCCCTCGTTTACCAAATCGAACAACGCCTTTCCAAGGTGAAACTTTAAGCATGACCATCTCTCCAATTTCAAATTCTATATCTTTTCTTTTAATGTCAGCGTAGCTCTTTTGTCAACTTTGGGCGGTTTTCAACCGTTGTTGAATTTGGATGATCTTCTCGGTAGTTTCTTGTATAATCTCCGGACCCGTAATCTGTCTATCCCCCACCTCACTCCAACAAATCGGAGACCTGCACTTTCTACCATAAAGTGCTTCAAACGGCGCCATCTCAATGCTTGAATGGTAGCTGTTGTTGTAGGAAAATTCTGCTAACGGTAGATGTCGATCCCAACTGTTTCCGAAATCAATAACACATGCTCGTAGCATGTCTTCAAGCGTTTGTATCGTCCTTTCGCTCTGCCCATCAGTTTGTGGATGATAGGCAGTACTCATGTCTAGACGAGTTCCTAATGCTTGCTGTAATGTCTGCCAGAATCTTGAAATAAATCTGCCATCCCTATCAGAGATAATAGAGATTGGTATTCCATGTCTGGAGACGACTTCCTTCAAATACAGTCGTGCTAACTTCTCCATCTTGTCATCTTCTCTTATTGGTAGGAAGTGTGCTGATTTGGTGAGACGATCAACTATTACCCAAATAGTATCAAAACCACTTGCAGTCCTTGGCAATTTAGTGATGAAATCCATGGTAATGTTTTCCCATTTCCATTCCGGGATTTCGGGTTGTTGAAGTAGACCTGATGGTTTCTGATGCTCAGCTTTGACCTTAGAACACGTCAAACATTCTCCTACGTATTTAGCAACATCAGCTTTCATACCCGGCCACCAAAAATGTTTCTTGAGATCCTTGTACATCTTCCCCGTTCCAGGATGTATTGAGTATCTGGTTTTATGAGCTTCTCTAAGTACCATTTCTCTCATATCTCCAAATTTTGGTACCCAAATCCTTTCAGCCCTATACCGGGTTCCGTCTTCCCGAATATTAAGATGCTTCTCCGATCCTTTGGGTATTTCATCCTTTAAATTTCCCTCTTTTAAAACTCCTTGTTGCGCCTCCTTTATTTGAGTAGTAATGTTATTATGAATCATTATATTCATAGATTTTACTCGAATGGGTTCTCTATCCTTCCTGCTCAAGGCATCGGCTACCACATTTGCCTTCCCCGGGTGGTAACGAATCTCAAAATCGTAATCATTCAATAATTCAATCCACCTACGCTGCCTCATATTCAGTTGTTTCTGATTAAATATGTGTTGAAAACTTTTGTGGTCGGTATATATAATACTTTTGACCCCATATAAGTAGTGCCTCCAAGTCTTTAATGCAAAAACAACCGCGCCTAATTCCAAATCATGCGTCGTATAATTTTGTTCGTGAATCTTCAATTGTCTAGACGCATAAGCAATCACCTTCGTTCGTTGCATTAATACACAACCGAGACCTTGCTTTGATGCGTCACAATAAATCACAAAATCATCATTCCCTTCAGGCAATGACAATATAGGTGCCGTAGTTAGCTTTTTCTTCAATAACTGAAACGCTTTCTCTTGTTCATCATTCCATTCAAATTTCTTCCCTTTATGCGTTAATGCAGTCAAGGGTTTTGCTATTTTGGAAAAGTCTTGGATGAACCTTCTGTAGTAACCAGCTAGTCCTAAAAACTGGCGTATGTGTTTCGGAGTTTTCGGGGTTTCCCACTTTTCAACAGTTTCTATCTTTGCCGGATCCACCTTAATACCTTCTTTGTTCACTATGTGACCGAGGAATTGAACTTCTTCCAACCAAAATGCACACTTTGAAAACTTAGCGTACAATTCTTCCTTCCTCAATACTTCTAACACCTTTCTCAAATGTTCACCGTGTTCTTGGTCATTCTTTGAGTAAATAAGTATGTCATCAATGAAAACAATGACAAACTTGTCAAGGTATGGTCCACACACTCGGTTCATAAGGTCCATGAACACAGCTGGTGCATTAGTTAAACCAAACGGCATGACCATAAACTTGTAATGACCGTAACGTGTTCTGAAAGCAGTCTTTGGAATATCATCTTCTTTCACCCGCATTTGATGATACCCGGAACGTAAGTCAATCTTTGAATAAACAGACGAGCCTTGTAGTTGATCAAATAAGTCGTCGATTCTCGGTAATGGGTAGCGGTTCTTGATGGTAAGTTTGTTCAACTATCGGTAGTCGATACACAACCTGAATGTACCATCTTTCTTCTTGACAAACAAAACAGGAGCTCCCCACGGTGATGTGCTTGGTCGAATGAAACCACGCTCTAAAAGTTCTTGTAATTGGCTTTGCAGTTCTTTCATCTCGCTGGGTGCGAGTCTGTAAGGAGCACGAGCTATTGGTGCAGCTCCTGGTACAAGATCTATTTGAAATTCAACGGATCGATGTGGGGGTAATCCCGGTAATTCTTTCGGAAATACATCGGGAAATTCTTTTGCAATGGGAACATCATTGATGCTCTTTTCTTCAGTTTGTACTTTCTCGACGTGTGCTAGAACAGCATAGCAACCTTTTCTTATTAGTTTTTGTGCCTTCAAATTACTAATAAGATGTAGCTTCGTGTTGCCCTTTTCTCCGTACACCATTAAGGGTTTTCCTTTTTCTCGTATAATGCGAATTGCATTTTTGTAACAAACGATCTCCGCTTTCACTTCTTTCAACCAGTCCATACCGATTATCACATCAAAACTCCCTAACTCTACTGGTATCAAATCAATCTTAAATGTTTCGCTAACCAGTTTAATTTCTCGATTCCGACATATATTATCTGCTGAAATTAATTTACCATTTGCTAATTCGAGTAAAAATTTACTATCCAAAGGCGTCAATGGACAACTTAATTTAGCACAAAAATCTCTACTCATATAGCTTCTATCCGCACCCGAATCAAATAAAACGTAAGCAGATTTATTGTCAATAAGAAACGTACCCGTAACAAGCTCCGGGTCTTCCTGTGCCTCTACCGCATTAATATTGAAAACTCTTCCACGGCCTTGTCCATTCGTGTTCTCCTGGTTCGGGCAATTTCTAATAATGTGGCCTGGTTTTCCACATTTATAACAAACTACATTGGCATAACTTGCTCCGACACTACTTGCTCCGCCATTACTCGTTCCGACACCATTTGTTCCTTTCGTTCTATTAGCCCCTGGTCCGTAGACCTCACACTTCGCCGCGCTATGACCATTTCTTTTACACTTGTTGCAAAATTTGGTGCAGAACCCCGAGTGATTCTTTTCACACCTTTGGCATAGCTGCTTCTGATTGTTGTTGTTGTTGCGGTTATTATTGTTGTTGGGATGATTGTTGTAGTTGCTGTTGTTGTTGTTGTTGTTGTTGGGCCGTTTGTTGTAGTTGCGATTGATGTTGCGATTGTTGGGATAATTGTTGCGATTATTGTTGTAATTACTGTTGTTGTTGTATTGGTGATTCTTATCACCGTTTTCCTCCCACTTTCTTTTGACTTGCTTCACATTGGCCTCTTCAGCAGTCTGATCTTTAATTCTTTCTTCAATCTGGTTCACTAGTTTGTGAGCCATTCTACATGCCTGTTGTATGGAGGCGGGCTCGTGTGAACTTATATCTTCTTGGATTCTTTCCGGTAATCCTTTCACAAACGCGTCGATCTTCTCTTCCTCATCTTCGAATGCTCCCGGACACAATAGGCACAATTCTGTGAATCGTCTTTCGTACGTGGTAATATCAAATCCTTGGGTTCGTAACCCTCTAAGTTCTGTCTTGAGCTTATTGACCTCGGTTCTGGGACGGTACTTCTCGTTCATCAAGTGCTTGAATGCTGACCACGGTAGTGCGTACGCATCATCTTGTCCCACTTGCTCTAGATAGGTATTCCACCATGTTAACGCAGAACCTGTGAAGGTATGCGTAGCGTACTTCACTTTGTCCTCTTCAGTACACTTACTTATGGCAAACACCGATTCAACCTTCTCGGTCCACCGTTTCAATCCGATCGGTCCTTCGGTTCCATCAAATTCCAAAGGTTTGCAGGCAGTGAATTCTTTGTAGGTGCATCCTACACGATTTCCTGTACTGCTAGATCCAAGGTTATTGTTGGTATGTAGCGCAGCCTGTACTGCGGCTATGTTTGAAGCTAGAAAAGTACGGAATTCCTCTTCATTCATATTCACGGTGTGTCGAGTAGTCGGTGCCATTTCCTTCAAAATAGTTAAATGGAACAAGTTAATCATACAGAATATTAAGAGTAGTTAATAGTATTTCGTAGCATAATATGAACTCATTTATAAAAGCTTTTTCTTCATATTAGCGTTTTATAAGTTTAAATTCGGGTAGTACCTACCCGTTAAGTTCATACTTAGTAGCTAATATACAATTCAACTACTACAATTCTATATGAAAAACTGATTATAATAATATTTCGCTTTCAAACTTTTATACAATATTTTACAAACTTACAATACCGCTTATTTTACATAAAGCATGAAATATAGCACACAATAACTTTGATACAAGATAGTTGTGAAGACAATTCTAGCTAGTACACAAGTCGTTCAGCAAAGGCAATAAAGACACGTAATTCATACGTCCAGAAACAAGTCATGCATTCTGGTTTTACTAGGACTACTTCCCATCCTTGGTCTTGTGCAACATAACCGTTATGGCCGTTGATAAGACAGCGTGTTGTAACGTCATCAAAGGGACGAGGGTTACGTAATGTCCAACAGTCCCGTAATAATCTAAAAACCTCATTTCTTACCCCAATTACCGACTCCGTCACTTGTGGAAACGTTTTGTTTAATAGTTGTAGCCCGATGTTCTTGTTCTCACTTTGGTGAGAAGCGAACATTACTAATCCGTAAGCATAACATGCTTCTTTATGTTGCATGTTAGCCGCTTTTTCTAAATCACGAAGTCCAATATTCGGATATATTGAGTCAAAATAATTTCTTAACCCGTTGCGTAAAATAGCATTTGGGTTCCCCGCAATATATGCGTCAAAGTAAACACATCGTAACTTATGGGTTTCCCAATGTGATATCCCCCATCTTTCAAACGAAAGTCTCTTATAAACCAAGACATTCTTGGAACGTTCTTCGAATGTCTTACAAACTGATCTCGCCTTAAATAGTTGTGCCGAAGAATTCTGGCCGACTCTAGACAAGATTTCATCAATCATGTCTCCGGGTAGGTCTCTTAAAATATTGGGTTGTCTATCCATTTTGTGTTTTTAAACTGTAAAATAGACAAGAGTTAGATTCATAAAAAAATACTTATTAATACAAGCAATTTTTACATATATCATAAAGCATAAGAACACTATATTACATATATTACACCACACGAATACAACTATCTTATTCCGACTCGCTCGTTTCTTCTTCTTCGGTTTTGGTTCGTTTTGCCAAGTTTCTAGGGATATATGATGTTCCCCTAATACGAGCCGTCGTTGTCCACATTGGTTTAGAAAAACCTGGTGGTTTAGAGGTTCCCGGGTCATTGTTACAACTTAAGGACTTCGGGGGTTGACGATACATATAAAGTTCATCGGGGTTGGAATTAGATTTCTCTATTTTTATGCCCTTTCCCTTATTATTTTCTTTTGCCTTTTTAAATTCAGTTGGGGTAATTTCTATAACATCATCGGAATTCTCGTCGGAATCCGATTCATCGGAGAATTGGTAATCCTCCCAATATTTTGCTTCCTTGGCGGAAACACCATTGACCATAATTAACCTTGGTCGGTTGGTTGAGGATTTTCTTTTACTTAACCGTTTTATTATTTCCCCCACCGGTTCTATTTCTTCATCCGGTTCCGATTCTTCTTCCGGTTCCGACTCTTCTTCCGGTTCCTCTTCAGGAACTTGTGAATCAGTCCACGAATCATTCCAATTTACATTTGACTCTTCATTATTATTAGGTGAGTCAATGGGACTTGTTCTAGAGGTAGACATCTATCACATAATATCAAACACGTTAAGAGATTAATATATCACATAATATTCATATGTTAAAAATATATAGTTTCCAACAAAAATGTTAAGCAATCATTTTTAAAGAAAACACGGTCGAAGTCCAGACTCACTAATGCATCCTAACAAACTCGATAAGACACACTTGAAGGTTTTTCGTATGCCCGAGAGACATATTAAATTTTAATGTGGCTAATGTGTTATGATCCAAGTCGGGTCATACCCAATAACAAGCTTACCGACACCTTATTCGTATTTAATCCTAGCGAATGGATCGTTGATTAAATACGCGATACTTGAATTTCAAAGAAAAGGTTTCTTGAATGATATTACTTGATATGTGTAATATAAGTTATGGAATAATTTATATATCAAAGATTTAATTATTTATAGGTTAAATAATTGATTAAGTTATGTTACATTTTATTAAATCGGTTTCATAAAATATACATAACTAATAATATAAAAGTTTATAAAATGTGTTTTATAAAATCAAGTTTTATAAAAACTGATTTTATAAAATCAGTTTTTCCTTTTATAAACTATATTATAACATTGCTAATGGCCTTGGAAAAGGGGGTAAGCATGCTCTTTGTTGGTCAAAAGCATGGTTAAATCCCATGTGCTTAGGGACATACAAGAAGTACTCTTTCAAGACATGCAATAACACATATTCCATAGTGAAAAACCAAGCAATAAAACTGCCTTCTTACAGCTACTGCTGTCGTGATTATTGAGCAGAAAAAGGGGATCAAAAGCTTGGTTTTTCAAGTGATAATCAAGTATCATTAAATCCTAACCAAAGTTCTAGGTGTTGGAGGTTGGCTTGGGGTATTATCTCTTGAGGTCTCATTGTTTTGAGGCTCCATTTAACATCATATTTGAAGCTTACTGCTGCTGATTTTCCAGCAAGTTTAAGAAGGTTTCAAGCTTGTGTTTAAGGTGTTTAAGGGTCCTAAACATTAGCAAGCTCAAGGGTGTTGTTGGTGAATCAAAGGCTAGGGTTTTGCTTACTTGAAGGTTCAAGTTAGGAGCTTATTTCTTCATCTACATCATCTTCTTCATCCTTGTTCTTCACCTCCTTTTGGAGTAGGTACAACATCTTACTAGCTCTATTTTACATTTTAGTGTATTATTCAAGACTAGATCTTTTATGGAATTCATGTTTAAAAGGCTTAAACTATACATGCATAAACTTTAAATTGCTTCCGCTTTATGTATACATATACACGAATTTACATACACTTAAAATGGGTTTTGTGACTTTGTTTATGTAATGAATTACATCAATGGTATCTAGAGCCAAAGTCTTGTTAATATGCTTCTTGTATTTGGCTAGTAAACTCACTTTCTTTACAATCTACCAACATGCATGAAAGTAGAATGTAAAAAATATTGAGTTTTGGTGGGGTGTAAGGTGATGGCCGAATTATTGGGTCCCAAAAATGGGTTTGGGATTTCAAGTTTGGCCATGTTTGTTGTTATGTTGTTGTTCACAATCGAGCCCAGACCGTGTGGTTGAATGTTTGGATGATTTGGTTGATTATTCATGATTTGTAATATTCATTCATATGGTTGTAATTATTTTGTAAATTTGGTTTGTAAAAGTTGTATTTGATCTTGTAATTTTGTATGTAATTTGTTCTATTTTGGTTTGTAAAATAGAATAGGTTGTTATTTCATTTTCTAGAAAAATTGTATTAGGATATGATTTTGTAAAATGAAAGTGAAGATTCATGAAGAAGATTCAAGATGAAGCTTATGAAGTTACAAGTTTAAGTGGGAGGTTTTGGTAAAAATCTCTTACTTTGGTTAACCCTCTTAGGTGACATTTGTTTTTTGGCTTAACAAATGTCCACCAAAATGGCTCTTGATTGTGAACACTTTGTTATGCATGTTTGTGTATGTTTGTATGTTTGGTTGCTACAAGATCATCACATGTTATGAACTTGCATGATAAATTATAATTGGTTATAATAAAACATAACAAAATGACACTAATAATTGGTTATTAGACTTAAGTAAAATGGTTTATTTAAAAAGGTAATGAAATGGTTAAAACTAGTAATTGGTTACTAAAAGGTACATGAAAATGGGTTTTTCATAAACATACTACACACCAAATGCATGTTGGTGTATAGCACTTTGTTTTCTAAACTAGAATGTAGAAAACCTAAAATCCCTTAACTAAAACAAGGTAAACAAGTTAAACGCCATCCTTTTGTGGAAACACTTAGACATATTAGGAATCTCTTGATGGGATAAAGGTCACCTAACCGTCATGAGTGAACTAATATGAATAAGGTACACTTCACATACATGTGGGATAAAGGTCACCTAACCACTTGTATGTTAAGTCTACATGTCTACACAAGTAGGACAACTTGATTTGGGAATCATGAACTTAGGGTCACCGAAGCATGAGGAACAAATAGGCGTTGATGGGATTAATATGCCATGCAAAAGGATTGCATGATCCCATAAATTAGAAGTTGCAAAGGGATTGCAATTGTCATTATGACTACCTAGCAAAATCAAATAACGGGATAAAGGTCACCTAACCGAAATTTGATTTACCGTTGGATTCTAATATTTAATAAAACAAATTAAAAGGGTATTGTTTATTAAATTTGAAATCAATACTTAAATGAACTTTGTTGAATTTTGTAGATGGCCGCTAATAACAACAACAACATGAACAACGCACCACTTAACTTTAACAACCTATCGTTACGGTCTCTCCTCGAGAAAGACAAACTCAACCATACAAATTTTATGGATTGGTTCCGCAATCTTCGGATTGTCCTCAAACAAGAGGATAAAATGTATGTGCTTGAGGACCCCATTCCCGATCAACCGGATGAGAATGATGTGGAGGCAATGGCCGCTTACGATAAGTATTGCCACGACTCCCTTCAAGTCTCATGCTTAATGCTTGGGACTATGATACCCGAACTCCAAAAGGATTTCGAGCATCATAGCGCATACGACATGATAACACAATTGAAGGAGATGTTTCTCCAACAAGCACGTGTTGAGCGTTTCGAAACGGTTCGGGCGCTTCATGCTTGTCGTATGGACGATACCCAATCGGTTTCATCTTATGTACTTAAGATGAAAAGCCTTATCGATCGTGCTAACCGTCTTAACCTTAACATATCTAATGAGTTAGCCACCGATCTTATCCTTAACTCCCTATCAAAGAGATTTGATCAATTTGTAATTAATTACAACATGAATGGGATGGATAAGAGTATAGGTGAGCTTCATGGTATGCTTAGGACGGCGGAAACTAGCATGGGTAAAAGGACTTTACCCGTGTTAGCAATCGATCAAGGTGGGTCTAAAGGTAACACCTCTAAGCCAAAGGTGGCTAAGAGAAAAGGACCCGCCCATCAAGGCAAAGGGAAGGGGAAGATGGTTACCCCAACCATCAACAAGGCAAAGAAGAAAAAGGTAGCCGAGAAGGCAAACCCCAAGGAAGACCCATGTTTCGGTTGCGGTGAGATGGGTCATTGGAAACGAAACTGTCCGGTCTATCTTAAAGAGTTGAAGGACAAGAGGGATGCAGGGCAAACCTCAGGTAATATATACATGGTATATATAGAGGTTAGTATTACTTCTTCTAATACATGGGTATTAGACACGGGATGTGGAACTCATATTTGCAATACTTTGCAGGGGTTCAAAAGAAGTGATCATAAAGCGGAAACATCAAGTCTCTATATGGGCAATGGTGCAAAGGTGCATGTTAAAGCTCAAGGAGAATTTGTTTTGAAGCTTCCAAGTGGATTGAAGCTTATTTTAGAAAATGTTTTGTATGCACCGGATTTATGTCGAAACATTATTTCTATTTCTCGCTTAAGACAATGTGGTTTCAATGTTAATTTTATTGATGATGATATCCATTTTTCTAAAGATAATGTATTCTATTTCAAGGCTTCGCCTTCAAATAGAATTTATGAATTGGTTCATGATGACGCATCATCGAGCTCTATATACCATACTAGCACCAAGAAACTCAAAAGGGATTTGAGTGATTCCTATTTATGGCATTGTCGCCTTGGACATATAAACAAGAACCGAATGCATACACTTCAAAAGAATGGACTTTTGAAATCAAATGAAATGGATTCGTTTGATGTATGTGAATCTTGTTTACAAGGCAAGATGACTAAAGCACCTTTCAAAGGGACTTATGAAAGGGCTAAAGATTTATTGGGATTAATACATTCGGATGTATGTGGACCCTTTAAACCCATGACTAGGAATGGTGAAAGATACTTTGTTACTTTCATTGATGACTTTAGTCGTTTCGGATATGTCTACTTATTAAGACACAAGGACGAAACGTTTGAAGCATTCAAAGAATATCAAAACGAAGTACAAAATCAACTCAATAAGACAATTAAGGTACTACGTACCGATAGAGGAGGTGAATACCTAAGCGATGCTTTCCAAGATCATCTTAGGAGTTGTGGGATTATCTCGCAACTTACTCCACCCGGAACACCCCAACTTAATGGAGTTTCCGAAAGGAGGAACCGAACCCTAATGGATATGGTTCGATCTATGATGGCTAGAAGCTCGTTACCTCTATCATTTTGGGGTTATTGTCTAAGCTCCGCGGCTCGTATTTTAAATATGGCCCCAACCAAGAAAGTGGAACGAACTCCTCATGAGATGTGGTTTGGAAAACCTCCTTCTCTTTCATACTTGAAAGTATGGGGATGTGAAGCTTATCCTAAGCGTTATGTAGCAAATAAGCTACATGCTCGATCCACAAAGTGTATCTTCATAGGATATCCCAAAGATGACATGGGATATTACTTCTATGATCCATCCGAGCAAACGGTATTTGTTGCTCGGAAAGCGGAATTCCTTGAAACCAAGTTCCTTATGGAAGGTGATGGTGAAAGGAAAATAGATCTTGTAGAGGTACAAGATCAAGCCGATGATACACAATTGGTTGACACTAGCACTCAACATGAGGATGTTAAAAATGATCAAGTAGATGATCAAGGTACACAAGACGTTCGAAGATCTAGTAGGATTAGTAATCCTCCTGAGAGATATGGTTTTCTCGTGGATGGTTGCTATACGGTTGATTTGGATGAACCGGTAAACTACAAAGATGCTTTATCAAGGATTGATAAAGATAAATGGCAGGAAGCCATGAACGCCGAGATGCAATCCATGTATGACAACCAAGTTTGGGAACTTGTTGAGCAACCTCCTAGCTCTAAGCTAGTTGATTGCAAGTGGATTTTCAAAATGAAAACCGACATACATGGAAACTTGGATACATACAAAGCTAGACTTGTAGCAAAGGGTTTCACTCAAACTCAAGGGGTTGACTATGATGAAACTTTCTCGCCTGTGGCAATGCTAAAGTCTATTAGGATATTATTTGCCATCGCTGCTCATTATGATTACGAAATTTGGCAAATGGATGTCAAAACTGCCTTCCTAAATGGATATCTTGAGGAAGATGTCTATATGGTACAGCCCGAAGGTTTTGTCGATCCGAAAAATCCTAAAAAGGTATGCAAGTTAAAGAAATCGATCTACGGATTGAAACAAGCATCTAGAATGTGGAATCATCGTTTTAATGAAGAGGCAAAGAAATTTGGCTTCATTAAAAATGGTGATGAAGCTTGTGTATACAAGAAGGCTAGTGGGAGCTCTATAATGTTCCTTGTGCTATATGTGGATGATATATTATTATTTGGGAATAATATAACCACAATGCAAGAAGTCAAAACTTGGCTAAAGAGTTGCTTCTCCATTAAGGATCTTGGAGAAGCACAATACATATTGGGGATTGGAATCTATAGGAATAGATCCAAGAGATCGATAGGTTTAAGCCAAAGTACATACATTGATAAAGTCTTGAAAAGGTTCAAGATGGAAAACTCTAAGAAAGGTTTGGTACCTATTCAAAAGGGAACCATTCTCAGTTCATCTCAGTGTCCTACCACGAAAGATGAACAAGAGAGAATGAAGAAAGTCCCATACGCATCTGCTATTGGGTCTATCATGTATGCAATGATATGTACTAGACCGGATGTGTCATGCGCTCTAAGCTTGACAAGTAGATACCAGAATAACCCAGGAAATAGTCATTGGACTGCGGTTAAATGTATATTGAAATACCTTAGAAGGACTAAGGATATGTTTCTTATATATGGGTCTGGTGAGGAGGAACTCGTTGTAAAAGGTTACGTGGACGCGAGTTTCCAAACTGATCGAGATGACTCCCGATCACAATCCGGTTATGTATTCATGTTAAATGGTGGTGCGGTCTCTTGGAAGAGTGCGAAACAGGAAGTTGTTGCGTTATCCACTACAGAGTCGGAGTACATTGCCGCCTCATTGGCAGCTCAGGAAGCTGCATGGATGAAGAAATTCATCGACGACTTAGGAGTGGTCCCTTCCATTCAGGACCCTCTTGAGATCTTTTGTGACAACGAGGGTGCAATTGCTCAAATCAAGGAACCTCGTGCTCATCAAAAGACTCGTCACATTGAGCGGAGATTCAACTACATCAGGGATGAAGTTGAAAAGGGAAAGATATGTATTCACAAAGTTCACACAGATCAAAATGTTGCGGATCCTCTCACGAAGCTCTTACATGGGCCAAAACATGAGGGACATGTTTGTGCATTAGGGCTTCGATATTCTAGTGATTGGATTTGATCTATTTATGTATTGTACCGGAACGAAATTATTCAAACTCATTAATATAACTGTGGTGTTAATTTATTTGAGTTATGTTCCTATTTTGCATATTTCATCCATGAATTAGCAATTATTCAAAATTTCCGTAGTCGATCACATTTGTGGGAACAAGTGTGAGGTTTAGACTATTATGAACTTGGATTGGTATACATTCATAGGTTGAATGTGCGGCAAGGCTGCAACCAAGGTTCATAGATATTTGTGGGAAACAAATATTGGAAGACCCGCTCTCAAGAATTACTGTATAGAACCTTTGTGGTTGATCACATGTAATCTTGAGTAAAGGCGAATATCATTGTATCCTCTGACCTGAGATACATATTGGGTTCGGATATTCATCAAGAATTGTGCCTTGATTCTTTCCTTCGCTATTCTGAAACATGGTAGTACATAAGGAAGAACTCAGGTATATTACAAAGTGTATATCTAGGACGTATGTAGTCAAGATGGAATTTGTCCCTCTTATTCGTTGAGAGTCAGATGTCTAAGGCCTGAAAAGTTAAATCTATAAGAGAGTGATCACTCTGTATCTCTTGGATTTAACATGACATCTAGGATGAAAGGATATAATGAAAGATTCACCTACATATATCAGTTCGAGTAGGGAGCTCGAAAGGGATGATGTTATTGAATGGCACAAAGTCATAACATATTAGGGGTGATGGACGGTGTGTTAGGCTGTATCCATCACTTGCGTTAATTTCTTATGTTTCTCGTGCAAGTGGGAGATTGAAGGTTTTTCGTATGCCCGAGAGACATATTAAATTTTAATGTGGCTAATGTGTTATGATCCAAGTCGGGTCATACCCAATAACAAGCTTACCGACACCTTATTCGTATTTAATCCTAGCGAATGGATCGTTGATTAAATACGCGATACTTGAATTTCAAAGAAAAGGTTTCTTGAATGATATTACTTGATATGTGTAATATAAGTTATGGAATAATTTATATATCAAAGATTTAATTATTTATAGGTTAAATAATTGATTAAGTTATGTTACATTTTATTAAATCGGTTTCATAAAATATACATAACTAATAATATAAAAGTTTATAAAATGTGTTTTATAAAATCAAGTTTTATAAAAACTGATTTTATAAAATCAGTTTTTCCTTTTATAAACTATATTATAACATTGCTAATGGCCTTGGAAAAGGGGGTAAGCATGCTCTTTGTTGGTCAAAAGCATGGTTAAATCCCATGTGCTTAGGGACATACAAGAAGTACTCTTTCAAGACATGCAATAACACATATTCCATAGTGAAAAACCAAGCAATAAAACTGCCTTCTTACAGCTACTGCTGTCGTGATTATTGAGCAGAAAAAGGGGATCAAAAGCTTGGTTTTTCAAGTGATAATCAAGTATCATTAAATCCTAACCAAAGTTCTAGGTGTTGGAGGTTGGCTTGGGGTATTATCTCTTGAGGTCTCATTGTTTTGAGGCTCCATTTAACATCATATTTGAAGCTTACTGCTGCTGATTTTCCAGCAAGTTTAAGAAGGTTTCAAGCTTGTGTTTAAGGTGTTTAAGGGTCCTAAACATTAGCAAGCTCAAGGGTGTTGTTGGTGAATCAAAGGCTAGGGTTTTGCTTACTTGAAGGTTCAAGTTAGGAGCTTATTTCTTCATCTACATCATCTTCTTCATCCTTGTTCTTCACCTCCTTTTGGAGTAGGTACAACATCTTACTAGCTCTATTTTACATTTTAGTGTATTATTCAAGACTAGATCTTTTATGGAATTCATGTTTAAAAGGCTTAAACTATACATGCATAAACTTTAAATTGCTTCCGCTTTATGTATACATATACACGAATTTACATACACTTAAAATGGGTTTTGTGACTTTGTTTATGTAATGAATTACATCAACACTAATGCAAATTTTCTGGTTCTCTAAGACCAACGCTCGGATACCAACTGAAATGTCCCGTTCTTATTGATTAAAAACGTTCCATATTAATTGATTTCGTTGCGAGGTTTTGACCTCTATATGAGACGTTTTTCAAAGACTGCATTCATTTTTAAACAAACCATAACCTTTATTTCATCAATAAAGGTTTAAAAAACTTTACGTAGATTATCAAATAATGATAATCTAAAATATCCTGTTTACACACGACCATTACATAATGGTTTACAATACAAATATGTTACAACAAAATAAGTTTCTTGAATGCAGTTTTTACACAATATCATACAAGCATGGACTCCAAATCTTGTCCTTATTTAAGTATGCGACAGCGGAAGCTCTTAATAATCACCTGAGAATAAACATGCTTAAAACGTCAACAAAAATGTTGGTGAGTTATAGGTTTAACCTATATATATCAAATCGTAACAATAGACCACAAGATTTCATATTTCAATACACATCCCATACATAGAGATAAAAATCATTCATATGGTGAACACCTGGTAACCGACAATAACAAGATGCATATATAAGAATATCCCCATCATTCCGGGACACCCTTCGGATATGATATAAATTTCGAAGTACTAAAGCATCCGGTACTTTGGATGGGGCTTGTTGGGCCCGATAGATCTATCTTTAGGATTCGCGTCAATTAGGGTGTCTGTTCCCTAATTCTTAGATTACCAGACTTAATAAAAAGGGGCATATTCGATTTCGATAATTCAACCATAGAATGTAGTTTCACGTACTTGTGTCTATTTTGTAAATCATTTATAAAACCTGCATGTATTCTCATCCCAAAAATATTAGATTTTAAAAGTGGGACTATAACTCACTTTCACAGATTTTTACTTCGTCGGGAAGTAAGACTTGGCCACTGGTTGATTCACGAACCTATAACAATATATACATATATATCAAAGTATGTTCAAAATATATTTACAACACTTTTAATATATTTTGATGTTTTAAGTTTATTAAGTCAGCTGTCCTCGTTAGTAACCTACAACTAGTTGTCCACAGTTAGATGTACATAAATAAATCGATAAATATTATCTTGAATCAATCCACGACCCAGTGTATACGTATCTCAGTATTGATCACAACTCAAACTATATATATTTTGGAATCAACCTCAACCCTGTATAGCTAACTCCAACATTCACATATAGAGTGTCTATGGTTGTTCCGAAATATATATAGATGTGTCGACATGATAGGTCGAAACATTGTATACGTGTCTATGGTATCTCAAGATTACATAATATATAATACAAGTTGATTAAGTTATGGTTGGAATAGATTTGTTACCAATTTTCACGTAGCTAAAATGAGAAAAATTATCCAATCTTGTTTTACCCATAACTTCTTCATTTTAAATCCGTTTTGAGTGAATCAAATTGCTATGGTTTCATATTGAACTCTATTTTATGAATCTAAACAAAAAAAGTATAGGTTTCTAGTCGGAAAAATAAGTTACAAGTCGTTTTTGTAAAGGTAGTCATTTCAGTCGAAAGAACGACGTCTAGATGACCATTTTAGAAAACATACTTCCACTTTGAGTTTAACCATAATTTTTGGATATAGTTTCATGTTCATAATAAAAATCATTTTCTCAGAATAACAACTTTTAAATCAAAGTTTATCATAGTTTTTAATTAACTAACCCAAAACAGCCCGCGGTGTTACTACGACGGCGTAAATCCGGTTTTACGGTGTTTTTCGTGTTTCCAGGTTTTAAATCATTAAGTTAGCATATCATATAGATATAGAACATGTGTTTAGTTGATTTTAAAAGTCAAGTTAGAAGGATTAACTTTTGTTTGCGAACAAGTTTAGAATTAACTAAACTATGTTCTAGTGATTACAAGTTTAAACCTTCGAATAAGATAGCTTTATATGTATGAATCGAATGATGTTATGAACATCATTACTACCTTAAGTTCCTTGGATGAACCTACTGGAAAAGAGAAAAATGGATCTAGCTTCAATGGATCCTTGGATGGCTCAAAGTTCTTGAAGCAAAATCATGACACGAAAACAAGTTCAAGTAAGATCATCACTTGAAATAAGATTGTTATAGTTAAAGAAATTGAACCAAAGTTTGAATATGATTATTACCTTGTATTAGAATGATAACCTACTGTAAGAAACAAAGATTTCTTGAGGTTGGATGATCACCTTACAAGATTGGAAGTGAGCTAGCAAACTTGAAAGTATTCTTGATTTTATGAAACTAGAACTTTTGGAATTTATGAAGAACACTTAGAACTTGAAGATAGAACTTGAGAGAGTTCAATTAGATGAAGAAAATTGAAGAATGAAAGTGTTTGTAGGTGTTTTTGGTCGTTGGTGTATGGATTAGATATAAAGGATATGTAATTTTGTTTTCATGTAAATAAGTCATGAATGATTACTCATATTTTTGTAATCTTATGAGATATTTCATGCTAGTTGACAAATGATGGTTCCCACATGTGTTAGGTGACTCACATGGGCTGCTAAGAGCTGATCATTGGAGTGTATATACCAATAGTACATACATCTAAAAGTTGTGTATTGTACGAGTACGAATACGGGTGCATACGAGTAGAATTGTTGATGAAACTGAACGAGAATGTAATTGTAAGCATTTTTGTTAAGTAGAAGTATTTTGATAAGTGTATTGAAGTCTTTCAAAAGTGTATAAATACATATTAAAACACTACATGTATATACATTTTAACTGAGTCGTTAAGTCATCGTTAGTCGTTACATGTAAGTGTTGTTTTGAAACCTTTAGGTTAACGATCTTGTTAAATGTTGTTAACCCAATGTTTATAATAACAAAAGAGATTTTAAATTATTATATTATCATGATATTATGATGTACGAATATCTCTTAATATGATATATATACATTAAATGTCGTTACAACGATAAACGTTACATATATGTCTCGTTTCAAAATCATTAAGTTAGTAGTCTTGTTTTTACATATGTAGTTCATTGTTAATATAATTAATGATATGTTTACTTATCATAATATCATGTTAACTATATATATAACCATATATATGTCATCATTTAGTTTTTTTACAAGTTTTAACGTTCGTGAATCACCGGTCAACTTGGGTGGTCAATTGTCTATATGAAACCTATTTCAATTAATCAAGTCTTAACAAGTTTGATTGCTTAACATGTTGGAAACATTTAATCATGTAAACATCAATCTCAATTAATATATATAAACATGGAAAAGTTCGGGTCACTACAGTACCAAACCTCTCTTAGAGTTTTCCATCTTGAACCTTTTCAAGATTTTATCAATGTACACATACTTTGACTTAAACCTATCAATCTCTTGGATCTATTCCTATAGATCCCTATCCCCAATATGTATTGTGCATCTCCAAGATCCTTAATGGAGAAGCAACTCTTTAGCCAAGTTTTGACTCCTTGCATTGTGGTAATATCATTCCCAAATAATAATATATCATCCACATATAGTACAAGGAACATGATAGTGCTCCCACTAGCTTTCTTATATACACAAGCTTCATCACCATTTTTAATGAAGCCAAATTTCTCGGCTTCCTCATTAAAACGATGATTCCACATTCTAGATGCTTGTTTCAATCCGTAGATTGACTTCTTTAACTTGCATACACTTTTAGGATATTTTGGATCAACAAAACCTTCAGGCTGAACCATATAGACATCTTCCATAAGATATCCATTTAGGAAAGCGGTTTTGACATCCATTTGCCATATTTCATAGTCGTAGTGAGCAGCAATGGCAAATAATATCCTAATAGACTTTAGCATTGCCACTGGCGAGAAAGTTTCATCATAATCAACCCCTTGAGTTTGAGTGAAACCTTTTGCTACAAGTCTAGCTTTATATGTATCCAAGTTTCCATGTATGTCGGTTTTCATTTTGAAAAGCCATTTGCAATCAACTAGCTTAGAGCTAGGAGGTTGCTCAACAAGTTCCCACACTTGGTTTTCATACATGGATTGCATCTCGGCGTTCATAGCTTCCTGCCATTTATCTTTATCAATCCTTGATAAAGCATCTTGGTAGTTTGTTGGTTCATCCAAATCAACCGTATAGCAACCATCTATGAGAAACCCATATCTCTCAGAAGGATTGCTAATCCTACCAGATCTACGAATGCCTTGTGTATTTTGATCATCCATTTGATCGCTATCAACATTTTCATGTTGAGTGCTAGTGTCAACCAATTGTGTATCATCTACTTGATCTTGAACCTCTTCAAGATCTATCTTCCTTTCACTATTTCCTTCCATTAGGAACTTAGTTTCAAGGAATTCCGCCTTCCGAGCAACAAATACATTCTGCTCGGATGGATCATAGAAATAGTATCCCATATCATCCTTGGGATATCCTATGAAGATACACTTCGTGGATCGAGCATTCAACTTATTAGGGACGTAACGCTTAGGATAAGCTTCACATCCCCATACCTTTAAGTATGATAGAGATGGAGGTTTACCAAACCACATCTCGTGAGGAGTTCGTTCCACTTTCTTGGTTGGGGCCATATTTAAAATACGAGCCGCGGAGCTTAGACAATAACCCCAAAATGATAGAGGCAACGAGCTTCTTGCCATCATAGATCGAACCATATCCATTAGGGTTCGGTTCCTCCTTTCGGAAACTCCATTAAGTTGGGGTGTTCCGGGTGGAGTAAGTTGTGAGATAATCCCACAACTCCTAAGATGATCTTGGAAGGCATCGCTCAGGTATTCACCTCCTCTATCGGTACGAAGTACCTTAATTGTCCTATTGAGTTGATTTTGTACTTCGTTTTGATATTCTTTGAATGCTTCAAACGTTTCGTCCTTGTGTCTTAATAAGTAGACATATCCGAAACGACTAAAGTCATCAATGAAAGTAACAAAGTATCTTTCACCATTCCTAGCCATGGGTTTAAAGGGTCCACATACATCCGAATGTATTAATCCCAATAAATCTTTAGCCCTTTCATAGGTCCCTTTGAAAGGTGCTTTAGTCATCTTGCCTTGTAAACAAGATTCACATACTTCAAACGAATCCATTTCATTTGATTTCAAAAGTCCATTCTTTTGAAGTGTATGTATTCGGTTCTTGCTTATGTGACCAAGGCGACAATGCCATAAGTAGGAATCACTCAAATCCCTTTTGAGTTTCTTGGTGCTTGTATGGTACATTGAGCTACTAGATGATGTGTCATCATGAACCAATTCATAAATTCCATTTGAAGGTGAAGCCTTGAAATAGAATACATTATCTAAATAAATATGGATATCATCATTAACAAAATTAAGATTAAAACCACATTGTTTCAAACGGGAAATGGAAATAATGTTTCGACATAAATCGGGTGCATACAAAACATCTTTCAAAATAAGTTCCAAACCACTTGGAAGCTTTAACATAAAGTCTCCTTGAGCCTTAACTGGCACTTTGGCTCCATTACCCATGTAGAGACTTGATGTTCCCGTTTGCTTGCTACTTCTTTTGAACCCCTGCAATGAATTGCAAATATGAGTTCCACATCCAGTGTCTAATACCCATGTATTAGAAGAAGTAATACTAAGCTCTATATATACCATATATATATTACCTGAGGTTTGCCCTGCATCCCTCTTGTCCTTCAACTCCTTAAGATAAACCGGACAGTTTCGTTTCCAATGACCCATTTCACCGCAACCGAAACATGGGTCTTCCTTGGGGTTTGCCTTCTCGGCTACCTTTTGCTTCTTAGCCTTATTGATGGTTGGGGTAACCAACTTCCCTTTCCCTTTGCCTTGATGGGCGGGTCCTTTTCTCTTAGCCACCTTTGGCTTAGAGGTCTTACTTTTGGACCCACCTTGATCGATTGCTAACACGGGTAAAGCCCTTTTACCCATGCTAGTTTCCGCCGTTCTAAGCGTACCGTGAAGCTCACCTATGCTCTTATCCATCCCATTCATATTGTAATTAATTACAAATTGATCAAACCTTTTTGATAGGGAGTTAAGGATAAGATCGGTGGCTAACTCATTGGATATGTTTAGGTTAAGTCGGTTAGCACGATCGATAAGGCTTTTCATCTTGAGTACATAAGATGAAACCGATTGGGTATCGTCCATACGACAAGCATGTAGCGCCCGAACCGTTTCGAAGCGTTCGACACGCGCTTGTTGGAGAAACATCTCCTTCAATTGCGTTATCATGTCGTATGCACTATGGTGTTCGAAATCCTTTTGGAGTTCTGGAATCATAGTCCCAAGCATTAGGCATGAGACTTGAAGGGAGTCGTGGCAATACTTATCGTAAGAGGCCATTGCCTCCACATCATTCTCATCCGGTTGATCGGGAATGGCTTCCTCAAGTACATACGCTTTATCCTCTTGTTTGAGGACAATCCGAAGATTGCGGAACCAATCCATAAAGTTGGTATGGTTGAGTTTGTCTTTCTCTAAGAGAGACCTTAATGATAGGTGGTTTAGGTTAAGTGGTGCGTTTGGAATGTTGTTGTTGTTATTGGCGGCCATCTACAAAATTCAACAAAGTTCATTTTAAGTATCGATTTTAGATTTAATAAACAATACCCTTTTAATTTGTTTTATTAAATATTAGAATCCAACGGTAAGTCAAATTCCGGTTAGGTGACCTTTATCCCGTCATTTGATTTAGCTAGGTAGTCATAATGACAATTGCAATCCTTTTGCAACTTCTAATTTTATGGGATCATTCAATCCTTTTGCATGGCATATTAATCCCATCAACGCCTATTTGTTCCTCATGCTTCGGTGACCCTAAGTTCATGATTCCCAAATCAAGTCGTCCTACTTGTGTAGACATGTAGACTTAACATACAAGTGGTTATGTGACCTTTATCCCACATGTATGCGAAGTGTACCTTATTCATATTAGTTCACTCATGACGGTTAGGTGACCTTTATCCCATCAAGAGATTCCTAATATGCCTAAGTGTTTCCACAAAAGGATGGCGTTTAACTTGTTTACCTTGTATTAGTTAAAGGGATTTTATGTTTTCTACATTCTAGTTTTAGAAAACAAAATGCTATACACCAACATGCATTTGGTGTGTAGTGTTTTATGAAAAACCTATTTTCATGTCCTTTTAGTAAACCAATTACTAGTTATAAACCATTTCATATGTATGATCCTTATCATATTCTTAATAACCGTTTATTAATGTCCTTTTGCCATTTCAATTTAACCATTTAAATTGTCGTTTTGCATGTTATTAATAACATCTAATTTAACCAATTAAATTTTAGTTTTGTTTGTGGTTAACTTGTGTGATTAACTTGTAGCATACAAACATACAATCCACAATCATACAATAACAACCAATCATGCAAAACAATATGTTCACAATCAAGCCATTTTTGGTAAGCATTTTGTTTAGCCGAAAACAAAATGCCACCGGGTAAGGGTAATTACACAAAGTAGGAGATTTTAAAACTCCCACTTAATCTTGCATCCAAATGCTTCTTCATGTGTTCTTCAAGTCTTCATCATCTTCATCATTTTACAAAATATATCCTAATACATTTTGTCTAGAAAATGAAAATACAACCTAATCTATTTTACATACCAAATATAAAATAAATTACATAACCAAATGAATATTATTACAAACCAAATTGCATGAATAATCACAACCATATTGAAATTTAATAAATCAACCAAACAAACATTCATTCAACCACAAGGTCTTGGCTATGATTGTGAACAACAACTTATGAACAAAATATAGACCAAATAAAAGAGCCCAAAACCCATTTTTGGGACTCAATAATTCGGCCATAATATGAACCCCACCCAAACCCGAAAATTTTTGCATTCTACTATCATGCATGTTCATAAAATGCAAAATATAGTGGGTTTAAAAGATCATCTCGAAGCATATTTCAACAACTTCGGCTCTAGATACCATTGTTGTGATTTAACAAGTTTCAAAATGCTTGAAACCTTTTAATTTGTTTTATTAAAGCGGAAGCATGAAATTACCAATTTAGAACATATTAAACTTTAACTAATTAAAGTTAAATCCCAATTAGGATCAAGTTATGAAATATGCTTACAAACTACAAGATAGTAAGGAGGTTATACCTATTCCAAGCTAGGTAATGAATGATGAAGATGATGATGTTGAATGGAGCCTCAAATGGATGAAACCTCAAGAGATTATACCCCAAGCTTATCACCAACACTTTGTACTTTGGTTAGGGTTTGTTGACACTTGAATTTAGCTTCCAAAAACCAAATTATGAACCCTCTAAACCCCTTAATACCCCACGGCCTGCAGCTGTGTTTTTTTTGAGAGTTTATGCAGTTTTTTTTTGAAGTGTTTTGATGTGTATTCAAAGTGTGTTAAGTCTCCAAGAAGTCCTAGATACTTATGCTTCTTGAAAATGCAAGTATCCATTCAAATGGCTAGTCAAAGTGGATGTATTTTAGACTCCAATGCCACTTACTCAACACATATTATAGAATATGTTTTATAAAAGAATTAGTTTATTTTATAAAATTCTTTTATAAACTTCCATTTTATTTATGTACATCTTAATATATATAATCCATTTATATAAAATGTAACATAAACTTATTAATTATTTACCTATAAATAATTAAATCCATATTATATAAATTATTCCATAATTTATATAAATACACATCAAGTAATATTTAAGAAAACCATTTTTCTTAAAGTTCAAGTGTCGCGTATTTGATTAATGAACCAATCGTTAAAATCAAATACAAATAAGGTGTCGGTAAGCTTGTTATTGGGTATGACCCGACTTGGATCAAAACATATTAGCCACGTTAATTTAATATGTCTCTCGGGCATATGAAATACCTTCAGGTTTATAGTCGGAAAAATAAGTTACAAGTCATTTTTGTAAAGGTAGTCATTTCAGTCGAAAGAACGACGTCTAGATGACCATTTTAGAAAACATACTTCCACTTTGAGTTTAACCATAATTTTTGGATATAGTTTCATGTTCATAATAAAAATTATTTTCTCAGAATAACAACTTTTAAATCAAAGTTTATCATAGTTTTTAATTAACTAACCCAAAACAGCCCTCGGTGTTACTACGACGGCGTAAATCCGGTTTTACGGTGTTTTTTGTGTTTCCAGGTTTTAAATCATTAAGTTAGCATATCATATAGATATAGAACATGTGTTTAGTTGATTTTAAAAGTCAAGTTAGAAGGATTAACTTTTGTTTGCGAACAAGTTTAGAATTAACTAAACTATGTTATAGTGATTACAAGTTTAAACCTTCGAATAAGATAGCTTTATATATATGAATCGAATGATGTTATGAACATCATTACTGATGGAATTCATCACATAAACAAGTTACAAAACCCATTTAGTAGGTATATAAGTTCGTGTATGTATATGTAGCAAGCGGAAGCAATTTTAAGTTTATGCATGTATAGTTTAACCTTTTAAACATGAATTCCATTTATAGATCTAGTCTTGAAAATATACTAAAATGTAAATAGAGCTAGTTAGGGTTTATACCTTCTCCTAAAATGGAGGTTAAAGTAAGATGAAGATGAAGATGAAGAATAGCAAGTTTCTAACTTGAAACCTCAAGAGATAATACCCACAAACCTTAGTATCAACACCCTCTTCTTGGTTAGGATTTAAGACACTTAACAACTAGCAAAAATCAAGCAATGAACCCTTGTTCTTGCTCAAATATTTCGGCCTAAAGGAAGTAGGAAGGAGGAGATCTTTTGCTTGTTCAAAATTGCAAGAGTTAAAGTGTGTTTTGGAAGATGCAAGTAGTAATAATAATTAGGTAGAGTAATTACAAGTTTAAAGGCAAAGCATGGGGTGTTTTTGGGACTCCCAAAATCGTCCCACCTTTTCCCTTTTTTTTTTTTTTTGCTAAACCTTATAATACTTGTTAATTACTTGCATGCATCTTTCTTTTATAATTTTATAAACCTTTTTATAAAATTATACTTCATAAACCACTTATAAAATATAACACACATTTAAGTTTAATCAAACAATTAAACTTGTGTATATATAATTATCCAAATAATTATTTCTTGCAATTTATCTTTAAAAACCAATTTCTAAAGTTTAAGTGTCAAGTATTTATTTTAAAGATCCACTCAACTAAAATAAATACATAAAAGTGTTGACGGTTTGTTATTGGGTATGACCCGACTTGGATCACAACAAATTGGCCACATTAATTAATTATGTCTCTCGGGCATATGAAATACCTTCAATCTCCCACTTGCACGAGAAACATAAGGAATTAATGCAAGTGACGGATACCACCTAACGACCGTCCATCACCCCCAATGTGTTATGACTTAGTGCCATTCAATAACATCATCCCTTTCGAGTTCCCATCTCAAATATGATTAGGTGAATCTATCAATATATCCTTTCGTCCTAGATGTCATGTCAAATCCAAGAGACATAGAATGATCACTCTCTTATAGATCTAACTTTATCAGGCCTTAGACATCTGACTCTCAACGAATAAGAGGGACAAATTCCATCTTGACTACATACGTCCTAGACACTACACTTCGTACCATACCTGAAGCCTCCCTTATGTACTACCATGTTTCAGAATAGCGAAGGAAAGAATCAAGGCACAATATTCGGTGAATGTCTGAACCCAATATGTGTCTCAGGTCTGAGGATATAATGATATTCTCCTTTATTCAAGATTACATGTGATCAACCACAAAGGCTCCATATAGTAAATCTTGAGAGCGGGTCTTCCAATATTTGTGTCCCACAAATATCTATGAACCTTGGTTGCAACCTTGCCCCACATTCACCATTTGAATGTTAACCAATCCAAGTTCATAATAGTCTAGACCTCACACTTGTTCCCACAAATGTGATCAACTACGGAATTTAGAATAATAGTTTATTCATGGATAAAATATGCAAAATTGGAACATGACTCATAATTAAATTAATACCATAATTATATTAATGAGTTTGAACTAATTCGTTCCGATACAATACATAAAATAGATCAATTCCAATCACTAGAATATCGAAGCCCTAATGCACAAACATGTCCCTCATGTTTTGGCCCATGTAAAAGCTTCATGAGTGGATCCGCAACATTTTGATCTGTGTGAACTTTATGAATACATATCTTTCTTTTTTCAACCTCATCCCTGATGTAGTTGAATCTCTGCTCAATGTGACGAGTCTTTTGATGAGCACGAGGTTCTTTGATTTGAGCAATCGCACCCTCATTGTCACAAAAGATTTCAAGAGGGTCCTGAATGGAAGGGACCACTCCTAAGTCGTCGATGAATTTCTTCATCCATGCAGCTTCCTGAGCTGCCAGTGAGGCGGCAATGTACTCCGACTCTGTAGTGGATAACGCAACAACTTCCTGTTTAGAGCTCTTCCAAGAGACTGCACCACCATTCAACATGAAGACATAACCGGATTGTGATCGAGAGTCATCTCGATCAGTTTGGAAACTCGCGTCCACGTAACCTTTTATAGCGAGTTCCTCCTCACCAGACCCATATATTAGAAACATATCCTTAGTCCTTCTAAGGTATTTCAATATACATTTAACCGCAGTCCAATGACTATTTCCTGGGTTATTCTGGTATCTACTTGTCAAGCTTAGAGCGCATGACACATCCGGTCTAGTACATATCATTGCATACATGATAGACCCAATAGCAGATGCGTATGGGACTTTCTTCATTCTCTCTTGTTCATCTTTCGTGGTAGGACACTGAGATGAACTGAGAACGGTTCCCTTTTGAATAGGTACCAAACCTTTCTTAGAGTTTTCCATCTTGAACATTTTCAAGATTTTATCAATGTATGCACTTTGACTTAAACCTATCAATCTCTTGGACCTATTCCTATAGATCCCAATCCCCAATATGTATTGTGCTTCTCCAAGATCCTTAATGGAGAAGCAACTCTTTAGCCAAGTTTTGACTTCTTGCATTGTGGTGATATCATTTCCAAATAATAATATATCATCCACATATAGCACAAGGAACATTATAGAGCTCCCACTAGCCTTCTTGTATACACAAGCTTCATCACCATTTTTAATGAAGCCAAATTTCTTTGCCTCTTCATTAAAACGATGATTCCACATTCTAGATGCTTGCTTCAATCCATAGATTGATTTCTTTAACTTGCATACCATTTTAGGATTTTTCGGATCAACAAAACCTTCGGGCTGTACCATATAGACATCTTCCTCAAGATATCCATTTAGGAAAGCGGTTTTGACATCCATTTGCCATATTTCATAGTCATAGTGAGCAGCAATGGCAAATAATATCCTAATAGACTTTAGCATTGCCACAGGCGAGAAAGTTTCATCATAATCAACCCCTTGAGTTTGAGTGAAACCTTTTGCTACAAGTCTAGCTTTGTATGTATCCAAGTTTCCATGTATGTCGGTTTTCTTCTTGAAAAGCCATTTGCAATCAACTAGCTTGGAGCTAGGAGGTTGCACAACAAGTTCCCAAACTTGGTTTTCATACATGGATTGCATCTCGGCGTTCATGGCTTCCCGCCATTTATCTTTATCAATTCTTGATAAAGCATCTTTGTAGTTTGTCGGTTCATCCAAATCAACCGTATAGCAACCTTGCACGAGAAACCCATATCTCTCGGGAGGATTACTAATCCTACTAGATCTTCGAACGTCTTGTGTACCTTGATCATCCACTTGATCATTTTCAACATCCTCATGTTGAGTACTAGTGCCAACCAATTGTGTATCATCGGCTTGATCTTGTACCTCTACAAGATCTATCTTCCTTTCACCATCACCTTCCATAAGGAACTTGGTTTCAAGGAATTCCGCTTTCCGAGCAACAAATACCGTTTGCTCGGATGGATCATAGAAGTAATATCCCATGTCATCTTTGGGATATCCTATGAAGATACACTTTGTGGATCGAGCATGTAGCTTATTTGCTACATAACGCTTAGGATAAGCTTCACATCCCCATACTTTCAAGTATGAAAGAGAAGGAGGTTTTCCAAACCACATCTCATGAGGAGTTCGTTCCACTTTCTTGGTTGGGGCCATATTTAAAATACGAGCTGCGGAGCTTAGACAATAACCCCAAAATGATAGAGGTAACGAGCTTCTTGCCATCATAGATCGAACCATATCCATTAGGGTTCGGTTCCTCCTTTTGGAAACTCCATTAAGTTGGGGTGTTCCGGGTGGAGTAATGAAATGTCCCGTTCTTATTGATTAAAAACGTTCCATATTAATTGATTTCGTTGCGAGGTTTTGACCTCTATATGAGACGTTTTTCAAAGACTGTATTCATTTTAAAACAAACCATAACATTTATTTCATCAATAAAGGTTTAAAAAGCTTTACGTAGATTATCAAATAATGATAATCTAAAATATCCTGTTTACACACGACCATTACATAATGGTTTACAATACAAATATGTTACAATAAAATAAGTTTCTTGAATGCAGTTTTTACACAATATCATACAAGCATGGACTCCAAATCTCGTCCTTATTTAAGTATGCGATAGCGGAAGCTCTTAATAATCACCTGAGAATAAACATGCTTAAAACGTCAACAAAAATGTTGGTGAGTTATAGGTTTAACCTATATATATCAAATCATAATAATAGACCACAAGATTTCATATTTCAATACACATCCCATACATAGAGATAAAAATCATTCATATGGTGAACACCTGGTAACCGACATTAACAAGATGCATATATAAGAATATCCCCATCATTCCGGGACACCCTTCGGATATGATATAAATTTCGAAGTACTAAAGCATCCGGTACTTTGGATGAGGTTTGTTAGGACCAATAGATCTATCTTTAGGATTCGTGTCAATTAGGGTGTCTGTTCCCTAATTCTTAGATTACCAGACTTAATAAAAAGGGGCATATTCGATTTCGATAATTCAACCATAGAATGTAGTTTCACGTACTTGTGTCTATTTTGTAAATCATTTATAAAACCTGCATGTATTCTCATCCCAAAAATATTAGATTTTAAAAGTGGGACTATAACTCACTTTCACAGATTTTTACTTCGTCGGGAAGTAAGACTTGGCCACTGGTTGATTCACGAACCTATAACAATATATACATATATATCAAAGTATGTTCAAAATATATTTACAACACTTTTAATATATTTTGATGTTTTAAGTTTATTAAGTCAGCTGTCCTCGTTAGTAACCTACATCTAGTTGTCCACAGTTATATGTACAGAAATAAATCGATAAATATTATCTTGAATCAATCCACGACCCAGTGTATACGTATCTCAGTATTGATCACAACTCAAACTATATATATTTTGGAATCAACCTCAACCCTGTATAGCTAACTCCAACATTCACATATAGAGTGTCTATGGTTGTTCCGAAATATATATAGATGTGTCGACATGATAGGTCGAAACATTGTATACGTGTCTATGGTATCTCAAGATTACATAATATACAATACAAGTTGATTAAGTTATGATTGGAATAGATTTGTTACCAATTTTCACGTAGCTAAAATGAGAAAAATTATCCAATCTTGTTTTACCCATAACTTCTTCATTTTAAATCCGTTTTGAGTGAATCAAATTGCTATGGTTTCATATTGAACTCTATTTTATGAATCTAAACAGAAAAAGTATAGGTTTATAGTCGGAAAAATAAGTTACAAGTCGTTTTTGTAAAGGTAGTCATTTCAGTCGAAAGAACGACGTCTAGATGACCATTTTAGAAAACATACTTCCACTTTGAGTTTAACCATAATTTTTGGATATAGTTTCATGTTCATAATAAAAATCATTTTCTCAGAATAACAACTTTTAAATCAAAGTTTATCATAGTTTTTAATTAACTAACCCAAAACAGCCCGCGGTGTTACTACGACGGCGTAAATCCGGTTTTACAGTGTTTTTCGTGTTTTCAGGTTTTAAATCATTAAGTTAGCATATCATATAGATATAGAACATGTGTTTAGTTGATTTTAAAAGTCAAGTTAGAAGGATTAACTTTTGTTTGCGAACAAGTTTAGAATTAACTAAACTATGTTCTAGTGATTACAAGTTTAAACCTTCGAATAAGATAGCTTTATATGTATGAATCGAATGATGTTATGAACATCATTACTACCTTAAGTTCCTTGGATAAACCTACTGGAAAAGGGAAAAATAGATCTAGCTTCAACGGATCCTTGGATGGCTCGAAGTTCTTGAAGCAGAATCATGACACGAAAACAAGTTCAAGTAAGATCATCACTTGAAATAAGATTGTTATAGTTATAGAAATTGAACCAAAGTTTGAATATGATTATTACCTTGTATTAGAATGATAACCTACTGTAAGAAACAAAGATTTCTTGAGGTTGGATGATCACCTTACAAGATTGGAAGTGAGCTAGCAAACGTGAAAGTATTCTTGATTTTATGAAACTAGAACTTTTGGAATTTATGAAGAACACTTAGAACTCGAAGATAGAACTTGAGAGAGATCAATTAGATGAAGAAAATTGAAGAATGAAAGTGTTTGTAGGTGTTTTTGGTCGTTGTTGTATGGATTAGATATAAAGGATATGTTATTTTGTTTTCATGTAAATAAGTCATGAATGATTACTCATATTTTTGTAATTTTATGAGATATTTCATGTTAGTTGCCAAATGATGGTTCCCACATGTGTTAGGTGACTCACATGGGCTGCTAAGAGCTGATCATTGGAGTGTATATACCAATAGTACATACATCTAAAAGCTGTGTATTGTACGAGTACGATTACGGGTGCATACGAGTAGAATTGTTGATGAAACTGAACGAGGATGTAATTGTAAGCATTTTTGTTAAGTATAAGTATTTTGATAAGTGTATTGAAGTCTTTCAAAAGTGTATAAATACATATTAAAACACTACATGTATATACATTTTAACTGAGTCGTTAAGTCATCGTTAGTCGTTACATGTAAGTGTTGTTTTGAAACCTTTAGGTTAACGATCTTGTTAAATGTTGTTAACCCAATGTTTATAATATCAAATGAGATTTAAAATTATTATATTATCATGATATTATCATGTATGAATATCTCTTAATATGATATATATACATTAAATGTCTTTACAACGATAATCGTTACATATATGTCTCGTTTAAAAATCATTAAGTTAGTAGTCTTGTTTTTACATATGTAGTTCATTGTTAATATACTTAATGATATGTTTACTTATCATAGTATCATGTTAACTATATATATATCCATATATATGTCATCATATAGTTTTTACAAGTTTTAACGTTCGTGAATCACCGGTCAACTTGGGTGGTCAATTGTCTATATGAAACATATTTCAATTAATCAAGTCTTAACAAGTTTGATTGCTTAACATGTTGGAAACATTTAATCATGTAAATATCAATCTCAATTAATATATATAAACATGGAAAAGTTCGGGTCACTACAGTACCTACCCGTTAAATAAATTTTGAAATGTCCCGTTCTTATTGATTAAAAACGTTCCATATTAATTGATTTCGTTGCGAGGTTTTGACCTCTATATGAGACGTTTTTCAAAGACTGCATTCATTTTTAAAACAAACCATAACCTTTATTTCATAAATAAAGGTTTAAAAAGCTTTACGTAGATTATCAAATAATGATAATCTAAAATATCCTGTTTACACACGACCATTACATAATGGTTTACAATACAAATATGTTACATCGAAATCAGTTTCTTGAATGCAGTTTTTACACAATATCATACAAACATGGACTCCAAATCTTGTCCTTATTTTAGTATGCAACAGCGGAAGCTCTTAATATTCACCTGAGAATAAACATGCTTTAAACGTCAACAAAAATGTTGGTGAGTTATAGGTTTAACCTATATATATCAAATCGTAACAATGGACCACAAGATTTCATATTTCAATACACATCCCATACATAGAGATAAAAATCATTCATATGGTGAACACCTGGTAACCGACATTAACAAGATGCATATATAAGAATATCCCCATCATTCCGGGACACCCTTCGGATATGATATAAATTTCGAAGTACTAAAGCATCCGGTACTTTGGATGGGGTTTGTTAGGCCCAATAGATCTATCTTTAGAGTTCGCGTCAATTAGGGTGTCTGTTCCCTAATTCTTAGATTACCAGACTTAATAAAAAGGGGCATATTCGATTTCGATAATTCAACCATAGAATGTAGTTTCACGTACTTGTGTCTATTTTGTAAATCATTTATAAAACCTGCATGTATTCTCATCCCAAAAATATTAGATTTTAAAAGTGGGACTATAACTCACTTTCACAGATTTTTACTTCGTCGGGAAGTAAGACTTGGCCACTGGTTGATTCACGAACCTATAACAATATATACATATATATCAAAGTATGTTCAAAATATATTTACAACACTTTTAATATATTTTGATGTTTTAAGTTTATTAAGTCAGCTGTCCTCGTTAGTAACCTACAACTAGTTGTCCACAGTTAGATGTACAGAAATAAATCGATAAATATTATCTTGAATCAATCCACGACCCAGTGTATACGTATCTCAGTATTGATCACAACTCAAACTATATATATTTTGGAATCAACCTCAACCCTGTATAGCTAACTCCAACATTCACATATAGAGTGTCTATGGTTGTTCCGAAATATATATAGATGTGTCGACATGATAGGTCGAAACATTGTATACGTGTCTATGGTATCTCAAGATTACATAATATACAATACAAGTTGATTAAGTTGTGGTTGGAATAGATTTGTTACCAATTTTCACGTAGCTAAAATGAGAAAAATTATCCAATCTTGTTTTACCCATAACTTCTTCATTTTAAATCCATTTTGAGTGAATCAAATTGCTATGGTTTCATATTGAACTCTATTTTATGAATCTAAACAGAAAAGTATAGGTTTATAGTCGGAAAAATAAGTTACAAGTCGTTTTTGTAAAGGTAGTCATTTCAGTCGAAAGAACGACGTCTAGATGACCATTTTAGAAAACATACTTCCACTTTGAGTTTAACCATAATTGTTGGATATAGTTTCATGTTCATAATAAAAATCATTTTCTCAGAATAACAACTTTTAAATCAAAGTTTATCATAGTTTTTAATTAACTAATCCAAAACAGCCCGCGGTATTACTACGACGGCGTAAATCCGGTTTTACGGTGTTTTTCGTGTTTCCAGGTTTTAAATCATTAATTTAGCATATCATATAGATATAGAACATGTGTTTAGTTGATTTTAAAAGTCAAGTTAGAAGGATTAACTTTTGTTTGCGAACAAGTTTAGAATTAACTAAACTATGTTCTAGTGATTACAAGTTTAAACCTTCGAATAAGATAGCTTTATATGTATGAATCGAATGATGTTATGAACATCATTACTACCTTAAGTTCCTTGGATAAACCTACTGGAAAAGAGAAAAATGGATCTAGCTTCAATGGATCCTTGGATGGCTCGAAGTTCTTGAAGCAGAATCATGACACGAAAACAAGTTCAAGTAAGATCATCACTTGAAATAAGATTGTTATAGTTATAGAAATTGAACCAAAGTTTGAATATGATTATTACCTTGTATTAGAATGATAACCTACTGTAAGAAACAAAGATTTCTTGAGGTTGGATGATCACCTTACAAGATTGGAAGTGAGCTAGCAAACTTGAAAGTATTCTTGATTTTATGAAACTAGAACTTTTGGAATTTATGAAGAACACATAGAACTTGAAGATAGAACTTGAGAGAGATCAATTAGATGAAGAAAATTGAAGAATGAAAGTGTTTGTAGGTGTTTTTGGTCGTTGGTGTATGGATTAGATATAAAGGATATGTAATTTTGTTTTCATGTAAATAAGTCAAGAATGATTACTCATATTTTTGTAATTTTATGAGATATTTCATGCTAGTTGCCAAATGATGGTTCCCACATGTGTTAGGTGACTCACATGGGCTGCTAAGAGCTGATCATTGGAGTGTATATACCAATAGTACATACATCTAAAAGCTCTGTATTGTACGAGTACGAATACGGGTGCATACGAGTAGAATTGTTGATGAAACTGAACGAGGATGTAATTGTAAGCATTTTTGTTAAGTAGAAGTATTTTGATAAGTGTATTGAAGTCTTTCAAAAGTGAATAAATACATATTAAAACACTACATGTATATACATTTTAACTGAGTCGTTAAGTCATCGTTAGTCGTTACATGTAAGTGTTGTTTTGAAACCTTTAGGTTAACGATCTTGTTAAATGTTGTTAACCCAATGTTTATAATATCAAATGAGATTTTAAATTATTATATTATCATGATATTATCATGTATGAATATCTCTTAATATGATATATATACATTAAATGTCTTTACAACGATAATCGTTACATATATGTCTCGTTTAAAAATCATTAAGTTAGTAGTCTTGTTTTTACATATGTAGTTCATTGTTAATATACTTAATGATATGTTTACTTATCATAGTATCATGTTAACTATATATATATCCATATATATGTCATCATATAGTTTTTACAAGTTTTAACGTTCGTGAATCACCGGTCAACTTGGGTGGTCAATTGTCTATATGAAACATATTTCAATTAATCAAGTCTTAACAAGTTTGATTGCTTAACATGTTGGAAACATTTAATCATGTAAATATCAATCTCAATTAATATATATAAACATGGAAAAGTTCGGGTCACTACAGTACCTACCCGTTAAATAAATTTCGTCCCGAAATTTTAAGCTGTTGAAGGTGTTGACGAATCTTCTGGAAATAGATGCGGGTATTTCTTCTTCATCTGATCTTCACGCTCCTAGGTGAACTCGGGTCCTCTACGAGCATTCCATCGAACCTTAACAATTGGTATCTTGTTTTGCTTAAGTCTTTTAACCTCACGATCCATTATTTCGACGGGTTCTTCGATGAATTGAAGTTTTTCGTTGATTTGGATTTCATCTAACGGAATAGTGAGATCTTCTTTAGCAAAACATTTCTTCAAATTCGAGACGTGGAAAGTGTTATGTACAGCCGCGAGTTGTTGAGGTAACTCTAGTCGGTAAGCTACTGGTCCGACACGATCAATAATCTTGAATGGTCCAATATACCTTGGATTTAATTTCCCTGGTTTACCAAATCGAACAACGCCTTTCCAAGGTGCAACTTTAAGCATGACCATCTCTCCAATTTCAAATTCTATATCTTTTCTTTTAATGTCAGCGTAGCTCTTTTGTCGACTTTGGGAGGTTTTCAACCGTTGTTGAATTTGGATGATCTTCTCGGTAGTTTCTTGTATAATCTCCGGACCCGTAATCTGTCTATCCCCCACTTCACTCCAACAAATCGGAGACCTACACTTTCTGTAACATCCCGCGTTTTTCCGTTAAATTTAATTTTAACACCGTCTTTTTTTTTGTAAAACATAATCTTTCGTATTTAAATTAATAGTTTCCGTGAGTAACGTTCATTATATTCCCGCTATTTAATTTTGACATCACCCGTTTACTCAAGCGTTTTAAAAATATTCGTTTGGTTAATTCCCGCACCCGACTACAAACATGAGGGACTTAAGTTGACAAGTGGGCAAAGTGGTGACTAGGTCAACTAGTCAACCACTTCACCTCCTCCATCCATTTCCATCCATCTCCCTCATCTCTCTTTCTCTCTAACAAGAACACACACACACAACACCCAATTCAATCATTCATCATCTAAATTCGATTTAGGAGGCTTACAACAAAACAAATTACATATTTGGAATCCTCTCTTCATCCTCTACAATTTGATACCAACTTCATCTCGTTTGGGTAACATTTCTAAAACTCTAGATTTCTCTAAATTCGTGTTTTTGATTTGAAATGGTGTTAGTTAGTGTCTATGGCTCAAGTCTAACATGAATATATGTTTGGTTTGCTCGATTTGTTGTTTTTGGAGTAACTAGCATGAACTTGAAATGGGTTTGCTTAATCCTTGATTTTGGATGAGTTAATGTTGTTAGATTGTTAAAGTGCATGTTTTAATTGTGTTACTAGTATCACTAGCTTCGTTTTGATGCGTAGGTTGATTAAGAAAACTTCAAAAACATGAATATTGATTTTGTGATGTTTGACTAGGGTTTGATAGTTCTTGACATGAACTTTTGATGCTTGAATGCCATGGAATGTTTATTGTTAGTGATTAGTTGTAATGTATGCTTAATTACCTTCGAAACGGCATATCGTATGTGTAAATTGGATTCCCGAAACTTAAAATGCAATTGATGAACTTGAAACTTTGAAAATGGACTTTTAAACGATCACTTGACGAGAAATCGGTTATGGAAAATGTTGTTTTTGTTTGATGAAACATGTTTAGTTGTGTTCCTTGTCAAAAGAGCTTTCCAACGGTATAAGATACGCTTCCTAATTGTTTACGGTTTGAGTTTTGCGTTTGTTTGAAATTTTACCAAGCCTTGAACAAGTGAAACAGGCCAGGGACCAGGCCACGGCCATTGTCGCGCCGCGGAGCAATTTGTCGCGCCGTGGCCCAAAGGGTGATTTTAGAACATGTTTTTCAGGCTTTCTGACCTTCAACATAGGCATTTGTCGCGCCGCGGAGCAATTTGTCGCGCCGCGACAATTGCCTGTTTCATCCGAACTTCAGCAAACTTGTTTTGGCCATAACTTTTTGACCGTAACTCCATTTTCGACGAATCAAATATCGTTGGAAACATAATAAGATTTCCTTTCTAATGGTAAGGTTTTGAAATGTCAACTCAAACTTTATTACAATCGTTCTAACATGCTTTTATACTTGATTCTTGCATGAAACTTGACAACGTGATTCACATGCTATACTATTCGAGTCGTAACGAGCCATAGGACTAATTGAACACATTTCACCCGACCTTGTGTCGTAACCGGTTAATTGATATAACTTACTTGTTTAGGTCAAGGCTAAGCAACTTTCATGCACACGTTTACTTGTTGAAGTACCTTTATACTCGTGCACTCGAGGTGAGATCATAGTCCCACTTTTTCAATCACTTTTATTCTTTACATCGTGGGCTGAGAAACACATACATTTCATACTTATTTACTTTTCATGCTTTTACATTGTGAACGAATACGAATACAAAGATGCATACGAGTTTGAACAAAAGTCCTCAATCCAATTATCATTAGTTCCACTTGCAGGGTGTAAGTGTAAGCGTGTAATTATGTTGTGTGGCCATACGGGTTTAACAAACCCTCATTCAGACGGTTCGCTACCGTTAGTGAATGAAATATAATTTCAACAATGTATAGTGTAAGTTCTAACACTAAATTCAAAATTCAGAGGGAAGATTCGGTTAAGCCTTGATAATTGGGTGCTCGTGATACAAATACTATTTTGGAATGTGAATGATTCTGGTTGAGCAATTCTTAAAGAACCTTGTGGTTCAATACAATTTACTTACTAAACCTATGATTTCACCAACGTTTTTCGTTGACAGATTTCTATGTTTTTCTCAGGTCTTGCACGATATGTGATACATGCTTCCGCTCATTATTTGATACTTGCTTTGGATGTCGAGTATACATGCATTTCATGGAGCGTCTTTTGACTTTACTTTAAACCGTGTCGCCTAGATTTCAATCGTATCTATAACGTTGTAACTTAACTTTTGGTTGAACAATTCTTGTAAACTTTGAAAAAATCTTTATTTTGAAATGAAGGCGACATATTTTGGTCAAACGTTATCTTAAAGACTTATAATCAGGTAATGGGACCCACGTAGCCGACGCCGTCATTTGACGATTTGTCGGGGTCGCTACAGTTGGTATCAGAGCCTTGGTTGTAGGGATTTAGAGTTCATTTGTGTCCACCCCGAGTCATAGGGTACATAGGTGAATCTAGACTACAACCGGCATATAGACAGAAGTAGGAATTACTTGACTATTTGTGCATTTATACTCGAACTCTTCTATCATATCTAACTCGTATTCGATCTTGATCTTACGTTGATAAATTTTGTTGACGCGCCACCTTGACTTTATGAAGTAATGTTAAATGCACATGAGAATCAGGGTAATATAATTTCCGGGATTATATTACGGTGATTCATATGGACATTCCGACATTATGACATAAAGAATTTAAGGCGAGTCAAGGAAAATTTTCTCTACATCATCATTCCATATCATGATTAGTATTATTGAGAATACTAATCAACGATATTCTTGTGTCTTGAAGGAACAATGCCTCCCCGTCGCGGGCCACGTAATGAAACTTCCGAACAAGCTTTTCAACGCATGATAGCCACCGCCATAGGTGCGGCTATGGCTAGTATCTCCTCCGACATCAATAACAACCACAACCACAACAACCATGGAGCCGGTAATTCAAACGAGAGTTGCTCCTACAAAACTTTCATGGGGTGCAAACCTCACACCTTCGATGGGACCGGAGGACCGGTTGTGCTCACCCGATGGTTTGAGCAAACAGAAGCCGTTTTTAGCATAAGCGGTTGTCGGGACCAGGACAAAGTCAAATATTCCACTCACACTTTTGCCGGTATCGCCCTCACATGGTGGAATACGTATGTGCTGTCGGTGGGTATCGATGAAGCCCACACACTCTCATGGGCCGACTTAAAGAAAAAGATGATCACCGAATACTTCCCGCGCGAAGAGACCCGTAAGCTCGAACACGAACTAAGAACTTTAAAAGCGGTCGGGAATGACCTTAAGGCCTATAATCAACGATTCTCCGAACTTGCTCTGATGTGCCCAAATCTTGTGAACCCCGAATCTTTAAGGGTTGAACTTTACATGGATGGTCTCCCCAAGAGCATCAAACAAGGAGTAATGTCATCCAAACCCGCTAACCACCAAGAGGCTTTGAATATGTCCTGCCAATTGATTGAAACAGTGGACGAGATTGAAGTGCCGGCACGTAAAGCCGAGGATAAGTCGGGTGACAACAAAAGAAAATGGGAAGCCCCCCAATCAAGCAATTACAACAACCTCGCCAAGAAGCCCTTCATCCCCAACGGCAAGAAAGGTTATACCGGGCACCTACCGTATTGTAACGAGTGCTACAAACATCATTTAGGTGAATGTGGCAAACCATTTTGCTTGAAGTGTCAAAGAAGTGGCCATGTAGCCCACGATTGTAGGAATACCGCTCCCGTCGCCCAAAAGGAGCACAATGCACCCAAGACGGGTGTTTGTTTTGAATGTGGCCAACCGGGTCATTTTAGAAGTGCGTGCCCAAACAAGAAAATCAACCCCAACGCACGCCGTTGAACTTTCAATATCGACACCTAGGATGCCCGAGACGACGATGGACTAGTCACGGGTACGTTTCTTCACAACAAACAGTATATTTCATACTTATTCGATTCGATTACCGCTAGATGTTTATTAACCAAGTCTTTGACTCGTGCTCTTTACATTCCATTTTTTTCCCCCTAGATATTACTTAGACGATTTAAGTGACCAACGGAAAATATTGTGTGCCTATAAATTTTATTGGAGGATATACGTTAAGACTTAAAAAAAAAAAAAAAAAAAAAAAAAAAAAAAAAAAAAATGTGTTTCCCCATCATCTTGTATAGATTATTGTGAACTGAGTAATTTTCGGATGGAAACCGATACCCTCTCCCTCGCATCCATGACCTTATGATTATTTGCACGAATCCCGTATGTTCCAAATCGACCTCCGTTCCGGTTATCATCAATTGGGGGTTAAGTGAGACGATGTCTCCTAAGCCACTTTCCGAACTCGCAACGTTAGTTGTAAATCTCTCTTAGTACCGCTTGATTTATTTAGGGCTCGCCCGTATCCATAAACCTCTTGAACCGCGTATGCAAATTCATATAGACTAATCTGTTATCGTATTTAAGATGACATCTTAACTTATTCAAGTAAAGAAGGAAAACGAACAACATCACCATCTTACGCTCGAACTTTTGAGAAAAGAGCAACTTTATACCAAATTCTCCGAGTGAGAATTTTTGTTGAACGAAGTCCAATTTTCTAGACCATGAAGTTAATGGTCAAGGCATTACAATCAATCTCGAAATCAAGCCACATGTAATCAGGAAACTCTCCCAACTCAGACTTGTATTCGTAAAAATCTTAGATCTCACCGGTTGTTACCGAAGATTCATTTCTGACTTTTCTCGTATTACACGACTTTAATCTCTCCGCGATCGAACCTTGAGCGTGATTCTTCACACCAACATTTCTAGCTAAATTCGTACAACACCAGATGGGACTCAAATATGGAAATATTTCTACTTGGACGCCGAAAGGCATACTCCCTCGACTCGAAATCAACGGGACGGAAATTCGTTATTTTACACGAAGAATTCGAATACTAAATTGTGGATCCGATCAATATTCTTGTCATCACGTACCACACTACATACCTCTGTTATTTCACCGTTACCGTCTGATATTACTGGAAATTAAGATAACACACAATCCAACGATACTTCACTCTTCTTGACTTAACGCCCTTGTGTTTCTGATAATCGGTCAACTATTATTCAACCCCGAACTATACAACTACGTGTACTACCTCGTTTCTCTTTCAGACTTCAACTTTTGACAACTAGAGGCACGTTATGGCAACCTCGAGATGTAAACTCATCCTATTCTAAGTCCTCATTTCACTACTATCCTTACCGTTCGCATTTCCGTCTAAAAGAACTCCTTGTAACATTTCTCCATGGATAGAGAAACTCCTCATATTACATAAGTATTCGCCACGAGGGTGAATAGTCCTAACGAACATTTTTTCGAACCCTAACTGACTCGTTCAAACATATCTTAAGAGATTCTATTCCAACACGGTGTATCTTTGTTAATTATCCCGTATCGAAATACTCGTTTCACTTCTAGTTTTACAAGAAGCCTCGGGACCGCGTTTAGACATGAGTACCGCGTACCATCCACAACCCGACGGACCGAACAAACATGTGATTTAAACCTTGGAAACCATAATACAAGTTTGTATTACCAACTTCAAATTTACTTGAGAAAAGTATTTTCCTTTAACCGAATCCTCGTACTACAATGATTTTCATTCAAGTTTTAACGTCACTCCTTTTGAAACCACATGTGACCGGAAACGTCATTCTCCCTTGTCGAACCAAGTAAACGATGATCAATTCACCGGGGCCGAGGTTGTTCATGAGCAACCGAGAAAATTTATTCATATTCAGGTAAAACCCTACGCGACTCGTAATCACCAAGAGCTACGCCGATGTTAGACGTAAACATTTCAAATTCCACGTGGGAAACCGCGTCACGTTAAGAGTCGCACCTTGGAAAGGTGCAATCCGTTTCGGGAAACGTAGGAAGCTAAATCCGCGATATTTTGATCCTTTAAATTCTTGGGGTGTTTTGGACCCGTCGCTAGCCGTTTAGACTTTTCCGACTCATTTTGGGTCTCCGTTTATCCTACATTCGATGTATCAACTCAAAGACGTGTTTTGCGAAACGAGAACTTGTTATCTCCTTTGATGAACTCACTATCGACGATAACCCTCACTTCCTAGGAGGACCGGTTGAAACCATAAATCGTGAAGCCAAACCTTAAAACATCGTATGATCCCGACCGTCAAAATTCGTTGAAATACCCTAGAACGTACTTCTCCCTCACTCGTAGAATTGGCAACGCAAGATCTCGAGGAAGATTCAACAACTACTACTTCCAACTAAATTTCGGGACGAAATTTCTTTTGAGGTGTGGATAATGTAACATCCCGCGTTTTTCCGTTAAATTTAATTTTAACACCGTCTTTTTTTTTGTAAAACATAATCTTTCGTATTTAAATTAATAGTTTCCGTGAGTAACGTTCATTATATTCCCGCTATTTAATTTTGACATCACCCGTTTACTCAAGCGTTTTAAAAATATTCGTTTGGTTAATTCCCGCACCCGACTACAAACATGAGGGACTTAAGTTGACAAGTGGGCAAAGTGGTGACTAGGTCAACTAGTCAACCACTTCACCTCCTCCATCCATTTCCATCCATCTCCCTCATCTCTCTTTCTCTCTAACAAGAACACACACACACAACACCCAATTCAATCATTCATCATCTAAATTCGATTTAGGAGGCTTACAACAAAACAAATTACATATTTGGAATCCTCTCTTCATCCTCTACAATTTGATACCAACTTCATCTCGTTTGGGTAACATTTCTAAAACTCTAGATTTCTCTAAATTCGTGTTTTTGATTTGAAATGGTGTTAGTTAGTGTCTATGGCTCAAGTCTAACATGAATATATGTTTGGTTTGCTCGATTTGTTGTTTTTGGAGTAACTAGCATGAACTTGAAATGGGTTTGCTTAATCCTTGATTTTGGATGAGTTAATGTTGTTAGATTGTTAAAGTGCATGTTTTAATTGTGTTACTAGTATCACTAGCTTCGTTTTGATGCGTAGGTTGATTAAGAAAACTTCAAAAACATGAATATTGATTTTGTGATGTTTGACTAGGGTTTGATAGTTCTTGACATGAACTTTTGATGCTTGAATGCCATGGAATGTTTATTGTTAGTGATTAGTTGTAATGTATGCTTAATTACCTTCGAAACGGCATATCGTATGTGTAAATTGGATTCCCGAAACTTAAAATGCAATTGATGAACTTGAAACTTTGAAAATGGACTTTTAAACGATCACTTGACGAGAAATCGGTTATGCAAAATGTTGTTTTTGTTTGATGAAACATGTTTAGTTGTGTTCCTTGTCAAAAGAGCTTTCCAACGGTATAAGATACGCTTCCTAATTGTTTACGGTTTGAGTTTTGCGTTTGTTTGAAATTTTACCAAGCCTTGAACAAGTGAAACAGGCCAGGGACCAGGCCACGGCCATTGTCGCGCCGCGGAGCAATTTGTCGCGCCGTGGCCCAAAGGGTGATTTTAGAACATGTTTTTCAGGCTTTCTGACCTTCAACATAGGCATTTGTCGCGCCGCGGAGCAATTTGTCGCGCCGCGACAATTGCCTGTTTCATCCGAACTTCAGCAAACTTGTTTTGGCCATAACTTTTTGACCGTAACTCCGTTTTCGACGAATCAAATATCGTTGGAAACGTAATAAGATTTCCTTTCTAATGGTAAGGTTTTGAAATGTCAACTCAAACTTTATTACAATCGTTCTAACATGCTTTTATACTTGATTCTTGCATGAAACTTGACAACGTGATTCACATGCTATACTATTCGAGTCGTAACGAGCCATAGGACTAATTGAACACATTTCACCCGACCTTGTGTCGTAACCGGTTAATTGATATAACTTACTTGTTTAGGTTAAGGCTAAGCAACTTTCATGCACACGTTTACTTGTTGAAGTACCTTTATACTCGTGCACTCGAGGTGAGATCATAGTCCCACTTTTTCAATCACTTTTATTCTTTACATCGTGGGCTGAGAAACACATACATTTCATACTTATTTACTTTTCATGCTTTTACATTGTGAACGAATACGAATACAAAGATGCATACGAGTTTGAACAAAAGTCCTCAATCCAATTATCATTAGTTCCACTTGCAGGGTGTAAGTGTAAGCGTGTAATTATGTTGTGTGGCCATACGGGTTTAACAAACCCTCATTCAGACGGTTCGCTACCGTTAGTGAATGAAATATAATTTCAACAATGTATAGTGTAAGTTCTAACACTAAATTCAAAATTCAGAGGGAAGATTCGGTTAAGCCTTGATAATTGGGTGCTCGTGATACAAATACTATTTTGGAATGTGAATGATTCTGGTTAAGCAATTCTTAAAGAACCTTGTGGTTCAATACAATTTACTTACTAAACCTATGATTTCACCAACGTTTTTCGTTGACAGATTTCTATGTTTTTCTCAGGTCTTGCACGATATGTGATACATGCTTCCGCTCATTATTTGATACTTGCTTTGGATGTCGAGTATACATGCATTTCATGGAGCGTCTTTTGACTTTACTTTAAACCGTGTCGCCTAGATTTCAATCGTATCTATAACGTTGTAACTTAACTTTTGGTTGAACAATTCTTGTAAACTTTGAAAAAATCTTTATTTTGAAATGAAGGCGACATATTTTGGTCAAACGTTATCTTAAAGACTTATAATCAGGTAATGGGACCCACGTAGCCGACGCCGTCATTTGACGATTTGTCGGGGTCGCTACACTTTCTACCATAAAGTGCTTCAAACGGCGCCATCTCAATGCTTGAATGGTAGCTGTTGTTGTAGGAAAATTCTGCTAACGGTAGATGTCGATCCCAACTGGTTCCGAAATCAATAACACATGCTCGTAGCATGTCTTCAAGCGTTTGTATCGTCCTTTCGCTCTGCCCATCAGTTTGTGGATGATAGGCAGTACTCATGTCTAGACGAGTTCCTAATGCTTGCTGTAATGTCTGCCAGAATCTTGAAATAAATCTGCCATCCCTATCAGAGATAATAGAGATTGGTATTCCATGTCTGGAGACGACTTCCTTCAAATACAGTCGTGCTAACTTCTCCATCTTGTCATCTTCTCTTATTGGCAGGAAGTGTGCTGATTTGGTGAGACGATCAACTATTACCCAAATAGTATCAAAACCACTTGCAGTCCTTGGCAATTTAGTGATGAAATCCATGGTAATGTTTTCCCATTTCCATTCCGGGATTTCGGGTTGTTGAAGTAGACCTGATGGTTTCTGATGCTCAGCTTTGACCTTAGAACACGTCAAAGATTCTCCTACGTATTTAGCAACATCGGCTTTCATACCCGGCCACCAAAAATGTTTCTTGAGATCCTTGTACATCTTCCCCGTTCCAGGATGTATTGAGTATCTGGTTTTATGAGCTTCTCTAAGTACCATTTCTCTCATATCTCCAAATTTTGGTACCCAAATCCTTTCAGCCCTATACCGGGTTCCGTCTTCCCGAATATTAAGATGCTTCTCCGATCCTTTGGGTATTTAATCCTTTAAATTTCCCTCTTTTAAAACTCCTTGTTGCGCCTCCTTTATTTGAGTAGTAATGTTATTATGAATCATTATATTCATAGATTTTACTCGAATGGGTTCTCTGTCCTTCCTGCTCAAGGCATCGGCTACCACATTTGCCTTCCCCGGGTGGTAACGAATCTCAAAGTCGTAATCATTCAATAATTCAATCCACCTACGCTGCCTCATATTCAGTTGTTTCTGATTAAATATGTGTTGAAGACTTTTGTGGTCGGTATATATAATACTTTTGACCCCATATAAGTAGTGCCTCCAAGTCTTTAATGCAAAAACAACCGCGCCTAATTCCAAATCATGCGTCGTATAATTTTGTTCGTGAATCTTCAATTGTCTAGACGCATAAGCAATCACCTTCGTTCGTTGCATTAATACACAACCGAGACCTTGCTTTGATGCATCACAATAAATCACAAAATCTTCATTCCCTTCAGGCAATGACAATATAGGTGCCGTAGTTAGCTTTTTCTTCAATAACTGAAACGCTTTCTCTTGTTCATCATTCCATTCAAATTTCTTCCCTTTATGCGTTAATGCAGTCAAGGGTTTTGCTATTCTGGAAAAGTCTTGGATGAACCTTCTGTAGTAACCAGCTAGTCCTAAAAACTGGCGTATGTGTTTCGGAGTTTTCGGGGTTTCCCACTTTTCAACAGTTTCTATCTTTGCCGGATCCACCTTAATACCTTCTTTGTTCACTATGTGACCGAGGAATTGAAATTCTTCCAACCAAAATGCACACTTTGAAAACTTAGCGTACAATTCTTCCTTCCTCAATACTTCTAACACCTTTCTCAAATGTTCACCGTGTTCTTGGTCATTCTTTGAGTAAATAAGTATGTCATCAATGAAAACAATGACAAACTTGTCAAGGTATGGTCCACACACTCGGTTCATAAGGTCCATGAACACAGCTGGTGCATTAGTTAAACCAAACGGCATGACCATAAACTCGTAATGACCGTAACGTGTTCTGAAAGCAGTCTTTGGAATATCATCTTCTTTCACCCGCATTTGGTGATACCCGGAACGTAAGTCAATCTTTGAATAAACAGACGAGCCTTGTAGTTGATCAAATAAGTCATCGATTCTCGGTAGTGGGTAGCGGTTCTTGATGGTAAGTTTGTTCAACTCTCGGTAGTCGATACACAACCTGAATGTACCATCTTTCTTCTTGACAAACAAAACAGGAGCTCCCCACGGTGATGTGCTTGGTCGAATGAAACCACGCTCTAAAAGTTCTTGTAATTGGCTTTGTAGTTCTTTCATCTCGCTGGGTGCGAGTCTGTAAGGAGCACGAGCTATTGGTGCAGCTCCTGGTACAAGATCTATTTGAAATTCAACGGATCGATGTGGGGGTAATCCCGGTAATTCTTTCGGAAATACATCAGGAAATTCTTTTGCGACGGGAACATCATTGATGCTCTTTTCTTCAGTTTGTACTTTCTCGACGTGTGCTAGAATAGCATAGCAACCTTTTCTTATTAGTTTTTGTGCCTTCAAATTACTAATAAGATGTAGCTTCGTGTTGCCCTTTTCTCCGTACACCATTAAGGGTTTTCCTTTTTCTCGTATAATGCGAATTGCATTTTTGTAACAAACGATCTCTGCTTTCACTTCTTTCAACCAGTCCATACCGATTATCACATCAAAACTCCCTAACTCTACTGGTATCAAATCAATCTTAAATGTTTCGCTAACCAGTTTAATTTCTCGATTCCGACATATATTATCTGCTGAAACTAATTTACCATTTGCTAATTCGAGTAAAAATTTACTATCCAAAGGCGTCAATGGACAACTTAATTTAGCACAAAAATCTCTACTCATATAGCTTCTATCCGCACCCGAATCAAATAAAACGTAAGCAGATTTATTGTCAATAAGAAACGTACCCGTAACAAGCTCCGGGTCTTCCTGTGCCTCTGCCGCATTAATATTGAAAACTCTTCCGCGGCCTTGTCCATTCGTGTTCTCCTGGTTCGGGCAATTTCTAATAATGTGGCCTGGTTTTCCACATTTATAACAAACTACATTGGCATAACTTGCTCCGACACTACTTGCTCCGCCATTACTCGTTCCGACACCATTTGTTCCTTTCGTTCTATTAACCCCTGGTCCGTAGACCTCACACTTCGCCGCGCTATGACCATTTCTTTTACACTTGTTGCAAAATTTGGTGCAGAACCCCGAGTGATTCTTTTCACACCTTTGGCATAGCTGCTTCTGATTGTTGTTGTTGTTGCGGTTATTATTGTTGTTGGGATGATTGTTGTAGTTGCTGTTGTTGTTGTTGTTGTTGTTGTTGTTGTTGTTGTTGTTGTTGGGCCGTTTGTTGTAGTTGCGATTGATGTTGCGATTGTTGGGATAATTGTTGCGATTATTGTTGTAATTGCTGTTGTTGTTGTATTGGTGATTCTTATCACCGTTTTCCTCCCACTTTCTTTTGACTTGCTTCACATTGGCCTCTTCAGCAGTCTGTTCTTTAATTCTTTCTTCAATTTGGTTCACGAGTTTGTGAGCCATTCTACATGCCTGTTGTATGGAGGCGGGCTCGTGTGAACTTATATCTTCTTGGATTCTTTCCGGTAATCCTTTTACAAATGCGTCGATCTTCTCTTCCTCATCTTCGAATGCTCCCGGACACAATAGGCACAATTCTGTGAATCGTCTTTCGTACGTGGTAATATCAAATCCTTGGGTTCGTAACCCTCTAAGTTCTGTCTTGAGCTTATTGACCTCGGTTCTGGGATGGTACTTCTCGTTCATCAAGTGCTTGAATGCTGACCACGGTAGTGCGTACGCATCGTCTTGTCCCACTTGCTCTAGATAGGTATTCCACCATGTTAACGCAGAACCTGTGAAGGTATGCGTAGCGTACTTTACTTTGTCCTCTTCAGTACACTTACTTATGGCAAACACCGATTCGACCTTCTCGGTCCACCGTTTCAATCCGATCGGTCCTTCGGTTCCATCAAATTCTAAAGGTTTGCAGGCAGTGAATTCTTTGTAGGTGCATCCTACACGATTTCCTGTACTGCTAGATCCAAGGTTATTGTTGGTATGTAGCGCAGCCTGTACTGCGGCTATGTTTGAAGCTAGAAAAGTACGGAATTCCTATTCATTCATATTCACGGTGTGTCGAGTAGTCGGTGCCATTTCCTTCAAAATAGTTAAATGGAACAAGTTAATCATACAAAATATTAAGAGTAGTTAATAGTATTTCGTAGCATAATATGAACTCATTTATAAAAGCTTTTTCTTCATATTAGCGTTTTATAAGTTTAAATTCGGGTAGTACCTACCCGTTAAGTTCATACTTAGTAGCTAATATACAATTCAACTACTACAATTCTATATGAAAAACTGATTATAATAATATTTCGCGTTCAAACTTTTACACAACATTTTACAAACTTACAATACCGCTTATTTTACATATAGCATGAAATATAGCACACAATAAATTTGATACAAGATGGTTGTGAAGATAATTCTAGCTAGTACACAAGTCGTTCAGCAAAGGCAATAAAGACACGTAATTCATACGTCCAGAAACAAGTCATGCATTCTGGTTTTACTAGGACTACTTCCCATCCTTGGTCTTGTGGAACATAACCGTTATGGCCGTTGATAAGACAGCGTGTTGTAACGTCGTCAAAGGGACGAGGGTTACGTAATGTCCAACAGTCCCGTAACAATCTAAAAACCTCATTTCTTACCCCAATTACCGACTCCGTCACTTGTGGGAACGTTTTGTTTAATAGTTGTAGCCCGATGTTCTTGTTCTCACTTTGGTGAGAAGCGAACATTACTAATCCGTAAGCATAACATGCTTCTTTATGTTGCATGTTAGCCGCTTTTTCTAAATCACGAAGTCCAATATTCGGATATATTGAGTCAAAATAATTTCTTAACCCATTGCGTAAAATAGCATTTGGGTTCCCCGCAATATATGCGTCAAAGTAAACACATCGTAACTTATGGATTTCCCAATGTGATATCCCCCATCTTCCGAACGAAAGCCTTTTATAAACCAAGGCATTCTTGGAACGTTCTTCGAATGTCTTACAAACTGATCTCGCCTTAAATAGTTGTGCCGAAGAATTCTGACCGACTCTAGACAAGATTTCATCAATCATGTCTCCGGGTAGGTCTCTTAAAATATTGGGTTGTCTATCCATTTTGTGTTTTTATACTGTAAAATAGACAAGAGTTAGATTCATAAAAAAAAAATACTTACCAATACAAGCAATTTTTACATATATCATAAAGCATAAGCACACTATATTACATATATTACACCACACGAATACAACTATCTTATTCTGACTCGCTTGTTTCTTCTTCTTCGGTTTTGGTTCGTTTTGCCAAGTTTCTAGGGATATATGATGTTCCCCTAATACGAGCCGTCGTGATCCACATTGGTTTAGAAAAACCTGGTGGTTTAGAGGTTCCCGGGTCATTGTTACAACTTAAGGACTTCGGGCGTTGACGATACATATAAAGTTCATCGGGGTTGGAATTAGATTTCTCTATTTTTATGCCCTTTCCCTTATTATTTTCTTTTGCCTTTTTAAATTCAGTTGGGGTAATTTCTATAACATCATCGGAATTCTCGTCGGAATCCGATTCATCGGAGAATTGGTAATCCTCCCAATATTTTGCTTCCTTGGCGGAAACACCATTGACCATAATTAACCTTGGTCGGTTGGTTGAGGATTTTCTTTTACTTAACCGTTTTATTATTTCCCCCACCGGTTCTATTTCTTCATCCGGTTCCGATTCTTCTTCCGGTTCCGATTCTTCTTCCGGTTCCGACTCTTCTTCCGGTTCCTCTTCGGGAACTTGTGAATCAGTCCACGAATCATTCCAATTTACATTTGACTCTTCATTATTATTAGGTGAGTCAATGGGACTTGTTCTAGAGGTAGACATCTATCACATAATATCAAACGCATTAAGAGATTAATATATCACATAATATTCACATGTTAAAAATATATAGTTTCCAACAAAATTTGTTAAGCAATCATTTTTCAAGTAAACACGGTCGAAGTCCAGACTCACTAATGCATCCTAACAAACTCGATAAGACACACTAATGCAAAATTCTGGTTCTCTAAGACCAACGCTCTGATACCAACTGAAATGTCCCATTCTTATTGATTAAAAACGTTCCATATTAATTGATTTCGTTGCGAGGTTTTGACCTCTATATGAGACATTTTTCAAAGACTGCATTCATTTTTAAAACAAACCATAACCTTTATTTCATAAATAAAGGTTTAAAAAGCTTTACGTAGATTATCAAATAATGATAATCTAAAATATCATGTTTACACACGACCATTACATAATGGTTTACAATACAAATATGTTACATCGAAATCAGTTTCTTGAATGCAGTTTTTACACAATATCATACAAACATGGACTCCAAATCTTGTCCTTATTTTAGTATGCAACAGCGGAAGCTCTTAATATTCACCTGAGAATAAACATGCTTTAAACGTCAACAAAAATGTTGGTGAGTTATAGGTTTAACCTATATATATCAAATCGTAACAATAGACCACAAGATTTCATATTTCAATACACATCACATACATAGAGATAAAAATCATTCATATGGTGAACACCTGGTAACCGACATTAACAAGATGCATATATAAGAATATCCCCATCATTCCGGGACACCCTTCGGATATGATATAAATTTCGAAGTACTAAAGCATCCGGTACTTTGGATGGGGTTTGTTAGGCCCAATAGATCTATCTTTAGAGTTCGCGTCAATTAGGGTGTCTGTTCCCTAATTCTTAGATTACCAGACTTAATAAAAAGGGGCATATTCGATTTCGATAATTCAACCATAGAATGTAGTTTCACGTACTTGTGTCTATTTTGTAAATCATTTATAAAACCTGCATGTATTCTCATCCCAAAAATATTAGATTTTAAAAGTGGGACTATAACTCACTTTCACAGATTTTTACTTCGTCGGGAAGTAAGACTTGGCCACTGGTTGATTCACGAACCTATAACAATATATACATATATATCAAAGTATGTTCAAAATATATTTACAACACTTTTAATATATTTTGATGTTTTAAGTTTATTAAGTCAGCTGTCCTCGTTAGTAACCTACAACTAGTTGTCCACAGTTAGATGTACAGAAATAAATCGATAAATATTATCTTGAATCAATCCACGACCCAGTGTATACGTATCTCAGTATTGATCACAACTCAAACTATATATATTTTGGAATCAACCTCAACCCTGTATAGCTAACTCCAACATTCACATATAGAGTGTCTATGGTTGTTCCGAAATATATATAGATGTGTCGACATGATAGGTCGAAACATTGTATACGTGTCTATGGTATCTCAAGATTACATAATATACAATACAAGTTGATTAAGTTGTGGTTGGAATAGATTTGTTACCAATTTTCACGTAGCTAAAATGAGAAAAATTATCCAATCTTGTTTTACCCATAACTTCTTCATTTTAAATCCATTTTGAGTGAATCAAATTGCTATGGTTTCATATTGAACTCTATTTTATGAATCTAAACAGAAAAGTATAGGTTTATAGTCGGTAAAATAAGTTACAAGTCGTTTTTGTAAAGGTAGTCATTTCAGTCGAAAGAACGACGTCTAGATGACCATTTTAGAAAACATACTTCCACTTTGAGTTTAACCATAATTTTTGGATATAGTTTCATGTTCATAATAAAAATCATTTTCTCAGAATAACAACTTTTAAATCAAAGTTTATCATAGTTTTTAATTAACTATCCCAAAACAGCCCGCGGTGTTACTACGACGGCGTAAATCCGGTTTTACAGTGTTTTTCGTGTTTCCAGGTTTTAAATCATTAAGTTAGCATATCATATAGATATAGAACATGTGTTTAGTTGATTTTAAAAGTCAAGTTAGAAGGATTAACTTTTGTTTGCGAACAAGTTTAGAATTAACTAAACTATGTTCTAGTGATTACAAGTTTAAACCTTCGAATAAGATAGCTTTATATGTATGAATCGAATGATGTTATGAACATCATTACTACCTTAAGTTCCTTGGATAAACCTACTGGAAAAGAGAAAAATGGATCTAGCTTCAATGGATCCTTGGATGGCTCGAAGTTCTTGAAGCAGAATCATGACACGAAAACAAGTTCAAGTAAGATCATCACTTGAAATAAGATTGTTATAGTTATAGAAATTGAACCAAAGTTTGAATATGATTATTACCTTGTATTAGAATGATAACCTACTGTAAGAAACAAAGATTTCTTGAGGTTGGATGATCACCTTACAAGATTGGAAGTGAGCTAGCAAACTTGAAAGTATTCTTGATTTTATGAAACTAGAACTTTTGGAATTTATGAAGAACACTTAGAACTTGAAGATAGAACTTGAGAGAGATCAATTAGATGAAGAAAATTGAAGAATGAAAGTGTTTGTAGGTGTTTTTGGTCGTTGGTGTATGGATTAGATATAAAGGATATGTAATTTTGTTTTCATGTAAATAAGTCATGAATGATTACTCATATTTTTGTAATTTTATGAGATATTTCATGCTAGTTGCCAAATGATGGTTCCCACATGTGTTAGGTGACTCACATGGGCTGCTAAGAGCTGATCATTGGAGTGTATATACCAATAGTACATACATCTAAAAGCTGTGTATTGTACGAGTACGAATACTTGTGCATACGAGTAGAATTGTTGATGAAACTGAACGAGGATGTAATTGTAAGCATTTTTGTTAAGTAGAAGTATTTTGATAAGTGTATTGAAGTCTTTCAAAAGTGAATAAATACATATTAAAACACTACATGTATATACATTTTAACTGAGTCGTTAAGTCATCGTTAGTCGTTACATGTAAGTGTTGTTTTGAAACCTTTAGGTTAACGATCTTGTTAAATGTTGTTAACCCAATGTTTATAATATCAAATGAGATTTTAAATTATTATATTATCATGATATTATCATGTATGAATATCTCTTAATATGATATATATACATTAAATGTCTTTACAACGATAATCGTTACATATATGTCTCGTTTAAAAATCATTAAGTTAGTAGTCTTGTTTTTACATATGTAGTTCATTGTTAATATACTTAATGATATGTTTACTTATCATAGTATCATGTTAACTATATATATATCCATATATATGTCATCATATAGTTTTTACAAGTTTTAACGTTCGTGAATCACCGGTCAACTTGGGTGGTCAATTGTCTATATGAAATATATTTCAATTAATCAAGTCTTAACAAGTTTGATTGCTTAACATGTTGGAAACATTTAATCATGTAAATATCAATCTCAATTAATATATATAAACATGGAAAAGTTCGGGTCACTACAAATTTCGTCCCGAAATTTTAAGCTGTTGAAGGTGTTGACGAATCTTCTGGAAATAGATGCGGGTATTTCTTCTTCATCTGATCTTCACGCTCCCAGGTGAACTCAGGTCCTCTACGAGCATTCCATCGAACCTTAACAATTGGTATCTTGTTTTGCTTAAGTCTTTTAACCTCACGATCCATTATTTCGACGGGTTCTTCGATGAATTGAAGTTTTTCGTTGATTTGGATTTCATCTAATGGAATAGTGAGATCTTCTTTAGCAAAACATTTCTTCAAATTCGAGATGTGGAAAGTGTTATGTACAGCCGCGAGTTGTTGAGGTAACTCAAGTCGGTAAGCTACTGGTCCGACACGATCAATAATCTTGAATGGTCCAATATACCCTGGATTTAATTTCCCTCGTTTACCAAATCGAACAACGCCTTTCCAAGGTGCAACTTTAAGCATGACCATCTCTCCAATTTCAAATTCTATATCTTTTCTTTTAATGTCAGCGTAGCTCTTTTGTCGACTTTGGGCGATTTTCAACCGTTGTTGAATTTGGATGATCTTCTCGGTAGTTTCTTGTATAATCTCCGGACCCGTAATCTGTCTATCCCCCACTTCACTCCAACAAATCGGAGATCTGCACTTTCTACCATAAAGTGCTTCAAACGGCGCCATCTCAATGCTTGAATGGTAGCTGTTGTTGTAGGAAAATTCTGCTAATGGTAGATGTCGATCCCAACTGTTTCCGAAATCAATAACACATGCTCGTAGCATGTCTTCAAGCGTTTGTATCGTCCTTTCGCTCTGCCCATCAGTTTGTGGATGATAGGCAGTACTCATGTCTAGACGAGTTCCTAATGCTTGCTGTAATGTCTGCCAGAATCTTGAAATAAATCTACCATCCCTATCAGAGATAATAGAGATTGGTATTCCATGTCTGGAGACGACTTCCTTCAAATACAGTCGTGCTAACTTCTCCATCTTGTCATCTTCTCTTATTGGCAGGAAGTGTGCTGATTTGGTTAGACGATCAACTATTACCCAAATAGTATCAAAACCACTTGCAGTCCTTGGCAATTTAGTGATGAAATTCATGGTAATGTTTTCCCATTTCCATTCCGGGATTTCGGGTTGTTGAAGTAGACCTGATGGTTTCTGATGCTCAGCTTTGACCTTAGAACACGTCAAACATTCTCCTACGTATTTAGCAACATCGGCTTTCATACCCGGCCACCAAAAATGTTTCTTGAGATCCTTGTACATCTTCCCCGTTCCAGGATGTATTGAGTATCTGGTTTTATGAGCTTCTCTAAGTACCATTTCTCTCATATCTCCAAATTTTGGTACCCAAATTGAAATGTCCCGTTCTTATTGATTAAAAACGTTCCATATTAATTGATTTCGTTGCGAGGTTTTGACCTCTATATGAGACGTTTTTCAAAGACTGCATTCATTTTAAAACAAACCATAACCTTTATTTCATCAATAAAGGTTTAAAAAGCTTTACGTAGATTATCAAATAATGATAATCTAAAATATCCTGTTTACACACGACCATTACATAATGGTTTACAATACAAATATGTTACAACAAAATAAGTTTCTTGAATGCAGTTTTTACACAATATCATACAAGCATGGACTCCATATCTCGTCCTTATTTAAGTATGCAACAGCGGAAGCTCTTAATAATCACCTGAGAATAAACATGCTTAAAACGTCAACAAAAATGTTGGTGAGTTATAGGTTTAACCTATATATATCAAATCATAATAATAGACCACAAGATTTCATATTTCAATTCACATCCCATACATAGAGATAAAAATCATTCATATGGTGAACACCTGGTAACCGACATTAACAAGATGCATATATAAGAATATCCCCATCATTCCGGGACACCCTTCGGATATGATATAAATTTCGAAGTACTAAAGCATCCGGTACTTTGGATGGGGTTTGTTAAACCCAATAGATCTATCTTTAGGATTCGCGTCAATTAGGGTGTCTGTTCCCTAATTCTTAGAATACCAGACTTAATAAAAAAGGGCATATTCGATTTCGATAATTCAATCATAGAATGTAGTTTCTCGTACTTGTGTCTATTTTGTAAATCATTTATAAAACCTGCATGTATTCTCATCCCAAAAATATTAGATTTTAAAAGTGGGACTATAACTCACTTTCACAGATTTTTACTTCGTCGGGAAGTAAGACTTGGCCACTGGTTGATTCACGAACCTATAACAATATATACATATATATCAAAGTATGTTCAAAATATATTTACAACACTTTTAATATATTTTGATGTTTTAAGTTTATTAAGTCAGCTGTCCTCGTTAGTAACCTACAACTAGTTGTCCACAGTTAGATGTACAGAAATAAATCGATAAATATTATCTTGAATCAATCCACGACCCAGTGTATACGTATCTCAGTATTGATCACAACTCAAACTATATATATTTTGGAATCAACCTCAACCCTGTATAGCTAACTCCAACATTCACATATAGAGTGTCTATGGTTGTTCCGAAATATATATAGATGTGTCGACATGATAGGTCGAAACATTGTATACGTGTCTATGGTATCTCAAGATTACATAATATACAATACAAGTTGATTAAGTTATGGTTGGAATAGATTTGTTACCAATTTTCACGTAGCTAAAATGAGAAAAATTATCCAATCTTGTTTTACCCATAACTTCTTCATTTTAAATCCGTTTTGAGTGAATCAAATTGCTATGGTTTCATATTGAACTCTATTTTATGAATCTAAACAGAAAAAGTACAGGTTTATAGTCGGAAAAATAAGTTACAAGTCGTTTTTGTAAAGGTAGTCATTTCAGTCGAAAGAACGACGTCTAGATGACCATTTTAGAAAACATACTTCCACTTTGAGTTTAACCATAATTTTTGGATATAGTTTCATGTTCATAATAAAAATTATTTTCTCAGAATAACAACTTTTAAATCAAAGTTTATCATAGTTTTTAATTAACTAACCCAAAACAGCCCGCGGTGTTACTACGACGGCGTAAATCCGGTTTTACGGTGTTTTTCGTGTTTCCAGGTTTTAAATCATTAAGTTAGCATATCATATAGATATAGAACATATGTTTATTTGATTTTAAAAGTCAAGTTAGAAGGATTAACTTTTGTTTGCGAACAAGTTTAGAATTAACTAAACTTTGTTCTAGTGATTACAAGTTTAAACCTTCGAATAAGATAGCTTTATATGTATGAATCGAATGATGTTATGAACATCATTACTACCTTAAGTTCCTTGGATAAACCTACTGGAAAAGAGAAAAATGGATCTAGCTTCAACGAATCCTTGGATGGCTCGAAGTTCTTGAAGCAGAATCATGACACGAAAACAAGTTCAAGTAAGATCATCACTTGAAATAAGATTGTTATAGTTATAGAAATTGAACCAAAGTTTGAATATGATTATTACCTTGTATTAGAATGATAACCTACTGTAAGAAACAAAGATTTCTTGAGGTTGGATGATCACCTTACAAGATTGGAAGTGAGCTAGCAAACTTGAAAGTATTCTTAATTTTATGTAACTAGAACTTGTAGAATATATGAAGAACACTTAGAACTTGAAGATAGAACTTGAGAGAGATCAATTAGATGAATAAAATTGAAGAATGAAAGTGTTTGTAGGTGTTTTTGGTCGTTGGTGTATGGATTAGATATAAAGGATATGTAATTTTGTTTTCATGTAAATAAGTCATGAATGATTACTCATATTTTTGTAATTTTATGAGATATTTCATGCTAGTTGCCAAATGATGGTTCCCACATGTGTTAGGTGACTCACATGGGCTGCTAAGAGCTGATCATTGAAGTGTATATACCAATAGTACATACATCTAAAAGCTGTGTATTGTACGAGTACGAATACGGGTGCATACGAGTAGAATTGTTGATGAAACTGAACGAGGATGTAATTGTAAGCATTTTTGTTAAGTAGAAGTATGTTGATAAGTGTATTGAAGTCTTTCAAAAGTGTATAAATACATATTAAAACACTACATGTATATACATTTTAACTGAGTCGTTAAGTCATCGTTAGTCGTTACATGTAAGTGTTGTTTTGAAACCTTTAGGTTAACGATCTTGTTAAATGTTGTTAACCCAATGTTTATAATATAAAATGAGATTTTAAATTATTATATTATCATGATATTATCATGTATGAATATCTCTTAATATGATATATATACATTAAATGTCTTTACAACGATAATCGTTACATATATGTCTCGTTTAAAAATCATTAAGTTAGTAGTCTTGTTTTTACATATGTAGTTCATTGTTAATATACTTAATGATATGTTTACTTATCATAGTATCATGTTAACTATATATATATCCATATATATGTCATCATATAGTTTTTACAAGTTTTAACGTTCGTGAATCACCGGTCTACTTGGGTGGTCAATTGTCTATATGAAACATATTTTAATTAATCAAGTCTTAACAAGTTTGATTGCTTAACATGTTGGAAACATTTAATCATGTAAATATCAATCTCAATTAATATATATAAACATGGAAAAGTTCGGGTCACTACAGTACCTACCCGTTAAATAAATTTCGTCCCGAAATTTTAAGCTGTTGAAGGTGTTGACGAATCTTCTGGAAATAGATGCGGGTATTTCTTCTTCATCTGATCTTCACGCTCCCAGGTGAACTCGAGTCCTCTACGAGCATTCCATCGAACCTTAACAATTGGTATCTTGTTTTGCTTAAGTCTTTTAACCTCACGATCCATTATTTCGACGGGTTCTTCGATGAATTGAAGTTTTTCGTTGATTTGGATTTCATCTAACGGAATAGTGAGATCTTCTTTAGCAAAACATTTCTTCAAATTCGAGACGTGGAAAGTGTTTTGTACAGCCGCGAGTTGTTGAGGTAACTCAAGTCGGTAAGCTACTGGTCCGACACGATCAATAATCTTGAATGGTCCAATATACCTTGGATTTAATTTCCCTCGTTTACCAAATCGAACAACGCATTTCCAAGGTGCAACTTTAAGCAGGACCATCTCTCCAATTTCAAATTCTATATCTTTTCTTTTAATGTCAGCATAGCTCTTTTGTCGACTTTGGGCAGTTTTCAACCGTTGTTGAATTTGGATGATCTTCTCGGTAGTTTCTTGTATAATCTCTGGACCTGTAATCTGTCTATCCCCCACTTCACTCCAACAAATCGGAGACCTACACTTTCTACCATAAAGTGCTTCAAACGGCGCCATCTCAATGCTTGAATGGTAGCTGTTATTGTAGGAAAATTCTGCTAACGGTAGATGTCGATCCCAACTGTTTCCGAAATCAATAACACATGCTCGTAGCATGTCTTCAAGCGTTTGTATCGTCCTTTCGCTCTGCCCATCAGTTTGTGGATGATAGGCAGTACTCATGTCTAGACGAGTTCCTAATGCTTGCTGTAATGTCTGCCAGAATCTTGAAATAAATCTGCCATCCCTATCAGAGATAATAGAGATTGGTATTCCATGTCTGGAGATGACTTCCTTCAAATACAGTCGTGCTAACTTCTCCATCTTGTCATCTTCTCTTATTGGCAGGAAGTGTGCTGATTTGGTGAGACGATCAACTATTACCCAAATAGTATCAAAACCACTTGCAGTCCTTGGCAATTTAGTGATGAAATCCATGGTAATGTTTTCCCATTTCCATTCTGGGATTTCGGGTTGTTGAAGTAGACCTGATGGTTTCTGATGCTCAGCTTTGACCTTAGAACACGTCAAACATTCTCCTACGTATTTAGCAACATCGGCTTTCATACCCGGCCACCAAAAATGTTTCTTGAGATCCTTGTACATCTTCCCCGTTCCAGGATGTATTGAGTATCTGGTTTTATGAGCTTCTCTAAGTACCATTTCTCTCATATCTCCAAATTTTGGTACCCAAATCCTTTCAGCCCTATACCGGGTTCCGTCTTCCCGAATATTAAGATGCTTCTCCGATCCTTTGGGTATTTCATCCTTTAAATTTCCCTCTTTTAAAACTCCTTGTTGCGCCACCTTTATTTGAGTAGTAAGGTTATTATGAATCATTATATTCATAGATTTTACTCGAATGGGTTCTCTGTCCTTCTTGCTCAAGGCATCGGCTACCACATTTGCCTTCCCCGGGTGGTAACGAATCTCAAAGTCGTAATCATTCAACAATTCAATCCACCTACGCTGCCTCATATTCAGTTGTTTCTGATTAAATATGTGTTGAAGACTTTTGCGGTCGGTATATATAATACTTTTGACCCCATATAAGTAGTGCCTCCAAGTCTTTAATGCAAAAACAACCGCACCTAATTCCAAATTATGCGTCGTATAATTTTGCTCGTGAATCTTCAATTGTCTAGACGCATAAGCAATAACCTTCGTTCGTTGCATTAATACACAACCGAGACCTTGTTTTGATGCGTCACAATAAATCACAAAATCATCATTCCCTTCAGGCAATGACAAAATAGGTGCCGTAGTTAGCTTTTTCTTCAATAACTGAAACGCTTTCTCTTGTTCATCCTTCCATTCAAATTTCTTCCCTTTATGCGTTAATGCAGTCAAGGGTTTTGCTATTCTGGAAAAGTCTTGGATGAACCTTCTGTAGTAACCAGCTAGTCCTAAAAACTGGCGTATGTGTTTCGGAGTTTTCGGGGTTTCCCACTTTTCAACAGTTTCTATCTTTGCCGGATCCACCTTAATACCTTTTTTGTTCACTATGTGACCGAGGAATTGAACTTCTTCCAACCAAAATGCACACTTTGAAAATTTAGCGTACAATTCTTCCTTCCTTAATACTTCTAACACCTTTCTCAAATGTTCACCGTGTTCTTGGACATTCTTTGAGTAAATAAGTATGTCATCAATGAAAACAATGACAAACTTGTCAAGGTATGGTCCACACACTCGGTTCATAAGGTCCATGAACACAGCTGGTGCATTAGTTAAACCAAATGGCATGACCATAAACTCGTAATGACCATAACGTGTTCTGAAAGCAGTCTTTGGAATATCATCTTCTTTCACCCGCATTTGATGATACCCGGAACGTAAGTCAGTCTTTGAATAAACAGACGAGCCTTGTAGTTGATCAAATAAGTCGTCGATTCTCGGTAGTGGGTAGCGGTTCTTGATGGTAAGTTTGTTCAACTCTCGGTAGTCGATACACAACCTGAATGTACCATCTTTCTTCTTGACAAACAAAACAGGAGCTCCCTACGGTGACGTGCTTGGTCGAATGAAACCATGCTCTAAAAGTTCTTGTAATTGGCTTTGCAGTTCTTTCATCTCGCTGGGTGCGAGTCTGTAAGGAGCACGAGCTATTGGTGCAGCTCCTGGTACAAGATCTATTTGAAATTCAACGGATCGATGTGGGGGTAATCCCGGTAATTCTTTCGAAAATACATCGGGAAATTCTTTTGCGACGGGAACATCATTGATGCTCTTTTCTTCAGTTTGTACTTTCTCGATGTGTGCTAGAATAGCATAGCAACCTTTTCTTATTAGTTTTTGTGCCTTCAAATTACTAATAAGATGTAGCTTCGTGTTGCCCTTTTCTCCGTACACCATTAAGGGTTTTCCTTTTTCTCGTATAATGCGAATTGCATTTTTGTAACAAACGATCTCTGCTTTCACTTCTTTCAACCAGTCCATACCGATTATCACATCAAAAGTCCCTAACTCTACTGGTATCAAGTCAATCTTAAATGTTTCACTAACTAGTTTAATTTCTCGATTCCGACATATATTATCTGCTGAAATTAATTTACCATTTGCTAATTCGAGTAAAAATTTACTATCCAAAGGCGTCAATGGACAACTTAATTTAGCACAAAAATCTCTACTCATATAGCTTCTATCCGCACCCGAATCAAATAAAACGTAAGCAGATTTATTGTCAATAAGAAACGTACCCGTAACAAGCTCCGGGTCTTCCTGTGCCTCTGCCGCATTAATATTGAAAACTCTTCCGCGGCCTTGTCCATTCGTGTTCTCCTGGTTCGGGCAATTTCTAATAATGTGGCCCGGTTTTCCACATTTATAACAAACTACATTGGCATAACTTGCTCCGACACTACTTGCTCCGCCATTACTCGTTCCGACACCATTTGTTCCTTTCGTTCTATTAACCCCTGGTCCGTAGACCTCACACTTCGCCGCGCTATGACCATTTCTTTTACACTTGTTGCAAAATTTGGTGCAGAACCCCGAGTGATACTTTTCACACCTTTGGCATAGCTGCTTCTGATTGTTGTTGTTGTTGCGGTTATTATTGTTGTTGGGATGATTGTTGTAGTTGCTGTTGTTGTTGTTGTTGTTGTTGTTGTTGTTGGGCCGTTTGTTGTAGTTGCGATTGATGTTGCGATTGTTGGGATAATTGTTGCGATTATTGTTGTAATTACTGTTGTTGTTGTATTGGTGATTCTTATCACCGTTTTCCTCCCACTTTCTTTTGACTTGCTTCACATTGGCCTCTTCAGCAGTCTGTTCTTTAATTCTTTCTTCAATCTGGTTCACTAGTTTGTGAGCCATTCTACATGCCTGTTGTATGGAGGCGGGCTCATGTGAACTTATATCTTCTTGGATTCTTTCCGGTAATCCTTTCACAAACGTGTTGATCTTCTCTTCCTCATCTTCGAATGCTCCCGGACACAATAGGCACAATTCTGTGAATCGTCTTTCGTACGTGGTAATATCAAATCCTTGGGTTCGTAACCCTCTAAGTTCTGTCTTGAGCTTATTGACCTCGGTTCTGGGACGGTACTTCTCGTTCATCAAGTGCTTGAATGCTGACCACGGTAGTGCGTACGCATCGTCTTGTCCCACTTGCTCTAGATAGGTATTCCACCATGTTAACGCAGAACCTGTGAAGGTATGCGTAGTGTACTTTACTTTGTCCTCTTCAGTACACTTACTTATGGCAAACACCAATTCGACCTTCTCGGTCCACCGTTTCAATCCGACCGGTCCTTCGGTTCCATCAAATTCCAAAGGTTTGCAGGCAGTGAATTCTTTGTAGGTGCATCCTACACGATTTCCTGTACTGCTAGATCCAAGGTTATTGTTAGTATGTAGCGCAGCCTGTACTGCGGCTATGTTTGAAGCTAGAAAAGTACGGAATTCCTCTTCATTCATATTCACGGTGTGTCGAGTAGTCGGTGCCATTTCCTTCAAAATAGTCAAATGGAACAAGTTAATCATACAGAATATTAAGAGTAGTTAATAGTATTTCGTAGCATAATATGAACTCATTTATAAAAGCTTTTTCTTCATATTAGCGTTTTATAAGTTTAAATTCGGGTAGTACCTACCCGTTAAGTTCATACTTAGTAGCTAATATACAATTCAACTACTACAATTCTATATGAAAAACTGATTATAATAATATTTCGCGTTCAAACTTTTATACAATATTTTACAAACTTACAATACCGCTTATTTTACATAAAGCATGAAATATAGCACACAATAACTTTGATACAAGATAGTTGTGAAGATAATTCTAGCTAGTACACAAGTCGTTCAGCAAAGGCAATAAAGACACGTAATTCATACGTCCAGAAACAAGTCATGCATTCTGGTTTTACTAGAACTACTTCCCATCCTTGGTCTTGTGGAACATAACCGTTATGTCCGTTGATAAGACAGCGTGTTGTAACGTCGTCAAAGGGACAAGGGTTACGTAATGTCCAACAGTCCCATAACAATCTAAAAACCTCATTTCTTACCCCAATTACCGACTCCGTCACTTGTGGGAACGTTTTGTTTAATAGTTGTAGGCCGATGTTCTTGTTCTCACTTTGGTGAGAAGCGAACATTACTAATCCGTAAGCATAACATGCTTCTTTATGTTGCATGTTAGCCGCTTTTTCTAAATCACGAAGTCCAATATTCGGATATATTGAGTCAAAATAATTTCTTAACCCATTGCGTAAAATAGCATTTGGGTTCCCCGCAATATATGCGTCAAAGTAAACACATCGTAACTTATGGATTTCCCAATGTGATATCCCCCATCTTTCGAACGAAAGCCTTTTATAAACCAAGGCATTCTTGGAACGTTCTTCGAATGTCTTACAAACTGATCTCGCCTTAAATAGTTGTGCCGAAGAATTCTGACCGACTCTAGACAAGATTTCGTCAATCATGTCTCCGGATAGGTCACTTAAAATATTGGGTTGTCTATCCATTTTGTGTTTTTATACTGTAAAATAGACAAGAGTTAGCTTCATAAAAAAATAAAAATACTTATTTAATACAAGCAATTTTTACATATATCATAAAGCATAAGCACACTATATTACATATATTACACCACACGAATACAACTATCTTATTCCGACTCGCTTGTTTCTTCTTCTTCGGTTTTGGTTCGTTTTGCCAAGTTTCTAGGGATATATGATGTTCCCCTAATACGAGCCGTAATTTTCCACATTGGTTTAGAAAAACCTGGTGGTTTAGAGGTTCCCGGGTCATTGTTACAACTTAAGGACTTCGGGGGTTGACGATACATATAAAGTTCATCGGGGTTGGAATTAGATTTCTCTATTTTTATGCCCTTTCCCTTATTATTTTCTTTTGCCTTTTTAAATTCAGTTGGGGTAATTTCTATAACATCATCGGAATTCTCTTCGGAATCCGATTCATCGGAGAATTGGTAATCCTCCCAATATTTTGCTTCCTTGGCGGAAACACCATTGACCATAATTAACCTTGGTCGGTTGGTTGAGGATTTTCTTTTACTTAACCGTTTTATTATTTCCCCCGCCGGTTCTATTTCTTCATCTGGTTCCGATTCTTCTTCCGGTTCCGATTCTTCTTCCGGTTCCGACTCTTCTTCCGGTTCCTCTTCGGGAACTTGTGAATCAGTCCACGAATCATTCCAATTTACATTTGACTCTTCATTATTATTAGGTGAGTCAATGGGACTTGTTCTAGAGGTAGACATCTATCACATAATATCTGTCATAACCCGTCCTTAACCGTAAGAACGTGTTAGATAACGTATGATTTCATTGCGAGGTATTGACCTCTATATGCGACATTTTTAAAAGAAAAACTGCATATATTATACATTACAAACCATGATTCTTATTTTTGATACAAGCTTTGGACGAAATAAAGATGATTATCGTTTAGCGATAATCTTCGACTTACAAACTTTACAAATGATGATAACAACACGATTTCTAGCATATTTTACAACACAAGTTCTTGGATATGCAGTCTTATTTTTGACACAAATATGCGTACGCAAGATCCTGCTCAAATTCAACATAATGCAGCGGAAACTTCTAATTATCACCTGAGAATAAACATGTTTAAAACATCAACATAAAGTTGGTGAGATATAGGTTTAGTGCCGGCAGCAATATATATATAGACCACAAGATTTCGTATATAAACAGTTTAATAAAAATATTCTAAGTGGTTGAGCACTTGGTAACCATACTTAACAATTAATCACGTCGCATATTCCCTTTAATATGAAATCTTACTACACTGTACCAAGTGTAGTCACGAAACGAAGTACTGTGCAACCGTTGAATACTGGTCGTCCAGTCCGGCTGGGGTTGTCAAGCCCGATAGATCTATCAACAGGATTCGCTTTTACAATACCGCTGTAAATATTAGTTACCAAGCTACAGGGAAGTATGCCAGTGGTACAACTCAACGTAGAATATATTTTTCAGTTACTTGTGTCCATAACGTAAAACATAAAATACATGTATTCTCATCCCGAAATATTTAGAGTTTAAAAGTGGGACTATATACTCACTTTCGTCTTGAAGATATATATATTTTGTGTAACGCCCCGTACTAAATCATCATGTACGGACCATCATCAACAGGATCATTACAAGGTTAAGTACTATATGCGTTTTCAAAACAGAGTTGCAATCATTAATAAAAGTGACGTCATAACAAACGTCGAATGTTTTACAAACCAAAAGTATGCTTCACTAAGTAGAAGCGTTAAATAAGTGTATATGACCATCAAGGTCGTTACATAACATAAGTTCAAAAGTAATTAAGTTTGAATGCAAGATAAATAGTCATGCGATAACAACTCTAAGCAGCGGGTTCTACAGCACGACTAGTATGATAGCGGAAGCGACTTCAAGCACCTGAGAAATACACGCTTAAAAGGTCAACACAAAGGTTGGTGAGCTATAGTTTAAGTATAACAGTAAAGTAAGTAGGCCACGAGATTTCAGTGCTACAACGAGCGTTCAAAAGTATGTAAAAGTATATGCTTAACCGTGGGCACCCGGTAACTAACTTAACGTTTAATGTACCCCCTGAAAGTGCACTTGGCAAGTGCGTATAACCTCGAAGTATTAAACACTCGTTAAATGCTAGCGCTACTAGCCCGAGTGGGGATGTCAAACCCTATGGATCCATATCTAAGATTCGCGTTCACGGTTCAAAAACCAATGATTAAACGTTACCGAGCTAAAGGGAATATTTATGCCGTTGTATAACCCACACATATATAAAGTTTAAGTACTCGTGCCTAGTATGTAAAACATAAAATCCGCATGTATTCTCAGTTCCCAAAATAAGTTAAAGTAAAAAGGGAATGCTATAACTCACAATGATAGTAGTAGCTGTAAAGTAGTAGTCGGGAATGGTGTGCAAGTAACGGTCCGAGTGTCCTCAACCTAAGTCAAATAGTACTAAGTCAGTAAGTCGTCTCAAAAGGTTTTTAAGTATGTAATTAAGGTCATAAGGGTCATCATCAATCATCATCAAACGAAAGGTATAGGTATGTTTGGTTCATAAAGGAAGTTTTAAAACAAAGGCTGACTTCGGTCAGTCGCCACGGTCTCTATACCTACTGAAATAAGGTGAGACCAGTGGCCATGGCTCCGTCTATGAGTCCCTTAAGTGTGGTTAAAATTACAGAAGCTAACTCGTCTTAGTTTGACCGTGGCGACGGTTTAAGTGCGAGTAGGTCAGAATTTTCTGCACAACGTTAAAGGACATAGTGACGAACGGAGGGCCATAAATCCTAAACCGTGACTCGTATGAAGATGAGTCTTACATGAAAAGTTATCTACTCGAAAAGTTCTATCCAAAAGTCAAGATGGGATCAGCCCAGACCTACTGGTCTGGTCCAGAAACAGTAGGTCAGAAACTTTTGGACAGAATGCAGTGGGTTTTCAAGGGTTCCGGTGATCTTGGTGTTGGATGCTCATCATGGTTCTCATCCTTGATGCGTCTAGCTTCAAGTGCACAACTCATGAACGTGTTTACATCATATTAACCAAGTCTTGACCATCATAACCCTAGTACATGTCTAAGACATTAGTTTGATGAACCAAAGTTACACCAAGTCTTAGATCTAACACATTCATGAACTTTGAAACAAATAACAAGTTACAAACTTGAAATGAACTTAAGTAAGCAAGATCTTAGCTTGTAGAACATAGTTCTTAGTTAGATCTTGGAGATTAAAGACTCAAAAGTCTAGATCTATAGTTCTTAAGTCAAATCAACACAAGTTAGAGAGTTTAAAGTGTTGTTCTTGAACTAACAAGTTAGATCCAAGAAATATAAGATCAAGATTAACTAGTAATCATGACCAAGGTTACATGTAAGTAAAATAAAGTAAATACAACTAGTTACCAAGTAAATAAGAACTTTACAAATTGATTTTTACTTCTTAAAGAGATACTAAGCCAAAGCTTAGATCTAGAAATGTAAGTAACTTATGAACAAGTTCATGAACACTAAGAAAGATCACAACCAAGTGTTGGATCCATGATACTTGCACCAAAGTGTAAGCTCTTGTTGGTTTCATGTCCTTGTTCAAATGTGTAGTAAACAACTAACAATAAGTAATTTAAACAACATACAAAATAAAGAAAAAATAAATGATAAGCCTAAACCAACCATGAAGGTGGTATTCTAGTAACATACAACAAACAAGAACACAAGTAACAATTATGAAGATTATAAACTTTAAATCTTGAAAACAAGTAAAGTAGAACCATAAGTTATGAAAGAACTTAGATTCTTTGTTCTTGACTTCCTTAAACACAATGGAAGTAGCAAGATTTCATGAGATACAAACTACTAAGTTTGATCTTTAACAATGACAAGTAACAATTACAAACAACAAGTAGTAAACAAGAAATGATGATGATGATTTGAGAGAGCCTAGTATTCGGTTTTTAAGAAGTAACAAGGAAGGAAGAATAGTGTTGGAACTTACTAAATTTTAAGAGAAAAGGAGAGCAAAACTAGAGAGAAAGAAGTGTGGTTGTATGTATGTGTAAAATGAAATGAGAATGCAAGTATGTAGTGAGGTTTGAAAAAAAAAAAAAAAACTCTCCTTTCCTACATACAAGGCCGACGGTTCTAGGAGCAAATAAGGGAGGTCAAATGCTTGCTTTCTTGTATTGGTTAATGGTGTGAGCTAAGTTGAGTAACAAGTTAAAACAACCCTTGCATGCTTGAGACATCTTTGTCTCCTAATTAACTTAAGTAACCTTGATTAATCCTAACATAAACTAGTCTTAACAAGTGGGCTAATAAGTCCATAAAAGAGTAGGGTGGGCTTACTTGGCCCAAGTCTAGTAATTAAAAGCCCAAAATTAATTAAAGGTGTAATTTAAATAATTAAAGCTCAAGTAATTAATCACTAACCTTGATTAATTAAAATGATTAATAATAAATAATCATGAATGTAAATAATATTCTAAAAATATTATTCGCGCAGTTTCGTGTGTCGTAGAGACGTTTCGGGCCCTTAAAAGTCAAGTACGGGCATTCATGACAACATGTAAATGTCATTATATACATTCGTTTAATCACACGTATTAATAATAGTAATTATTAATAAATAAATGTTGGAAAATCCAGGGTCGTTACATTTTGACTTGGTCTCCCGGTTGATATCACGAACCTATCCATATATAATATATCAATACCTTTTCTTTTTAAACAACGTCACATATATATTCTTGTTATACTTTTAATACTTTTTATAATTCCTTAGTCCGTAGTTAGCAGTTCGTTGTTAGTAATTCTATTTTAATGGTTCATATTTAGATGTTTAATAAACCCCCAACGAAATAAATAAAACCCCCAACGTATATGTATTGGTCGAGATTAATCTTGACCCACGGTACCGGTGTTGTCAAATGACGTGTTGCGTACATAAAGTACCGGTGTTGTCAAATGACGTGTTGCGTACAAACATGGGATCTTATGATTAATCTTCTCGTGTTGTTTACGGGTGATCCTGAACCATATAAAATTGAATTATGAGTACATATATATAAAATATCATGTTATCTTAAAAAGATGTGATTTATTTTAATTTTCTCCAATTAATCCCGAAGTTAAACTAGTCTTGGATAGCCAATTTTGTTTCGGTCATAGTTTCTTCGTTACAACTCCGTTTTCGTTGATTCAACTTGCCATCTCCTTGGATCGAGTTCCTCTTTAAGACTATGAACTGTAAATATCTTAGTTTGTTTTCAAAATCACACGGCATAGGTGAAACTTTAGTGAAACTTATGAAGTTAAACCTTTTCCTTTATGTAGGCAACCTTAAATGATTATTTTTCTAAAAATACTTATACTTTGAATTAAATCATGAAATTTTTATGTGTTACCATATTCATAGTAAAAATCATTTTTCCAGAACATAAACCTTCAATTCAAAGTTTAAGATGGTTTTTAATTATCCAACCCAAAACAGCCCCCGGTTACACTCCGACGTCGTAAAAACAGTTTTTAAGGTGTTCTTTGAAAAACCATGTTATACCTTGTTAAATTAGCATATATTTAAGTTATATTACAGGTCTTGAAGTATTTTAAAAGTTAAGTTAGAAGGATCTATTTAGTTTGCAAACAAGTTTGAAAACATTCAAACTATGTTCTTGTTGTTAAAATTGTATACCACAAAATATGATAGCTATATATATGTGAATCGAATAAGGTTATGAACATAGATACTACCTCAAGTTCCTTGGACAAGGTTTCTGTAAAAGAGGAGTAAGAACCTAGAACCAAAAGGGTGATGGAATTGGATGAAAGATTGGAAGTAAGTTTGTGTTCTTGGAAGGATTTCTTGAAGTGTTTTTGTAAGGTTTTCTTATGAGATTTAAGTGTTGTTTTTGAAGCTAAATGATGGAGAAAATGCTTGGAGATGATCAAGTATGAAGTTAAGAGTATTTTGAGAGAGAAATGGAAGTGTAAGTATGATAAAATGGGGTGAATAAATGGTGTGCATGCATAAAAACGTTTTTAGGTTATAAAGGAAAAAAAAGATACCTAACTTTGTTTTCTTGCTAAATAATTCATGCTACTTGACAAATGGTTGGTTCCACATGTTTCTTAATCATTTAAGGCTGCTAAGGAGCAGATTTTTATTGGTATATACCAATAGTAAATACATCTAGAAGCTGCGTATGATACGAGTACATATACTCTAGATATACGTATAGAAATTTTGTGAAAAATGGAATGAGGATTCAAATATAGCTATCTTTTGTGAATACACTTATATGGTTTTATGTATTTAAGTTCTTAAAAGTGATTAAATTCATTACTTATACGATATATGTATAAACATTATAGGTCATAAGTATTTAAGTCAAATAACGTTGCGTATGGTTATCGTTTTGAAAACTTAAGTTAGTAGTTTCAAAATATACATATAACTTATTGTTATTAATACAAAATGAGATATTAAAACATTCTTAGATCATGTTAAATATGTATATATACATATATATAGACAAACGTATAATTATCATATGTTATATAGTTCGTGATATCATCGGTCAAACTAGACGGTCAAACGTTGTGTAAAACTCTTTTCAAAAACATAAATCTCAACAATTTGGATTGCTTATCATGTTAGTAAGGTTTAATTTATGTAAATATTAATCTTACAAGTATAGAATGATCGAAAAAGTGCGGGTCATTACAGTACCTACCCGTTAAATAAATTTCGTCCCGAAATTTTAAAATTGTACCTATTTTGCGTCATCGGGAAACAAGTGTGGATACTTTTGTTTCATTTGATCCTCTCGTTCCCAAGTAAACTCGGGACCTCTTCGAGCATTCCAACGAACCTTAACGATCGGTATGTTGCTCTGCTTGAGCCGTTTAACTTCACGATCCATGATTTCGATTGGTTCTTCGATGAATTGTAGTTTCTCGTCGACATGGATTTCTTCAAGAGGAATGGTGAGGTCTTCCTTTGCAAGACACTTCTTAAGGTTTGAGACGTGAAAGGTATTATGTACTCCGGCGAGTTGTTGCGGTAACTCGAGTCGATAAGCTACCGGTCCAATGCGTTCGATGATCTTGAACGGGCCTACATACCTTGGGTTTAGTTTACCCCTTTTTCCAAAACGTATTACAACTTTCCAAGGTGACACCTTTAACATAACCATGTCACCGATCTGAAACTCTAATGGTTTCCTTCGAACATCGGCGTAGCTCTTTTGGCGACTACGGGCTGTTTTCAATCTCTCCTTGATTTGTACTATCTTCTCAGTCGTTTCGTGTATGATCTCGGGACCAGTTAATTGTCGATCTCCTACTTCATTCCAACAAATAGGAGATCTACACTTCCTTCCGTACAATGCTTCGAATGGCGCAGCTTTAATGCTCGCATGATAACTATTATTATACGAGAATTCTGCTAATGGTAGATATTTATCCCATCCGTTTCCAAAATCGATCACACATGCCCTGAGCATGTCTTCAAGAGTCTGAATCGTTCTTTCACTCTGCCCGTCGGTTTGCGGATGATACGCGGTACTCATATCCAAACGAGTTCCTAGGGCCTCCTGTAGTGATTGCCAGAACTTTGATGTAAATCTACTATCACGATCGGATATAATGGAAATAGGTATTCCATGCCTTGAAACAACTTCCTTTATATACAATCGTAATAGTTTCTCCATTCTATCCGTTTCCTTTATAGGCAAGAAGTGTGCAGACTTGGTGAGACGATCAACAATCACCCAAATGGTGTCGTATCCCCAGGCAGTCTTTGGTAACTTCGTGATGAAATCCATGGTAATACCATCCCATTTCCATTCTGGGATTTCTGGTTGTTGAAGTAACCCTGACGGCTTCGGGTGTTCAGCTTTGACTTTGGAACAAGTTAAACATTCCCCAACATATTGTGCAACGTCTGTCTTTAAATTAGGCCACCAATAATGTGTCTTAAGATCTTGGTACATCTTTCCAACTCCAGGATGTATCGAGTATCTTGTCTTATGTGCCTCATTTAATATCAACTTCCTTAATCCACCCAACTTCGGTACCCAAATACGATTTGCAAAATATCGAATTCCATCTTCCCGCATAACGAGTTGCTTCTCATACTTCTTCATTATTTCATTTCCTATATTTTCTTTAGTAAGTGCTTCTCGTTGAACTTCTTTGATTTGTGAGTTGAGATTCATGCGAATTTTTATGTTCATCGCTCGTACTCGAATTGGTTCTCGTTCCTTTCTGCTTAAAGCATCGGCCACCACGTTCGCCTTCCCGGGATGATAACGAATTTCACAATCATAGTCGTTTATTAACTCGACCCACCTACGTTTTCTCATGTTCAGCTGTTTCTGATCAAAAATATGGTGAAGGCTTTTATGATCAGTAAACACAGTGCATTTAACCCCATACAAGTAGTGTCTCCATATCTTCAATGCAAACACGACTGCTCCCAGTTCTAGATCATGCGTCGTATAATTCCGCTCGTGAATCTTCAATTGTCGGGATGCGTATGCAATAACTTTCTTTCGTTGCATAAGAACGCAACCAAAACCTTGTCGCGAAGCGTCACAATATATTTCAAAATCATCGTTCCCTTCTGGTAACGATAAAATAGGCGCCGTAGTTAACTTCTTCTTTAGTAATTGAAATGCACTCTCCTGCTCAGAAGTCCATTCATATTTCTTCCCTTTTTGCGTTAACGCTGTCAACGGCTTAGCTATTCGGGAAAAATCTTGAATAAACCTTCTATAATAACCGGCTAAACCCAAAAATTGGCGTATCTGCGTTGGTGTCTTAGGAGTCTCCCATTTTTCAATGGCTTCAATTTTTGCTGGATCAACCTGAATTCCTTTGCTACTAACAACGTGGCCAAGAAATTGCACTTCTTTCAACCAGAAAGCACATTTAGAAAATTTAGCATATAGCTGTTCTTTTCTCAACAACTCTAATATCAACCTTAAATGCTGCTCATGCTCTTGCTCACTCTTGGAATAGATAAGAATATAATCAATGAAAACGATAACAAACTTATCTAAATATGGACTACAAACTTGATTCATGAGGTCCATGAATACAGCTGGCGCATTTGTCAACCCAAACGGCATGACCAAAAATTCGTAATGACCATAACGTGTCCGAAAAGCAGTTTTCGGAATGTCCTCTTCTTTGACACGTAATTGATGATAGCCCGACCTTAAGTCAATTTTTGAGTACACACATGATCCTTGGAGTTGATCAAATAAGTCGTCAATTCTCGGTAGTGGATACCGATTCTTGATAGTTAACTTATTTAATTCACGATAATCTATACACATCCTAAAAGATCCATCTTTCTTTTTAACAAATAGAATCGGAGCTCCCCACGGTGAAGTACTTGGTCGTATGAATCCATGATCCAGTAATTCTTTTAACTGACTCTGAAGTTCTTTTAACTCGGACGGTGCAAGTCTATATGGAGCACGAGCCACTGGTGCAGCTCCTGGTACTAAATCTATTTGAAATTCTACAGATCTAAATGGAGGTAATCCCGGCAACTTTTCCGGAAAGACTTCAGGAAAATCTCTTGCCACAGGCACGTCATTGATGCTCTTCACTTTTTCCTTTGTTTTGACTTTATTAACATGTGCTAAGATAGCATAGAACCCTTTCTTCAAGCACTTTTGAGCTTTCAAATAACTAATGAGTTTTAGCTTTGAGTTACCCTTCTCTCCATAAATCATTACTGGCGTTTTATCCTTACGAGGAATGCGAATTGCCTTCTTGGCGCACACAACTTCAGCTCCTATTTTGGACATCCAGTCCATGCTGACTATTACATCAAAACTTCCTAATTCTACGGGTATCAAGTCAATTTTAAACGTTTCTCCGGCTAAATTTATTTTACAATCACGGCAAATTTTATCGGCTTTAATTAGTTTACCATTAGCTAACTCAATCATGTACTTAGCATCGAGAGGTAATGATGAACAATTCAATTTAGCGTGAAAGTCTCTACACACGTAACTTCTATCAGCACCAGTATCAAATATAATAGATGCGGATAAGTTATTAATGGTAAACGTACCCGTAACAAGCTCCGGGTATTCACATGCCTCTTTAGCATTAATAACAAATGCTCTTCCACGTGCAGGTCCGATATTCTTCTCTGGATTCGGGCACTGGCTCTTATAGTGACCTTGTTTTCCACACCCAAAACAAGTAATGGTAGCCAAAGCAGTTCTATTTGCATTGGTGGCAGGAGTCTTGGTACCATTTGTATTTGTAACGAGAGCCCTACAATCTTCAGCAAGATGACCCTTTCGATTACATTTGTTGCATACCACATTACAGTAACCAGAGTGATGTTTGTGGCATCGGTTGCATAAAGGATTTTGTCCTTTATAACCAAAGCTTAAACCACTACCCGTACCTTGCGTGTTTTCTTGTTTCTTAAAAGATTGTTGTTGGTTACCTCGATCATAATTTCCATTCCACTTTCTTTTGTTACCTGATACCTTCACATCAGTATTGGATACTTTCTTATCCATGATGACCTGATCCATTAGCTCGTTTGCCATGGTTATAGCTTCATGAATTGTCTTAGGTTTCGATGCTGTAACATTTGCTTTGACCTTTTTGGGCAAACCATCTTTGTACATTTCAATCTTCCATTCTTCGGTTGGAACCAATTCAGGACATAGCAAAACTAATTCCATGAATCGCTGATTGTAGTTGGTGATTTCAGTACCAATAACCTTCAGACTTCGTAACTCATCTTCCAACTTCCTAACCTCGTTCCTTGGACAATATTCATTGATTAACATTGTTTTGAATTCTTCCCACGGAGTATCATAAGCTACATCTCCTCCTACAGCCTTCACATAATTTTTCCACCACGTGAGTGCACTATCTTGTAAAGTGCACGATGCGTATTTGGTCATGTCCTTTTCAACACAACCACTGATTTTGAACACAGTTTCCATCTTTTCTATCCACCGGGTTAAACCGATCGGTCCTTCTGTTCCACTGAATGATGAGGGCTTGCAAGCTTGAAAAGTTTTGTAAGTGCACCCCACACGAGGATTTGGGTTAACTGCAGCACCTCTTGCAGCCTCGACCCATAACATTCTGTCGTTCACTCGCTGATTGATGAGTTCCTGGATTTCTTGTTCCGTCATTCGGTTCAATCGCGCCATATTCTTCTATAAGAATGAAAAGAAAATAATTATTCACATGGAATATTATAGATGTAGTGTATATTTACAGTACATTATAGCTTATTAATAATATGAACCAGGTATTATTATAAAAGCCTTTTCTTCTTATTAGCGTTTTATAATTATATCTAGGGTAGTACCTACCCGTTAATTGTAGTGACCCGAACTTTTCCATGTTTATATATATTAATTGAGATTGATATTTACATGATTAAATGTTTCCAACATGTTAAGCAATCAAACTTGTTAAGACTTGATTAATTGAAATAGGTTTCATATAGACAATTGACCACCCAAGTTGACCGGTGATTCACGAACGTTAAAACTTGTAAAAACTATATGATGACATATATATGGTTATATATATAGTTAACATGATATTATGATATGTAAACATATCATTAAGTATATTAACAATGAACTACATATGTAAAAACAAGACTACTAACTTAATGATTTTGAAACGAGACATATATGTAACGATTATCGTTGTAACGACATTTAATGTATATATATCATATTAAGAGATATTCGTACATCATAATATTATGATAATATAATAATTTAAAATCTCTTTTGATATTATAAACATTGGGTTAACAACATTTAACAAGATCGTTAACCTAAAGGTTTCAAAACAACATTTACATGTAACGACTAACGATGACTTAACGACTCAGTTAAAATGTATATACATGTAGTGTTTTAATATGTATTCATACACTTTTGAAAGACTTCAAGACACTTATCAAAATACTTCTACTTAACAAAAATGCTTACAATTACATCCTCGTTCAGTTTCATCAACAATTCTACTCGTATACACCCGTATTCGTACTCGTACAATACACAGCTTTTAGATGTATGTACTATTGGTATATACACTCCAATGATCAGCTCTTAGCAGCCCATGTGAGTCACCTAACACATGTGGGAACCATCATTTGGCAACTAGCATGAAATATCTCATAAAATTACAAAAATATGAGTAATCATTCATGACTTATTTACATGAAAACAAAATTACATATCCTTTATATCTAATCCATACACCAACGACCAAAAACACCTACAAACACTTTCATTCTTCAATTTTCTTCATCTAATTGATCTCTCTCAAGTTCTATCTTCAAGTTCTAAGTGTTCTTCATAAATTTCAAAAGTTCTAGTTTCATAAAATCAAGAATACTTTCAAGATTGCTAGCTCACTTCCAATCTTGTAAGGTGATCATCCAACCTCAAGAAATCTTTGTTTCTTACAGTAGGTTATCATTCTAATACAAGGTAATAATCATATTCAAACTTTGGTTCAATTTCTATAACTATAACAATCTTATTTCAAGTGATGATCTTACTTGAACTTGTTTTCGTGTCATGATTTTGCTTCAAGAACTTTGAGCCATCCAAGGATCCATTGAAGCTAGATCCATTTTTCTCTTTTCCAGTAGGTTCATCCAAGGAACTTAAGGTAGTAATGATGTTCATAACATCATTCGATTCATACATATAAAGCTATCTTATTCGAAGGTTTAAACTTGTAATCACTAGAACATAGTTTAGTTAATTCTAAACTTGTTCGCAAACAAAAGTTCATCCTTCTAACTTGACTTTTAAAATCAACTAAACACATGTTCTATATCTATATGATATGCTAACTTAATGATTTAAAACCTGGAAACACGAAAAACACCGTAAAACCGGATTTACGCCGTCGTAGTAACACCGCGGGCTGTTTTGGGTTAGTTAATTAAAAACTATGATAAACTTTGATTTAAAAGTTGTTATTCTGAGAAAATGATTTTTATTATGAACATGAAACTATATCCAAAAATTATGGTTAAACTCAAAGTGGAAGTATGTTTTCTAAAATGGTCATCTAGACGTCGTTCTTTCGACTGAAATGACTACCTTTACAAAAACGACTTGTAACTTATTTTTCCGACTATAAACCTATACTTTTTCTGTTTAGATTCATAAAATAGAGTTCAATATGAAACCATAGCAATTTGATTCACTCAAAACGGATTTAAAATGAAGAAGTTATGGGTAAAACAAGATTGGATAATTTTTCTCATTTTAGCTACGTGAAAATTGGTAACAAATCTATTCCAACCATAACTTAATCAACTTGTATTGTATATTATGTAATCTTGAGATACCATGGACACGTATACAATGTTTCGACCTATCATGTCGACACATCTATATATATTTCGGAACAACCATAGACACTCTATATGTGAATGTTGGAGTTAGCTATACAGGGTTGAGGTTGATTCCAAAATATATATAGTTTGAGTTGTGATCAATACTGAGATACGTATACACTGGGTCGTGGATTGATTCAAGATAATATTTATCGATTTATTTCTGTACATCTAACTGTGGACAACTAGTTGTAGGTTACTAACGAGGACAGCTGACTTAATAAACTTAAAACATCAAAATATATTAAAAGTGTTGTAAATATATTTTGAACATACTTTGATATATATGTATATATTGTTATAGGTTCGTGAATCAACCAGTGGCCAAGTCTTACTTCCCGACGAAGTAAAAATCTGTGAAAGTGAGTTATAGTCCCACTTTTAAAATCTAATATTTTTGGGATGAGAATACATGCAGGTTTTATAAATGATTTACAAAATAGACACAAGTACGTGAAACTACATTCTATGGTTGAATTATCGAAATCGAATATGCCCCTTTTTATTAAGTCTGGTAATCTGAGAATTAGGGAACAGACACCCTAATTGACGCGAATCCTAAAGATAGATCTATTGGGCCTAACAAACCCCATCCAAAGTACCGGATGCTTTAGTACTTCGAAATTTATATCATATCCGAAGGGTGTCCCGGAATGACGGGGATATTCTTATATATGCATCTTGTTAATGTCGGTTACCAGGTGTTCACCATATGAATGATTTTTATCTCTATGTATGGGATGTGTATTGAAATATGAAATCTTGTGGTCTATTACTATGATTTGATATATATAGGTTAAACCTATAACTCACCAACATTTTTGTTGACGTTTTAAGCATGTTTATTCTCAGGTGATTATTAAGAGCTTCCGCTGTCGCATACTTAAATAAGGACGAGATTTGGAGTCCATGCTTGTATGATATTGTGTAAAAACTGCATTCAAGAAACTTATTTTGTTGTAACATATTTGTATTGTAAACCATTATGTAATGGTCGTGTGTAAACAGGATATTTTAGATTATCATTATTTGATAATCTACTTAAAGCTTTTTAAACCTTTATTGATGAAATAAAGGTTATGGTTTGTTTTAAAATGAATGCAGTCTTTGAAAAACGTCTCATATAGAGGTCAAAACCTCGCAACGAAATCAATTAATATGGAACGTTTTTAATCAATAAGAACGGGACATTTCAGTTGGTATCCGAGCGTTGGTCTTAGAGAACCAGAAAATTGCATTAGTGTGTCTTATCGAGTTTGTTAGGATGCATTAGTGAGTCTGGACTTCGACCGTGTTTTCTTTAAAAATGATTGCTTAACATTTTTGTTGGAAACTATATATTTTTAACATATGAATATTATGTGATATATTAATCTCTTAACGTGTTTGATATTATGTGATAGATGTCTACCTCTAGAACAAGTCCCATTGACTCACCTAATAATAATGAAGAGTCAAATGTAAATTGGAATGATTCGTGGACTGAATCACAAGTTCCCGAAGAGGAACCGGAAGAAGAGTCGGAACCGGAAGAAGAATCGGAACCGGAAGAAGAATCGAAACCGGAAGAAGAAATAGAACCGGTGGGGGAAATAATAAAACGGTTAAGTAAAAGAGAATCCTCAACCAACCGACCAAGGTTAATTATGGTCAATGGTGTTTCCGCCAAGGAAGCAAAATATTGGGAGGATTACCAATTCTCCGATGAATCGGATTCCGACGAGAATTCCGATGATGTTATAGAAATAACCCCAACTGAATTTAAAAAGGCAAAAGAAAATAATAAGGGAAAGGGCATAAAAATAGAGAAATCTAATTCCAACCCCGATGAACTTTATATGTATCGTCAACCCCCGAAGTCCTTAAGTTGTAACAATGACCCGGGAACCTCTAAACCACCAGGTTTTTCTAAACCAATGTGGACAACGACGGCTCGTATTAGGGGAACATCATATATCCCTAGAAACTTGGCAAAACAAACCAAAACCCAACAAGAAGAAACGAGCGAGTCGGAATAAGATAGTTGTATTCGTGTGGTGTAATATATGTAATATAGTGTGCTTATGCTTTATGATATATGTAAAAATTGCTTGTATTAATAAGTATTTTTTTTTTATGAATCTAACTCTTGTCTATTTTACAGTTTAAAAACACAAAATGGATAGACAACCCAATATTTTAAGAGACCTACCCGGAGACATGATTGATGAAATCTTGTCTAGAGTCGGCCAGAATTCTTCGGCACAACTATTTAAGGCGAGATCAGTTTGTAAGACATTCGAAGAACGTTCCAAGAATGTCTTGGTTTATAAGAGACTTTCGTTTGAAAGATGGGGGATATCACATTGGGAAACCCATAAGTTACGATGTGTTTACTTTGACGCATATATTGCGGGGAACCCAAATGCTATTTTACGCAACGGGTTAAGAAATTATTTTGACTCAATATATCCGAATATTGGACTTCGTGATTTAGAAAAAGCGGCTAACATGCAACATAAAGAAGCATGTTATGCTTACGGATTAGTAATGTTCGCTTCTCACCAAAGTGAGAACAAGAACATCGGGCTACAGCTATTAAACAAAACGTTTCCACAAGTGACGGAGTCGGTAATTGGGGTAAGAAATGAGGTTTTTAGATTATTACGGGACTGTTGGACATTACGTAACCCTCGTCCCTTTGATGATGTTACAACACGCTGTCTTATCAACGGCCAAAACGGTTATGTTGCACAAGACCAAGGATGGGAAGTAGTCCTAGTAAAACCAGAATGCATGACTTGTTTCTGGACGTATGAATTACGTGTCTTTATTGCCTTTGCTGAACGACTTGTGTACTAGCTAGAATTATCTTCACAACTATCTTGTATCAAAGTTATTGTGTGCTATATTTCATGCTTTATGTAAAATAAGCGGTATTGTAAGTTTGTAAAATATTGTATAAAAGCTTGAACGCGAAATATTATTACAATCAGTTTTTCATATAGAATTGTAGTAGTTGAATTGTATATTAGCTACTAAGTATGAACTTAACGGGTAGGTACTACCCGAATTTAAACTTATAAAACGCTAATATGAAGAAAAAGCTTTTATAAATGAGTTCATATTATGCTACGAAATACTATTAACTACTCTTAACATTCTGTATGATTAACTTGTTCCATTTGACTATTTTGAAGGAAATGGCACCGACTACTCGACACACCGTGAATATGAATGAAGAGGAATTCCGTACTTTTCTAGCTTCAAACATAGCCGCAGTACAGGCTGCGCTACATACCAACAATAACCTTGGATCTAGCAGTACAGGAAATCGTGTAGGATGCACCTACAAAGAATTCACTGCCTGCAAACCTTTGGAATTTGATGGAACCGAAGGACCGATCGGATTGAAACGGTGGACCGAGAAGGTCGAATCGGTGTTTGCCATAAGTAAGTGTACTGAAGAGGACAAAGTGAAGTACGCTACGCATACCTTCATAGGTTCTGCGTTAACATGGTGGAATACCTATCTAGAGCAAGTGGGACAAGATGATGCGTACGCACTACCTTGGTCAGCATTCAAGCACTTGATGAACGAGAAGTACCGTCCCAGAACTGAGGTCAATAAGCTCAAGACAGAACTTAGAGGGTTACGAACCCAAGGATTTGATATTACCACATACGAAAGACGATTCACAGAATTGTGCCTATTGTGTCCGGGAGCATTCGAAGATGAGGAAGAGAAGATTGACGCGTTTGTGAAAGGATTACCAGAAAGAATCCAAGAAGATATAAGTTCACACGAGCCCGCCTCCATACAACAGGCATGTAGAATGGCTCACAAACTCGTGAACCAAATTGAAGAAAGAATTAAAGAACAGACTGCTGAAGAGGCCAATGTGAAGCAAGTTAAAAGAAAGTGGGAGGAAAACGGTGATAAGAATCACCAATACAACAACAACAACAATTACAACAATAATCGCAACAATTATCCCAACAATCGCAACATCAATCGCAACTACAACAAACGGCCCAACAACAACAACAACAGCAACTACAACAATCATCCCAACAACAATAATAACCGCAACAACAACAACAATCAGAAGCAGCTATGCCAAAGGTGTGAAAAGAATCACTCGGGGTTCTGCACCAAATTTTGCAACAAGTGTAAAAGAAATGGTCATAGCGCGGCGAAGTGTGAGGTCTACGGACCAGGGGTTAATAGAACGAAAGGAACAAATGGTGTCGGAACGAGTAATGGCGGAGCAAGTAGTGTTGGAGCAAGTTATGCCAATGTAGTTTGTTATAAATGTGGAAAACCAGGCCACATTATTAGAAATTGCCCGAACCAGGAGAACACGAATGGACAAGGCCGTGGAAGAGTTTTCAATATTAATGCGGCAGAGGCACAGGAAGACCCGGAGCTTGTTACGGGTACGTTTCTTATTGACAATAAATCTGCTTACGTTTTATTTGATTCGGGTGCGGATAGAAGCTATATGAGTAGAGATTTTTGTGCTAAATTAAGTTGTCCATTGACGCCTTTGGATAGTAAATTTTTACTCGAATTAGCAAATGGTAAATTAATTTCAGCAGATAATATATGTCGGAATCGAGAAATTAAACTGGTTAGCGAAACATTTAAGATTGATTTGATACCAGTAGAGTTAGGGAGTTTTGATGTGATAATCGGTATGGACTGGTTGAAAGAAGTGAAAGCGGAGATCGTTTGTTACAAAAATGCAATTCGCATTATACGAGAAAAAGGAAAACCCTTAATGGTGTACGGAGAAAAGGGCAACACGAAGCTACATCTTATTAGTAATTTGAAGGCACAAAAACTAATAAGAAAAGGTTGCTATGCTGTTCTAGCACACGTCGAGAAAGTACAAACTGAAGAAAAGAGCATCAATGATGTTCCCGTCGCAAAAGAATTTCCTGATGTATTTCCGAAAGAATTACCGGGATTACCCCCACATCGATCCGTTGAATTTCAAATAGATCTTGTACCAGGAGCTGCACCAATAGCTCGTGCTCCTTACAGACTCGCACCCAGCGAGATGAAAGAACTACAAAGCCAATTACAAGAACTTTTAGAGCGTGGTTTCATTCGACCAAGCACATCACCGTGGGGAGCTCCTGTTTTGTTTGTCAAGAAGAAAGATGGTACATTCAGGTTGTGTATCGACTACCGAGAGTTGAACAAACTTACCATCAAGAACCGCTACCCACTACCGAGAATCGATGACTTATTTGATCAACTACAAGGCTCGTCTGTTTATTCAAAGATTGACTTACGTTCCGGGTATCATCAAATGCGGGTGAAAGAAGATGATATTCCAAAGACTGCTTTCAGAACACGTTACGGTCATTACGAGTTTATGGTCATGCCGTTTGGTTTAACTAATGCACCAGCTGTGTTCATGGACCTTATGAACCGAGTGTGTGGACCATACCTTGACAAGTTTGTCATTGTTTTCATTGATGACATACTTATTTACTCTAAGAATGACCAAGAACACGGTGAACATTTGAGAAAGGTGTTAGAAGTATTGAGGAAGGAAGAATTGTACGCTAAGTTTTCAAAGTGTGCATTTTGGTTGGAAGAAGTTCAATTCCTCGGTCACATAGTGAACAAAGAAGGTATTAAGGTGGATCCGGCAAAGATAGAAACTGTTGAAAAGTGGGAAACCCCGAAAACTCCGAAACACATACGCCAGTTTTTAGGACTAGCTGGTTACTACAGAAGGTTCATCCAAGACTTTTCCAGAATAGCAAAACCCTTGACTGCATTAACGCATAAAGGGAAGAAATTTGAATGGAATGATGAACAAGAGAAAGCGTTTCAGTTATTGAAGAAAAAGCTAACTACGGCACCTATATTGTCATTGCCTGAAGGGAATGATGATTTTGTGATTTATTGTGACGCATCAAAGCAAGGTCTCGGTTGTGTATTAATGCAACGAACGAAGGTGATTGCTTATGCGTCTAGACAATTGAAGATTCACGAACAAAATTATACGACGCATGATTTGGAATTAGGCGCGGTTGTTTTTGCATTAAAGACTTGGAGGCACTACTTATATGGGGTCAAAAGTATTATATATACCGACCACAAAAGTCTTCAACACATATTTAATCAGAAACAACTGAATATGAGGCAGCGTAGGTGGATTGAATTATTGAATGATTACGACTTGGAGATTCGTTACCACCCGGGGAAGGCAAATGTGGTAGCCGATGCCTTGAGCAGGAAGGACAGAGAACCCATTCGAGTAAAATCTATGAATATAATGATTCATAATAACCTTACTACTCAAATAAAGGAGGCGCAACAAGGAGTTTTAAAAGAGGGAAATTTAAAGGATGAAATACCCAAAGGATCGGAGAAGCATCTTAATATTCGGGAAGACGGAACCCGGTATAGGGCTGAAAGGATTTGGGTACCAAAATTTGGAGATATGAGAGAAATGGTACTTAGAGAAGCTCATAAAACCAGATACTCAATACATCCTGGAACGGGGAAGATGTACAAGGATCTCAAGAAACATTTTTGGTGGCCGGGTATGAAAGCCGATGTTGCTAAATACGTAGGAGAATGTTTGACGTGTTCTAAAGTCAAAGCTGAGCATCAGAAACCATCAGGTCTACTTCAACAACCCGAAATCCCAGAATGGAAATGGGAAAACATTACCATGGATTTCATCACTAAATTGCCAAGGACTGCAAGTGGTTTTGATACTATTTGGGTAATAGTTGATCGTCTCACCAAATCAGCACACTTCCTGCCAATAAGAGAAGATGACAAGATGGAGAAGTTAGCACGACTGTATTTGAAGGAAGTCATCTCTAGACATGGAATACCAATCTCTATTATCTCTGATAGGGATGGCAGATTTATTTCAAGATTCTGGCAGACATTACAGCAAGCATTAGGAACTCGTCTAGACATGAGTACTGCCTATCATCCACAAACTGATGGGCAGAGCGAAAGGACGATACAAACGCTTGAAGACATGCTACGAGCATGTGTTATTGATTTCGGAAACAGTTGGGATCGACATCTACCGTTAGCAGAATTTTCCTACAACAACAGCTACCATTCAAGCATTGAGATGGCGCCGTTTGAAGCACTTTATGGTAGAAAGTGCAGGTCTCCGATTTGTTGGAGTGAAGTGGGGGATAGACAGATTACGGGTCCGGAGATTATACAAGAAACTACCGAGAAGATCATCCAAATTCAACAACGGTTGAAAACCGCCCAAAGTCGACAAAAGAGCTACGCTGACATTAAAAGAAAAGATATAGAATTTGAAATTGGAGAGATGGTCATGCTTAAAGTTGCACCTTGGAAAGGCGTTGTTCGATTTGGTAAACGAGGGAAATTAAATCCAAGGTATATTGGACCATTCAAGATTATTGATCGTGTCGGACCAGTAGCTTACCGACTTGAGTTACCTCAACAACTCGCGGCTGTACATAACACTTTCCACGTCTCGAATTTGAAGAAATGTTTTGCTAAAGAAGATCTCACTATTCCGTTAGATGAAATCCAAATCAACGAAAAACTTCAATTCATCGAAGAACCCGTCGAAATAATGGATCGTGAGGTTAAAAGACTTAAGCAAAACAAGATACCAATTGTTAAGGTTCGATGGAATGCTCGTAGAGGACCCGAGTTCACCTGGGAGCGTGAAGATCAGATGAAGAAGAAATACCCGCATCTATTTCCAGAAGATTCGTCAACACCTTCAACAGCTTAAAATTTCGGGACGAAATTTATTTAACGGGTAGGTACTGTAGTGACCCGAACTTTTCCATGTTTATATATATTAATTGAGATTGATATTTACATGATTAAATGTTTCCAACATGTTAAGCAATCAAACTTGTTAAGACTTGATTAATTGAAATAGGTTTCATATAGACAATTGACCACCCAAGTTGACCGGTGATTCACGAACGTTAAAACTTGTAAAAACTATATGATGACATATATATGGTTATATATATAGTTAACATGATATTATGATATGTAAACATATCATTAAGTATATTAACAATGAACTACATATGTAAAAACAAGACTACTAACTTAATGATTTTGAAACGAGACATATATGTAACGATTATCGTTGTAACGACATTTAATGTATATATATCATATTAAGAGATATTCGTACATCATAATATTATGATAATATAATAATTTAAAATCTCTTTTGATATTATAAACATTGGGTTAACAACATTTAACAAGATCGTTAACCTAAAGGTTTCAAAACAACATTTACATGTAACGACTAACGATGACTTAACGACTCAGTTAAAATGTATATACATGTAGTGTTTTAATATGTATTCATACACTTTTGAAAGACTTCAAGACACTTATCAAAATACTTCTACTTAACAAAAATGCTTACAATTACATCCTCGTTCAGTTTCATCAACAATTCTACTCGTATACACCCGTATTCGTACTCGTACAATACACAGCTTTTAGATGTATGTACTATTGGTATATACACTCCAATGATCAGCTCTTAGCAGCCCATGTGAGTCACCTAACACATGTGGGAACCATAATTTGGCAACTAGCATGAAATATCTCATAAAATTACAAAAATATGAGTAATCATTCATGACTTATTTACATGAAAACAAAATTACATATCCTTTATATCTAATCCATACACCAACGACCAAAAACACCTACAAACACTTTCATTCATCAATTTTCTTCATCTAATTGATCTCTCTCAAGTTCTATCTTCAAGTTCTAAGTGTTCTTCATAAATTTCAAAAGTTCTAGTTTCATAAAATCAAGAATACTTTCAAGATTGCTAGCTCACTTCCAATCTTGTAAGGTGATCATCCAACCTCAAGAAATCTTTGTTTCTTACAGTAGGTTATCATTCTAATACAAGGTAATAATCATATTCAAACTTTGGTTCAATTTCTATAACTATAACAATCTTATTTCAAGTGATGATCTTACTTGAACTTGTTTTCGTGTCATGATTTTGCTTCAAGAACTTTGAGCCATCCAAGGATCCATTGAAGCTAGATCCATTTTTCTCTTTTCCAGTAGGTTCATCCAAGGAACTTAAGGTAGTAATGATGTTCATAACATCATTCGATTCATACATATAAAGCTATCTTATTCGAAGGTTTAAACTTGTAATCACTAGAACATAGTTTAGTTAATTCTAAACTTGTTCGCAAACAAAAGTTCATCCTTCTAACTTGACTTTTAAAATCAACTAAACACATGTTCTATATCTATATGATATGCTAACTTAATGATTTAAAACCTGGAAACACGAAAAACACCGTAAAACCGGATTTACGCCGTCGTAGTAACACCGCGGGCTGTTTTGGGTTAGTTAATTAAAAACTATGATAAACTTTGATTTAAAAGTTGTTATTCTGAGAAAATGATTTTTATTATGAACATGAAACTATATCCAAAAATTATCGTTAAACTCAAAGTGGAAGTATGTTTTCTAAAATGGTCATCTAGACGTCGTTCTTTCGACTGAAATGACTACCTTTACAAAAATGACTTGTAACTTATTTTTCCGACTATAAACCTATACTTTTTCTGTTTAGATTCATAAAATAGAGTTCAATATGAAACCATAGCAATTTGATTCACTCAAAACGGATTTAAAATGAAGAAGTTATGGGTAAAACAAGATTGGATAATTTTTCTCATTTTAGCTACGTGAAAATTGGTAACAAATCTATTCCAACCATAACTTAATCAACTTGTATTGTATATTATGTAATCTTGAGATACCATAGACACGTATACAATGTTTCGACCTATCATGTCGACACATCTATATATATTTCGGAACAACCATAGACACTCTATATGTGAATGTTGGAGTTAGCTATACAGGGTTGAGGTTGATTCCAAAATATATATAGTTTGAGTTGTGATCAATACTGAGATACGTATACACTGGGTCGTGGATTGATTCAAGATAATATTTATCGATTTATTTCTGTACATCTAACTGTGGACAACTAGTTGTAGGTTACTAACGAGGACAGCTGACTTAATAAACTTAAAACATCAAAATATATTAAAAGTGTTGTAAATATATTTTGAACATACTTTGATATATATGTATATATTGTTATAGGTTCGTGAATCAACCAGTGGCCAAGTCTTACTTCCCGACGAAGTAAAAATCTGTGAAAGTGAGTTATAGTCCCACTTTTAAAATCTAATATTTTTGGGATGAGAATACATGCAGGTTTTATAAATGATTTACAAAATAGACACAAGTACGTGAAACTACATTCTATGGTTGAATTATCGAAATCGAATATGCCCCTTTTTATTAAGTCTGGTAATCTGAGAATTAGGGAACAGACACCCTAATTGACGCGAATCCTAAAGATAGATCTATTGGGCCTAACAAACCCCATCCAAAGTACCGGATGCTTTAGTACTTCGAAATTTATATCATATCCGAAGGGTGTCCCGGAATGATGGGGATATTCTTATATATGCATCTTGTTAATGTCGGTTACCAGGTGTTCACCATATGAATGATTTTTATCTCTATGTATGGGATGTGTATTGAAATATGAAATCTTGTGGTCTATTACTATGATTTGATATATATAGGTTAAACCTATAACTCACCAACATTTTTGTTGACGTTTTAAGCATGTTTATTCTCAGGTGATTATTAAGAGCTTCCGCTGTCGCATACTTAAATAAGGACGAGATTTGGAGTCCATGCTTGTATGATATTGTGTAAAAACTGCATTCAAGAAACTTATTTTGTTGTAACATATTTGTATTGTAAACCATTATGTAATGGTCGTGTGTAAACAGGATATTTTAGATTATCATTATTTGATAATCTATTTAAAGCTTTTTAAACCTTTATTGATGAAATAAAGGTTATGGTTTGTTTTAAAATGAATGCAGTCTTTGAAAAACGTCTCATATAGAGGTCAAAACCTCGCAACGAAATCAATTAATATGGAACGTTTTTAATCAATAAGAACGGGACATTTCATTAATGTCCATACTTAATAGCTTAGTACAGAATCAATTACTACCATCTAAATAATACTTAACCATGGAAAATTATTGCATTTCACACTTCACTATTTTACATATGCTTATCTTACATCGAACATTAAGCAAACCACACTAATAATATTATACAAAACATTATATGATCCCATGGTTTAATACGGCAGCGCATCGTTTGGTCTATTTTCTAGGACGTTTAGGTTCAAAGAATCGCTTAACGCTTATCCTGGCTGTCTGCCTATATTTTGGCTGTGAGACTGAAGAACTGGATGCCGGGATAGAACGAATAGGAATAGCGGGAATAGGGGTGGTAGTGTCTAGTGGAGTTGGTGCCACATCATCCTTATTAAACTCAGGATTTGAATTTTCTAATTCATTAGCCTTTCGTTTCTTTCCTAGTTCGAACTCTTCTTTTGTAATTTCCTGTATTTCTTCCTCGGGTTCACTTTCCTCCTCGGGTTCACTTTCCTCCTCGGGTTCACTTTCCTCCTCGGGTTCACTTTCCTCCTCGGGTTCACTTTCCGGGTTCTCTATAGTCGGTTCATCCGGAATTTGTGAGTCTTCCCCAAAGATATTATTTTCGTCATCATATAGGTTAATGACTGGAACACCATCTGAAGATTCTGGTTCGGAGTCGCTGAATGTGATAACAAGTTTTGAGCCCGACATCTATCACACAACAACTAACCCATTAGTACTACATAATATTTACATATAAATTTTAACCAACAATAATAAGCAATGGTTTTTAAATCAGACCCGGTCAAAGTCCAGACTTACTAATGTATCCTAACGACTTATCAGTTAGACACACTAATGCAAACCTGGTTCGCTAAGACCACCGCTCTGATACCACATGTCATAACCCGTCCTTAACCGTAAGAACGTGTTAGATAACGTATGATTTCATTGCGAGGTATTGACCTCTATATGCGACATTTTTAAAAGAAAAACTGCATATATTATACATTACAAACCATGATTCTTATTTTTGATACAAGCTTTGGACGAAATAAAGATGATTATCGTTTAGCGATAATCTTCGACTTACAAACTTTACAAATGATGATAACAACACGATTTCTAGCATATTTTACAACACAAGTTCTTGGATATGCAGTCTTATTTTTGACACAAATATGCGTACGCAAGATCCTGCTCAAATTCAACATAATGCAGCGGAAACTTCTAATTATCACCTGAGAATAAACATGTTTAAAATATCAACATAAAGTTGGTGAGATATAGGTTTAGTGCCGGCAGCAATATATATATAGACCACAAGATTTCGTATATAAACAGTTTAATAAAAATATTCTAAGTGGTTGAGCACTTGGTAACCATACTTAACAATTAATCACGTCGCATATTCCCTTTAATATGAAATCTTACTACACTGTACCAAGTGTAGTCACGAAACGAAGTACTGTGCAACCGTTGAATACTGGTCGTCCAGTCCGGCTGGGGTTGTCAAGCCCGATAGATCTATCAACAGGATTCGCGTTTACAATACCGCTGTAAATATTAGTTACCAAGCTACAGGGAAGTATGCCAGTGGTACAACTCAACGTAGAATATATTTTTCAGTTACTTGTGTCCATAACGTAAAACATAAAATACATGTATTCTCATCCCGAAATATTTAGAGTTTAAAAGTGGGACTATATACTCACTTTCGTCTTGAAGATATATATATTTTGACTTGGTCTCCCTGTTGATATCACGAACCTATCCATATATAATATATCAATACCTTTTCTTTTTAAACAACGTCACATATATATTCTTGTTATACTTTTAATACTTTTTATAATTCCTTAGTCCGTAGTTAGCAGTTCGTTGTTAGTAATTCAATTTTAATGGTTCATATTTAGATGTTTAATAAACCCCCAACGAAATAAATAAAACCCCCAACGTATATGTATTGGTCGAGATTAATCTTGACCCACGGTACCGGTGTTGTCAAATGACGTGTTGCGTACATAAAGTACCGGTGTTGTCAAATGACGTGTTGCGTACAAACATGGGATCTTATGATTAATCTTCTCGTGTTGTTTACGGGTGATCCTGAACCATATAAAATTGAATTATGAGTACATATATATAAAATATCATGTTATCTTAAAAAGATGTGATTTATTTTAATTTTCTCCAATTAATCCCGAAGTTAAACTAGTCTTGGATAGCCAATTTTGTTTCGGTCATAGTTTCTTCGTTACAACTCCGTTTTCGTTGATTCAACTTGCCATCTCCTTGGATCGAGTTCCTCTTTAAGACTATGAACTGTAAATATCTTAGTTTGTATTCAAAATCACACGGCATAGGTGAAACTTTAGTGAAACTTATGAAGTTAAACCTTTTCCTTTATGTAGGCAACCTTAAATGATTATTTTTCTAAAAATACTTATACTTTGAATTAAATCATGAAATTTTTATGTGTTACCATATTCATAGTAAAAATCATTTTTCCAGAACATAAACCTTCAATTCAAAGTTTAAGATGGTTTTTAATTATCCAACCCAAAACAGCCCCCGGTTACACTCCGACGTCGTAAAAACAGTTTTTAAGGTGTTCTTTGAAAAACCATGTTATACCTTGTTAAATTAGCATATATTTAAGTTATATTACAGGTCTTGAAGTATTTTAAAAGTTAAGTTAGAAGGATCTATTTAGTTTGCAAACAAGTTTGAAAACATTCAAACTATGTTCTTGTTGTTAAAATTGTATACCACAAAATATGATAGCTATATATATATGAATCGAATAAGGTTATGAACATAGATACTACCTCAAGTTCCTTGGACAAGGTTTCTGTAAAAGAGAAGTAAGAACCTAGAACCAAAAGGGTGATGGAATTGGATGAAAGATTGGAAGTAAGTTTGTGTTCTTGGAAGGATTTCTTGAAGTGTTTTTGTAAGGTTTTCTTATGAGATTTAAGTGTTGTTTTTGAAGCTAAATGATGGAGAAAATGCTTGGAGATGATCAAGTATGAAGTTAAGAGTATTTTGAGAGAGAAATGGAAGTGTAAGTATGAGAAAATGGGGTGAAGAAATGGTGTGCATGCATAAAAACGTTTTTAGGTTATAAAGAAAAAAAAAGATACCTAACTTTGTTTTCTTGCTAAATAATTCATGCTACTTGACAAATGGTTGGTTCCACATGTTTCTTAATCATTTAAGGCTGCTAAGGAGCAGATTTTTATTGGTATATACCAATAGTAAATACAACTAGAAGCTGCGTATGATACGAGTACATATACTCTAGATATACGTATAGAAATTTTGTGAAAAATGGAATGAGGATTCAAATATAGCTATCTTTTGTGAATACACTTATATGGTTTTATGTATTTAAGTTCTTAAAAGTGATTAAATTCATTACTTATACGATATATGTATAAACATTATAGGTCATAAGTATTTAAGTCAAATAACGTTGCGTATGGTTATCGTTTTGAAAACTTAAGTTAGTAGTTTCAAAATATACATATAACTTATTGTTATTAATACAAAATGAGATATTAAAACATTCTTAGATCATGTTAAATATGTATATATACATATATATACACAAACGTATAATTATCATATGTTATATAGTTCGTGATATCATCGGTCAAACTAGACGGTCAAACGTTGTGTAAAACTCTTTTCAAAAACATAAATCTCAACAATTTGGATTGCTTATCATGTTGGTAAGGTTTAATTTATGTAAATATTAATCTTACAAGTATAGAATGATCGAAAAAGTGCGGGTCATTACAATATCAAACGCGTTAAGAGATTAATATATCACATAATATTCACATGTTAAAAATATATAGTTTCCAACAAAATTTGTTAAGCAATCATTTTTCAAGTAAACACGTTCGAAGTCCAGACTCACTAATGCATCCTAACAAATTCGATAAGACACACTAATGCAAAATTCTGGTTCTCTAAGACCAACGCTCGGATACCAACTGAAATGTCCCGTTCTTATTGATTAAAAACGTTCCATATTAATTGATTTCGTTGCGAGGTTTTGACCTCTATATGAGACGTTTTTCAAAGACTGCATTCATTTTAAAACAAACCATAACCTTTATTTCATCAATAAAGGTTTAAAAAGCTTTACGTAGATTATCAAATAATGATAATCTAAAATATCCTGTTTACACACGACCATTACATAATGGTTTACAATACAAATATGTTACAACAAAATAAGTTTCTTGAATGCAGTTTTTACACAATATCATACAAGCATGGACTCCATATCTCGTCCTTATTTAAGTATGCAACAGCGGAAGCTCTTAATAATCACCTGAGAATAAACATGCTTAAAACGTCAACAAAAATGTTGGTGAGTTATAGGTTTAACCTATATATATCAAATCATAATAATAGACCACAAGATTTCATATTTCAATTCACATCCCATACATAGAGATAAAAATCATTCATATGGTGAACACCTGGTAACCGACATTAACAAGATGCATATATAAGAATATCCCCATCATTCCGGGACACCCTTCGGATATGATATAAATTTCGAAGTACTAAAGCATCCGGTACTTTGGATGGGGTTTGTTAAACCCAATAGATCTATCTTTAGGATTCGCGTCAATTAGGGTGTCTGTTCCCTAATTCTTAGATTACCAGACTTAATAAAAAAGGGCATATTCGATTTCGATAATTCAACCATAGAATGTAGTTTCTCGTACTTGTGTCTATTTTGTAAATCATTTATAAAACCTGCATGTATTCTCATCCCAAAAATATTAGATTTTAAAAGTGGGACTATAACTCACTTTCACAGATTTTTACTTCGTCGGGAAGTAAGACTTGGCCACTGGTTGATTCACGAACCTATAACAATATATACATGTATATCAAAGTATGTTCAAAATATATTTACAACACTTTTAATATATTTTGATGTTTTAAGTTTATTAAGTCAGCTGTCCTCGTTAGTAACCTACAACTAGTTGTCCACAGTTAGATGTACAGAAATAAATCGATAAATATTATCTTGAATCAATCCACGACCCAGTGTATACGTATCTCAGTATTGATCACAACTCAAACTATATATATTTTGGAATCAACCTCAACCCTGTATAGCTAACTCCAACATTCACATATAGAGTGTCTATGGTTGTTCCGAAATATATATAGATGTGTCGACATGATAGGTCGAAACATTGTATACGTGTCTATGGTATCTCAAGATTACATAATATACAATACAAGTTGATTAAGTTATGGTTGGAATAGATTTGTTACCAATTTTCACGTAGCTAAAATGAGAAAAATTATCCAATCTTGTTTTACCCATAACTTCTTCATTTTAAATCCGTTTTGAGTGAATCAAATTGCTATGGTTTCATATTGAACTCTATTTTATGAATCTAAACAGAAAAAGTATAGGTTTATAGTCGGAAAAATAAGTTACAAGTCGTTTTTGTAAAGGTAGTCATTTCAGTCGAAAGAACGACGTCTAGATGACCATTTTAGAAAACATACTTCCACTTTGAGTTTAACCATAATTTTTGGATATAGTTTCATGTTCATAATAAAAATCATTTTCTCAGAATAACAACTTTTAAATCAAAGTTTATCATAGTTTTTAATTAACTAACCCAAAACAGCCCGCGGTGTTACTACGACGGCGTAAATCCGGTTTTACGGTGTTTTTCGTGTTTCCAGGTTTTAAATCATTAAGTTAGCATATCATATAGATATAGAACATGTGTTTATTTGATTTTAAAAGTCAAGTTAGAAGGATTAACTTTTGTTTGCGAACAAGTTTAGAATTAACTAAACTTTGTTCTAGTGATTACAAGTTTAAACCTTCGAATAAGATAGCTTTATATGTATGAATCGAATGATGTTATGAACATCTTTACTACCTTAAGTTCCTTGGATAAACCTACTGGAAAAGAGAAAAATGGATCTAGCTTCAACGGATCCTTGGATGGCTCGAAGTTCTTGAAGCAGAATCATGACACGAAAACAAGTTCAAGTAAGATCATCACTTGAAATAAGATTGTTATAGTTATAGAAATTGAACTAAAGTTTGAATATGATTATTACCTTGTATTAGAATGATAACCTACTGTAAGAAACAAAGATTTCTTGAGGTTGGATGATCATCTTACAAGATTGGAAGTGAGCTAGCAAACTTGAAAGTATTCTTGATTTTATGTAACTAGAACTTGTAGAATATATGAAGAACACTTAGAACTTGAAGATAGAACTTGAGAGAGATCAATTAGATGAATAAAATTGAAGAATTAAAGTGTTTGTAGGTGTTTTTGGTCGTTGGTGTATGGATTAGATATAAAGGATATGTAATTTTGTTTTCATGTAAATAAGTCATGAATGATTACTCATATTTTTGTAATTTTATGAGATATTTCATGCTAGTTGCCAAATGATGGTTCCCACATGTGTTAGGTGACTCACATGGGCTGCTAAGAGCTGATCATTGGAGTGTATATACCAATAGTACATACATCTAAAAGCTGTGTATTGTACGAGTACGAATACGGGTGCATACGAGTAGAATTGTTGATGAAACTGAACGAGGATGTAATTGTAAGCATTTTTGTTAAGTAGAAGTATTTTGATAAGTGTATTGAAGTCTTTCAAAAGTGTATAAATACATATTAAAACACTACATGTATATACATTTTAACTGAGTCGTTAAGTCATCGTTAGTCGTTACATGTAAGTGTTGTTTTGAAACCTTTAGGTTAACGATCTTGTTAAATGTTGTTAACCCAATGTTTATAATATCAAATGAGATTTTAAATTATTATATTATCATGATATTATCATGTATGAATATCTCTTAATATGATATATATACATTAAATGTCTTTACAACGATAATCGTTACATATATGTCTCGTTTAAAAATCATTAAGTTAGTAGTCTTGTTTTTACATATGTAGTTCATTGTTAATATACTTAATGATATGTTTACTTATCATAGTATCATGTTAACTATATATATATCCATATATATGTCATCATATAGTTTTTACAAGTTTTAACGCTCGTGAATCACCGGTCAACTTGGGTGGTCAATTGTCTATATGAAACATATTTTAATTAATCAAGTCTTAACAAGTTTGATTGCTTAACATGTTGGAAACATTTAATCATGTAAATATCAATCTCAATTAATATATATAAACATGGAAAAGTTCGGGTCACTACACAAATCCTTTCAGCCCTATACCGGGTTCCGTCTTCCCGAATATTAAGATGCTTCTCCGATCCCTTGGGTATTTCATCCTTTAAATTTCCCTCTTTTAAAACTCCTTGTTGCGCCTCCTTTATTTGAGTAGTAAGGTTATTATGAATCATTATATTCATAGATTTTACTCGAATGGGTTCTCTGTCCTTCCTGCTCAAGGCATCGGCTACCACATTTGCCTTCCCCGGGTGGTAACGAATCTCAAAGTCATAATCATTCAACAATTCAATCCACCTACGCTGCCTCATATTCAGTTGTTTCTGATTAAATATGTGTTGAAGACTTTTGTGGTCGGTATATATAATACTTTTGACCCCATATAAGTAGTGCCTCCAAGTCTTTAATGCAAAAACAACCGCGCCTAATTCCAAATCACGCGTCGTATAATTTTGTGAAATGTCCCGTTCTTATTGGTTAAAAACGTTCCATATTAATTGATTTCGTTGCGAGGTTTTGACCTCTATATGAGACGTTTTTCAAAGACTGCATTCATTTTTAAACAAACCATAACCTTTATTTCATCAATAAAGGTTTAAAAAGCTTTACGTAGATTATCAAATAATGATAATCTAAAATATCCTGTTTACACACGACCATTACATAAAGGTTTACAATACAAATATGTTACAACAAAATAAGTTTCTTGAATGCAGTTTTTACACAATATCATACAAGCATGGACTCCAAATCTTGTCCTTATTTAAGTATGCGACAGCGGAAGCTCTTAATAATCACCTGAGAATAAACATGCTTAAAACGTCAACAAAAATGTTGGTGAGTTATAGGTTTAACCTATATATATCAAATCGTAACAATAGACCACAAGATTTCATATTTCAATAAACATTTCATACATAGAGATAAAAATCATTCATATGGTGAACACCTGGTAACCGACAATAACAAGATGCATATATAAGAATATCCCCATCATTCCGGGACACCCTTCGGATATGATATAAATTTCGAAGTACTAAAGCATCCGGTACTTTGGATGGGGTTTGTTAGGCCCAATAGATCTATCTTTAGGATTCGCGTCAATTAGGGTGTCTGTTCCCTAATTCTTAGATTACCAGACTTAATAAAAAGGGGCATATTCGATTTCGATAATTCAACCATAGAATGTAGTTTCACGTACTTGTGTCTATTTTGTAAATCATTTATAAAACCTGCATGTATTCTCATCCCAAAAATATTAGATTTTAAAAGTGGGACTATAACTCACTTTCACAGATTTTTACTTCGTCGGGAAGTAAGACTTGGCCACTGGTTGATTCACGAACCTATAACAATATATACATATATATCAAAGTATGTTCAAAATATATTTACAACACTTTTAATATATTTTGATGTTTTAAGTTTATTAAGTCAGCTGTCCTCGTTAGTAACCTACAACTAGTTGTCCACAGTTAGATGTACAGAAATAAATCGATAAATATTATCTTGAATCAATCCACGACCCAGTGTATACGTATCTCAGTATTGATCACAACTCAAACTATATATATTTTGGAATCAACCTCAACCCTGTATAGCTAACTCCAACATTCACATATAGAGTGTCTATGGTTGTTCCGAAATATATATAGATGTGTCGACGTGATAGGTCGAAACATTGTATACGTGTCTATGGTATCTCAAGATTACATAATATATAATACAAGTTGATTAAGTTATGGTTGGAATAGATTTGTTACCAATTTTCACGTAGCTAAAATGAGAAAAATTATCCAATCTTGTTTTACCCATAACTTCTTCATTTTAAATCCGTTTTGAGTGAATCAAATTGCTATGGTTTCATATTGAACTCTATTTTATGAATCTAAACAAAAAAGTATAGGTTTCTAGTCGGAAAAATAAGTTACAAGTCGTTTTTGTAAAGGTAGTCATTTCAGTCAAAAGAACGACGTCTAGATGACCATTTTAGAAAACATACTTCCACTTTGAGTTTAACCATAATTTTTGGATATAGTTTCATGTTCATAATAAAAATCATTTTCTCAGAATAACAACTTTTAAATCAAAGTTTATCATAGTTTTTAATTAACTAACCCAAAACAGCCCGCGGTGTTACTACGACGGCGTAAATCCGGTTTTACGGTGTTTTTCGTGTTTCCAGGTTTTAAATCATTAAGTTAGCATATCACATAGATATAGAACATGTGTTTAGTTGATTTTAAAAGTCAAGTTAGAAGGATTAACTTTTGTTTGCGAACAAGTTTAGAATTAACTAAACTATGTTCTAGTGATTACAAGTTTAAACCTTCGAATAAGATAGCTTTATATGTATGAATCGAATGATGTTATGAACATCATTACTACCTTAAGTTCCTTGGATGAACCTACTGGAAAAGAGAAAAATGGATCTAGCTTCAATGGATCCTTGGATGGCTCAAAGTTCTTGAAGCAAAATCATGACACGAAAACAAGTTCAAGTAAGATCATCACTTGAAATAAGATTGTTATAGTTATAGAAATTGAACCAAAGTTTGAATATGATTATTACCTTGTATTAGAATGATAACCTACTGTAAGAAACAAAGATTTCTTGAGGTTGGATGATCACCTTACAAGATTGGAAGTGAGCTAGCAAACTTGAAAGTATTCTTGATTTTATGAAACTAGAACTTTTGGAATTTATGAAGAACACTTAGAACTTGAAGATAGAACTTGAGAGAGTTCAATTAGATGAAGAAAATTGAAGAATGAAAGTGTTTGTAGGTGTTTTTGGTCGTTGGTGTATGGATTAGATATAAAGGATATGTAATTTTGTTTTCATGTAAATAAGTCATGAATGATTACTCATATTTTTGTAATCTTATGAGATATTTCATGCTAGTTGCCAAATGATGGTTCCCACATGTGTTAGGTGACTCACATGGGCTGCTAAGAGCTGATCATTGGAGTGTATATACCAATAGTACATACATCTAAAAGCTGTGTATTGTACGAGTACGAATACGGGTGCATACGAGTTGAATTGTTGATGAAACTGAACGAGAATGTAATTGTAAGCATTTTTGTTAAGTAGAAGTATTTTGATAAGTGTATTGAAGTCTTTCAAAAGTGTATAAATACATATTAAAACACTACATGTATATACATTTTAACTGAGTCGTTAAGTCATCGTTAGTCGTTACATGTAAGTGTTGTTTTGAAACCTTTAGGTTAACGATCTTGTTAAATGTTGTTAACCCAATGTTTATAATATCAAAAGAGATTTTAAATTATTATATTATCATGATATTATGATGTACGAATATCTCTTAATATGATATATATACATTAAATGTCGTTACAACGATAAACGTTACATATATGTCTCGTTTCAAAATCATTAAGTTAGTAGTTTTGTTTTTACATATGTAGTTCATTGTTAATATAATTAATGATATGTTTACTTATCATAATATCATGTTAACTATATATATAACCATATATATGTCATCATATAGTTTTTTTACAAGTTTTAACGTTCGTGAATCACCGGTCAACTTGGGTGGTCAATTGTCTATATGAAACCTATTTCAATTAATCAAGTCTTAACAAGTTTGATTGCTTAACATGTTGGAAACATTTAATCATGTAAACATCAATCTCAATTAATATATATATAAACATGGAAAAGTTCGGGTCACTACAGTACCTACTCGTTAAATAAATTTCGTCCCGAAATTTTAAGCTGTTGAAGGTGTTGACGAATCTTCTGGAAATAGATGCGGGTATTTCTTCTTCATCTGATCTTCACGCTCCCAGGTGAACTCGGGTCCTCTACGAGCATTCCATCGAACCTTAACAATTGGTATCTTGTTTTGCTTAAGTCTTTTAACCTCACGATCCATTATTTCGACGGGTTCTTCGATGAATTGGAGTTTTTCGTTGATTTGGATTTCATCTAACGGAATAGTGAGATCTTCTTTAGCAAAACATTTCTTCAAATTCGAGACGTGGAAAGTGTTATGTACAGCCGCGAGTTGTTGAGGTAACTCAAGTCGGTAAGCTACTGGTCCGACACGATCAATAATCTTGAATGGTCCAATATACCTTGGATTTAATTTCCCTCGTTTACCAAATCGAACAACGCCTTTCCAAGGTGCAACTTTAAGCATGACCATCTCTCCAATTTCAAATTCTATATCTTTTCTTTTAATGTCAGCGTAGCTCTTTTGTCGACTTTGGGCGGTTTTCAACCGTTGTTGAATTTGGATGATCTTCTCGGTAGTTTCTTGTATAATCTCCGGACCCGTAATCTGTCTATCCCCCACCTCACTCCAACAAATCGGAGACCTGCACTTTCTACCATAAAGTGCTTCAAACGGCGCCATCTCAATGCTTGAATGGTAGCTGTTGTTGTAGGAAAATTCTGCTAACGGTAGATGTCGATCCCAACTGTTTCCGAAATCAATAACACATGCTCGTAGCATGTCTTCAAGCGTTTGTATCGTCCTTTCGCTCTGCCCATCAGTTTGTGGATGATAGGCAGTACTCATGTCTAGACGAGTTCCTAATGCTTGCTGTAATGTCTGCCAGAATCTTGAAATAAATCTGCCATCCCTATCAGAGATAATAGAGATTGGTATTCCATGTCTGGAGACGACTTCCTTCAAATACAGTCGTGCTAACTTCTCCATCTTGTCATCTTCTCTTATTGGTAGGAAGTGTGCTGATTTGGTGAGACGATCAACTATTACCCAAATAGTATCAAAACCACTTGCAGTCCTTGGCAATTTAGTGATGAAATCCATGGTAATGTTTTCCCATTTCCATTCCGGGATTTCGGGTTGTTGAAGTAGACCTGATGGTTTCTGATGCTCAGCTTTGACCTTAGAACACGTCAAACATTCTCCTACGTATTTAGCAACATCGGCTTTCATACCCGGCCACCAAAAATGTTTCTTGAGATCCTTGTACATCTTCCCCGTTCCAGGATGTATTGAGTATCTGGTTTTATGAGCTTCTCTAAGTACCATTTCTGTCATATCTCCAAATTTTGGTACCCAAATCCTTTCAGCCCTATACCGGGTTCCGTCTTCCCGAATATTAAGATGCTTCTCCGATCCTTTGGGTATTTCATCCTTTAAATTTCCCTCTTTTAAAACTCCTTGTTGCGCCTCCTTTATTTGAGTAGTAAGGTTATTATGAATCATTATATTCATAGATTTTACTCGAATGGGTTCTCTTTCCTTCCTGCTCAAGGCATCGGCTACCACATTTGCCTTCCCCGGGTGGTAACGAATCTCAAAGTCGTAATCATTCAATAATTCAATCCACCTACGCTGCCTCATATTCAGTTGTTTCTGATTAAATATGTGTTGAAGACTTTTGTGGTCGGTATATATAATACTTTTGACCCCATATAAGTAGTGCCTCCAAGTCTTTAATGCAAAAACAACCGCGCCTAATTCCAAATCATGCGTCGTATAATTTTGTTCGTGAATCTTCAATTGTCTAGACGCATAAGCAATCACCTTCGTTCGTTGCATTAATACACAACCGAGACCTTGCTTTGATGCATCACAATAAATCACAAAATCATCATTCCCTTCAGGCAATGACAATATAGGTGCCGTAGTTAGCTTTTTCTTCAATAACTGAAACGCTTTCTCTTGTTCATCATTCCATTCAAATTTCTTCCCTTTATGCGTTAATGCAGTCAAGGGTTTTGCTATTCTGGAAAAGTATTGGATGAACCTTCTGTAGTAACCAGCTAGTCCTAAAAACTGGCGTATGTGTTTCGGAGTTTTCGGGGTTTCCCACTTTTCAACAGTTTCTATCTTTGCTGGATCCACCTTAATACCTTCTTTGTTCACTATGTGACCGAGGAATTGAACTTCTTCCAACCAAAATGCACACTTTGAAAACTTAGCGTACAATTCTTCCTTCCTCAATACTTCTAACACCTTTCTCAAATGTTCACCGTGTTCTTGGTCATTCTTTGAGTAAATAAGTATGTCATCAATGAAAACAATGACAAACTTGTCAAGGTATGGTCCACACACTCGGTTCATAAGGTCCATGAACACAGCTGGTGCATTAGTTAAACCAAACGGCATGACCATAAACTCGTAATGACCGTAACGTGTTCTGAAAGCAGTCTTTGGAATATCATCTTCTTTCACCCGCATTTGATGATACCCGGAACGTAAGTCAATCTTTGAATAAACAGACGGGCCTTGTAGTTGATCAAATAAGTCGTCGATTCTCGGTAGTGGGTAGCGGTTCTTGATGGTAAGTTTGTTCAACTCTCGGTAGTCGATACACAACCTGAATGTACCATCTTTCTTCTTGACAAACAAAACAGGAGCTCCCCACGGTGATGTGCTTGGTCGAATGAAACCACGCTCTAAAAGTTCTTGTAATTGGCTTTGTAGTTCTTTCATCTCGCTGGGTGCGAGTCTGTAAGGAGCACGAGCTATTGGTGCAGCTCCTGGTACAAGATCTATTTGAAATTCAACGGATCGATGTGGGGGTAATCCCGGTAATTCTTTCGGAAATACATCGGGAAATTCTTTTGCAATGGGAACATCATTGATGCTCTTTTCTTCAGTTTGTACTTTCTCGACGTGTGCTAGAACAGCATAGCAACCTTTTCTTATTAGTTTTTGTGCCTTCAAATTACTAATAAGATGTAGCTTCGTGTTGCCCTTTTCTCCGTACACCATTAAGGGTTTTCCTTTTTCTCGTATAATGCGAATTGCATTTTTGTAACAAACGATCTCCTCTTTCACTTCTTTCAACCAGTCCATACCGATTATCACATCAAAACTCCCTAACTCTACTGGTATCAAATCAATCTTAAATGTTTCGCTAACCAGTTTAATTTCTCGATTCCGACATATATTATCTGCTGAAATTAATTTACCATTTGCTAATTCGAGTAAAAATTTACTATCCAAAGGCGTCAATGGACAACTTAATTTAGCACAAAAATCTCTACTCATATAGCTTCTATCCGCACCCGAATCAAATAAAACGTAAGCAGATTTATTGTCAATAAGAAACGTACCCGTAACAAGCTCCGGGTCTTCCTGTGCCTCTGCCGCATTAATATTGAAAACTCTTCCGCGGCCTTGTCCATTCGTGTTCTCCTGGTTCGGGCAATTTCTAATAATGTGGCCCGGTTTTCCACATTTATAACAAACTACATTGGCATAACTTGCTCCGACACTACTTGCTCCGCCATTACTCGTTCCGACACCATTTGTTCCTTTCGTTCTATTAACCCCTGGTCCGTAGACCTCACACTTCGCCGCGCTATGACCATTTCTTTTACACTTGTTGCAAAATTTGGTGCAGAACCCCGAGTGATTCTTTTCACAACTTTGGCATAGTTGCTTCTGATTGTTGTTGTTGTTGCGGTTATTATTGTTGTTGGGATGATTGTTGTAGTTGCTGTTGTTGTTGTTGTTGTTGTTGTTGTTGTTGTTGGGCCGTTTGTTGTAGTTGCGATTGATGTTGCGATTATTGGGATAATTGTTGCGATTATTGTTGTAATTGCTTTTGTTGTTGTATTGGTGATTCTTATCACCGTTTTCCTCCCACTTTCTTTTGACTTGCTTCACATTGGCCTCTTCAGCAGTCTGTTCTTTAATTCTTTCTTCAATCTGGTTCACTAGTTTGTGAGCCATTCTACATGCCTGTTGTATGGAGGCGGGCTCGTGTGAACTTATATCTTCTTGGATTCTTTCCGGTAATCCTTTCACAAACGCGTCGATCTTCTCTTCCTCATCTTCGAATGCTCCCGGACACAATAGGCACAATTCTGTGAATCGTCTTTCGTACGTGGTAATATCAAATCCTTGGGTTCGTAACCCTCTAAGTTCTGTCTTGAGCTTATTGACCTCGGTTCTGGGACGGTACTTCTCGTTCATCAAGTGCTTGAATGCTGACCACGGTAGTGCGTACGCATCATCTTGTCCCACTTGCTCTAGATAGGTATTCCACCATGTTAACGCAGAACCTGTGAAGGTATGCGTAGCGTACTTCACTTTGTCCTCTTCAGTACACTTACTTATGGCAAACACCGATTCAACCTTCTCGGTCCACCGTTTCAATCCGATCGGTCCTTCGGTTCCATCAAATTCCAAAGGTTTGCAGGCAGTGAATTCTTTGTAGGTGCATCCTACACGATTTCCTGTACTGCTAGATCCAAGGTTATTGTTGGTATGTAGCGCAGCCTGTACTGCGGCTATGTTTGAAGCTAGAAAAGTACGGAATTCCTCTTCATTCATATTCACGGTGTGTCGAGTAGTCGGTGCCATTTCCTTCAAAATAGTTAAATGGAACAAGTTAATCATACAGAATATTAAGAGTAGTTAATAGTATTTCGTAGCATAATATGAACTCATTTATAAAAGCTTTTTCTTCATATTAGCGTTTTATAAGTTTAAATTCGGGTAGTACCTACCCGTTAAGTTCATACTTAGTAGCTAATATACAATTCAACTACTACAATTCTATATGAAAAACTGATTATAATAATATTTCGCGTTCAAACTTTTATACAATATTTTACAAACTTACAATACCGCTTATTTTACATAAAGCATGAAATATAGCACACGATAACTTTGATAAAAGATAGTTGTGAAGACAATTCTAGCTAGTACACAAGTCGTTCAGCAAAGGCAATAAAGACACGTAATTCATACGTCCAGAAACAAGTCATGCATTCTGGTTTTACTAGGACTACTTCCCATCCTTGGTCTTGTGCAACATAACCGTTATGGCCGTTGATAAGACAGCGTGTTGTAACGTCATCAAAGGGATGAGGGTTACGTAATGTCCAACAGTCCCGTAATAATCTAAAAACCTCATTTCTTACCCCAATTACCGACTCCGTCACTTGTGGAAACGTTTTGTTTAATAGTTGTAGCCCGATGTTCTTGTTCTCACTTTGGTGAGAAGCGAACATTACTAATCCGTAAGCATAACATGCTTCTTTATGTTGCATGTTAGCCGCTTTTTCTAAATCACGAAGTCCAATATTCGGATATATTGAGTCAAAATAATTTCTTAACCCGTTGCGTAAAATAGCATTTGGGTTCCCCGCAATATATGCGTCAAAGTAAACACATCGTAACTTATGGGTTTCCCAATGTGATATCCCCCATCTTTCAAACGAAAGTCTCTTATAAACCAAGACATTCTTGGAACGTTCTTCGAATGTCTTACAAACTGATCTCGCCTTAAATAGTTGTGCCGAAGAATTCTGGCCGACTCTAGACAAGATTTCATCAATCATGTCTCCGGGTAGGTCTCTTAAAATATTGGGTTGTCTATCCATTTTGTGTTTTTAAACTGTAAAATAGACAAGAGTTAGATTCATAAAAAAAATACTTATTAATACAAGCAATTTTTACATATATCATAAAACATAAGAACACTATATTCCATATATTACACCACACGAATACAACTATCTTATTCCGACTCGCTCGTTTCTTCTTCTTCGGTTTTGGTTCGTTTTTCCAAGTTTCTAGGGATATATGATGTTCCCCTAATACGAGCCGTCGTTGTCCACATTGGTTTAGAAAAACCTGGTGGTTTAGAGGTTCCCGGGTCATTGTTACAACTTAAGGACTTCGGGGGTTGACGATACATATAAAGTTCATCGGGGTTGGAATTAGATTTCTCTATTTTTATGCCCTTTCCCTTATTATTTTCTTTTGCCTTTTTAAATTCAGTTGGGGTAATTTCTATAACATCATCGGAATTCTCGTCGGAATCCGATTCATCGGAGAATTGGTAATCCTCCCAATATTTTGCTTCTTTGGCGGAAACACCATTGACCATAATTAACTTTGGTCGGTTGGTTGAGGATTTTCTTTTACTTAACCGTTTTATTATTTCCCCCACCGGTTCTATTTCTTCATCCGGTTCCGATTCTTCTTCCGGTTCCGACTCTTCTTCCGGTTCCTCTTCGGGAACTTGTGAATCAGTCCACAAATCATTCCAATTTACATTTGACTCTTCATTATTATTAGGTGAGTCAATGGGACTTGTTCTAGAGGTAGACATCTATCACATAATATCAAACACGTTAAGAGATTAATATATCACATAATATTCATATGTTAAAAATATATAGTTTCCAACAAAAATGTTAAGCAATCATTTTTAAAGAAAACACGGTCGAAGTCCAGACTCACTAATGCATCCTAACAAACTCGATAAGACACACTAATGCAAATTTTCTGGTTCTCTAAGACCAACGCTCGGATACCAACTGAAATGTCCCGTTCTTATTGGTTAAAAACGTTCCATATTAATTGATTTCGTTGCGAGGTTTTGACCTCTATATGAGACGTTTTTCAAAGACTGCATTCATTTTTAAACAAACCATAACCTTTATTTCATCAATAAAGGTTTAAAAAGCTTTACGTAGATTATCAAATAATGATAATCTAAAATATCCTGTTTACACACGACCATTACATAAAGGTTTACAATACAAATATGTTACAACAAAATAAGTTTCTTGAATGCAGTTTTTACACAATATCATACAAGCATGGACTCCAAATCTTGTCCTTATTTAAGTATGCGACAGCGGAAGCTCTTAATAATCACCTGAGAATAAACATGCTTAAAACGTCAACAAAAATGTTGGTGAGTTATAGGTTTAACCTATATATATCAAATCGTAACAATAGACCACAAGATTTCATATTTCAATACACATCCCATACATAGAGATAAAAATCATTCATATGCTGAACACCTGGTAACCGACAATAACAAGATGCATATATAAGAATATCCCCATCATTCCGGGACACCCTTCGGATATGATATAAATTTCGAAGTACTAAAGCATCCGGTACTTTGGATGGGGTTTGTTAGGCCCAATAGATCTATCTTTAGGATTCGCGTCAATTAGGGTGTCTGTTCCCTAATTCTTAGATTACCAGACTTAATAAAAAGGGGCATATTCGATTTCGATAATTCAACCATAGAATGTAGTTTCACGTACTTGTGTCTATTTTGTAAATCATTTATAAAACCTGCATGTATTCTCATCCCAAAAATATTAGATTTTAAAAGTGGGACTATAACTCACTTTCACAGATTTTTACTTCGTCGGGAAGTAAGACTTGGCCACTGGTTGATTCACGAACCTATAACAATATATACATATATATCAAAGTATGTTCAAAATATATTTACAACACTTTTAATATATTTTGATGTTTTAAGTTTATTAAGTCAGCTGTCCTCGTTAGTAACCTACAACTAGTTGTCCACAGTTAGATGCACAGAAATAAATCGATAAATATTATCTTGAATCAATCCACGACCCAGTGTATACGTATCTCAGTATTGATCACAACTCAAACTATATATATTTTGGAATCAACCTCAACCCTGTATAGCTAACTCCAACATTCACATATAGAGTGTCTATGGTTGTTCCGAAATATATATAGATGTGTCGACATGATAGGTCGAAACATTGTGTACATGTCTATGGTATCTCAAGATTACATAATATATAATACAAGTTGATTAAGTTATGGTTGGAATAGATTTGTTACCAATTTTCACGTAGCTAAAATGAGAAAAATTATCCAATCTTGTTTTACCCATAACTTCTTCATTTTAAATCCGTTTTGAGTGAATCAAATTGCTATGTTTTCATATTGAACTCTATTTTATGAATCTAAACAAAAAAGTATAGGTTTCTAGTCGGAAAAATAAGTTACAAGTCGTTTTTGTAAAGGTAGTCATTTCAGTCGAAAGAACGACGTCTAGATGACCATTTTAGAAAACATACTTCCACTTTGAGTTTAACCATAATTTTTGGATATAGTTTCATGTTCATAATAAAAATCATTTTCTCAGAATAACAACTTTTAAATCAAAGTTTATAATAGTTTTTAATTAACTAACCCAAAACAGCCCGCGGTGTTACTACGACGGCGTAAATCCGGTTTTACGGTGTTTTTCGTGTTTCCAGGTTTTAAATCATTAAGTTAGCATATCATAGAGATATAGAACATGTGTTTAGTTGATTTTAAAAGTCAAGTTAGAAGGATTAACTTTTGTTTGCGAACAAGTTTAGAATTAACTAAACTATGTTCTAGTGATTACAAGTTTAAACCTTCGAATAAGATAGCTTTATATGTATGAATCGAATGATGTTATGAGCATCATTACTACCATAAGTTCCTTGGATGAACCTACTGGAAAAGAGAAAAATGGTTCTAGCTTCAATGGATCCTTGGATGGCTCAAAGTTCTTGAAGCAAAATCATGACACGAAAACAAGTTCAAGTAAGATCATCACTTGAAATAAGATTGTTATAGTTATAGAAATTGAACCAAAGTTTGAATATGATTATTACCTTGTATTAGAATGATAACCTACTGTAAGAAACAAAGATTTCTTGAGGTTGGATGATCACCTTACAAGATTGGAAGTGAGCTAGCAAACTTGAAAGTATTCTTGATTTTATGAAACTAGAACTTTTGGAATTTATGAAGAACACTTAGAACTTGAAGATAGAACTTGAGAGAGTTCAATTAGATGAAGAAAATTGAAGAATGAAAGTGTTTGTAGGTGTTTTTGGTCGTTGGTGTATGGATTAGATATAAAGGATATGTAATTTTGTTTTCATGTAAATAAGTCATGAATGATTACTCATATTTTTGTAATCTTATGAGATATTTCATGCTAGTTGCCAAATGATGGTTCCCACATGTGTTAGGTGACTCACATGGGCTGCTAAGATCTGATCATTGGAGTGTATATACCAATAGTACATACATCTAAAAGCTGTGTATTGTACGAGTACGAATACGGGTGCATACGAGTAGAATTGTTGATGAAACTGAACGAGAATGTAATTGTAAGCATTTTTGTTAAGTAGAAGTATTTTGATAAGTGTATTGAAGTCTTTCAAAAGTGTATAAATACATATTAAAACACTACATGTATATACATTTTAACTGAGTCGTTAAGTCATCGTTAGTCGTTACATGTAAGTGTTGTTTTGAAACCTTTAGGTTAACGTTCTTGTTAAATGTTGTTAACCCAATGTTTATAATATCAAAAGAGATTTTAAATTATTATATTATCATGATATTATGATGTACGAATATCTCTTAATATGATATATATACATTAAATGTCGTTACAACGATAAACGTTACATATATGTCTCGTTTCAAAATCATTAAGTTAGTAGTTTTGTTTTTACATATGTAGTTCATTGTTAATATAATTAATGATATGTTTACTTATCATAATATCATGTTAACTATATATATAACCATATATATGTCATCATATAGTTTTTTTAACAAGTTTTAACGTTCGTGAATCACCGGTCAACTTGGGTGGTCAATTGTCTATATGAAACCTATTTCAATTAATCAAGTCTTAACAAGTTTGATTGCTTAACATGTTGGAAACATTTAATCATGTAAACATCAATCTCAATTAATATATATATAAACATGGAAAAGTTCGGGTCACTACATTTTGTTCGTGAATCTTCAATTGTCTAGACGCATAAGCAATCACCTTCGTTCGTTGCATTAATACACAACCGAGACCTTGCTTTGATGCGTCACAATAAATCACAAAATCATCATTCCCTTCAGGCAATGACAATATAGGTGCCGTAGTTAGCTTTTTCCTCAATAACTGAAACGCTTTCTCTTGTTCATCATTCCATTCAAATTTCTTCCCTTTATGCGTTAATGCAGTCAAGGGTTTTGCTATTCTGGAAAAGTCTTGGATGAACCTTCTGTAGTAACCAGCTAGTCCTAAAAACTGGCGTATGTGTTTCGGAGTTTTCGGGGTTTCCCACTTTTCAACAGTTTCTATCTTTGCCGGATCCACCTTAATACCTTCTTTGTTCACTATGTGACCGAGGAATTGAACTTCTTCCAACCAAAATGCACACTTTGAAAACTTAGCGTACAATTCTTCCTTCCTCAATACTTCTAACACCTTTCTCAAATGTTCACCGTGTTCTTGGTAATTCTTTGAGTAAATAAGTATGTCATCAATGAAAACAATGACAAACTTGTCAAGGTATGGTCCACACACTCGGTTCATAAGGTCCATGAACACAGCTGGTGCATTAGTTAAACCAAACAGCATGACCATAAACTCGTAATGACCGTAACGTGTTCTGAAAGCAGTCTTTGGAATATCATCTTCTTTCACCCGAATTTGATGATACCCAGAACGTAAGTCAATCTTTGAATAAACAGACGAGCCTTGTAGTTGATCAAATAAGTCGTCGATTCTCGGTAGTGGGTAGCGGTTCTTGATGGTAAGCTTGTTCAACTCTCGGTAGTCGATACACAACCTGAATGTACCATCTTTCTTCTTGACAAACAAAACAGGAGCTCCCCACGGTGATGTGCTTGGTCGAATGAAACCACGCTCTAAAAGTTCTTGTAATTGGCTTTGCAGTTCTTTCATCTCGCTGGGTGCGAGTCTGTAAGGAGCACGAGCTATTGGTGCAGCTCCTGGTACAAGATCTATTTGAAATTCAACGGATCGATGTGGGGGTAATCCCGGTAATTCTTTCGGAAATACATCGAGAAATTCTTTTGCGACGGGAACATCATTGATGCTCTTTTCTTCAGTTTGTACTTTCTCGACGTGTGCTAGAACAGCATAGCAACCTTTTCTTATTAGTTTTTGTGCCTTCAAATTACTAATAAGATGTAGCTTCGTGTTGCCCTTTTCTCCGTACACCATTAAGGGTTTTCCTTTTTCTCGTATAATGCGAATTGCATTTTTGTAACAAACGATCTCTGCTTTCACTTCTTTCAACCAGTCCATCCCGATTATCACATCAAAACTCCCTAACTCTACTGGTATCAAATCAATCTTAAATGTTTCGCTAACCAGTTTAATTTCTCGATTCCGACATATATTATCTGCTGAAATTAATTTACCATTTGCTAATTCGAGTAAAAATTTACTATCCAAAGGCGTCAATGGACAACTTAATTTAGCACAAAAATCTCTACTCATATAGCTTCTATCCGCACCCGAATCAAATAAAACATAAGCAGATTTATTGTCAATAAGAAACGTACCCGTAACAAGCTCCGGGTCTTCTTGTTCCTCTGCCGCATTAATATTGAAAACTCTTCCGCGGCCTTGTCCATTCGTGTTCTCCTGGTTCGGGCAATTTCTAATAATGTGGCCCGGTTTTCCACATTTATAACAAACTACATTGGCATAACTTGCTCCGACACTACTTGCTCCACCATTACTCGTTCCGACACCATTTGTTCCTTTCGTTCTATTAACCCCTGGTCCGTAGACCTCACACTTCGCCGCGCTATGACCATTTCTTTTACACTTGTTGCAAAATTTGGTGCAGAACCCCGAGTGATTCTTTTCACACCTTTGGCATAGCGGCTTCTGATTGTTGTTGTTATTGCGGTTATTATTGTTGTTGGAATGATTGTTGTAGTTGCTGTTGTTGTTGTTGTTGTTGTTTGGCCGTTTGTTGTAGTTGCGATTGATGTTGCGATTGTTGGGATAATTGTTGCGATTATTGTTGTAATTGCTGTTGTTGTTGTATTGGTGATTCTTATCACCGTTTTCCTCCCACTTTCTTTTGACTTGCTTCACATTGGCCTCTTCAGCAGTCTGTTCTTTAATTCTTTCTTCAATCTGGTTCACTAGTTTGTGAGCCATTCTACATGCCTGTTGTATGGAGGCGGGCTCGTGTGAACTTATATCTTCTTGGATTCTTTCCAGTAATCCTTTCACAAACGCGTCGATCTTCTCTTCCTCATCTTCGAACGCTCCCGGACACAATAGGCACAATTCTGTGAATCGTCTTTCGTACGTGGTAATATCAAATCCTTGGGTTCGTAACCCTCTAAGTTCTGTCTTGAGCTTATTGACCTCGGTTCTGGGACGGTACTTCTCGTTCATCAAGTGCTTGAATGCTGACCACGGTAGTGCGTACGCATCGTCTTGTCCCACTTGCTCTAGATAGGTATTCCACCATGTTAATGCAGAACCTGTGAAGGCATGCGTAGCGTACTTCACTTTGTCCTCTTCAGTACACTTACTTATGGCAAACACCGATTCGACCTTCTCGGTCCACCGTTTCAATCCGATCGGTCCTTCGGTTCCATCAAATTCCAAAGGTTTGCAGGCAGTGAATTCTTTGTAGGTGCATCCTACACGATTTCCTGTACTGCTAGATCCAAGGTTATTGTTGGTATGTAGCGCAGCCTGTACTGCGGCTATGTTTGAAGCTAGAAAAGTACGGAATTCCTCTTCATTCATATTCACGGTGTGTCGAGTAGTCGGTGCCATTTTCTTCAAAATAGTCAAATGGAACAAGTTAATCATACAGAATATTAAGAGTAGTTAATAGTATTTCGTAGCATAATATGAACTCATTTATAAAAGCTTTTTCTTCATATTAGCATTTTATAAGTTTAAATTCGGGTAGTACCTACCCGTTAAGTTCATACTTAGTAGCTAATATACAATTCAACTACTACAATTCTATATGAAAAACTGATTATAATAATATTTCGCGTTCAAACTTTTACACAATATTTTACAAACTTACAATACCGCTTATTTTACATATAGCATGAAATATAGCACACAATAAATTTGATACAAGATGGTTGTGAAGATAATTCTAGCTAGTACACAAGTCGTTCAGCAAAGGCAATAAAGACACGTAATTCATACGTCCAGAAACAAGTCATGCATTCTGGTTTTAGTAGGATTACTTCCCATCCTTGGTCTTGTGGAACATAACCGTTATGGCCGTTGATAAGACAGCGTATTGTAACGTCGTCAAAGGGACGAGGGTTACGTAATGTCCAACAGTCCCGTAACAATCTAAAAACCTCATTTCTTACACCAATTACTGACTCCGTCACTTGTGGAAATGTTTTGTTTAATAGTTGTAGCCCGATGTTCTTGTTCTCACTTTGGTGAGAAGCGAACATTACTAATCCGTAAGCATAACATGCTTCTTTATGTTGCATGTTAGCCGCTTTTTCTAAATCACGAAGTCCAATATTCGGATATATTGAGTCAAAATAATTTCTTAACCCATTGCGTAAAATAGCATTTGGGTTCCCCGCAATATATGCGTCAAAGTAAACACATCGTAACTTATGGATTTCCCAATGTGATATCCCCCATCTTTTGAACGAAAGCCTTTTATAAACCAAGGCATTCTTGGAACGTTCTTCGAATGTCTTACAAACTGATCTCGCCTTAAATAGTTGTGCCGAAGAATTCTGACCGACTCTAGACAAGATTTCATCAATCATGTCTCCGGGTAGGTCTCTTAAAATATTGGGTTGTCTATCCATTTTGTGTTTTTATACTGTAAAATAGACAAGAGTTAGATTCATAAAAAAAATACTTATTAATACAAGCAATTTTTACATATATCATAAAGCATAAGCACACTATATTACATATATTACACCACACGAATACAACTATCTTATTCCGACTCGCTTGTTTCTTCTTCTTCGGTTTTGGTTCGTTTTGCCAAGTTTCTAGGGATATATGATGTTCCCCTAATACGAGCCGTCGTTATCCACATTGGTTTAGAAAAACCTGGTGGTTTAGAGGTTCCCGGGTCATTGTTACAACTTAAGGACTTCGGAGGTTGACGATACATATAAAGTTCATCGGGGTTGGAATTAGATTTCTCTATTTTTATGCCCTTTCCCTTATTATTTTCTTTTGCCTTTTTAAATTCAGTTGGGGTAATTTCTATAACATCATCGGAATTCTCGTCGGAATCCGATTCATCGGAGAATTGGTAATCCTCCCAATATTTTGCTTCCTTGGCGAAAACACCATTGACCATAATTAACCTGGGTCGGTTGGTTGAGGATTTTCTTTTACTTAACCGTTTTATTATTTCCCCCACCTTCATCCGGTTCCGATTCTTCTTCCGGTTCCGATTCTTCTTCCGGTTCTGACTCTTCTTCCGGTTCCTCTTCGGGAACTTGTGAATCAGTCCACGAATCATTCCAATTTACATTTGACTCTTCATTATTATTAGGTGAGTCAATGGGACTTGTTCTAGAGGTAGACATCTATCACATAATACCAAACGCGTTAAGAGATTAATATATCACATAATATTCACATGTTAAAAATATATAGTTTCCAACAAAATTTGTTAAGCAATCATTTTTCAAGTAAACACGGTCGAAGTCCAGACTCACTAATGCATCCTAACAAACTCGATAAGACACACTAATGCAAAATTCTGGTTCTCTAAGACCAACGCTCGGATACCAACTGAAATGTCCCGTTCTTATTGATTAAAAACGTTCCATATTAATTGATTTCGTTGCGAGGTTTTGACCTCTATATGAGACGTTTTTCAAAGACTGCATTCATTTTAAAACAAACCATAACCTTTATTTCATCAATAAAGGTTTAAAAAGCTTTACGTAGATTATCTAATAATGACAATCTAAAATATCCTGTTTACACACGACCATTACATAATGGTTTACAATACAAATATGTTACAATAAAATAAGTTTCTTGAATGCAGTTTTTACACAATATCATACAAGCATGGACTCCAAATCTCGTCCTTATTTAAGTATGCGATAGCGGAAGCTCTTAATAATCACCTGAGAATAAACATGCTTAAAACGTCAACAAAAATGTTGGTGAGTTATAGGTTTAACCTATATATATCAAATCATAATAATAGACCACAAGATTTCATATTTCAATACACATCCCATACATAGAGATAAAAATCATTCATATGGTGAACACCTGGTAACCGACATTAACAAGATGCATATATAAGAATATCCCCCCCATCATTCCGGGACACCCTTCGGATATGATATAAATTTCGAAGTACTAAAGCATCCGGTACTTTGGATGGGGTTTGTTAGGCCCAATAGATCTATCTTTAGGATTCGTGTCAATTAGGGTGTCTGTTCCCTAATTCTTAGATTACCAGACTTAATAAAAAGGGGCATATTCGATTTCGATAATTCAACCATAGAATGTAGTTTCACGTACTTGTGTCTATTTTGTAAATCATTTATAAAACCTGCATGTATTCTCATCCCAAAAATATTAGATTTTAAAAGTGGGACTATAACTCACTTTCACAGATTTTTACTTCGTCGGGAAGTAAGACTTGGCCACTGGTTGATTCACGAACCTATAACAATATATACATATATATCAAAGTATGTTCAAAATATATTTACAACACTTTTAATATATTTTGATGTCTTAAGTTTATTAAGTCAGCTGTCCTCGTTAGTAACCTACATCTAGTTGTCCACAGTTAGATGTACAGAAATAAATCGATAAATATTATCTTGAATCAATCCACGACCCAGTGTATACGTATCTCAGTATTGATCACAACTCAAACTATATATATTTTGGAATCAACCTCAACCCTGTATAGCTAACTCCAACATTCACATATAGAGTGTCTATGGTTGTTCCGAAATATATATAGATGTGTCGACATGATAGGTCGAAACATTGTATACGTGTCTATGGTATCTCAAGATTACATAATATACAATACAAGTTGATTAAGTTATGATTGGAATAGATTTGTTACCAATTTTCACGTAGCTAAAATGAGAAAAATTATCCAATCTTGTTTTACCCATAACTTCTTCATTTTAAATCCGTTTTGAGTGAATCAAATTGCTATGGTTTCATATTGAACTCTATTTTATGAATCTAAACAGAAAAAGTATAGGTTTATAGTCGGAAAAATAAGTTACAAGTCGTTTTTGTAAAGGTAGTCATTTCAGTCGAAAGAACGACGTCTAGATGACCATTTTAGAAAACATACTTCCACTTTGAGTTTAACCATAATTTTTGGATATAGTTTCATGTTCATAATAAAAATCATTTTCTCAGAATAACAACTTTTAAATCAAAGTTTATCATAGTTTTTAATTAACTAACCCAAAACAGCCCGCGGTGTTACTACGACGGCGTAAATCCGGTTTTACAGTGTTTTTCGTGTTTTCAGGTTTTAAATCATTAAGTTAGCATATCATATAGATATAGAACATGTGTTTAGTTGATTTTAAAAGTCAAGTTAGAAGGATTAACTTTTGTTTGCGAACAAGTTTAGAATTAACTAAACTATGTTCTATTGATTACAAGTTTAAACCTTCGAATAAGATAGCTTTATATGTATGAATCGAATGATGTTATGAACATCATTACTACCTTAAGTTCCTTTGATAAACCTACTGGGAAAAGGAAAAATGGATCTAGCTTCAACGGATCCTTGGATGGCTCGAAGTTCTTGAAGCAGAATCATGACACGAAAACAAGTTCAAGTAAGATCATCACTTGAAATAAGATTGTTATAGTTATAGAAATTGAACCAAAGTTTGAATATGATTATTACCTTGTATTAGAATGATAACCTACTGTAAGAAACAAAGATTTCTTGAGGTTGGATGATCACCTTACAAGATTGGAAGTGAGCTAGCAAACTTGAAAGTATTCTTGATTTTATGAAACTAGAACTTTTGGAATTTATGAAGAACACTTAGAACTTGAAGATAGAACTTGAGAGAGATCAATTAGATGAAGAAAATTGAAGAATGAAAGTGTTTGTAGGTGTTTTTGGTCGTTATTGTATGGATTAGATATAAAGGATATGTTATTTTGTTTTCATGTAAATAAGTCATGAATGATTACTCATATTTTTGTAATTTTATGAGATATTTCATGTTAGTTGCCAAATGATGGTTCCCACATGTGCTAGGTGACTCACATGGGCTGCTAAGAGCTGATCATTGGAGTGTATATACCAATAGTACATACATCTAAAAGCTGTGTATTGTACGAGTACGATTACGGGTGCATACGAGTAGAATTGTTGATGAAACTGAACGAGGATGTAATTGTAAGCATTTTTGTTAAGTATAAGTATTTTGATAAGTGTATTGAAGTCTTTCAAAAGTGTATAAATACATATTAAAACACTACATGTATATACATTTTAACTGAGTCGTTAAGTCATCGTTAGTCGTTACATGTAAGTGTTGTTTTGAAACCTTTAGGTTAACGATCTTGTTAAATGTTGTTAACCCAATGTTTATAATATCAAATAAGATTTTAAATTATTATATTATCATGATATTATCATGTATGAATATCTCTTAATATGATATATATACATTAAATGTCTTTACAACGATAATCGTTACATATATGTCTCGTTTAAAAATCATTAAGTTAGTAGTCTTGTTTTTACATATGTAGTTCATTGTTAATATACTTAATGATATGTTTACTTATCATAGTATCATGTTAACTATATATATATCCATATATATGTCATCATATAGTTTTTACAAGTTTTAACAATCGTGAATCACCGGTCAACTTGGGTGGTCAATTGTCTATATGAAACATATTTCAATTAATCAAGTCTTAACAAGTTTGATTGCTTAACATGTTGGAAACATTTAATCATGTAAATATCAATCTCAATTAATATATATAAACATGGAAAAGTTCGGGTCACTACAAGTAAGTTGTGAGATAATCCCACAACTCCTAAGATGATCTTGGAAGGCATCGCTTAGGTATTCACCTCCTCTATCGGTACGAAGTACCTTAATTATCCTATTGAGTTGATTTTGTACTTCGTTTTGATATTCTTTGAATGCTTCGAACGTTTCGTCCTTGTGTCTTAATAAGTAGACATATCCGAAACGACTAAAGTCATCAATGAAAGTAACAAAGTATCTTTCACCATTCCTAGTCATGGGTTTAAAGGGTCCACATACATCCGAATGTATTAATCCCAATAAATCCTTAGCCCTTTCTTAAGTCCCTTTGAAAGGTGCTTTAGTCATCTTGTGTCATAACCCGTCCTTAACCATAAGAAAGAGTTAGATAACGTATGATTTCATTGCGAGGTATTGACCTCTATATGCGAAATTTTTAAAAGAACAACTGCATTTATTTTACATTACAAACCATAACTCTTATTTTAATACAAGCTTTAGACAATATAAAGATGATTATCGTTTAGCGATAATCTTAGACTTACAAACTTTACATGTGATGATAACAATACGATTTCTAGCATATTTTACATTACAATTCCTCGGATATGCAGTTTTATTTTTGACACAAATATGCATACTCAAGATCTTGCTTAAATTCAACATGTTGCAGCGGAAGCTTTTAGTTATCACCTGAGAATAAACATGCTTAAAACGTCAACATAAAGTTGGTGAGATATAGGTTTAATGCCGGCAGCAATATATATATTTACCACAAGATTTCATATATAAACATTTTAATAAAAATATTCTAAGTGGTTGAGCACTTGGTAACCATACTTAACATTTAATCACGTCGCATATTCCCTTTATTATGAAATCTTACTACACCGTACCAAGTATAGTCACGAAACGAAGTACTGTGCAACCGTTGAATACTGGTCGTCCAGTCCGGTTGGGGTTGTCAGGCCCGATAGATCTATCAACAGGATTCGCGTTTACAATACCGCTGTAAATAATAGTTACCAAGCTACAGGGAAGTATGCCAGTGGTACAACTCAACGTAGAATATATTTTTCAGTTACTTGTGTCCATAACGTAAAACATAAAATACATGTATTCTCATCCCGAAATACTTAGAGTTTAAAAGTGGGACTATATACTCACTTTTGCCTTGAAGATATATATATTTTGACTTGGTCTCCGGTTGATATCACGAACCTATCCATATATAGTTTATCAATATATTTCCATTTTAAACAATCGTCACATATATATACTTATTATACTTTTAATAGTTTTAATAATTTCTTAGTCCGTAGTTAGCATTCCGATGTTAGTAATTCAATTTTAATGGTTCATATTTAGGTGTTTAATAAATAAAACCCCCATCGAAATAAATAAAACCCCATCGTATTTGTATTGGTCGGGATTAATCTTGACCCACGGTACCGGTGTTGTCAAATGACGTGTTGCGTACAATCATGGGATCTTATGATTAATCTTCTCGTATTGTTTACGGGTGGTCCTGAAATATATAAAATTAAATTATGAGTACATATATATAAAATATCATGTTATTTTAGAAAGATGTGATTCATTTAATTTTTCTCCAATTATTTTCGTGGCTAAACTAGTTTTGGATATCCGATCTTGTTTTGGTCATAGTTTCTTCGTTACAACTCCGTTTTCGTTGGTTCAACTTGCCACTTCCTTGGATTGAGTTCTTCTTTAAGACTATGAACTGTAAATACCTTAGTTTGTGTAGTGACCCGAACTTTTCCATGTTTATATATATTAATTGAGATTGATATTTACATGATTAAATGTTTCCAACATGTTAAGCAATCAAATTTGTTAAGACTTGATTAATTGAAATATGTTTCATATAGACAATTGACCACCCAAGTTGATCGGTGATTCACGAACGTTAAAACTTGTAAAAACTATATGATGACATATATATGGATATATATATATATAGTTAACATGATACTATGATAAGAAAACATATCACAAAGTATATTAACAATGAACTACATATGTAAAAACAAGACTACTAACTTAATGATTTTTAAACGAGACATATATGTAACGATTATCGTTGTAAAGACATTTAATGTATATATATCATATTAAGAGATATTCATACATGATAATATCATGATAATATAATAATTTAAAATCTCATTTGATATTATAAACATTGGGTTAACAACATTTAACAAGATCGTTAACCTAAAGGTTTCAAAACAACACTTACATGTAACGACTAACGATGACTTAACGACTCAGTTAAAATGTATATACATGTAGTGTTTTAATATGTATTTATACACTTTTGAAAGACTTCAATACACTTATCAAAATACTTCTACTTAACAAAAATGCTTACAATTACATCCTCGTTCAGTTTCATCAACAATTCTACTCGTATGCACCCGTATTCGTACTCGTACAATACACAGCTTTTAGATGTATGTACTATTGGTATATACACTCCAATGATCAGCTCTTAGCAGCCCATGTGAGTCACCTAACACATGTGGGAACCATCATTTGGCAACTAGCATGAAATATCTCATAAAATTACAAAAATATGAGTAATCATTCATGACTTATTTACATGAAAACAAAATTACATATCCTTTATATCTAATCCATACACCAACGACCAAAAACACCTACAAACACTTTCATTCTTCAATTTTCTTCATCTAATTGATCTCTCTCAAGTTCTATCTTCAAGTTCTAAGTGTTCTTCATAAATTCCAAAAGTTCTAGTTTCATAAAATCAAGAATACTTTCAAGTTTGCTAGCTCACTTCCAATCTTGTAAGGTGATCATCCAACCTCAAGAAATCTTTGTTTCTTATAGTAGGTTATCATTCTAATACAAGGTAATAATCATATTCAAACTTTGGTTCAATTTCTATAACTATAACAATCTTATTTCAAGTGATGATCTTACTTGAACTTGTTTTCGTGTCATGATTCTGCTTCAAGAACTTCGAGCCATCCAAGGATCCATTGAAGCTAGATCCATTTTTCTCTTTTCCAGTAGGTTTATCCAAGGAAATTAAGGTAGTAATGATGTTCATAACATCATTCGATTCATACATATAAAGCTATCTTATTCGAAGGTTTAAACTTGTAATCACTAGAACATAGTTTAGTTAATTCTAAACTTGTTCGCAAACAAAAGTTAATCCTTCTAACTTGACTTTTAAAATCAACTAAACACATGTTCTATATCTATATGATATGCTAACTTAATGATTTAAAACCTGGAAACACGAAAAACACCGTAAAACCGGATTTACGCCGTCGTAGTAACACCGCGGGCTGTTTTGGGTTAGTTAATTAAAAACTATGATAAACTTTGATTTAAAAGTTGTTATTCTGAGAAAATGATTTTTATTATGAACATGAAACTATATCCAAAAATTATGGTTAAACTCAAAGTGGAAGTATGTTTTCTAAAATGGTCATCTAGACGTCGTTCTTTCGACTGAAATGACTACCTTTACAAAAACGACTTGTAACTTATTTTTCCGACTATAAACCTATACTTTTTCTGTTTAGATTCATAAAATAGAGTTCAATATGAAACCATAGCAATTTGATTCACTCAAAACGGATTTAAAATGAAGAAGTTATGGGTAAAACAAGATTGGATAATTTTTCTCATTTTAGCTACGTGAAAATTGGTAACAAATCTATTCCAACCATAACTTAATCAACTTGTATTGTATATTATGTAATCTTGAGATACCATAGACACGTATACAATGTTTCGACCTATCATGTCGACACATCTATATATATTTCGGAACAACCATAGACACTCTATATGTGAATGTTGGAGTTAGCTATACAGGGTTGAGGTTGATTCCAAAATATATATAGTTTGAGTTGTGATCAATACTGAGATACGTATACACTGGGTCGTGGATTGATTCAAGATAATATTTATCGATTTATTTCTGTACATCTAACTGTGGACAACTAGTTATAGGTTACTAACGAGGACAGCTGACTTAATAAACTTAAAACATCAAAATATATTAAAAGTGTTGTAAATATATTTTGAACATACTTTAATATATATGTATATATTGTTATAGGTTCGTGAATCAACAGTGGCCAAGTCTTACTTCCCGACGAAGTAAAAATCTGTGAAAGTGAGTTATAGTCCCACTTTTAAAATCTAATATTTTTGGGATGAGAATACATGCAGGTTTTATAAATGATTTACAAAATAGACACAAGTACGTGAAACTACATTCTATGGTTGAATTATCGAAATCGAATATGCCCCTTTTTATTAAGTCTGGTAATCTAAGAATTAGGGAACAGACACCCTAATTGACGCGAATCCTAAAGATAGATCTATTGGGCCTAACAAACCCCATCCAAAGTACCGGATGCTTTAGTACTTCGAAATTTATATCATATCCGAAGGGTGTCCCGGAATGATGGGGATATTCTTATATATGCATCTTGTTATTGTCGGTTACCAGGTGTTCACCATATGAATGATTTTTATCTCTATGTATGGGATGTGTATTGAAATATGAAATCTTGTGGTCTATTGTTACGATTTGATATATATAGGTTAAACCTATAACTCACCAACATTTTTGTTGACGTTTAAAGCATGTTTATTCTCAGGTGAATATTAAGAGCTTCCGCTGTTGCATACTAAAATAAGGACAAGATTTGGAGTCCATGTTTGTATGATATTGTGTAAAAACTGCATTCAAGAAACTGATTTCGATGTAACATATTTGTATTGTAAACCATTATGTAATGGTCGTGTGTAAACAGGATATTTTAGATTATCATTATTTGATAATCTACGTAAAGCTTTTTAAACCTTTATTTATGAAATAAAGGTTATGGTTTGTTTTAAAAATGAATGCAGTCTTTTAAAAACGTCTCATATAGAGGTCAAAACCTCGCAACGAAATCAATTAATATGGAACGTTTTTAATCAATAAGAACGGGACATTTCAGTTGGTATCCGAGCGTTGGTCTTAGAGAACCAGAAAATTTGCATTAGTGTGTCTTATCGAGTTTGTTAGGATGCATTAGTGAGTCTGGACTTCGACCGTGTTTTCTTTAAAAATGATTGCTTAACATTTTTGTTGGAAACTATATATTTTTAACATATGAATATTATGTGATATATTAATCTCTTAACGTGTTTGATATTATGTGATAGATGTCTACCTCTAGAACAAGTCCCATTGACTCACCTAATAATAATGAAGAGTCAAATGTAAATTGGAATGATTTGTGGACTGATTCACAAGTTCCCGAAGAGGAACCGGAAGAAGAGTCGGAACCGGAAGAAGAATCGGAACCGGAAGAAGAATCGGAACCGGATGAAGAAATAGAACCGGTGGGGGAAATAATAAAACGGTTAAGTAAAAGAAAATCCTCAACCAACCGACCAAAGTTAATTATGGTCAATGGTGTTTCCGCCAAGGAAGCAAAATATTGGGAGGATTACCAATTCTCCGATGAATCGGATTCCGACGAGAATTCCGATGATGTTATAGAAATTACCCCAACTGAATTTAAAAAGGCAAAAGAAAATAATAAGGGAAAGGGCATAAAAATAGAGAAATCTAATTCCAACCCCGATGAACTTTATATGTATCGTCAACCCCCGAAGTCCTTAAGTTGTAACAATGACCCGGGAACCTCTAAACCACCAGGTTTTTCTAAACCAATGTGGACAACGACGGCTCGTATTAGGGGAACATCATATATCCCTAGAAACTTGGCAAAACGAACCAAAACCGAAGAAGAAGAAACGAGCGAGTCGGAATAAGATAGTTGTATTCGTGTGGTGTAATATATGTAATATAGTGTTCTTATGCTTTATGATATATGTAAAAATTGCTTGTATTAATAAGTATTTTTTTATGAATCTAACTCTTGTCTATTTTACAGTTTAAAAACACAAAATGGATAGACAACCCAATATTTTAAGAGACCTACCCGGAGACATGATTGATGAAATCTTGTCTAGAGTCGGCCAGAATTCTTCGGCACAACTATTTAAGGCGAGATCAGTTTGTAAGACATTCGAAGAACGTTCCAAGAATGTCTTGGTTTATAAGAGACTTTCGTTTGAAAGATGGGGGATATCACATTGGGAAACCCATAAGTTACGATGTGTTTACTTTGACGCATATATTGCGGGGAACCCAAATGCTATTTTACGCAACGGGTTAAGAAATTATTTTGACTCAATATATCCGAATATTGGACTTCGTGATTTAGAAAAAGCGGCTAACATGCAACATAAAGAAGCATGTTATGCTTACGGATTAGTAATGTTCGCTTCTCACCAAAGTGAGAACAAGAACATCGGGCTACAACTATTAAACAAAACGTTTCCACAAGTGACGGAGTCGGTAATTGGGGTAAGAAATGAGGTTTTTAGATTATTACGGGACTGTTGGACATTACGTAACCCTCGTCCCTTTGATGACGTTACAACACGCTGTCTTATCAACGGCCATAACGGTTATGTTGCACAAGACCAAGGATGGGAAGTAGTCCTAGTAAAACCAGAATGCATGACTTGTTTCTGGACGTATGAATTACGTGTCTTTATTGCCTTTGCTGAACGACTTGTGTACTAGCTAGAATTGTCTTCACAACTATCTTGTATCAAAGTTATTGTGTGCTATATTTCATGCTTTATGTAAAATAAGCGGTATTGTAAGTTTGTAAAATATTGTATAAAAGTTTGAACGCGAAATATTATTATAATCAGTTTTTCATATAGAATTGTAGTAGTTGAATTGTATATTAGCTACTAAGTATGAACTTAACGGGTAGGTACTACCCGAATTTAAACTTATAAAACGCTAATATGAAGAAAAAGCTTTTATAAATGAGTTCATATTATGCTACAAAATACTATTAACTACTCTTAATATTCTGTATGATTAACTTGTTCCATTTAACTATTTTGAAGGAAATGGCACCGACTACTCGACACACCGTGAATATGAATGAAGAGGAATTCCGTACTTTTCTAGCTTCAAACATAGCCGCAGTACAGGCTGCGCTACATACCAACAATAACCTTGGATCTAGCAGTACAGGAAATCGTGTAGGATGCACCTACAAAGAATTCACTGCCTGCAAACCTTTGGAATTTGATGGAACCGAAGGACCGATCGGATTGAAACGGTGGACCGAGAAGGTTGAATCGGTGTTTGTCATAAGTAAGTGTACTGAAGAGGACAAAGTGAAGTACGCTACGCATACCTTCACAGGTTCTGCGTTAACATGGTGGAATACCTATCTAGAGCAAGTGGGACAAGATGATGCGTACGCACTACCGTGGTCAGCATTCAAGCACTTGATGAACGAGAAGTACCGTCCCAGAACCGAGGTCAATAAGCTCAAGACAGAACTTAGAGGGTTACGAACCCAAGGATTTGATATTACCACGTACGAAAGACGATTCACAGAATTGTGCCTATTGTGTCCGGGAGCATTCGAAGATGAGGAAGAGAAGATCGACGCGTTTGTGAAAGGATTACCGGAAAGAATCCAAGAAGATATAAGTTCACACGAGCCCGCCTCCATACAAGAGGCATGTAGAATGGCTCACAAACTAGTGAACCATATTGAAGAAAGAATTAAAGAACAGACTGCTGAAGAGGCCAATGTGAAGCAAGTCAAAAGAAAGTGGGAGGAAAACGGTGATAAGAATCACCAATACAACAACAACAGCAATTACAACAATAATCGCAACAATTATCCCAACAATCGCAACATCAATCGCAACTACAACAAACGGCCCAACAACAACAACAACAACAACAGCAACTACAACAATCATCCCAACAACAATAATAACCGCAACAACAACAACAATCAGAAGCAGCTATGCCAAAGGTGTGAAAAGAATCACTCGGGGTTCTGCACCAAATTTTGCAACAAGTGTAAAAGAAATGGTCATAGCGCGGCGAAGTGTGAGGTCTACGGACCAGGGGTTAATAGAACGAAAGGAACAAATGGTGTCGGAACGAGTAATGGCGGAGCAAGTAGTGTCAGAGCAAGTTATGCCAATGTAGTTTGTTATAAATGTGGAAAACCAGGCCACATTATTAGAAATTGCCCGAACCAGGAGAACACGAATGGACAAGGCCGTGGAAGAGTTTTCAATATTAATGCGGTAGAGGCACAGGAAGACCCGGAGCTTGTTACGGGTACGTTTCTTATTGACAATAAATCTGCTTACATTTTATTTGATTCGGGTGCGGATAGAAGCTATATGAGTAGAGATTTTTGTGCTAAATTAAGATGTCCATTGACGCCTTTGGATAGTAAATTTTTACTCGAATTAGCAAATGGTAAATTAATTTCAGCAGATAATATATGTCGGAATCGAGAAATTAAACTGGTTAGCGAAACATTTAAGATTGATTTGATACCAGTAGAGTTAGGGAGTTTTGATGTGATAATCGGTATGGACTGGTTGAAAGAAGTGAAAGCGGAGATCGTTTGTTACAAAAATGCAATTCGCATTATACGAGAAAAAGGAAAACCCTTAATGGTGTACGGAGAAAAGGGCAACACGAAGCTACATCTTATTACTAATTTGAAGGCACAAAAACTAATAAGAAAAGGTTGCTATGCTGTTCTAGCACACGTCGAGAAAGTACAAACTGAAGAAAAGAGCATCAATGATGTTCCCATTGCAAAAGAATTTCCCGATGTATTTCCGAAAGAATTACCGGGATTACCCCCACATCGATCCGTTGAATTTCAAATAGATCTTGTACCAGGAGCTGCACCAATAGCTCGTGCTCCTTACAGACTCGCACCCAGCGAGATGAAAGAACTGCAAAGCCAATTACAAGAACTTTTAGAGCGTGGTTTCATTCGACCAAGCACATCACCGTGGGGAGCTCCTATTTTGTTTGTCAAGAAGAAAGATGGTACATTCAGGTTGTGTATCGACTACCGAGAGTTGAACAAACTTACCATCAAGAACCGCTACCCACTACCGAGAATCGACGACTTATTTGATCAACTACAAGGCTCGTCTGTTTATTCAAAGATTGACTTACGTTCCGGGTATCATCAAATGCGGGTGAAAGAAGATGATATTCCAAAGACTGCTTTCAGAACACGTTACGGTCATTACGAGTTTATGGTCATGCCGTTTGGTTTAACTAATGCACCAGCTGTGTTCATGGACCTTATGAACCGAGTGTGTGGACCATACCTTGACAAGTTTGTCATTGTTTTCATTGATGACATACTTATTTACTCAAAGAATGACCAAGAACACGGTGAACATTTGAGAAAGGTGTTAGAAGTATTGAGGAAGGAAGAATTGTACGCTAAGTTTTCAAAGTGTGCATTTTGGTTGGAAGAAGTTCAATTCCTCGGTCACATAGTGAACAAAGAAGGTATTAAGGTGGATCCGGCAAAGATAGAAACTGTTGAAAAGTGGGAAACCCCGAAAACTCCGAAACACATACGCCAGTTTTTAGGACTAGCTGGTTACTACAGAAGGTTCATCCAAGACTTTTCCAGAATAGCAAAACCCTTGACTGCATTAACGCATAAAGGGAAGAAATTTGAATGGAATGATGAACAAGAGAAAGCGTTTCAGTTATTGAAGAAAAAGCTAACTACGGCACCTATATTGTCATTGCCTGAAGGGAATGATGATTTTGTGATTTATTGTGATGCATCAAAGCAAGGTCTCGGTTGTGTATTAATGCAACGAACGAAGGTGATTGCTTATGCGTCTAGACAATTGAAGATTCACGAACAAAATTATACGACGCATGATTTGGAATTAGGCGCGGTTGTTTTTGCATTAAAGACTTGGAGGCACTACTTATATGGGGTCAAAAGTATTATATATACCGACCACAAAAGTCTTCAACACATATTTAATCAGAAACAACTGAATATGAGGCAGCGTAGGTGGATTGAATTATTGAATGATTACGACTTTGAGATTCGTTACCACCCGGGGAAGGCAAATGTGGTAGCCGATGCCTTGAGCAGGAAGGACAGAGAACCCATTCGAGTAAAATCTATGAATATAATGATTCATAATAACATTACTACTCAAATAAAGGAGGCGCAACAAGGAGTTTTAAAAGAGGGAAATTTAAAGGATGAAATACCCAAAGGATCGGAGAAGCATCTTAATATTCGGGAAGACGGAACCCGGTATAGGGCTGAAAGGATTTGGGTACCAAAATTTGGAGATATGAGAGAAATGGTACTTAGAGAAGCTCATAAAACCAGATACTCAATACATCCTGGAACGGGGAAGATGTACAAGGATCTCAAGAAACATTTTTGGTGGCCGGGTATGAAAGCCGATGTTGCTAAATACGTAGGAGAATGTTTGACGTGTTCTAAGGTCAAAGCTGAGCATCAGAAACCATCAGGTCTACTTCAACAACCTGAAATCCCGGAATGGAAATGGGAAAACATTACCATGGATTTCATCACTAAATTGCCAAGGACTGCAAGTGGTTTTGATACTATTTGGGTAATAGTTGATCGTCTCACCAAATCAGCACACTTCCTACCAATAAGAGAAGATGACAAGATGGAGAAGTTAGCACGACTATATTTGAAGGAAGTCGTCTCCAGACATGGAATACCAATATCTATTATCTCTGATAGGGATGGCAGATTTATTTCAAGATTCTGGCAGACATTACAGCAAGCATTAGGAACTCGTCTAGACATGAGTACTGCCTATCATCCACAAACTGATGGTCAGAGCGAAAGGACGATACAAACGCTTGAAGACATGCTACGAGCATGTGTTATTGATTTCGGAAACAGTTGGGATCGACATCTACCGTTAGCAGAATTTTCCTACAACAACAGCTACCATTCAAGCATTGAGATGGCGCCGTTTGAAGCACTTTATGGTAGAAAGTGCAGGTCTCCGATTTGTTGGAGTGAAGTGGGGGATAGACAGATTACGGGTCCGGAGATTATACAAGAAACTACCGAGAAGATCATCCAAATTCAACAACGGTTGAAAACCGCCCAAAGTTGACAAAAGAGCTACGCTGACATTAAAAGAAAAGATATAGAATTTGAAATTGGAGAGATGGTCATGCTTAAAGTTGCACCTTGGAAAGGCGTTGTTCGATTTGGTAAACGAGGGAAATTAAATCCAAGGTATATTGGACCATTCAAGATTATTGATCGTGTCGGACCAGTAGCTTACCGACTAGAGTTACCTCAACAACTCGCGGCTGTACATAACACTTTCCACGTCTCGAATTTAAAGAAATGTTTTGCTAAAGAAGATCTCACTATTCCGTTAGATGAAATCCAAATCAACGAAAAACTTCAATTCATCGAAGAACCCGTCGAAATAATGGATCGTGAGGTTAAAAGACTTAAGCAAAACAAGATACCAAATGTTAAGGTTCGATGGAATGCTCGTAGAGGACCCGAGTTCACCTGGGAGCGTGAAGATCAGATGAAGAAGAAATACCCGCATCTATTTCCAGAAGATTCGTCAACACCTTCAACAGCTTAAAATTTCGGGACGAAATTTATTTAACGGGTAGGTACTGTAGTGACCCAAACTTTTCCATGTTTATATATATTAATTGAGATTGATATTTACATGATTAAATGTTTCCAACATGTTAAGCAATCAAATTTGTTAAGACTTGATTAATTGAAATATGTTTCATATAGACAATTGACCACCCAAGTTGATCGGTGATTCACGAACGTTAAAACTTGTAAAAACTATATGATGACATATATATGGATATATATATATATATAGTTAACATGATACTATGATAAGAAAACATATCATAAAGTATATTAACAATGAACTACATATGTAAAAACAAGACTACTAACTTAATGATTTTTAAACGAGACATATATGTAACGATTATCGTTGTAAAGACATTTAATGTATATATATCATATTAAGAGATATTCATACATGATAATATCATGATAATATAATAATTTAAAATCTCATTTGATATTATAAACATTGGGTTAACAACATTTAACAAGATCGTTAACCTAAAGGTTTCAAAACAACACTTACATGTAACGACTAACGATGACTTAACGACTCAGTTAAAATGTATATACATGTAGTGTTTTAATATGTATTTATACACTTTTGAAAGACTTCAATACACTTATCAAAATACTTCTACTTAACAAAAATGCTTACAATTACATCCTCGTTCAGTTTCATCAACAATTCTACTCGTATGCACCCGTATTCGTACTCGTACAATACACAGCTTTTAGATGTATGTACTATTGGTATATACACTCCAATGATCAGCTCTTAGCAGCCCATGTGAGTCACCTAACACATGTGGGAACCATCATTTGGCAACTAGCATGAAATATCTCATAAAATTACAAAAATATGAGTAATCATTCATGACTTATTTACATGAAAACAAAATTACATATCCTTTATATCTAATCCATACACCAACGACCAAAAACACCTACAAACACTTTCATTCTTCAATTTTCTTCATCTAATTGATCTCTCTCAAGTTCTATCTTCAAGTTCTAAGTGTTCTTCATAAATTCCAAAAGTTCTAGTTTCATAAAATCAAGAATACTTTCAAGTTTGCTAGCTCACTTCCAATCTTGTAAGGTGATCATCCAACCTCAAGAAATCTTTGTTTCTTACAGTAGGTTATCATTCTAATACAAGGTAATAATCATATTCAAACTTTGGTTCAATTTCTATAACTATAACAATCTTATTTCAAGTGATGATCTTACTTGAACTTGTTTTCGTGTCATGATTCTGCTTCAAGAACTTCGAGCCATCCAAGGATCCATTGAAGCTAGATCCATTTTTCTCTTTTCCAGTAGGTTTATCCAAGGAAATTAAGGTAGTAATGATGTTCATAACATCATTCGATTCATACATATAAAGCTATCTTATTCGAAGGTTTAAACTTGTAATCACTAGAACATAGTTTAGTTAATTCTAAACTTGTTCGCAAACAAAAGTTAATCCTTCTAACTTGACTTTTAAAATCAACTAAACACATGTTCTATATCTATATGATATGCTAACTTAATGATTTAAAACCTGGAAACACGAAAAACACCGTAAAACCGGATTTACGCCGTCGCAGTAACACCGCGGGCTGTTTTGGGTTAGTTAATTAAAAACTATGATAAACTTTGATTTAAAAGTTGTTATTCTGAGAAAATGATTTTTATTATGAACATGAAACTATATCCAAAAATTATGGTTAAACTCAAAGTGGAAGTATGTTTTCTAAAATGGTCATCTAGACGTCGTTCTTTCGACTGAAATGACTACCTTTACAAAAACGACTTGTAACTTATTTTTCCGACTATAAACCTATACTTTTTCTGTTCAGATTCATAAAATAGAGTTCAATATGAAACCATAGCAATTTGATTCACTCAAAACGGATTTAAAATGAAGAAGTTATGGGTAAAACAAGATTGGATAATTTTTCTCATTTTAGCTACGTGAAAATTGGTAACAAATCTATTCCAACCATAACTTAATCAACTTGTATTGTATATTATGTAATCTTGAGATACCATAGACACGTATACAATGTTTTGACCTATCATGTCGACACATCTATATATATTTCGGAACAACCATAGACACTCTATATGTGAATGTTGGAGTTAGCTATACAGGGTTGAGGTTGATTCCAAAATATATATAGTTTGAGTTGTGATCAATACTGAGATACGTATACACTGGGTCGTGGATTGATTCAAGATAATATTTATCGATTTATTTCTGTACATCTAACTGTGGACAACTAGTTATAGGTTACTAACGAGGACAGCTTACTTAATAAACTTAAAACATCAAAATATATTAAAAGTGTTGTAAATATATTTTGAACATACTTTAATATATATGTATATATTGTTATAGGTTCGTGAATCAACAGTGGCCAAGTCTTACTTCCCGACGAAGTAAAAATCTGTGAAAGTGAGTTATAGTCCCACTTTTAAAATCTAATATTTTGGGATGAGAATACATGCAGGTTTTATAAATGATTTACAAAATAGACACAAGTACGTGAAACTACATTCTATGGTTGAATTATCGAAATCGAATATGCCCCTTTTTATTAAGTCTGGTAATCTAAGAATTAGGGAACAGACACCCTAATTGACGCGAATCCTAAAGATAGATCTATTGGGCCTAACAAACCCCATCCAAAGTACCGGATGCTTTAGTACTTCGAAATTTATATCATATCCGAAGGGTGTCCCGGAATGATGGGGATATTCTTATATATGCATCTTGTTATTGTCGGTTACCAGGTGTTCACCATATGAATGATTTTTATCTCTATGTATGGGATGTGTATTGAAATATGAAATCTTGTGGTCTATTGTTACGATTTGATATATATAGGTTAAACCTATAACTCACCAACATTTTTGTTGACGTTTAAAGCATGTTTATTCTCAGGTGAATATTAAGAGCTTCCGCTGTTGCATACTAAAATAAGGACAAGATTTGGAGTCCATGTTTGTATGATATTGTGTAAAAACTGCATTCAAGAAACTGATTTCGATGTAACATATTTGTATTGTAAACCATTATGTAATGGTCGTGTGTAAACAGGATATTTTAGATTATCATTATTTGATAATCTACGTAAAGCTTTTTAAACCTTTATTTATGAAATAAAGGTTATGGTTTGTTTTAAAAATGAATGCAGTCTTTTAAAAACGTCTCATATAGAGGTCAAAACCTCGCAACGAAATCAATTAATATGGAACGTTTTTAATCAATAAGAACGGGACATTTCAGTTTGTATTCGAAATCACAGGTCATAGGTCAAACTTTGGTGAAACTTGTGAAGTTAATCATTTTCCCTTATGTAAACAACATTAAATGATTATTTTTCTAAAAATACTTATACTTTGAGTTAAATCATGAAATTTTTATGTGTTATCATATTCATAGTAAATATCATTTTTCCAGAAAATAAACCTCCAATTCAAGATTCAAAATAGTTTTTAATTATCCAACCCAAAACCGCCCCCGGTTGCACTCCGACGTCGTAAAAACAGTTTTTAAGGTGTTCTTTGAAAAACCAAGTTATACCTTGTTAAATTAGCATATATTTATGATATATTACAGGTCTTGAAGTATTTTAAAAGTTAAGTTAGAAGGATCTATTTAGTTTGCAAACAAGTTTGAAATCATTCAAACTATGTTCTTGTTGTTAAAATTGTATACCATAAAATAAGATAGCTATATATATATGAATCGAATAAGGTTATGAACAAAGTTACTACCTCAAGTTACTTGGACAAGATTGCTGTAAAAGAGAAGTAAAAACCTAGAACCAAAAGAGTGGTGGAGTTGGATGAAAGATTGGAAGTAAACTTGTGTTCTTGGAAGGATTCTTGAAGTGTTTTTGTAAGGGTTTTCCTATGGTGATTAAGTGTTGTTTTTATGGCTAGATCTTCATGGATACTAGCTGAATGGTTATGGGTTTCTTATGACTTGTAAGTAGGTGAATTAGAGAGTAGTTTAGGAGTAGAAATGGTGAGCTAAACATGGCTTGGTGATGGCCATTTAAAACGTGAGCAAGGGGGGAACAAGGACAAATTTCCAAGCTTGTAATCTTGTGTAATTAGTCATACAATCATACAAAGTAATTACCTTATACATAAGGCATGAACAAGGGCTGGTTGGTGGTGATTTGATGTGTATATACTAATAGTAAATACGTATAGAAGCTAGGTATGATACGAGTACATATACTCTAAATATACGTATAGAAATCTTGTGAAAACGGAACGAGGATTCAAATATAGTTATATTTTGTGAATATACTTATATTGTTTTATGTATTTAAGTCCTTAAAAAGTGATTAAATACATTACATATACGATATATGTATAAACATTATAGGTCATAAGTTTTTATGTCAAATAACGTTACGAATGGTTATTGTTTTGAAAACTTAAATTAGTAGTTTCAAAATATACTTATAACTTATTGTTATTAATACAAAATGAGATATTAAAACATCCTTAGATCATGTTAAATATGTATATATACATATATATACACAAAAGTATAATTATCATATATTATATAGTTCGTGATATCATCGGTCAAACTAGACGGTCAAACGTTGTGTAAAACTCTTTTCAAAAACATAAATCTCAACAATTTGGATTGCTTATCATGTTGGTAAGGTTTAATTTATGTAAATATTAATCTTATAAGTATAAATTGATCGAAAAAGTCCGGGTCATTACAGTACCTACCCGTTAAATAAATTTCGTCCCGAAATTTTAAAATCGTACCTATTTTGCGTCATCGGGAAACAAATGCGGGTATTTTTGTTTCATTTGATCCTCTCGCTCCCAAGTAAACTCGGGACCTCTTCGTGCATTCCAACGAACTTTAACGATCGGTATGTTGCTCTGCTTGAGCCGTTTAACTTCACGGTCCATGATCTCGATTGGTTCTTCTATGAATTGTAGTTTCTCGTCAACTTGAATTTCTTCAAGAGGAATGGTGAGGTCTTCCTTTGCAAGACACTTTTTAAGGTTCGAGATGTGAAATGTATTATGTACTCCGGTGAGTTGTTGCGGTAACTCGAGTCGATAAGCTACCGGTCCAATGCGTTCGATGATCTTGAACGGGCCTACATATCTTGGGTTTAGTTTACCCCTTTTTCCGAAACGTATTACACCTTTCCAAGGTGACACCTTTAGCATAACCATGTCACCGATCTGAAACTCTAATGGTTTCCTTCGGACATCGGCGTAGCTCTTTTGGCGACTACGGGCTGTTTTCAATCTCTCCTTGATTTGTACTATCTTCTCAGTCGTTTCGTGTATGATCTCGGGACCAGTTAATTGTCGATCTCCTACTTCATTCCAACAAATAGGAGATCTACACTTCCTTCCGTACAATGCTTCGAATGGCGCAGCTTTAATGCTCGCATGATAACTATTATTATACGAGAATTCTGCTAATGGTAGATATTTATCCCATCCGTTTCCAAAATCGATCACACATGCCCTGAGCATGTCTTCAAGAGTCTGAATTGTTCTTTCACTCTGCCCGTCGGTTTGCGGATGATATGCGGTATTCATATCCAAACGAGTTCCTAGTGCCTCCTGTAGTGATTGCCAGAACTTTGAGGTAAATCTACTATCACGATCAGATATAATGGAAATAGGTATTCCATGCCTTGAAACTATTTCCTTTATATATAATCGTAATAATTTCTCCATTCTATCCATTTCCTTTATAGGCAAGAAATGTGCAGATTTGGTAAGACGATCAACAATTACCCAAATGGTGTCGTATCCCCAGGCAGTCTTTGGTAACTTCGTGATGAAATCCATGGTAATACCATCCCATTTCCATTCTGGGATTTCTGGTTGTTGAAGTAACCCTGACGGCTTCTGGTGTTCTGCTTTGACTTTGGAACAAGTTAAACACTCCCCAACATATGTTGCAACGTCTGTCTTTAAATTTGGCCACCAATAATGTGTCTTAAGATCTTGGTACATCTTTCCCACTCCAGGATGTATCGAGTATCTTGTCTTATGTGCCTCGTTCAATATCAACTTCCTTAATCCACCCAATTTCGGTACCCAAATACGATTTGCAAAATATCGAATTCCATCTTCCCGTATAACGAGTTGCTTTTCATACTTCTTCATTATTTCATTTCCTATATTTTCTTTAGTAAGTGCTTCTCGTTGAACTTCTTTGATTTGTGAGTTGAGATTCATGCGAATTTTTATGTTCATCGCTCGTACTCGAATTGGTTCTCGTTCCTTTCTGCTTAGTGCGTCAGCCACCACATTCGCTTTCCCGGGATGATAACGAATTTCACAATCATAGTCATTTATTAACTCGACCCACCTATGTTGCCTCATGTTCAGCTGTTTCTGATCAAAAATATGTTGAAGGCTTTTATGATCAGTAAACACAGTGCATTTAACCCCATACAAGTAGTGTCTCCACATCTTCAATGCAAACACGACTGCTCCCAATTCTAGATCATGCGTCGTATAATTCCGCTCGTGAATCTTCAATTGTCGGGATGCGTATGCAATAACTTTCTTCCGTTGCATAAGAACGCAACCAAAACCTTGTCACGAAGCGTCACAATATATTTCAAAATCATCGTTCCCTTCTGGTAACGATAAAATAGGCGCCGTAGTTAACTTCTTCTTTAGTAACTGAAATGCACTCTCCTACTCAGAGGTCCATTCATATTTCTTCCCTTTTTGCGTTAACGCTGTCAACGGCTTAGCTATTCGGGAAAAATCTTGAATAAACCTTCTATAATAACCGGCTAAACCCAAAAATTGGCGTATCTGCGTTGGTGTCTTAGGAGTCTCCCATTTTTCAATGGCTTCAATTTTTGCTGGATCAACCTGAATTCTTTTGCTACTAACAACGTGGCCAAGAAATTGCACTTCTTTCAACCAGAAAGCACATTTAGAAAATTTAGCATATAGCTGTTCTTTTCTCAACAACTCTAATATCAATCTTAAATGCTGCTCATGCTCTTGCTCACACTTGGAATAGATAAGAATATCATCAATGAAAACGATAACAAACTTATCTAAATATGGACTACAAACTCGATTCATGAGGTCCATGAATACAGCTGGCGCATTTGTCAACCCAAACGGCATGACCAAAAATTCGTAATGACCATAACGTGTCCGAAAAGCAGTTTTCGGTATATCTTCTTCTTTGACGCGTAATTGATGATAGCCCGATCTTAGGTCAATTTTCGAGTACACACATGATCCTTGGAGTTGATCAAATAAGTCATCAATTCTCGGTAGTGGATACCGATTCTTGATAGTTAACTTATTTAATTCACGATAATCTATACACATCCTAAAAGATCCATCTTTCTTTTTAACAAATAGAATCGGAGCTCCCCATGGTGAAGTACTTGGTCGTATGAATCCACGATCCAGTAATTCTTTTAACTGACTCTGAAGTTCTTTTAACTCGGACGGTGCAAGTCTATATGGAGCACAAGCCACTGGTGCAGCTCCTGGTACTAAATCTATTTGAAATTCTACAGATCTAAATGGAGGTAATCCCGGCAACTCTTCCGGAAAGACTTCAGGAAAATCTCTTGCCACAGGCACGTCATTGATGCTCTTCACTTTTTCCTTCGTTTCGACTTTATTAACATGTGCTAAGATAGCATAGCACCCTTTCTTCAAGCACTTTTGAGCTTTAACTAATGAGTTTTAGCTTTGAGTTACCCTTCTCTCCATAAATCATTACTGGCGTTTTATCCTTACGAGGAATGCGAATTGCCTTCTTGGCGCACACAACTTCAGCTCCTATTTTGGACATCCAGTCCATGCCGACTATTACATCAAAACTTCCTAATTCTACGGGTATCAAATCAATCTTAAATGTTTCTCCGGCTAAATTTATTTTACAATCACGGCAAATTTTATCGGCTTTAATTAGTTTACCATTAGCTAACTCAATCATGTACTTAGCATTTAGAGGTAATGATGAACAATTCAATTTAGTGTAAAAATTTCTACACACGTAACTTCTATCGGCACCAGTATCAAATATAATAGATGCTGATAAGTTATTAATGGTAAACGTACCCGTAACAAGCTCCGGGTCTTCACACGCCTCTCTAGCATTAATAACAAATGCTCTTCCACGTGCAGATCCATTATTCTTCTCTGGATTCGGACACTGGCTCTTATAGTGACCTTGTTTTCCACACCCATAACAAGTAATGGTAGCCAAAGCAGTTCTATTTGCATTGGTGGCAGGAGTCTTGGTACCATTTGTATTTGTAACGAGAGCCCTACAATCTTCAGCAAGATGACCCTTTCGATTACATTTGTTGCATACCACATTACAGTAGCCAGAGTGATGTTTGTGGCATCGGTTACATAAAGGATTTTGTCCTTTGTAACCAAAGCTTAAACCACTACCCGCACCTTGCGTGATTTCTTGTTTCTTAAAAGATTGTTGTTGGTTACCTCGATCATAATTTCCATTCCACTTTCTTTTGTTACCTGATACCTTCACATCAGTATTGGATACTTTCTTATCCATGATGACCTGATCCATTAGCTCGTTTGCCATGGTTATAGCTTCATGAATTGTCTTAGGTTTCGATGCTGTAACATTTGCCTTTACCTTTTTGGACAAACCATCTTTGTACATTTCAATCTTCCGTTCTTCGGTTGGAACCAATTCAGGACATAGCAAAACTAATTCCATGAATCGCTGATTGTAGTTGGTGATTTCAGTACCAACAATCTTCAGGCTTCGTAATTCATCTTCCAACTTCCTAACCTCGTTCCTTGGACAATACTCGTTGATTAACATTATTTTGAATTCTTCCCATGGGGTATCATAAGCTACATCTCCTCCTACAGCCTTCACATAGTTTTTCCACCACGTGAGTGCACTATCTTGTAAAGTGCACGATGCATACTTGGTCATGTCCTTTTCAACACAACCACTGATTTTAAACACAGTCTCCATCTTTTCTATCCACCGGGTTAAACCGATCGGTCCTTCCGTTCCACTGAATGATGAGGGCTTGCAAGCTTGAAAAGTCTTGTAGGTACATCCTACACGAGGATTTGGGTTAACTGCAGCAGCTCTTGCAGCTTCGACCCATAACATTCTGTCGTTCACTCGCTGGTTGATGAATTCCTCGACTTCTTGTTCCGTCATTCGATTCAATCGCGCCATATTCTTCTATAAGAATGAAAAGAAAATAATTATTCACATGGAATATTATAGATGTAGTTTATATTTACAGTACATTATAGCTTATTAATAATATGAACCAGGTATTATTATAAAAGCCTTTTCTTCTTATTAGCGTTTTATAATTATATCTAGGGTAGTACCTACCCGTTAATGTTCATACTTAATAGCTTAGTACAGAACCAATTACTACAATCTAAATAATACTTAACCATGGAAAATTATTGCATTTCATACTTCACTATTTTACATATGCTTATCTTACATCGAACATTAAGCAAACCACACTAATAATATTATACAAAACATTATATGATTCCATGGTTTAATACGGCAGCGCATCGTTTGGTCTATTTTCTAGGACGTTTAGGTTCAATGAATCGCCTAACGCTTATCCTAGCTGTCTGCCTATATTTTGGCTGTGGGACTGAAGAACTGGATGCCGGGATAGAACGAATAGGAATAGCGGGAATAGGGGTGGTAGTGTCTAGTGGAGTTGGTGCCACATCATCCTCACTAAACTGGGGATTTGAATTTTCTAATTCATTAGCCTTTCGTTTCTTTCCTAGTTCGAACTTGTCTTTCGTAATTTCCTGTATTTCTTCCTCGGGTTCACTTTCCTCCTCGGGTTCACTTTCCTCCTCGGGTTCACTTTCCGGGTTCTCTATAGTCGGTTCATCCGGAATTTGTGAGTCTTCCCCAAAGATATTATTTTCGTCATCGGATAGGTTAATGACTGGAACACCATCTGAAGATTCTGGTTCAGAGTCGCTGAATGTGATAACAAGTTTTGAGCCCGACATCTATCACACAACAACTAACCCATTAGTACTACATAATATTTACATATAAATTTTAACCAACAATGATAAGCAATGGTTTTTAAATCAGACCCGGTCAAAGTCCAGACTTACTAATGTATCCTAACGACTTATCAGTTAGACACACTGATGCAAACCTGGTTCGCTAAGACCACCGCTCTGATACCACATGTCATAACCCGTCCTTAACCATAAGAACGAGTTAGATAACGTATGATTTCATTGCGAGGTATTGACCTCTATATGCGACATTTTTAAAAGAACAACTGCATTTATTTTACATTACAAACCATAACTCTTATTTTAATACAAGCTTTAGACAATATAAAGATGATTATCGTTTAGCGATAATCTTAGACTTACAAACTTTACATGTGATGATAACAATACGATTTCTAGCATATTTTACATTACAATTCCTCGGATATGCAGTTTTATTTTTGACACAAATATGCATACTCAAGATCTTGCTTAAATTCAACATGTTGCAGCGGAAGCTTTTAGTTATCACCTGAGAATAAACATGCTTAAAACGTCAACATAAAGTTGGTGAGATATAGGTTTAATGCCGGCAGCAATATATATATATACCACAAGATTTCATATATAAACATTTTAATAAAAATATTCTAAGTGGTTGAGCACTTGGTAACCATACTTAACATTTAATCACGTCGCATATTCCCTTTATTATGAAATCTTACTACACCGTACCAAGTATAGTCACGAAACGAAGTACTGTGCAACCGTTGAATACTGGTCGTCCAGTCCGGTTGGGGTTGTCAGGCCCGATAGATCTATCAACAGGATTCGCGTTTACAATACCGCTGTAAATAATAGTTACCAAGCTACAGGGAAGTATGCCAGTGGTACAACTCAACGTAGAATATATTTTTCAGTTACTTGTGTCCATAACGTAAAACATAAAATACATGTATTCTCGTCCCGAAATACTTAGAGTTTAAAAGTGGGACTATATACTCACTTTTGCCTTGAAGATATATATATTTTGACTTGGTCTCCGGTTGATATCACGAACCTATCCATATATAGTTTATCAATATATTTCCATTTTAAACAATCGTCACATATATATACTTATTATACTTTTAATAGTTTTAATAATTTCTTAGTCCGTAGTTAGCAGTCCGATGTTAGTAATTCAATTTTAATGCTTCATATTTAGGTGTTTAATAAATAAAACCCCCATCAAAATAAATAAAACCCCATCGTATTTGTATTGGTCGGGATTAATCTTGACCCACGGTACCGGTGTTGTCAAATGACGTGTTGCGTACAATCATGGGATCTTATGATTAATCTTCTCGTATTGTTTACGGGTGGTCCTGAAATATATAAAATTAAATTATGAGTACATATATATAAAATATCATGTTATTTTAGAAAGATGTGATTCATTTAATTTTTCTCCAATTATTTTCGTGGCTAAACTAGTTTTGGATATCCGATCTTGTTTTGGTCATAGTTTCTTCGTTACAACTCCGTTTTCGTTGGTTCAACTTGCCACTTCCTTGGATCGAGTTCTTCTTTAAGACTATGAACTGTAAATACCTTAGTTTGTATTCGAAATCACAGGTCATAGGTCAAACTTTGGTGAAACTTATGAAGTTAATCATTTTCCCTTATGTAAACAACATTAAATGATTATTTTTCTAAAAATACTTATACTTTGAGTTAAATCATGAAATTTTTATGTGTTATCATATTCATAGTAAATATCATTTTTCCAGAAAATAAACCTCCAATTCAAGGTTCAAAATAGTTTTTAATTATCCAACCCAAAACCGCCCCCGGTTGCACTCCGACGTCGTAAAAACAGTTTTTAAGGTGTTCTTTGAAAAACCAAGTTATACCTTGTTAAATTAGCATATATTTATGATATATTACAGGTCTTGAAGTATTTTAAAAGTTAATTTAGAAGGATCTATTTAGTTTGCAAACAAGTTTGAAATCATTCAAACTATGTTCTTGTTGTTAAAATTGTATACCATAAAATAAGATAGCTATATATATATGAATCGAATAAGGTTATGAACAAAGTTACTACCTCAAGTTACTTGGACAAGATTGCTGTAAAAGAGAAGTAAAAACCTAGAACCAAAAGAGTGGTGGAGTTGGATGAAAGATTGGAAGTAAACTTGTGTTCTTGGAAGGATTCTTGAAGTGTTTTTGTAAGGGTTTTCCTATGGTGATTAAGTGTTGTTTTTATGGCTAGATCTTCATGGATACTAGCTGAATGGTTATGGGTTTCTTATGACTTGTAAGTAGGTGAATTAGAGAGTAGTTTAGGAGTAGAAATGGTGAGCTAAACATGGCTTGGTGATGGCCATTTAAAACGTGAGCAAGGGGGGAACAAGGACAAATTTCCAAGCTTGTAATCTTGTGTAATTAGTCATACAATCATACAAAGTAATTACCTTATACATAAGGCATGAACAAGGGCTGGTTGGTGGTGATTTGATGTGTATATACTAATAGTAAATACGTATAGAAGCTAGGTATGATACGAGTACATATACTCTAAATATACGTATAGAAATCTTGTGAAAACGGAACGAGGATTCAAATATAGTTATATTTTGTGAATATACTTATATTGTTTTATGTATTTAAGTCCTTAAAAAGTGATTAAATACATTACATATACGATATATGTATAAACATTATAGGTCATAAGTTTTTATGTCAAATAACGTTACGTATGGTTATTGTTTTGAAAACTTAAATTAGTAGTTTCAAAATATACTTATAACTTATTGTTATTAATACAAAATGAGATATTAAAACATCCTTAGATCATGTTAAATATGTATATATACATATATATACACAAACGTATAATTATCATATATTATATAGTTCGTGATATCATCGGTCAAACTAGACGGTCAAACGTTGTGTAAAACTCTTTTCAAAAACATAAATCTCAACAATTTGGATTGCTTATCATGTTGGTAAGGTTTAATTTATGTAAATATTAATCTTATAAGTATAAATTGATCGAAAAAGTCCGGGTCATTACATCTTGCCTTGTAAACAAGATTCACATACATCAAACGAATCCATTTCATTTGCTTTCAAAAGTCCATTCTTTTGAAGTGTATGCATTCGGTTCTTGTTTATGTGACCAAGGCGACAATGCCATAAATAGGAATCACTCAAATCCCTTTTGAGTTTCTTGGTGCTAGTATGGTATATAGAGCTCGATGATGCGTCATCATGAACCAATTCATAAATTCCATTTGAAGGCGAAGCCTTGAAATAGAATACATTATCTTTAGAAACATGAATATCATCATCAATAAAATTAACAACGTAACCACATTGTTTTAAGCGAGAAATAGAAATAATGTTTCTACACAAATCCGGAGCATACAAAACATTTTCTAAAATAAGTTCCAATCCGCTTGGAAGCTTCAAAACAAAATCTCCTTGAGCTTTAACATGCACCTTTGCACCATTGCCCATATAGAGACTTGATGTTCCCGCCTTATGATCACTTCTTTTGAACCCCTGTAAAGAATTGCAAATATGAGTTCCACATCCCGTGTCTAATACCCATGTATTAGAAGAAGTAATACTAAGCTCTATATATACCATATATATATTACCTGAGGTTTGCCCTGCATCCCTCTTGTCCTTCAACTCCTTAAGATAGACCGGACAGTTTCGTTTCCAATGACCCATCTCACCGCAACCGAAATATGGGTCTTCTTTGGGTTTGCCTTCTCGGCTACCTTTTGCTTTTTAGCCTTGTTGATGGTTGGGGTAACCATCTTCCCCTTTCCTTTGCCTTGATGGGCGGGTCCTTTTCTCTTAGCCACCTTTGGCTTAGAGGTGTTACCTTTGGACCCACCTTGATCGATTGCTAACACGGGTAAAGCCCTTTTACCCATGCTAGTTTCCGCCGTTCTAAGCATACCGTGAAGCTCACCTATGCTCTTATCCATCCCATTCATATTGTAATTAATTACAAATTGATCAAACCTTTTTGATAGGGAGTTTAGGATAAGATCGGTGGCTAACTCATTTGAAATGTTTAGGTTGAGACGGTTAGCACGATCGATGAGGCTTTTCATCTTAAGTACATAAGATGAAACCGATTGGGTATCGTCCATACGACAAGCATGTAGCGCCCGAACCGTTTCAAAGCGCTCGACACGCGCTTGTTGGAGGAACATCTCCTTCAATTGCATTATCATGTCGTATGCACTATGATGCTCGAAATCCTTTTGGAGTTCGGGTATCATAGTCCCAAGCATTAAGCATGAGACTTGAAGGGAGTCGTGGCAATACTTATCGTAAGAGGCCATTGCCTCCACATCATTCTCATCCGGTTGATCGAGAATGGGGTCCTCAAGTACATACGCTTTATCCTCTTGTTTGAGGACAATCCGAAGATTGAGGAACCAATCCATAAAGTTGGTATGGTTGAGTTTGTCTTTCTCTAAGAGAGACCTTAACGATAGGTTGTTCATGTTAAGTGGTGCGTTTTGCATGTTGTTGTTGTTATTAGCGGCCATCTACGAAATTCAACAAAGTCCTTTTAAGTATCGATTTTAAACTTAATAAACAATACCCTTTTAATTTGTTTTATTAAATATTAGAATCCAACGGTAAATCAAATTTCGGTTAGGTGACCTTTATCCCGTCATTTGATTTAGCTAGGTAGTCATAATGACAATTGCAATCCTTTTGCAACTTCTAAGTTATGGGATCATGCAATCCTTTTGCATGGCATATTAATCCCATCAACGCTTATTTGTTCCTCATGCTTCGGTGACCCTAAGTTCATGATTCCCAAATCAAGTCGTCCTACTTGTGTAAACATGTAGACTTAACATATAAGTGGTTAGGTGACCTTTATCCCACATGTATGCGAAGTGTACCTTATTCACATTAGTTCACTCATGACGGTTAGGTGACCTTTATCCCATCAAGAGATTCCTAATATGTCTAAGTGTTTCCACAAAAGGATGGCGTTTAACTTGTTTACCTTGTTTTAGTAAAAGGGATTTTAAGTTTTCTACATTCTAGTTTTAGAAAACAAAGTGCTATACACCAACATGCATTTGGTGTGTAGTGTTTTATGAAAAACCTATTTTCATGTCCTTTTAGTAAAACCAATTACTAGTTATAAGCCAATTTGTTACCTTTTAAATAAACCATTTTATTTAGGTCTAATAACCAATTATTAGTGCCTTTTGTTATGTTTTATTATAACCATTTATAATGTATTATGCAAGTGTTAACATGTGATAATCTTGTAGCAACCAAACATACAAACATACACAAACATGCATAACAAAATATGTTCACAATCGGGAGCCATTATGGTGGACATTTGTTTAGCCAAAAACAAATGTCACCTAAGAGGGTTAACCAAAGTAAGAGATTTTATACAAAATCTCCCACTTAATCTTGTAACTTCATAAGCTCCATCTTGTAATCTTCATCTTGAATCTTCATTTTCATTTTACAAAATTATATCCTAATACAATTTTTCTAGAAAATGAAATAACAACCTACTCTATTTTTACATACCAAAATAGAATGAATTACATCAAAATTACAAGAACAATTACAACTTATTACAAACCAAAATGAATGAATTACAACCATGAATAATAACCAAATCATTCAACCAAACAAACACACGGTCTAGGCTCGATTGTGAACAACAACATAACAACAAATCTTGGCCAAACTTGAAGTCCCAAACCCACTTTTGGGACCCATAAAATTCGGCCAAACCATAGAACCCACCAAAACTCATGATTTTTCCATTCTACTTTCATGCATGTTAGTAGATTGTAAAATAAATGAGTTTTCTAGCCAAAAACAAGAAGCATATTAACAAGACTTTGGCTCTAGATACCATTGATGGAATTCATCACATAAACAAGTTACAAAACCCATTTAGTAGGTATATAAGTTCGTGTATGTATATGTAGCAAGCGGAAGCAATTTTAAGTTTATGCATGTATAGTTTAACCTTTTAAACATGAATTCCATTTATAGATCTAGTCTTGAAAATATACTAAAATGTAAATAGAGCTAGTTAGGGTTTATACCTTCTCCTAAAATGGAGGTTAAAGCAAGATGAAGATGAAGATGAAGAATAGCAAGTTTCTAACTTGAAACCTCAAGAGATAATACCCGCAAACCTTAGTATCAACACCCTCTTCTTGGTTAGGATTTAAGACACTTAACAACTAGCAAAAATCAAGCAATGAACCCTTGTTCTTGCTCAAATATTTCGGCCTAAAGGAAGTAGGAAGGAGGAGATCTTTTGCTTGTTCAAAATTGCAAGAGTTAAAGTGTGTTTTGGAAGATGCCAGTAGTAATAATAATTAGGTAGAGTAATTACAAGTTTAAAGGCAAAGCATGGGGTGTTTTTGGGACTCCCAAAACCGTCCCACCTTTTCCCTTTTTTTTTTTTTTTTTTTTTTTTTTTTTTTTTTTTTTGCTAAACCTTATAATACTTGTTAATTACTTGCATGCATCTTTCTTTTATAATTTTATAAACCTTTTTATAAAATTATACTTCATAAACCACTTATAAAATATAACACACATTTAAGTTTAATCAAACAATTAAACTTGTGTATATATAATTATCCAAATAATTATTTCTTGAAATTTATCTTTAAAAACCAATTTTTAAAGTTTAAGTGTCAAGTATTTATTTTAAAGATCCACTCAACTAAAATAAATACATAAAAGTGTTGACGGTTTGTTATTGGGTATGACCCGACTTGGATCACAACAAATTGGCCACATTAATTAATTATGTCTCTCGGGCATATGAAATACCTTCAATTACTACCTTAAGTTCCTTGGATAAACCTACTGGAAAAGAGAAAAATGGATCTAGCATCAACGGATCCTTGGATGGCTCGAAGTTCTTGAAGCAGAATCATGACACGAAAACAAGTTCAAGTAAGATCATCACTTGAAATAAGATTGTTATAGTTATAGAAATTGAACCAAAGTTTGAATATGATTATTACCTTGTATTAGAATGATAACCTACTGTAAGAAACAAAGATTTCTTGAGGTTGGATGATCACCTTACAAGATTGGAAGTGAGCTAGCAAACTTGAAAGTATTCTTGATTTTATGTAACTAGAACTTGTAGAATTTATGAAGAACACTTAGAACTTGAAGATAGAACTTGTGAGAGATCAATTAGATGAAGAAAATTGAAGAATGAAAGTGTTTGTAGGTGTTTTTGGTCGTTGGTGTATGGATTAGATATAAAGGATATGTAATTTTGTTTTCATGTAAATAAGTCATGAATGATTACTCATATTTTTGTAATTTTATGAGATATTTCATGCTAGTTGCCAAATGATGGTTCCCACATATGTTAGGTGACTCACATGGGCTGCTAAGAGCTGATCATTGGAGTGTATATACCAATAGTACATACATCTAAAAGCTGTGTATTGTACGAGTACGAATACGGGTGCATACGAGTAGAATTGTTGATGAAACTGAACGAGGATGTAATTGTAAGCATTTTTGTTAAGTAGAAGTATTTTGATAAGTGTATTGAAGTCTTTCAAAAGTGTATAAATACATATTAAAACACTACATGTATATACATTTTAACTGAGTCGTTAAGTCATCGTTAGTCGTTACATGTAAGTGTTGTTTTGAAACCTTTAGGTTAACGATCTTGTCAAATGTTGTTAACCCAATGTTTATAATATCAAATGAGATTTTAAATTATTATATTATCATGATATTATCGTGTATGAATATCTCTTAATATGATATATATATACATTAAATGTCTTTACAACGATAATCGTTACATATATGTCTCGTTTAAAAATCATTAAGTTAGTAGTCTTGTTTTTACATATGTAGTTCATTGTTAATATACTTAATGATATGTTTACTTATCATAGTATCATGTTAACTATATATATATCCATATATATGTCATCATATAGTTTTTACAAGTTTTAACGTTCGTGAATCACCGGTCAACTTGGGTGGTCAATTGTCTATATGAAACATATTTCAATTAATCAAGTCTTAACAAGTTTGATTGCTTAACATGTTGGAAATATTTAATCATGTAAATATCAATCTCAATTAATATATATAAACATGGAAAAGTTCGGGTCACTACATTTACAAGTTTTAACGTTCGTGAATCACCGGTCAACTTGGGTGGTCAATTGTCTATATGAAACATATTTCAATTAATCAAGTCTTAACAAGTTTGATTGCTTAACATATTGGAAACATTTAATCATGTAAATATCAATCTCAATTAATATATATAAACATGGAAAAGTTCGGGTCACTACAATAAGCAACAACTTTAGACAACCATTAACCAAAAAGCAAAAGTTGTCCCCCACTTGTCCCCTCCCAAGCCTACGACCATGAGGGCCTTGCCTCACCCATTCCCACTATAAATACAAGCCTTAGCTCACTCATTTCACACTTGATTTCATTTGTAATTTACACACACTTACTCTCTAATTGTCTCTCTACTCTTTCTGACTCTAAAAAGTGTAAGTTTTAAACTTTCTTTCTCTTCTTCTCTTCTTCTCATCCACGACATCATCATCATCATATTATGGATCTAGCTTTTAGCTTTTGATCTTGTTATATCTTGAAGATTCAAACTTGGGTTTGAATCCTTCAAGAACATGGAAGATTCAAGCTTTCTAGCTTTGAATCTTCACTTATTTTGTAGATCTAAATCTTTTTAGCTTTAATCTTGTTATTTTGTTATAAAGATTCAAACTTGTGTTTGTAATCTTCATGTATCTTAAAGATCCAAGCTTTATGCTTCAAGATCTTCAAGAACGCTAAAGATCCAAGCTTTTTAGCTTAGGGTTTCATTATTATGTTAAAGATCTTAGCTTTTTATCTTATGGTCTCATTACTTTCATTATTTTGTTAAAGATCTTAGCTTTCTAGCTTATGGTCTCATTAATCTTGTAAAGATCCAAGCTTTCTAGCTTAGGGTTTTCTTAATACTTGAGATCTAAGTCATTATCTGTTAGTACGATTTTCCGTATAGCGGCTGTAAGGTACTTGTACAGAAAACTAGCTGCTCAGCGTGTGGCGTATATTGTTGATTGTTGTTTGCCCTAGAGAAATAATCTCTGCAGACCCGGAACACAGATGTAAGATCTGTGGGGTGGCCTCAATCAATCTGTGGATCAATCTGTAATGATCCGTCTAGCGCACTGCTGATAAGCGGCTAATGTTGTTTTAGAGTGAGAAAGAACTGTGTGAGAGAGAAAGTGTACTTCTCTCTGACTGAACTTCAAATCAGAATGATGTGAAATGTGGTGACCCAGGGGGTCTATTTATAGGCGTAGAATATCCTAAATTCACGGGATATACGTGTCAATTACTGAATGGTTCTGTTACGTGAAGTATCCAGAATGTCGGTGGCGTGTGCTGACGTAGCTGCGTGCCGTTCACGCGCTGAGTTAAAGGGCTTATACATAGAAGCTGCCTGTAGAGCTTACGTTTGACGCTGGGTGGCCTGATGTATGCTGGGTGACAAACTCTGAAAACTGCCAAATTTCATTATGTCTTGTGCTCTTTGATCGAGTTTTTTGTATGAAACTGATGTTTTTATGCGTGTATATCCTAGGATACACCATTATTATTGTAGATCTCAGTTACTAGGAACCTTTTGTGTTTGTTGTGATGATAAAGATCAATTCTTCATCATCACATATGATATAGATGCATGAACTTATGTAAAATGGACAAAGGTTGAAGCTTTATTGGATTTATGCAATAAAGAGGCAATCTTGATGTTCAAAACTTGTAGAATGATAGATTTTACTCTTAGTTGTGTGTTGATGGTTGAACCTTAGTCAAAGTGATGCTAAAACATCAAAGAGTTGTACACTTGAAGCTTACAAACATCAAGGATGAGAACCGTGATGAGCATCAAGCACCAAGAACCTCACCGGAGCACTTGTTTGCTGTTTTTCGGGGTCTGATCAGACTCCTGGTGTAGTGACCTGAACTTTTCCATGTTTATATATATTAAATGAAATTGTTATTTACATGATTAAGTATTTCCAGCATGTTAAGCAATCAAACTTGTTAAGACTTGATTAATTTAAATAGGTTTCATATAGACAATTGACCACCAAAGTTGACCGGTGATTCACGAACGTTAAAACTTGTAAAAACTATATGATGACATATATATGATTATATATATAGTTAACATGATATTATGATAAGTAAGTATCTCATTAGGTATTTTAACAATGTGTTATATACATAAAATTGAGTTTATCCAATTAAGAAACTCGAAACGATATATATAACGATTATCGTTATAACAACGTCTTACTAAATACATATGAATCATATTAAGATATTGATACACTATGTTTAATCATGATAAATGATAAGTAAACATGTCATTAAGTGTATTAACAATGAACTACATATGTAAAAACAAGACTACTAACTTAATGATTTCGAAACGAAACATATATATAACGATTATCATTGTAACAACATTTAACTGTATATATATCATACTAAGATATATTAATATATCATAATATCATGATAATGTAATAATTTAACATCTCTTTAGATATAATAAACAATGGGTTAACAACATTTAACAAGATCGTTAACCTAAAGGTTTGAAAACAACATTTACATGTAACGACTAACGATGACTTAACGACTCAGTTAAAATGTATATACATGTAGTGTTTTAATATGTATTCATACACTTTTGAAAGACTTCAAGACACTTATCAAAATACTTCTACTTAACAAAAATTCTTACAATTACATCCTCGTTCAGTTTCATCAACAATTCTACTCGTATGCACCCGTATTCGTACTCGTACAATACACATCATTTAGATGTATGTACTATTGGTATATACACTCCAATGATCAGCTCTTAGCAGCCCATGTGTGTCACCTAACACATGTGGGAACCATCATTTGACAACTAGCAAGAAATATCTCATAAAATTACAAAAATATTAGTAATCATTCATGACTTATTTACATGTAAACAAAATTACACATCCTTTATATCTAATCCATATACCAACGACCAAAAACACCTACAAACACTTTCATTCTTCAATTTTCTTCATCTAATTGATCTCTCTCAAGTTCTATCTTCAAGTTCTAAGTGTTCTTCATAAATTCTATAAGTTCTAGTTTCATAAAATCAAGAATACTTCCAAGTTTGCTAGCTTACTTCCAATCTTGTAAAGTGATCATCTAACCTCAAGAAATCTTTCTTATTTACAGTAAGATATATTTCTAATACAAGGTAATACTCATATTCAAACTTTGATTCAATTTCTATAACTATAACAATCTTATTTCGAGTGGAAATCTTACTTGAACTTGTTTTCGTGTCATGATTCTGCTTCAAGAACTTTCAAGCCATCCAAGGATCCTTTGAAGCTAGATCTATTTTTCTCATTTCCAGTAGGTTTATCCACAAAACCTGAGGTAGTAATGATGTTCATAACATCATTCGATTTATATATATAAAACTACCTTATTCGAAGGTTTAAACTTGAAATCACTAGAACATAGTTTAGTTAATTCTAAACTTGTTCGCAAACAAAAGTTAATCCTTCTAACTTGACTTTTAAAATAAACTAAACACATGTTCTATATCTATATGATATGCTAACTTAATGATCTAAAACCTAGAAACACAAAAAACACCGTAAAACCGGACATACGCCGTCGTAGTAACACCGCGGGCTATTTTGGGTTTGATAATTAAAAACTATGATAAACTTTGATTTAAAAGTTGTTCTTCTCTGAAAATGATTTTTCTTATGTACATGAAACCATATCCAAAAATCATGGTTAAACTCAAAGTGGAAGTATGTTTTTCAAAATGGTCATCAAGACGTCGTTCTTTCGACTGAAATGACTACCTCTTACAAAAATGACTTGTAACTTATATTTTCGACTATAAACCTATACTTTTTCTGTTTATATTCATAAAATAGAGTTCAATATGAAACCATAGCAATTTGATTCACTCAAAATGGATTTAAAACGAAGATGTTATGGGTAAAACAAGATTGGATATTTTTTTTATTGTTGTAGCTAAGGGAAATATTGTAAAAATTCTATACAAATCATATCCTAGCTAACTTATATTGTATTATACATGTATTCTAATATATCATGTAATCTTGGGATACCATAGACACGTATGCAAATGTTTTGACATATCATATTGACCCATCTATATATATTATTTGGAACAACCATAGACACTCTATATGCAGTAATGTTGGAGTTAGCTATACAGGGTTGAGGTTGATTTCAAAAATATATATACTTTGAGTTGTGATCTAGCCTGAGACGTGTATACACTGGGTCATGGATTGGGTCAGGATAATATATATCAATTTAGTTATGTACATCTAACTATGGACAACTAGTTGTAGGTTACTAACGAGGACAGCTGACTGAAAATATTTAAAACATTAAAACGTATTAAAAATGTTGTAAATATATTTTGAACATACTTTGATAAATATGTACATATTTGTTATAGGTTCGTGAATCGACCAGTGGCCAAGTCTTACTTCCCGACGAAGTAAAAATCTGTGAAAGTGAGTTATAGTCCCACTTTTAAAATCTAATATTTTAGGGACGAGAATACATGCAGCTTTATAAATATTTTACAAAATAGACACAAGTACATGAAACTACTTTCTATGGTTGAATGATCGAAGCCGAATATGCTCCTTTTGCTTGGTAGCCTAAGAATTAGGGAACATCACTAATTTTGAGAATTAGTGCACGCCTAATTGACGCGAATCCTAAAGATAGATCTATTGGGCCTAACAAACCGCATCCAAAGTACCAGATGCTTTAGTACTTCGAGTTTTATATCATGTCCGATGGATGTCCCGGAATGATGGGGATATTCTTATATGCATCTTGTTAATGTCGGTTACCAGGTGTTCACCATATGAATGATTTTTATCTCTATGTATGTAGTGACCCGAACTTTTCCATGTTTATATATATTAATTGAGATTGATATTTACTTGATTAAATGTTTCCAACATGTTAAGCAATCAAACTTGTTAAGACTTGATTAATTGAAATATGTTTCATATAGACAATTGACCACCCAAGTTGACCGGTGATTCACGAACGTTAAAACTTGTAAAAACTATATGATGACATATATATGGATATATATATAGTTAACATGATACTATGATAAGTAAACATATCATTAAGTATATTAACAATGAACTACATATGTAAGAACAAGACTACTAACTTAATGATTTTTAAACGAGACATATATGTAACGATTATCGTTGTAAAGACATTTAATGTATATATATCATATTAAGAGATATTCATACATGATAATATCATGATAATATAATAATTTAAAATCTCATTTGATATTATAAACATTGGGTTAACAACATTTAACAAGATCGTTAACCTAAAGGTTTCAAAACAACACTTACATGTAACGACTAACGATGACTTAACGACTCAGTTAAAATGTATATACATGTAGTGTTTTAATATGTATTTATACACTTTTGAAAGACTTCAATACACTTATCAAAATACTTCTACTTAACAAAAATGCTTACAATTACATCCTCGTTCAGTTTCATCAACAATTCTACTCGTATGCACCCGTATTCGTACTCGTACAATACACAGCTTTTAGATGTATGTACTATTGGTATATACACTCCAATGATCAGCTCTTAGCAGCCCATGTGAGTCACCTAACACATGTGGGAACCATCATTTGGCAACTAGCATGAAATATCTCATAAAATTACAAAAATATGAGTAATCATTCATGACTTATTTACATGAAAACAAAATTACATATCCTTTATATCTAATCCATACACCAACGACCAAAAACACCTACAAACACTTTCATTCTTCAATTTTCTTCATCTAATTGATCTCTCTCTAGTTCTATCTTCAAGTTCTAAGTGTTCTTCATAAATTCCAAAAGTTCTAGTTTCATAAAATCAAGAATACTTTCAAGTTTGCTAGCTCACTTCCAATCTTGTAAGGTGATCATCCAACCTCAAGAAATCTTTGTTTCTTACAGTAGGTTATCATTCTAATACAAGGTAATAATCATATTCAAACTTTGGTTCAATTTCTATAACTATAACAATCTTATTTCAAGTGATGATCTTACTTGAACTTATTTTCGTGTCATGATTCTGCTTCAAGAACTTCGAGCCATCCAAGGATCCATTGAAGCTAGATCCATTTTTCTCTTTTCCAGTAGGTTTATCCAAGGAACTTAAGGTAGTAATGATGTTCATAACATCATTCGATTCATACATATAAAGCTATCTTATTCGAAGGTTTAAACTTGTAATCACTAGAACATAGTTTAGTTAATTCTAAACTTGTTCGCAAACAAAAGTTAATCCTTCTAACTTGACTTTTAAAATCAACTAAACACATGTTCTATATCTATATGATATGCTAACTTAATGATTTAAAACCTGGAGACACGAAAAACACCGTAAAACCGGATTTACGCCGTCGTAGTAACACCGCGGGCTGTTTTGGGTTAGTTAATTAAAAACTATGATAAACTTTGATTTAAAAGTTGTTATTCTGAGAAAATGATTTTTATTATGAACATGAAACTATATCCAAAAATTATGGTTAAACTCAAAGTGGAAGTATGTTTTCTAAAATGGTCATCTAGACGTCGTTCTTTCGACTGAAATGACTACCTTTACAAAAACGACTTGTAACTTATTTTTCCGACTATAAACCTATACTTTTTCTGTTTAGATTCATAAAATAGAGTTCAATATGAAACCATAGCAATTTGATTCACTCAAAACGGATTTAAAATGAAGAAGTTATGGGTAAAACAAGATTGGATAATTTTTCTCATTTTAGCTACGTGAAAATTGGTAACAAATCTATTCCAACCATAACTTAATCAACTTGTATTGTATATTATGTAATCTTGAGATACCATAGACACGTATACAATGTTTCGACCTATCATGTCGACACATCTACATATATTTCGGAACAACCATAGACACTCTATATGTGAATGTTGGAGTTAGCTATACAGGGTTGAGGTTGATTCCAAAATATATATAGTTTGAGTTGTGATCAATACTGAGATACGTATACACTGGGTCGTGGATTGATTCAAGATAATATTTATCGATTTATTTCTGTACATCTAACTGTGGACAACTAGTTGTAGGTTACTAACGAGGACAGCTGACTTAATAAACTTAAAACATCAAAATATATTAAAAGTGTTGTAAATATATTTTGAACATACTTTGATATATATGTATATATTGTTATAGGTTCGTGAATCAACCAGTGGCCAAGTCTTACTTCCCGACGAAGTAAAAATCTGTGAAAGTGAGTTATAGTCCCACTTTTAAAATCTAATATTTTTGGGATGAGAATACATGCAGGTTTTATAAATGATTTACAAAATAGACACAAGTACGTGAAACTACATTCTATGGTTGAATTATCGAAATCGAATATGCCCTTTTTTATTAAGTCTGGTAATCTAAGAATTAGGGAACAGACACCCTAATTGACGCGAATCCTAAAGATAGATCTATTGGGCCTAACAAACCCCATCCAAAGTACCGGATGCTTTAGTACTTCGAAATTTATATCATATCCGAAGGGTGTCCCGGAATGATGGGGATATTCTTATATATGCATCTTGTTAATGTCGGTTACCAGGTGTTCACCATATGAATGATTTTTATCTCTATGTATGGGATGTGTATTGAAATATGAAATCTTGTGGTCTATTGTTACGATTTGATATATATAGGTTAAACCTATAACTCACCAACATTTTTGTTGACGTTTAAAGCATGTTTATTCTCAGGTGAATATTAAGAGCTTCCGCTGTTGCATACTAAAATAAGGACAAGATTTGGAGTCCATGTTTGTATGATATTGTGTAAAAACTGCATTCAAGAAACTGATTTCGATGTAACATATTTGTATTGTAAACCATTATGTAATGGTCGTGTGTAAACAGGATATTTTAGATTATCATTATTTGATAATCTACGTAAAGCTTTTTAAACCTTTATTTATGAAATAAAGGTTATGGTTTGTTTTAAAAATGAATGCAGTCTTTGAAAAACGTCTCATATAGAGGTCAAAACCTCGCAACGAAATCAATTAATATGGAACGTTTTTAATCAATAAGAACGGGACATTTCAGTTGGTATCCGAGCGTTGGTCTTAGAGAACCAGAATTTTGCATTAGTGTGTCTTATCGAGTTTTTTAGGATGCATTAGTGAGTCTGGACTTCGACCGTGTTTACTTGAAAAATGATTGCTTAACAAATTTTGTTGGAAACTATATATTTTTAACATGTGAATATTATGTGATATATTAATCTCTTAACGCGTTTGATATTATGTGATAGATGTCTACCTCTAGAACAAGTCCCATTGACTCACCTAATAATAATGAAGAGTCAAATGTAAATTGGAATGATTCGTGGACTGATTCACAAGTTCCCGAAGAGGAACCGGAAGAAGAGTCGGAACCAGAAGAAGAATCGGAACCGGAAGAAGAAGCAGAACCGGATGAAGAAATAGAACCGGTGGGGGAAATAATAAAATGGTTAAGTAAAAGAAAATCCTCAACCAACCGACCAAGGTTAATTATGGTCAATGGTGTTTCCGCTAAGGAAGCAAAATATTGGGAGGATTACCAATTCTCCGATGAATCGGATTCTGACGAGAATTCCGATGATGTTATAGAAATTACCCCAACTGAATTTAAAAAGGTAAAAGAAAATAATAAGGGAAAGGGCATAAAAATAGAGAAATCTAATTCCAACCCCGATGAACTTTATATGTATCGTCAACCCCCGAAGTCCTTAAGTTGTAATAATGACCCGGGAACCTCTAAACCACCAGGTTTTTCTAAACCAATGTGGATAACGACGACTCGTATTAGGGGAACATCATATATCCCTAGAAACTTGGCAAAACGAACCAAAACCGAAGAAGAAGAAACAAGCGAGTCGGAATAAGATAGTTGTATTCGTGTGGTGTAATATATGTAATATAGTGTGCTTATGCTTTATGATATATGTAAAAATTGCTTGTATTAATAAGTATTTTTTTTATGAATCTAACTCTTATCTATTTTACAGTATAAAAACACAAAATGGATAGACAACCCAATATTTTAAGAGACCTACCCGGAGACATGATTGATGAAATCTTGTCTAGAGTCGGTCAGAATTCTTCGGCACAACTATTTAAGGCGAGATCAGTTTGTAAGACATTCGAAGAACGTTCCAAGAATGCCTTAGTTTATAAAAGGCTTTCGTTCGAAAGATGGGGGATATCACATTGGGAAATCCATAAGTTACGATGTGTTTACTTTGACGCATATATTGCGGGGAACCCAAATGCTATTTTACGCAATGGGTTAAGAAATTATTTTGACTCAATATATCCGAATATTGGACTTCGTGATTTAGAAAAAGCGGCTAACATGCAATATAAAGAAACATGTTATGCTTACGGATTAGTAATGTTCGCTTCTCACCAAAGTGAGAACAAGAACATCGGCCTACAACTATTAAACAAAACGTTCCCACAAGTGACGGAGTCGGTAATTGGGGTAAGAAATGAGGTTTTTAGATTGTTACGGGACTGTTGGACATTACGTAACCCTCGTCCCTTTGACGACGTTACAACACGATGTCTTATCAACGGCCATAACGGTTATGTTCCACAAGACCAAGGATGGGAAGTAATCCTAGTAAAACCAGAATGCATGACTTGTTTCTGGACGTATGAATTACGTGTCTTTATTGCCTTTGCTGAACGACTTGTGTACTAGCTAGAATTATCTTCACAACCATCTTGTATCAAATTTATTGTGTGCTATATTTCATGCTATATGTAAAATAAGCGGTATTGTAAGTTTGTAAAATATTGTGTAAAAGTTTGAACGCGAAATATTATTATAATCAGTTTTTCATATAGAATTGTAGTAGTTGAATTGTATATTAGCTACTAAGTATGAACTTAACGGGTAGGTACTACCCGAATTTAAACTTATAAAACGCTAATATGAAGAAAAAGCTTTTATAAATGAGTTCATATTATGCTACGAAATACTATTAACTACTCTTAATATTCTGTATGATTAACTTGTTCCATTTGACTATTTTGAAGGAAATGGCACCGACTACTCGACACACCGTGAATATGAATGAAGAGGAATTCCGTATTTTTCTAGCTTCAAACATAGCCGCAGTACAGGCTGCGCTACATACCAACAATAACCTTGGATCTAGCAGTACAGGAAATCGTGTAGGATGCACCTACAAAGAATTCACTGCCTGCAAACCTTTGGAATTTGATGGAACCGAAGGACCGATCGGATTGAAACGGTGGACCGAGAAGGTCGAATCGGTGTTTGCCATAAGTAAGTGTACTGAAGAGGACAAAGTGAAGTACGCTACGCATACCTTCACAGGTTCTGCGTTAACATGGTGGAATACCTATCTAGAGCAAGTGGGACAAGACGATGCGTACGCACTACCGTGGTCAGCATTCAAGCACTTGATGAACGAGAAGTACCGTCCCAGAACCGAGGTCAATAAGCTCAAGACAGAACTTAGAGGGTTACGAACCCAAGGATTTGATATTACCACGTACGAAAGACGATTCACAGAATTGTGCCTATTGTGTCCGGGAGCATTCGAAGATGAGGAAGAGAAGATCGACGCGTTTGTGAAAGGATTACCGGAAAGAATCCAAGAAGATATAAGTTCACACGAGCCCGCCTCCATACAACAGGCATGTAGAATGGCTCACAAACTCGTGAACCAAATTGAAGAAAGAAGTAAAGAACAGACTGCTGAAGAGGCCAATGTGAAGCAAGTCAAAAGAAAGTGGGAGGAAAACGGTGATAAGAATCACCAATACAACAACAACAACAATTACAACAATAATCACAACAATTATCCCAACAATCGCAACATCAATCGCAACTACAACAAACGGCCCAACAACAACAACAACAACAACAACAGCAACTACAACAATCATCCCAACAACAATAATAACCGCAACAACAACAACAATCAGAAGCAGCTATGCCAAAGGTGTGAAAAGAATCACTCGGGGTTCTGCACCAAATTTTGCAACAAGTGTAAAAGAAATGGTCATAGCGCGGCGAAGTGTGAGGTCTACGGACCAGGGGTTAATAGAACGAAAGGAACAAATGGTGTCGGAACGAGTAATGGCGGAGCAAGTAGTGTCGGAACAAGTTATGCCAATGTAGTTTGTTATAAATGTGGAAAACCGGGCCACATTATTAGAAATTGCCCGAACCAGGAGAACACGAATGGACAAGGCCGCGGAAGAGTTTTCAATATTAATGCGGCAGAGGCACAGGAAGACCCGGAGCTTGTTACGGGTACGTTTCTTATTGACAATAAATCTGCTTACGTTTTATTTGATTCGGGTGCGGATAGAAGCTATATGAGTAGAGATTTTTGTGCTAAATTAAGTTGTCCATTGACGCCTTTGGATAGTAAATTTTTACTCGAATTAGCAAATGGTAAATTAATTTCAGCAGATAATATATGTCGGAATCGAGAAATTAAACTGGTTAGCGAAACATTTAAGATTGATTTGATACCAGTAGAGTTAGGGAGTTTTGATGTGATAATCGGTATGGACTGGTTGAAAGAAGTGAAAGCGGAGATCGTTTGTTACAAAAATGCAATTCGCATTATACGAGAAAAAGGAAAACCCTTAATGGTGTACGGAGAAAAGGGCAACACGAAGCTACATCTTATTAGTAATTTGAAGGCGCAAAAACTAATAAGAAAAGGTTGCTATGCTGTTCTAGCACACGTCGAGAAAGTACAAACTGAAGAAAAGAGCATCAATGATGTTCCCGTCGCAAAAGAATTTCCCGATGTATTTCCGAAAGAATTATCGGGATTACCCCCACATCGATCCGTTGAATTTCAAATAGATCTTGTACCAGGAGCTGCACCAATAGCTCGTGCTCCTTACAGACTCACACCCAGTGAGATGAAAGAACTGCAAAGCCAATTACAAGAACTTTTAGAGCGTTGTTTCATTCGACCAAGCACATCACCGTGGGGAGCTCCTGTTTTGTTTGTCAAGAAGAAAGATGGTACATTCAGGTTGTGTATCGACTACCGAGAGTTGAACAAACTTACCATCAAGAACCGCTACCCACTACCGAGAATCGATGACTTATTTGATCAACTACAAGGCTCGTCTGTTTATTCAAAGATTGACTTACGTTCCGGGTATCATCAAATGCGGGTGAAAGAAGATGATATTCCAAAGACTGCTTTCAGAACACGTTACGGTCATTACGAGTTTATGGTCATGCCGTTTGGTTTAACTAATGCACCAGCTGTGTTCATGGACCTTATGAACCGAGTGTGTGGACCATACCTTGACAAGTTTGTCATTGTTTTCATTGATGACATACTTATTTACTCAAAGAATGACCAAGAACAGGGTGAACATTTGAGAAAGGTGTTAGAAGTATTGAGGAAGGAAGAAATGTACGCTAAGTTTTCAAAGTGTGCATTTTGGTTGGAAGAAGTTCAATTCCTCGGTCACATAGTAAACAAAGAAGGTATTAAGGTGGATCCGGCAAAGATAGAAACTGTTGAAAAGTGGGAAGCCCCGAAAACTCCGAAACACATACGCCAGTTTTTAGGACTAGCTGGTTACTACAGAAGGTTCATCCAAGACTTTTCCAGAATAGCAAAACCCTTGACTGCATTAACGCATAAAGGGAAGAAATTTGAATGGAATGATGAACAAGAGAAAGCGTTTCAGTTATTGAAGAAAAAGCTAACTACGGCACCTATATTGTCATTGCCTGAAGGGAATGATGATTTTGTCATTTATTGTGACGCATCAAAGCAAGGTCTCGGTTGTGTATTAATGCAACGAACGAAGGTGATTGCTTATGCGTCTAGACAATTGAAGATTCACGAACAAAATTATACGACACATGATTTGGAATTAGGCGCGGTTGTTTTTGCATTAAAGACTTGGAGGCACTACTTATATGGGGTCAAAAGTATTATATATACCGACCATAAAAGTCTTCAACACATATTTAATCAGAAACAACTGAATATGAGGCAGCGTAGGTGGATTGAATTGTTGAATGATTACGACTTTGAGATTCGTTACCACCCGGGGAAGGCAAATGTGGTAGCCGATGCCTTGAGCAGGAAGGACAGAGAACCCATTCGAGTAAAATCTATGAATATAATGATTCATAATAACCTTACTACTCAAATAAAGGAGGCGCAACAAGGAGTTTTAAAAGAGGGAAATTTAAAGGATGAAATACCCAAAGGATCGGAGAAGCATCTTAATATTCGGGAAGACGAAACCCGGTATAGGGCTGAAAGGATTTGGGTACCTAAATTTGGAGATATGAGAGAAATGGTACTTAGAGAAGCTCATAAAACCAGATACTCAATACATCCTGGAACGGGGAAGATGTACAAGGATCTCAAGAAACATTTTTGGTGGCCGGGTATGAAAGCCGATGTTGCTAAATACGTAGGAGAATGTTTGACGTGTTCTAAGGTCAAAGCTGAGCATCAGAAACCATCAGGTCTACTTCAACAACCCGAAATCCCGGAATGGAAATGGGAAAACATTACCATGGATTTCATCACTAAATTGCCAAGGACTGCAAGTGGTTTTGATACTATTTGGGTAATAGTTGATCGTCTCACCAAATCAGCACACTTCTTGCCAATAAGAGAAGATGACAAGATGGAGAAGTTAGCACGACTGTATTTGAAGGAAATCATCTCCAGACATGGAATACCAATCTCTATTATCTCTGATAGGGATGGCAGATTTATTTCTAGATTCTGGCAGACATTACAGCAAGCATTAGGAACTCGTCTAGACATGAGTACTGCCTATCATCCACAAACTGATGGGCAGAGCGAAAGGACGATACAAACGCTTGAAGACATGCTAAGAGCATGTGTTATTGATTTCGGAAACAGTTGGGATCGACATCTACCATTAGCAGAATTTTCCTACAACAACAGCTACCATTCAAGCATTGAGATGGCGCCGTTTGAAGCACTTTATGGTAGAAAGTGCAGGTCTCCGATTTGTTGGAGTGAAGTGGGGGATAGACAGATTACGGGTCCAGAGATTATACAAGAAACTACCGAGAAGATCATCCAAATTCAACAACGGTTGAAAACCGCCCAAAGTCGACAAAAGAGCTACACTGACATTAAAAGAAAAGATATAGAATTTGAAATTGGAGAGATGGTCATGCTTAAAGTTGCACCTTGGAAAGGCGTTGTTCGATTTGGTAAACGAGGGAAATTAAATCCAAGGTATATTGGACCATTCAAGATTATTGATCGTGTCGGACCAGTAGCTTACCGACTTGAGTTACCTCAACAACTCGCGGCTGTACATAACACTTTCCACGTCTCGAATTTGAAGAAATGTTTTGCTAAAGAAGATCTCACTATTCCGTTAGATGAAATCCAAATCAACGAAAAACTCCAATTCATCGAAGAACCCGTCGAAATAATGGATCGTGAGGTTAAAAGACTTAAGCAAAACAAGATACCAATTGTTAAGGTTCGATGGAATGCTCGTAGAGGACCCGAGTTCACCTGGGAGCGTGAAGATCAGATGAAGAAGAAATACCCGCATCTATTTAAAGAAGATTCGTCAACACCTTCAACAGCTTAAAATTTCGGGACGAAATTTATTTAACGGGTAGGTACTGTAGTGACCCGAACTTTTCCATGTTTATATATATTAATTGAGATTGATATTTACATGATTAAATGTTTCCAACATGTTAAGCAATCAAACTTGTTAAGACTTGATTAATTGAAATATGTTTCATATAGACAATTGACCACCCAAGTTGACCGGTGATTCACGAACGTTAAAACTTGTAAAAACTATATGATGACATATATATGGATATATATATAGTTAACATGATACTATGATAAGTAAACATATCATTAAGTATATTAACAATGAACTACATATGTAAGAACAAGACTACTAACTTAATGATTTTTAAACGAGACATATATGTAACGATTATCGTTGTAAAGACATTTAATGTATATATATCATATTAAGAGATATTCATACATGATAATATCATGATAATATAATAATTTAAAATCTCATTTGATATTATAAACATTGGGTTAACAACATTTAACAAGATCGTTAACCTAAAGGTTTCAAAACAACACTTACATGTAACGACTAACGATGACTTAACGACTCAGTTAAAATGTATATACATGTAGTGTTTTAATATGTATTTATACACTTTTGAAAGACTTCAATACACTTATCAAAATACTTCTACTTAACAAAAATGCTTACAATTACATCCTCGTTCAGTTTCATCAACAATTCTACTCGTATGCACCCGTATTCGTACTCGTACAATACACAGCTTTTAGATGTATGTACTATTGGTATATACACTCCAATGATCAGCTCTTAGCAGCCCATGTGAGTCACCTAACACATGTGGGAACCATCATTTGGCAACTAGCATGAAATATCTCATAAAATTACAAAAATATGAGTAATCATTCATGACTTATTTACATGAAAACAAAATTACATATCCTTTATATCTAATCCATACACCAACGACCAAAAACACCTACAAACACTTTCATTCTTCAATTTTCTTCATCTAATTGATCTCTCTCAAGTTCTATCTTCAAGTTCTAAGTGTTCTTCATAAATTCCAAAAGTTCTAGTTTCATAAAATCAAGAATACTTTCAAGTTTGCTAGCTCACTTCCAATCTTGTAAGGTGATCATCCAACCTCAAGAAATCTTTGTTTCTTACAGTAGGTTATCATTCTAATACAAGGTAATAATCATATTCAAACTTTGGTTCAATTTCTATAACTATAACAATCTTATTTCAAGTGATGATCTTACTTGAACTTATTTTCGTGTCATGATTCTGCTTCAAGAACTTCGAGCCATCCAAGGATCCATTGAAGCTAGATCCATTTTTCTCTTTTCCAGTAGGTTTATCCAAGGAACTTAAGGTAGTAATGATGTTCATAACATCATTCGATTCATACATATAAAGCTATCTTATTCGAAGGTTTAAACTTGTAATCACTAGAACATAGTTTAGTTAATTCTAAACTTGTTCGCAAACAAAAGTTAATCCTTCTAACTTGACTTTTAAAATCAACTAAACACATGTTCTATATCTATATGATATGCTAACTTAATGATTTAAAACCTGGAGACACGAAAAACACCGTAAAACCGGATTTACGCCGTCGTAGTAACACCGCGGGCTGTTTTGGGTTAGTTAATTAAAAACTATGATAAACTTTGATTTAAAAGTTGTTATTCTGAGAAAATGATTTTTATTATGAACATGAAACTATATCCAAAAATTATGGTTAAACTCAAAGTGGAAGTATGTTTTCTAAAATGGTCATCTAGACGTCGTTCTTTCGACTGAAATGACTACCTTTACAAAAACGACTTGTAACTTATTTTTCCGACTATAAACCTATACTTTTTCTGTTTAGATTCATAAAATAGAGTTCAATATGAAACCATAGCAATTTGATTCACTCAAAACGGATTTAAAATGAAGAAGTTATGGGTAAAACAAGATTGGATAATTTTTCTCATTTTAGCTACGTGAAAATTGGTAACAAATCTATTCCAACCATAACTTAATCAACTTGTATTGTATATTATGTAATCTTGAGATACCATAGACACGTATACAATGTTTCGACCTATCATGTCGACACATCTACATATATTTCGGAACAACCATAGACACTCTATATGTGAATGTTGGAGTTAGCTATACAGGGTTGAGGTTGATTCCAAAATATATATAGTTTGAGTTGTGATCAATACTGAGATACGTATACACTGGGTCGTGGATTGATTCAAGATAATATTTATCGATTTATTTCTGTACATCTAACTGTGGACAACTAGTTGTAGGTTACTAACGAGGACAGCTGACTTAATAAACTTAAAACATCAAAATATATTAAAAGTGTTGTAAATATATTTTGAACATACTTTGATATATATGTATATATTGTTATAGGTTCGTGAATCAACCAGTGGCCAAGTCTTACTTCCCGACGAAGTAAAAATCTGTGAAAGTGAGTTATAGTCCCACTTTTAAAATCTAATATTTTTGGGATGAGAATACATGCAGGTTTTATAAATGATTTACAAAATAGACACAAGTACGTGAAACTACATTCTATGGTTGAATTATCGAAATCGAATATGCCCTTTTTTATTAAGTCTGGTAATCTAAGAATTAGGGAACAGACACCCTAATTGACGCGAATCCTAAAGATAGATCTATTGGGCCTAACAAACCCCATCCAAAGTACCGGATGCTTTAGTACTTCGAAATTTATATCATATCCGAAGGGTGTCCCGGAATGATGGGGATATTCTTATATATGCATCTTGTTAATGTCGGTTACCAGGTGTTCACCATATGAATGATTTTTATCTCTATGTATGGGATGTGTATTGAAATATGAAATCTTGTGGTCTATTGTTACGATTTGATATATATAGGTTAAACCTATAACTCACCAACATTTTTGTTGACGTTTAAAGCATGTTTATTCTCAGGTGAATATTAAGAGCTTCCGCTGTTGCATACTAAAATAAGGACAAGATTTGGAGTCCATGTTTGTATGATATTGTGTAAAAACTGCATTCAAGAAACTGATTTCGATGTAACATATTTGTATTGTAAACCATTATGTAATGGTCGTGTGTAAACAGGATATTTTAGATTATCATTATTTGATAATCTACGTAAAGCTTTTTAAACCTTTATTTATGAAATAAAGGTTATGGTTTGTTTTAAAAATGAATGCAGTCTTTGAAAAACGTCTCATATAGAGGTCAAAACCTCGCAACGAAATCAATTAATATGGAACGTTTTTAATCAATAAGAACGGGACATTTCAATGTATGGGATGTATATTGAAATATAAAATCTTGTGGTCTATTATTATGATTTGATAAATATATAGGTTAAACCTATAACTCACCAACATTTTTGTTGACGTTTAAAGCATGTTTATTCTCAGGTGATTATTAAGAGCTTCCGTTGTTGCATGCTAATATATGGACAAGATTTGGAGTCAGCATGCTTGTATAATATTGTTTAAAACTGCATTCGAAATTTACTTTGTTGTAACATATTAATATTGTAAACCAATATGTATTGGTAGTGTGTAAGTGTGATATTTTTTAGATTATCATTTCTGATAATCTAGGTGGTGTCCTTTTAACCTTGTCGATAAAATAAAGGTTATTGTTTGTTTTTAAAAACGAATGCAGTCTTTGAAAAACGTCTCATATTGAGGTCAAAACCTTGCAATGAAATCAATTAATATGGAACGTTTATAATCAATATGAACGGGACATTTCAGTTGGTATCTGAGCGTTGGTCTTAGAGAACCAGAAATTTGCATTAGTGTTGTAGTGACCCGAACTTTTCCATGTTTATATATATTAAAAGAAATTATTATTTACATGATTGAGTGTTCCCAACATGTTAAGCAATCAAACTTGTTAAGACTTGATTAATTGAAATAGGTTTCATATAGACAATTGACCACCCAAGTTGACCGGTGATTCACGAACGTTAAAAACTTGTAAAAACTATATGATGACATACATATGGTTATATATATATATATATATATATATATATATATATATATATATATATATATATATATATATATATATATATATATATATATATATATATATATAGTTAACATGATATTATGATAAGAAAGTATCTCATTAGGTATTTTAACAATGAGTTATATACATAAAAATGAGACTATTGAATTAAGAAACACTAAAACGATATATATAACGATTATCGTTATAACAACGTCTTACTAAGTACATATGAATCATATTAAGATATTGATACACTTGGTTAATTATGTTAAATGATAAGTAAATATATCATTAAGTGTATTAGATGAACTACATATATAAAAATAAGACTACTAACTTAATGATTTCGAAACGAGACATATATGTAACGATTATCGTTGTAACGACATTTAACTGTATATATATCATACTAAGATATATTATATATCATAATATCATGATAATGAAACAATTTAACATCTCTTTAGATATAATAAACAATGGGTTAACAACATTTAACAAGACCGTTAACCTAATGGTTTCAAAACAACATATACATGTAACGACTAACGATGACTTAACGACTCAGTTAAAATGTATTTACATGTAGTGTTTTAATATGTATTTATATGTGACGACCCGGGAATTTTCGATCAAATTTAAACTTTAATATTTATATGTTTCCGACACGATAAGCAGACTCTGTAATGTTGAAATCTTAAAAACTTTGAATTATGTTTAATATATGCATTTGACCCTTGACTAGTCCCGACGATTCACGAACAATTGTTTGTAAATAAATATATGTATGTAAATGTAAGTATATGTATATTAAATTGAGATTATAAAATATAATTTAAGCAATTGAAATATATATGTAAAATAGAATACAAAATAATTAAGTGTGAATTTCAAATGAATCTATATATAATTATATAAGATTTCCATGTAAAAATTATCATTATATGTATACTGTAATATATGTATATATATATATATATATATATATAAATTAAATAATCAACATATGTTATTATTAGATAGTTAATAATATCAACATATTAAACTTACTTACAAAATAAATTATAATGGCTATATTAATATTATTACTACTTTTATTAAAATCAATATAAATATTAATATCAATATTAATATCAATATTAAAAATATAATATTACTATATATAATATATAGATATATATAAAGTCAAATATATATATAGAAAGATGTAGATACATTCATGAATCAATTACAGATCCTTTTTAACTTTAATTTTTTTTTCTTTTCTTTTCTGTACTATCGATTCCATACTCACTATCAAACAGCCTGTGATTAACCCTACAAGATCATGTATTTATTTGCTTTAATATTTTATTCATCTGATTAATACTTCTGTCCTTCTTGTCGATAATCTGTTAAACATCCACCTCAATAAATCACTACAAAACAATACATGGAAGAGAGGTACAACGATATATTCAATTAACTCAGACACAGCCCACAAAATTCTGAAATTTAGATTTTTTTTTTTTAACAGAAAAATAGTTACAGCATATTTTTTTCTCTGCTTTTCATCTTTTTCATGAAAATTCGAATTCGAAATCAAACTCTAAATCTGTTAATGCAGTGTTTTTAGGAAACTCGTGCTTAAACTAATTGCAAAGTTTCAAATCCCAAATCGTTTTATCAAGAACGAATTTTAGAGTCAAAGCTTAAATTCAAAAAGTCAAATTATATGTTCATAGCAAAAATTCGCGAATTACTTGAAGTTTGAAGTTAAATTAACAATCTAGAAAGTTTATAGGGATAATTTGGGATTCTTTTCATGTTGTAACTTTAGTGTAAAACATTTTCAAAATGTAAAAATGATTTCGTGTTCATAATAATGCAACAGCGACTGTTTTTTCTTTTTCTTTTTTTATTTAGTACCTGTTATTTCAAATCAGGAGTATTGTTTGACCTTCGTTCGATTGTAATATACAAATCTAAATCAGATACGAATTGTGATGAAGTCTCGTGTTCTGTCGAGTGGAATTCGTTGAAGAAGAAGAAGATGAGGGAGAGCAAATAAAACGGGTTTTATACAAACAGATTCTGTTTTGAATCAGATAAATGGGCAACAGCCCAAGGGTTATGAGCTTGTGCGGGTGAGCGAGTGGTAAAGGGTTCGAGTCCCACTCCTAGCATTTTTTTTTAAGGAGCCTCTAAGGTAGTTTTTATTATTAATGTTATTATTTTATTATTATTGTTATGTTATTATTATTATTGTTATGTTATGTTAGTACTATTATTATTATTAGTTAACATTTATCATTATGAATATAACTAAGAATATTATTATTATAATTATTATTATTACAATTTTATGAATTATACTAATATCATTATCAATATCAAATATTATTATTATTTAGTATTATTGTTATTTTTATCATCACTATTAAATAGTATCATTCTTAATATTATCAGTTACTATAAATATTACGAATACTACTATTATTATTAAAATTACCATACTAAATATTATTATCCTTATTATGATTATGATTAGTATTATTATTAATATTATAAAAATAATACAATTTTCATAAATATTAGTATTATCATCCATTTATAAATATTAGAACTATTATTAGTAACATGAGTACATTAGTAATAATATTATCATCATTTTTATTATTACTAATATTAACTTAGTATAATTCGAATTACTGTTTTGATAAACAAATGAAATACATACATATATATAATATAACACAATATTTTTATCTTATAAAAGTATTATATGAAAAATAAATGTAATATTAATACAACAAATAATATCAATAATAGGTTATACATATAAACTTTTCTGACTACGATTATATGTATTAATATATACACAAATGTTATAGGTTTGTGAATCCAAGGCCAACCCTGCATTGTTCAATATAGTCGTATGTATTTTTACTACAAAATACATTAGGTGAGTTCATTTGCTCCCTTTTACTCTTTACATTTTTAGGACTGAGAATACATGCGCTACTTTTACAACTGCTTTATTAAATTCTTTTGAAATACATTTTGAACTGCGAATACATGCAAATGCTTTATTAACTGTTTTACAATATTTATATGCGTGAGTTTCATTAATCTCTTTTTAAATGCTTTTGCAATATATATTTTTGGGACTGAGAATACATGTGCTGCTTTTATAAATGTTTTACGAAATAGACACAAGTAATCGAAACTACATTATATGGTTGAATGATCGAAATCGAATATGCCCCTTTTTATTAAGTCTGGTAATCTAAGAATTAGGGAACAGACACCCTAATTGACGCGAACTCTAAAGATAGATCTATCGGGCCCAACAAGCCCCATCCAAAGTACCGGATGCTTTAGTACTTCGAAATTTATATCATGTCCGAAGGAGGATCCCGGAATGATGGGGATATTCTTATATGCATATTGTGAATGTCGGTTACCAGGTGTTCAATCCATATGAATGATTATTGTGTCTCTATGTATGGGACGTATGTTTATGAGAAATGGAAATATGAAATCTTGTGGTCTATTAAAAGTTATGAAATGATTATTTATGATAAACTAATGAACTCACCAACCTTTTTGTTGACACTTGAAAGCATGTTTATTCTCAGGTACGAAAGAAATCTTCCGCTGTGCATTTGCTCATCTTAGAGATATTACTTGGAGTCATTCATGACATATTTCAAAAGACATTGCATTCGAGTCATTGAGTACATTAAGATTATTATTAAGTCCATTATAGTAATATATACTACGAAGTGGTATGCATTTTGTCAACTTTCGATGTAATGAAAGATTGTCTTTTCAAAAACGAATGCAATGTTTGTAAAATGTATCATATAGAGGTCCAGTACCTCGCGATGTAATCAACTGTTGTGAATCGTTTATAATCGATATGGACTTCGTCCGGATGGATTAAGGCGGGTCCTTTCAGTTGGTATCAGAGCGGTGGTCTTAGCGAACCAGGTCTTGCATTAGTGTGTCTAACTGATAGTTGTTTAAATGCATTAGTGAGTCTGGACTTCGACCGTGTCTGCATGTCAAAAGTTTTGCTTATCATTTCTAGTCAGAAATCATCTGCTTATCATCCTTAGGAAATTACCTGCTTATCATTCTTAGTCTAGACATGTCTTACTGCCTCTATTGCATAGACAGTGTATAGATAAATTCATATCTTAGCGTATCTGTTATTGTTACCTTTACTTGACAGCTTCCGTAGATTTCTCCATAACTTATGGGATTTTAGTATTATATATGCATATGTAAATTTATGTATTGCAGGGTACTAATCTACATCCTATAATCTATTTCTTATCGAAAATACTTCATCTGATCGTACGAGATGAATCTCTCAATCAGTTCGAGTCCCTAAGAATTCGATAGCTATTCCAATAGTTATTCCGACAGCTATTCCGACATGGATGTTCACCTAAGCTCCGAAAGCAGTGTCACCAGAATGAATCAACCGATCATTCATCCCCAATTTATCTAATGAGTTCGTAGTTGACCTAATCAATGGAGACGCGAAAAAGGCGATCCCTTCTGCCAACCGAATTCATCTCTTGGCGAAGAACCTGAAACACTTACCGGCGAACCTGTTCGTAATACTAATTTCTTCCTCATTACCCGAATATCTCACCATGATTATATACTATCTCAAATTCAAAACCTTACTCATCCGCTCGTTCTGACCGACAATTATCCCGGAATAATATAAGAATTCAACGAACTTCGCACTCGAGTAGTAGCTTTGGAAAATATGGAACAAAACGTACCAGCTTCAGCAACATCACTGGCACCAGCAGTACCACCAACAACCTAAGTTTCAACATCACACGCCTTAACATCTCATTATGCACCTCGAGCATAATCATCGTTCTACATGACGTTCTACATCATTTATTTTCGCTCGACATGATGGTTATGTATTATGTAACCTCTAATGTTTTAGAGATTATGTACTCTTGTTATAACCGTAAACCAAATGAGTTTAATATCATATTAACTCATTAAATCCATGATTACATCTGAAGAAAATATACGTGTACATATGTTTTCATAAAGATTGTAATTAAAAATTCTTTCGTACAAACTGTTAATGGTGAAAATATTTTAACGGGTAGGTAATACCCGAGGAATATTTAGATTTCACTTTAATAAGTTACACTGTACATTCTTCGAATCTGAATCAACATTCATTTACTATCCTACTTACATCTACAAAGATATGAATTCGTTCACCACAGAATAACCATTTTCATTCAATTTTATATATGGATTTTGACCTATCAGAATCCAACAAGTGGCATAATGAAGAAAACTTTGAACAAAATAAAATTTGTTAGAAACAAACAAAACAACTATGAGAAATTGTGTTAAGAATCCACGCTAACGAAAATCCTAGCTAACTGTTCCTAGCTAACTATTAATTCCCTCGTACATTATCGCAATTTAATTATCGCAATTTATTAATCACATTTTATTGCAATTTTAATTCTCGCAATTTTATTTATCATCATTTAATTTCTGTTATTTATTTTACGCACTTTAAATATCGGGACACGTATACAAGGTTTTGACATATCATATCGATGCATCTATATATATTATTTGGAATCACCATAGACACTCTATATGCAGTAATGATCGAGTTCTCTATACAGGGTTGAGGTTGATTCTACAATAATATATATAGTTTGAGTTGTGATCGAGTCTGAGACATGTACACGGGTCACGATACGTATTTAATTCGAATATTATAAACTATATATGAATTATTGAGTTAGTAACTGTGGACTGCCAAGATTGGACAATTAAAATGAATTAAAATATTGATTATAACATATGAAACTAAACATTTCATCAAGTTTGCCACTTGATTTCATCCTAAACCTCATTTGTATCTTGACGATTACAATCTGCGTTCAAACCTTTTGTGATTCTTGAAAACACCTCAATCAAGAGGATGAACCAACCGCATTTCATCTACGAAAAAAAAAGATCGATGCATATAGTTATGCACCTGAAAACATTCGGAACTTGAGTAAACGTTTAACACGTATATGTGCTAACTTCTTTGGCATTGTTATTACCGAAAATAACTTTGCAATCCCTTTCCGATTTAGCCAATTTTGTCACAGCTTCAGCAAGTCAACTTCGACTTTTCGTTCGAAACAACCTTATTATAACCTTGATATATACGTTGTATTTTCGTCTTCGTTACCGGAGAACTGTCTAAATCCCACCACCTTAACAGTAAACGTACCAGTAACTTCACTACTCTTTGGCGAAAGTCACTTCGATAAATCACTATATTTATTCATTAATACCCTATCATATACTCATCCGTGTTCTGTAATGATAATTGCCATACCAATTATCGGGAATCAGCAATCAGTATTTCGAATCTCGCAACGTTTCTACATCAACAGTTATATGTATACATATAACCTTTATCTCTTAGAATCGTGATCTTTCATTCTGAAATTCTGAAAAGCACCCAGTCTACGAATTTATGCTCTGAATTTTGAAAAGTTGAATGAAGCAACAAAAACTATAAACGACCTCAACAGCCAAAAGTTGATGATAAAGAATTGTATGTTGGCAAAGCTCAGAAAAAGTTTGAAACTGAAAAACTGATTGAGCAAACTATGAAGGAGTCTCTGAACAAATCACAAGGACTAAACTTGTACATTAAGAATCCTGATGATTCTGTTTTGAAGGTATTTCGTATGCCCGAAAGACATATTAAATTAATGTGGCTAATATGTTTTGATCCAAGTCGGGTCATACCCAATAACAAGCTTGCCAACACCTTATACGTATTTAATCTTAACGATTGGATCATTGATTAAATACGTGACACTTAAACTTTAAGAAAAATGGTTTTCTGAAATATTACTTGATGTGTACATATATAAATTATGGAATAATTTATATAATATGGATTTAATTATTTATAGGTTAAATAATTAATTTAATTTAAATTACATTTTATATAAATTGGTTTTATATAATAAAATGTATATATATATAATGGAATGGAAGTTTATAAAAGAGTTTTATAAAATTTAATTCTTTTATAAAACTTATTTTATAAATCAAATGGGAAGTGGCATGGGGAATGAGACACACATGCTCTTAGATTCCTCCTTGGTCAACTACAAACCCCATTCCATATACATGCATGTTCCTTGACCAAAGCAACACATACATAACATCACACATCAAAAATAACTTGTAAAATTCTGCTCAAATTGAGCTGTTTGGCCGTGGCCTTTGAGGGTGCCAAAGGAGTTCATAATTTAATTTTGCAAGCTCATTTCAAGTGTAAAGTAAATCCTAACCAAAAGCTAGGGTGTTGGTGCACAAGCTTGGGGTATAACAACTTGAGGTTTCATTGTTTTGGAGCTCCATTCATCATCATCATCTTCTTCATTTACTAGCAAGCTTGGAGTAGGTATAATCTCTTTATTTGCTTGTAGTTTGTAAGTATATATCACAACTTGATCCTAATTGGGATTTAACTTTAATTGGTTAAAGATTAACAAGTTTTGAATGATAATATGAACATGCTTCCGCTTTTATTTGATTCTTAAAAGGTTTTAAGCATTTTGTAACTTGTTAAATCCCAACAATGGTATCTAGAGCCGAGGTTGTTAAAATATGCTTCGAGATGGTTATTAAACTCACTATATATTTTGCATTTTATGTACATGCATGATTGTAAAATGCAAAAATTATATGTTTTGGATGGGGGTATTATTTTGGCCGAATTAAAGGGCTTCCAAAATGGGTTTGGAGCTTCAAGTTTGGCCAAGATTTGTTGTTGTTTTGGTTCACAATCATGCCTTGACCTTGTGGTTGGATTTGTGTGTGATTTGGTTGATTATTCATTCTTATAGTTTGTAATAATTATTCATTCATTTTGGTTTGTAATAAGTTGTAATTAATTTTGTAATTTCTTGATGTAATTTATTCTATTTGGTTTGTAAAATAGAATAGGTTGTTATTTCCTTTTCTTAGAGAAAATGTATTAGGTTATATATTTTTTGTAAAAGAAAAGTGAAGATTCATGAAGAAGATTACAAGATGGAACTTTGAAGATTACAAGATTTAGTGGGAGATTTTGTTTAAAATCTCTTACTTGTTTAACCCTTTAGGTAACACTTGTTTTGGCTAAACAAGTGCTTACCACTTTGGCATGATTGTGGACTTTTATTTTGCATGCTTGTATGTTTTTTTGTATGTGTTTGGTTGATACAAAATCTCTTGAAACAACTTGCAAAAATGACATTATAATTGGTTATAATTATAACAACATGACACTAATAAATGGTTATTAGGTACTAGATGAAAATGTAAATAAAATGGTAATGAATTGGTAATTGGTTTACTAAAAGGATATGAAATAGGTTTTTCATAAAACACTACACACCAAATGCATGTTGGTGTATAGCTTTTTGTTTTCTAAAACTAGAATGTAGAAAACATAAAATCCCTTTAACTAATACAAGGTAAAGAAGTTAAACGCCATCCTTTTGTGGAAACACTTAGACATATTAGGAATCTCTTGATGGGATAAAGGTCACCTAACCGTCATGAGTGAACTAATATGAATAAGGTACACTTCGCATACATGTGGGATAAAGGTCACCTAATTTAACGACCCGTCAAAGTACACTTGACGACCATCGTTATCTTGGTCCCACAGCTTGATCATAACTCTATATGAATTTAATAAATAACCTTGCATTCTTTATTTAAAAATGATTTCCTATAAAGGAAACCTATCAAAATATGTAAGTTTAGAAAAACCATACACTATTACTTAACCAAAAGTTGACCTAAACAAAGTCAACAACATCCACTATTAAATGTATCAAAATAGAATGCAAGTTAATGTTTAACAAAAGCTGCCATCATAAATATGCAGACTCTCTAAGCACAGCGGAAGCAATCAATCATGAACCTGAGAATAAAACATGCGAGTAACTGTCAACAAAAATGTTGAGTGAATTATAGGTTTAATATTACAAACAATATTTAATTTAAACCATAAAAATTTATGTTTGAAAACATAAAAACTCCTTGTTGGACCACAAAATTATATGCTAGAAAACATATAATAAAACATTATTCCATTTTTCGTGAGCCACCTGGTAACCACTTAACCCTTTATTTACCCTTACCAAACACAATAAATAATATACACCGAACAAGTGTATCTACAACAAAATACGAAGTACTAAACATTTCGATTATAAATTGCTAGCGCGACTAGCTCGAAATGGGGTTGTCAAACCCGATAGATCTATCCGTAGGATTCGCGTTCACTAGTAGAAATCAGTGATTACAGTTACCAGACTAGGGAATATTTTTGTTCAACTCACAATGAATAATTTAAATCAACTTTCACTTGTGTCCAAAATATAAAATAAATTGCATGTATTCTCATCTCAAAAGAGTTAAAGTAGAAAAATGGGACTATAACTCACCTTAATAGCAAACGAAGTAACCACACAAATAAGCGAACAGCAAATGAAGTAAAGTGATCAGGAATGATCACAACGCCGACCTATAAATAAAGCAGGTCGATATAAATAACTAACTTAGGTCAAGTCTTAGTATGATAGCTATTGTATATGTTGCAAGTAGACATAGAACAACACTCAACATGCATCGGTTTGATCGGAACAGCGTACGGTCACACACTTTCTATTTTTAGAAATTTTCTATTTTTAGCAGGTTTCCATTTTTGGAAAGTTTCTATTTTAGGAAAGTTTCTATTTTAGGAAAGTTTCTATTTTTGGAAAGTTTCTATTTTAGGAAAGTTTCTATTTTTGGAAAGTTTCTATTTTAGGAAAGTTTCTATTTTTGGAAAGTTTTTATTTTAAGAAAGTTTCCATATTTAAAAAGTTTCTATTTTTAGAAAGTTTTTAAGTTAGGGAAGTTTTCTTAATTAGAAAGTCAACAAAAGTCAACTGAAAGTCAAAGTCAACCGAAAGTCAACGCAAAAGTCAACCTTGGTCAAACATAGTCAACATTAATTTTAAAAGTGTAAGTTGTAATAATACCATAAGTTATAATGTTAATTAAAGTTAAATATGTATAATTATATCATAACATAAGTTTAATTAAATTAAAATGAATTTTTAAAGTTAACATAAGTTTAAATGTTATAATTAATATAACATAAGTATTTAATTAATTAATTAAATATTAATCATAATATAAGTATTATTAATTAATAATAGGTTTTAAATCATATCATAAGTATTATTAATTAATAATGAATTATTAATCATATCATAAGTTTCTAATTATAATCATTAAATCATAAGTATTTAATAATTAAATTATAATTAAATAATAATTAAATCTTATAATAATTAAATAATCAATTAATTCTTATTATAAGTCTTATTATAATCACCTCGTAATATAAGTTTAATACTTACCATAAGTACTTTTCATTAATAATAAAAGTATTATTAATCATAAGTTTAATTAAAGTTTCATTATTCATAATTAATTAATAAATGATATAATAAATATGTATATCATAAGTCTTAAATTAAAATAATTACTTTTATATCATAAGTAATTTATTAATAATGAAAATCATTATTCATATCATAAGTCTTATTTCATAACCATAAGTTTTAATTAAAAGTTCATCGGGTCATAACTTGAGCCCCGGGAATCAGTTTTCGGCGAGTCTTATATATATCTTCGCCTAACCAACCCACCCGACACCTTAGTGTGCTCAAGAACATCTCAAAAACAGCCACCAAGTCGTGACTTACAGCCATTACTCAATTTGGATCTTTAATCCGTTCAAAAACATGTTTTAGTCATAACGGGTGATCCGTGGCTCGGATTTCGATGACCCGAACATGAATGTTTATCCAATCATAAATCCTAACACACTAGTACACCCTAAAGACTCTAAAAATGGTCACAAAGTCAGACCATACCTGTACCAATTCGTTTTCATATTTTAATTTCAATTAAACAACATTTTGATCATAACTTATGTTCCGGGAATCGAAATAACATGAATCCGGAGTCTAAAATTAATGTCTTGATAAGAGGAACTCATCTAGACACTTTAATTTCACTTTTATATCAGTTGTGTTTACAGAAACAATAAAAAAAACCGCTGTCCCAAATCAATCAAACCGAAAACATGAATTAACGAGCATTTCTACGCATATTATCAACAATACAATAACATATAATCATCATACTATCGATATAACATATAAAAACAGTAAAATTAAAGAAAAATCAAAAAGTTAGGGTTAGGGTTTATACCCTAATCAAGAATTGAAGGATATGAACATGTAGAGGAGAACGAGAGGAACGCGTTGATGTTAAAAGCCCTTTGATCCAAGCTCTAGATGATGATCAATTGAAGATGATGATGATGAGAAAAATGGCGGCCCTAGGAGAGAAAAAGAGAGGAAGAGAGAAAAAAATAAAATGTGTTTTGGAAAAATGAAGTAGTGATTTAGGTTTAAGATTAAATCAAGTTCAAGAAATTGGCAAAACAAGTCCTCCCCCTCCCTTGGGAGATTTAGGCCGTCCCCCATACATGGGTGGGTCCCTCTTGGCCCATTTTTATGTTACTTGCAATTGCTTGTGGCCCGAAAGCTCGAACGAAGCCTGAAACGCGAAAATGCTACTACGCGATTGAGTTTTCGGAGAGATAACAAATACGCGACGAATAAAATATATAAACACTAAATATGATCATATGACATTAAAATATCATATTTAAAATAATTAGAACTTAAAAATCCCAAAAGCTCGACCGTTGGTTTGAAAACCGAAAAGATTCGCCCGATAGAAATCCGCGACACGTAGAAACGTACAATTAAAGATATGAATACAAATATTCATATAACACATAATAATTAATATATTATTACAAAAATAATAATATATGTCATAGAAATGACGTGGCACGAATAACAGTTAACGGTCGTTAAATAGTTAACGGTAAAAGATAACGGAAAAAGTAGGGTCATTACAGTACCTTCCCGTTACGGAAATTTCGTCCCGAAATTTAAGCAGGTGCAGGGGTTGACTCGGCATCAGGGAACAAATGCGGGTACTTCTGCCTCATCTAATCTTCACGTTCCCAAGTGAACTCGGGTCCGCGTCTAGCATTCCATCTAACTCGGACGATAGGAATTCTACCCTGCTTAAGAGTCTTAACCTCTCGATCCATAATTTCAACAGGTCCCTCAATAAAATGAAGTTGCTTATCAACATGAAGTTCCTCCAGAGTAATAGTTTCATCGGCCTCGGCCAAACACTTCTTCAAATTCGATACATGTAAAACGTAATAAACAGTACTGAGTTCTTGTGGCAATTTCAAACGATAAGCCACGGGTCCAACTCTCTCAATAATCTCAAACGGTCCAACAAAATGAGGATTCACTTTCCCCTTTTACCAAAACGTATTACGCCCTTTCAAGGTGATACTCTCAACATAACACGATCACCAACCTGAAATTCAATATCGTTCCTTCTACCATCGGCGTAACTCTTTTGCCGATTCCTGGCGGTTTTCAATCTCTCCTTAATCTGTACAATCTCCTCGGTAGTCTCATGAATAATTTCTGGACCTGTGAGTTGAGCATCCCCAACCTCATTCCAATAGACAGGAGACCTACACTTCCTACCATGCAGAGCTTCAAACAGTGCGGCTTTAATACTTGCATGATAACTTGTTGTTATAAGAAAATTTAGCCAACGGTAAGTATCTATCCCAACCATTACCAAAATCAATTTCGCATGCCCTCAACAGGCCTTTCAACGTTTGGATGGTCCTTTCATTCTGACCATCCGACTGTGGGTGATAAGCGGTGCTCATATCCAATTTAGTCCCCAAAGCATCTTGTAAGGACTGCCAAAACCTCGATGTAAATCGACTGTCTCGGTCCGAAATAATAGATACGGGAACACCATGTCTAGAAACAATCTCCTTCAAATACAAACGAGTGAGCTTCTCCTTCGAATCTGTTTCCTTAATCGGTAAGAAATGAGCTGATTGTGTGAGTCGGTCAACAATCACCCAAATGGTATCATAACCACCCACAACTCTCAGTAACTTCGTAATAAAATCCGTTGTAATACCTTCCTACTTCCACTCGGGAATATCAGTTTGCACCAAAAGTCCAGACGGTTTCTGATGTTCAGCTTTAACCTTAGCACAGATCAAACACTTAGCCACATATGTAGCCACATCAGCTTTCAAATTAGGCCACCAATACAGCTCCTTAAGATCATGATACATCTTTCCTGAACCAGGATGAATAGAGTACCCAGATTTATGAGCTTCATCTAAAATAAGTTGTCGCAAATCACAAAATTTTGAAACCCAAAGACGTCTCGCAAAATACCGAGTACCATCGGTTCATACCTCTAACTATTTACTCAAGCCTCGGACCTTCCCGTTACAAAATTCTTCTCCTTCAAGGCTTCTTGTTGAGCTGCAAGAATATGCCTTGCGAGGTTTGTTCAAATGGTCATATTCAAGGCCCTAAACCTACGAGGTTCAATTCTCTCTTTTTGACTTAATGCAATGGCCACAACATTGGCCTTTCCCCGAAATGGTTAAAGGAGTTCACAATCAAAGCCGTTCAACAATTCCACCCACTACTGTCTTTTATCAAAGTTATGTTGAAGACTTTTGTGATCAGTGTACACTGTACATTTGACCCCATAAAAGTAATGTCTCCAATTCTTGAGTGCGAACACAACAGCTCCCAATTCTACATCATGGGTTGTATAATTCTGTTCACGAATCTTCAACTGACGTGACGCGTAAGCAATGACTTTCTTTTGTTGCATCAAAACACAACCAAAGTCTTGACACGAAGCATCACAATAGATAAACAAATCATCATTACCCTCAGGTAGTGATAATATTGGAGCGGTAGTCAACTTCTTCTTCAAAATTTGAAAAGCAGTCACTTGTTCATCCTTCCACTCATACTTCTTCCCCTTGTGTGTTAAAGCAGTTAGAGGTTTCGCTATACGAGAGAAATCTTGAATGAACATTCTTTAGTAACCTGCCAACTCTAGAAACTGACGAATCTGAGTGGGGGTTTTCGGAAATTTCCCACTTTTCAATCGCCTCAATCTTAGCAGGGTCAACTTGTATTCCATGTTTACTAATAATATGTCCAAGAAATTGAACTTTTCCTAACCAGAAAGCACACTTAGAGAACTTAGCGTACTATTCTTCTTTTCTCAACAAATCAAGCACCAACTTCAAATGTTCTTCGTGCTCTTCATCACTCTTGGAATAAATAAGGATGTCGTCGATGAAAACGATAACGAATTTGTCTAGATAGGGTCTGCACACACGGTTCATGAGGTCCGTGAACACAGTAGGTGCGTTAGTCATTCCAGACGGCATAACAAGAAATTCGCAGTGACCATAACGGGTACGAAAAGCGGTTTTCGAAATATCAGTTTCTCTAGCGCGTAATTGGTGATAACCAGATTGAAGATCAATCTTAGAATAAATGGACGAACCTTGAAGTTGATCGAACAGATCATCAATTCTCGGAAAAGGGTAACGATTCTTAATAGTATGCTTGTTTAACTCGCGATAATCAATACACAATCGGAATGAACCATCTTTCTTCTTGACAAACAAAATAGGAGCTCCCCAAGGGGACGAACTGGGACGAATGAAATATAGTTGCAACAATGAAGGAAGAAATATATGGAGTAGTCACATAAGTGGCATAGATATTTAAGGCAATTCTCTCAAAGGAGATAACGAGGATCATGGACTTCAAAGTAAATTTTCATTACATTTCCGAAAGGAAGACGTACGAAAGGTGTGATATTTCAACGAGAGTGTACTTCCTTGTACAATGAGTGAGGACATCTAGGATTCATCCATATTCTTAACTTTATGTGCGGATGAAAAGAACGCGAATCATGGGTTATAAATAATGGCCAACTCCAGGTGGGATGAATCTCCAAAAATAATTTCGTGCACCTCAAAGTATTGAATCCTAGGATTGATGTTTACGAGGGTGTTGCGGTTGACAGCGAATATTGAGAGTAGAAACTCCTCAAACGGTCTAGTGTAATATATATCCATGATACCCACTATAACAACATTTGGGGTAGAAACCCGCCTAGCGCCTTTTCTACAATAGGGTGACCACCGAGCGTATCCTAGAAAATTGATTTATCGGTCCGTGTTTCGGCCATGTCCAACCATAAGAGGGAAAATTTTATGAGCGCAAAGACTTTCCAACAAATTTTATAAAACCGGCATCCAAAGTGGCGTAAGAGTTTCTATCAATGAACTTAATGGTAAGTTTCATCCTTAAACCGAGGATGAGAAGAACTGTGATCCAGACACTCTGTAGGGTAATGCGAAAAGTTGATAAAATTAATCAAAGGAGTTTTGAAAAAGCTTTAAACGCTTGATGTGACAACATAAATGAAACGAAGTTCTTAGTAATTTAGAAGTACGTACAATGTGTACCATTTTATATAAAATAATCTGACTTAATTAAACAACTCAATAAAGGTGTGGTTTTAAAATAATTTTCAGGGTATAATTTAGTATGTACTAATCAAAATAGGTTAAGGTAAACTTATTCATTTGAATCCATACGTACATATATGATTTTATAAATTGTATACATGACAAAATATTTCATTACTTCTATTCGCCCGTAAATCTGCGAGAATCACCCAATTAAACAAATGTGTAAAACTCCCAATGATAAACAGAGTATCTGTATTTCAGAGGTTACAAATGAAGTAAGATTGTGAAAGATCGAGTAAATGACCTGAATCGTCGTGCGACATTTGACCAACAATTGTTACGAGGTCATCAAAACCAATGAGTTAAATGTTGTTTTGACTATTATCAGGACATAAGTCCTTGGGCCAAAACTGTTCCCGAGCGAAGCTGTTGCTAACAAGTGAGTTATGAAAGATAGAGCATGAAATAGATAATCTGGTTAAAACAAGCTCCTAGCATATCAATAAATAAGATAATGAATATATTCCCTACCCATGTAATACATCGGAATTTCTGAATGAGTGGTGTAAAAATTTTCTTTGACTCGCTTTCTATTCCTCATGTCACAATATTGGGACTTCTTTATGAATTAACGTAATATAATCACGTTGGCCTGACGCCATTATATTTCACTAATTCATAGTTCCATTCCAATAGCACCACATGAGGTCAGGACACGCGATCAACCTCAGATTTCCACACAATTTCTCTAAAACAATTTCTTAAACAATGTGCTAAGGATAGCACAAGAGATAAAAACATCATAAGTAATGGATATGAGTAACAATGACATAAAAATGTCTTCAAAGTACCAAGAATCTCTAAAAGTCAAGAATGATGTTTTTCGGTTCAAAAACCAAAGCACATAGGCACAACGGCACGTAATATAACAAGAATGTTATATACCTAAACATAATAGCTGACATTGAAATGTCGAGCATTTAGAAGTCAAGAATGACATCTCGCGTAATATAACTCAAACATTATATATACTTAACCATAACAGATGACTTAGAAATGTCGAGAATTTCAGAAGTCAAGAATGACATCCCTCGTTCACTACCCGAGGTGTTCTTATAAGGATAAGTTCGCATGAGTCGGAGAGTTCGTTTAAGTCGGAATGGGAGTTCCTCCCGGATTCAGAACATAATTGGAATGTATGTATGATAACAATATACATACCAATACGATACAAATAATCACATATAATAATATATTATAGGCCGGGCTGTAGACTAGACTCAGTAATGCACCCTATTGACTCGGGTAACGACATCAATGCAGCCTAACTCCCTACAACCAAGGCTCTGATACCAACTTTAACGACCCGTCAAAGTACACTTGACGACCATCGTTATCTTGGTCCCACAGCTTGATCATAACTCTATATGAATTTAATAAATAACCTTGCATTCTTTATTTAAAAATGATTTCCTATAAAGGAAACCTATCAAAATATGTAAGTTTAGAAAAACCATACACTATTACTTAACCAAAAGTTGACCTAAACAAAGTCAACAACATCCACTATTAAATGCATCAAAATAGAATGCAAGTTAATGTTTAACAAAAGCTGCCATCATAAATATGCAGACTCTCTAAGCACAGCGGAAGCAATCAATCATGAACCTGAGAATAAAACATGCGAGTAACTGTCAACAAAAATGTTGAGTGAATTATAGGTTTAATATTACAAACAATATTTAATTTAAACCATAAAAATTTATGTTTGAAAACATAAAAACTCCTTGTTGGACCACAAAATTATATGCTAGAAAACATATAATAAAACATTATTCCATTTTCCGTGAGCCACCTGGTAACCACTTAACCCTTTATTTACCCTTACCAAACACAATAAATAATATACACCGAACAAGTGTATCTACAACAAAATACGAAGTACTAAACATTTCGATTATAAATTGCTAGCGCGACTAGCTCGAAATGGGGTTGTCAAACCCGATAGATCTATCCGTAGGATTCGCGTTCACTAGTAGAAATCAGTGATTACAGTTACCAGACTAGGGAATATTTTTGTTCAACTCACAATGAATAATTTAAATCAACTTTCACTTGTGTCCAAAATATAAAATAAATTGCATGTATTCTCATCTCAAAAGAGTTAAAGTAGAAAAATGGGACTATAACTCACCTTAATAGCAAACGAAGTAACCACACAAATAAGCGAACAGCAAATGAAGTAAAGTGATCAGGAATGATCACAACGCCGACCTATAAATAAAGCAGGTCGATATAAATAACTAACTTAGGTCAAGTCTTAGTATGATAGCTATTGTATATGTTGCAAGTAGACATAGAACAACACTCAACATGCATCGGTTTGATCGGAACAGCGTACGGTCACACACTTTCTATTTTTAGAAAGTTTCTATTTTTAGCAGGTTTCCATTTTTGGAAAGTTTCTATTTTAGGAAAGTTTCTATTTTAGGAAAGTTTCTATTTTTGGAAAGTTTCTATTTTAGGAAAGTTTCTATTTTTGGAAAGTTTCTATTTTAGGAAAGTTTCTATTTTTAGAAAGTTTTTATTTTAAGAAAGTTTCCATATTTAAAAAGTTTCTATTTTTAGAAAGTTTTTAAGTTAGGGAAGTTTCCTTAATTAGAAAGTCAACAAAAGTCAACTGAAAGTCAAAGTCAACCGAAAGTCAACGCAAAAGTCAACCTTGGTCAAACATAGTCAACATTAATTTTAAAAGTGTAAGTTGTAATAATACCATAAGTTATAATGTTAATTAAAGTTAAATATGTATAATTATATCATAACATAAGTTTAATTAAATTAAAATGAATTTTTAAAGTTAACATAAGTTTAAATGTTATAATTAATATAACATAAGTATTTAATTAATTAATTAAATATTAATCATAATATAAGTATTATTAATTAATAATAGGTTTTAAATCATATCATAAGTATTATTAATTAATAATGAATTATTAATCATATCATAAGTTTCTAATTATAATCATTAAATCATAAGTATTTAATAATTAAATTATAATTAAATAATAATTAAATCTTATAATAATTAAATAATCAATTAATTCTTATTATAAGTCTTATTATAATCACCTCGTAATATAAGTTTAATACTTACCATAAGTACTTTTCATTAATAATAAAAGTATTATTAATCATAAGTTTAATTAAAGTTTCATTATTCATAATTAATTAATAAATGATATAATAAATATGTATATCATAAGTCTTAAATTAAAATAATTACTTTTATATCATAAGTAATTTATTAATAATGAAAATCATTATTCATATCATAAGTCTTATTTCATAACCATAAGTTTTAATTAAAAGTTCATCGGGTCATAACTTGAGCCCCGGGAATCAGTTTTCGGCGAGTCTTATATATATCTTCGCCTAACCAACCCACCCGACACCTTAGTGTGCTCAAGAACATCTCAAAAACAGCCACCAAGTCGTGACTTACAGCCATTACTCAATTTGGATCTTTAATCCGTTCAAAAACATGTTTTAGTCATAACGGGTGATCCGTGGCTCGGATTTCGATGACCCGAACATGAATGTTCATCCAATCATAAATCTTAACACACTAGTACACCCTAAAGACTCTAAAAATGGTCACAAAGTCAGACCATACCTGTACCAATTCGTTTTCATATTTTAATTTCAATTAAACAACATTTTGATCATTACTTATGTTCTGGGAATCGAAATAACATGAATCCGGAGTCTAAAATTAATGTCTTGATAAGAGGAACTCATCTAGACACTTTAATTTCACTTTTATATCAGTTGTGTTTACAGAAACAATAAAACAAACCGCTGTCCCAAATCAATCAAACCGAAAACATGAATTAACGAGCATTTCTACGCATATTATCAACAATACAATAACATATAATCATCATACTATCGATATAACATATAAAAACAGTAAAATTAAAGAAAAATCAAAAAGTTAGGGTTAGAGTTTATACCCTAATCAAGAATTGAAGGATATGAACATGTAGAGGAGAACGAGAGGAACGCGTTGATGTTAAAAGCCCTTTGATCCAAGCTCTAGATGATGATCAATTGAAGATGATGATGATGAGAAAAATGGGGGCCTTAGGAGAGAAAAATAGAGGAAGAGAGAAAAAAATAAAATGTGTTTTGGAAAAATGAAGTAGTGATTTAGGTTTAAGATTAAATCAAGTTCAAGAAATTGGCAAAACAAGTCCTCCCCCTCCCTTGGGAGATTTAGGCCGTCCCCCATACATGGGTGGGTCCCTCTTGGCCCATTTTTATGTTACTTGCAATTGCTTGTGGCCCGAAAGCTCGAACGAAGCCTGAAACGCGAAAATGCTACTACGCGATTGATTTTTCGGAGAGATAACAAATACGCGACGAATAAAATATATAAACACTAAATATGATCATATGACATTAAAATATCATATTTAAAATAATTAGAACTTAAAAATCCCAAAAGTTCGACCGTTGGTTTGAAAACCGAAAAGATTCGCCCGATAGAAATCCGCGACACGTAGAAACGTACAATTAAAGATATGAATACAAATATTCATATAACACATAATAATTAATATATTATTACAAAAATAATAATATATGTCATAGAAATGATGTGGCACGAATAACAGTTAACAGTCGTTAAATAGTTAACGGTAAAAGATAACGGAAAAAGTAGGGTCATTACACCTAACCACTTGTATGTTAAGTCTACATGTTTACACAAGTAGGACGACTTGATTTGGGAATCATGAACTTAGGGTCACCGAAGCATGAGGAACAAATAGGCGTTGATGGGATTAATATGCCATGCAAAAGGATTGCATGATCCCATAAAATTAGAAGTTGCAAAAGGATTGCAATTGTCATTATGACTACCTAGCTAAATCAAATGACGGGATAAAGGTCACCTAACCGAAATTTGATTTACCGATGGATTCTAATATTTAATAAAACAAATTAAAAGGGTATTGTTTATTAAATCTAAAATCGATACTTAAAATGAACTTTATTGAATTTTGTAGATAGCCGCTAATAACAACAACAACATGCAAAACGCACCACTTAACATGAACAACCTATCGTTACGGTCTCTCCTCGAGAAAGACAAACTTAACCATACCAACTTTATGGATTGGTTCCGTAATCTTAGGATTGTCCTCAAACTCGAGGATAAAGCGTATGTGTTGGAGGACCCCATTCCCGATCAACCCGACATGGATGATACGGAGGGCATGGCTTACTATGACAAATATTGTGCCGATTCGGTGCAAGTTGGTTGCCTAATGCTTGGGACTATGATACCCGAATTCCAAAAGGATTTCGAACATCATAGTGCATATGACATGATAACGCAATTGAAGGAGATGTTCCTTCAACAAGCACGTGTCGAGCGCTTCGAAACGGTTCGAGCGCTACATGCATGTCGTATGGATGACACCTAATCCGTCTCCTCCTATGTCCTCAAAATGAAAAGCCTCATTGATCGCGCAAACCATCTTAACCTCAACATTTCCAATGATCTAGCCACCGATCTTATCCTAAACTCCTTGTCAAAGAGGTTTGACCAATTTGTAATTAATTACAATATGAATGGGATGGATAAGACCATCGGTGAGCTTCATGGCATGTTAAGGACGGCCGAAACAAGCATGGGTAAAAGGGCTTCACCCGTGCTAATGATCAATGATGGCGGGTCAAAAGGTAACAACACCTCTAAGCCTAAGGTGGCTAAGAGAAAAGGACCCGTCTATCAAGGCAAGGGAAAGGTGAAGATGGTTACCCCAACCATCAACAAGGCTAAGAAGCAAAAGGTAGCCGAGAAGGCAAACCCCAAAGAAGACCCATGTTTCGGTTGCGGTGAGATGGGTCATTGGAAACGAAACTGTCCGGTCTATCTTAAGGAGTTGAAGGAAAAGAGGGATGCGGGGCAATCCTCAGGTAATATATATATGGTATATATAGAGCTTAGTATTACTTCTTCTAATACATGGATATTAGACACTGGATGTGGAACTCACATTTGCAATTCTTTGCAGGGGTTCAAAAGAAGTAACAAGCAAACGGGAACATCAAGTCTCTTCATGGGGAATGGAGCTAAAGTGCAAGTGAAAGCTCAAGGAGACTTTGTGTTAAAACTTCCAAGTGGCATGGAACTTATTTTGAATGATGTTTTGTATGCACCCGACTTGTGTCGAAACATTATTTCTGTTTCCCGTTTGAAACAATATGGTTTTAATGTTAATTTTATTAATGATGATATCCATGTTTGTTTAGATAATGTGTTCTATTTCAAGGCTTCGCCTTCAAATGGAATTTATGAATTGGTTCATGATGACACATCATCTTGTAGCTCAATGTACCATACAAGCACCAAGAAACTCAAAAGGGATTTGAGTGATTCCTACTTATGGCATTGTCGCTTTGGTCACATAAACAAGAACCGAATGAATACACTTCAAAAGAATGGACTTTTAAAATCAAATGAGATGGACTCGTTTGATGTATGTGAATCTTGTTTACAAGGCAAAATGACTAAAGCACCTTTCAAAGGGACCTATGAAAGGGCTAAAGACTTATTGGGATTAATACATTCGGATGTGTGTGGACCCTTTAAGCCCATGACTAGGAATGGTGAAAGATACTTTGTTACATTCATTGATGACTTCAGTCGTTTTGGATATGTCTACTTGTTAAGACATAAGGACGAAACTTTTGAAGCATTCAAAGAATATCAAAGCGAAGTACAAAATCAACTCAATAAGACAATCAAGGTACTTCGTACCGATAGAGGAGGTGAATACCTAAGCGATGCTTTCCAAGATCATCTTAGGAGTTGTGGGATTATCTCACAACTTACTCCACCTGGAACACCCCAACTTAATGGAGTTTCCGAAAGGAGGAACCGAACCCTAATGGATATGGTTCGATCTATGATGGCTAGAAGCACGTTACCTCTATCATTTTGGGGTTATTGTCTATGCTCCGCGGCTCGTATTTTAAATATGGCCCCAACCAAGAAAGTGGAACGAACTCCTCATGAGATGTGGTTTGGAAAACCTCCATCTCTATCATACTTAAAGGTATGGGGATGTGAAGCTTATCCTAAGCGTTACGTCCCTAATAAGTTGAATGCTCGATCCACGAAGTGTATCTTCATAGGATATCCCAAGGATGATATGGGATATTATTTCTATGATCCATCCGAGCAAAATGTATTTGTTGCTCGAAAGGCTGAATTCCTTGAAACTAAGTTCCTAATGGAAGGAAATAGTGAAAGGAAGATAGATCTTGAAGAGGTTCAAGATCAAGTAGATGATACACAATTGGTTGACACTAGCACTCAACATGAAAATGTTGAGTGTGATCAAATTGATGATCAAAATACACAAGACGTTCGCAGATCTGGTAGGATTAGTAATCCTCCTGAGAGATATGGGTTTCTCATGGATGGTTGCTATGCGGTTGATTTGGATGAACCAACAAACTACCAAGATGCTTTATCAAGGATTGATAAGGATAAATGGCAGGAAGCCATGAACGCTGAGATGCAATCCATGTATGACAACCAAGTTTGGGAACTTGTTGAACAACCTACTGGCTCAAGGCTAGTTGAATGTAAATGGCTTTTCAAGATGAAAACCGACATACATGGAAACTTGGATACATATAAAGCTAGACTTGTAGCAAAAGGTTTCACTCAAACTCAAGGGGTTGACTATGATGAAACTTTTTCGCCTGTGGCAATGCTAAAGTCTATTAGGATATTACTTGCCATTGCTGCTCATTATGATTATGAAATATGGCAAATGGATGTCAAGACCGCTTTCCTAAACGGACATCTTGAGGAAGATGTCTACATGGTTCAGCCTGAAGGTTTTGTTGATCCGAAATATCCTAAGAAGGTATGCAAGTTAAAGAAGTCAATCTACGGATTGAAACAAGCATCTAGAATGTGGAATCATCGTTTTAATGAGGAGGCCAAGAAATTTGGCTTCATTAAAAATGGTGATGAAGCTTGTGTATACAAGAAAGCTAGTGGGAGCACTATAATGTTCCTTGTATTATATGTGGATGATATATTACTATTTGGAAATGATGTTCCGGCAATGCAAGGAGTTAAAACTTGGTTAAGTAAATGCTTCTCCATTACGGATCTTGGAGAAGCACAATACGTTTTGGGGATTGGGATCTACAGGGATAGATCCAAGAAGCTGATAGGTTTGAATCAAAGTGCATACATTGAAAAGATCTTGAAAAGGTTCAAGATGGAGAACTCTAAGAAAGGTTTGGTACCTATTCAAAAGGGAACACTTCTCAGTTCATCTCAGTGCCCCACCACGAAAGATGAACAGGAGAGAATGAAGAAAGTCCCATATGCGTCTGCTATTGGGTCAATCATGTATGCAATGATATGCACTATACCGGATGTGTCATGCGCTCTTAGCCTGACAAGTAGATACCAGAATAACCCAGGAAACAGCCATTGGATTGCTGTCAAAAGTATATTGAAATACCTTAGGAGGACTAAGGATATGTTTCTTATATACGGGTCTGGTGAGGAGGAACTCGCTGTAAAAGGTTACGTAGATGCAAGTTTCCAAACTGATCGAGATGATTCTCGATCACAATCCGGTTATGTCTTCACGTTAAATGGAGGTGCGGTCTCTTGGAAGAGTTCAAAACAGGATGTTGTTGCTTTATCCACTACAGAGTCGGAGTACATCGCCGCATCATTGGCAGCTCAGGAAGCTGCATGGATGAAGAAATTCATCGACGACTTAGGAGTAGTCCCTTCCATTCAGGACCCTCTTGAGATCTTTTGTGATAACGAGGGTGCGATTGCTCAAATCAAAGAACCTCGTGCTCACCAAAAGACCCGTCACATTGAGCGGAGATTCAACTACATAAGGGATGAAGTTGAAAAGGGAAAGATATGTATTCGCAAAGTTCACACAGATCTTAACATAGCGGATCCACTCACGAAGCTCTTACATGGATCAAAACATGCAGGACATGTTTGTGCTTTAGGGCTTCGATATTCTAGTGATTGGTCATGATCTGTTTTAAGTATTGTAACGGAACGAAATTGTTCAAACTCATCAATATAATTATGGTATTAATTTTTTTTGAGTCAAGTTCCTATTTTGCATATTTTATCCATGAATAAGTAATTATTCTAAATTTCGTAGTCGATCACATTTGTGGGAACAAGTGTGAGGTTTAGACTATTATGAACTTGGATTGGTATACATTCACATGATGAATGTAGGGCAAGGTTGCAACCAAGGTTCATAGATATTTGTGGGATACAAATATTGAAAGACCCGCCCTCAAGATTTACTAAATGGAGCCTTTGTGGTTGATCACATGTAATCTTGAGTAAAGGCGAATATCATTGTATCCTCTGACCTGAGATACATATTGGGTTCGGATATTTACCAAGTATCGTGCCTTGATTCTTTCCTTCGCTATTCTGAAATATGGTAGTTCACAAGGAAGAGCTCAGGCATAATGCAAGGTACATACTTAGGACGTATGTGGTCAAGATGGAATTTGTCCCTCTTATTCGTTGAGAGTCAGATGTCTAAGGCCTGATAAAGTTAAATCTAAAAGAGAGTGATCATTCTGTGTCTCTTGGGTTTAACATGACATCTAGGATGAAAGGACATAATGAAAAGATTCACCTATTCGTATTCGAGATGGGAACTCGAAAAGGATGATGTTATTGAATGGCACAAAGTCATAACATATTGGGGGTGATGAACGGTCGTTAGGTGGTGTCACACCCCCAGTTAGGGCCTGGGTGAAATGTGACTTAATATCAAATCAACCAACATATTATAATATACGAGAACAATACTAAATGATAAAACAAACTTTATTGAGCACGCAGCGGAAAATGAAACGTAGTTACAATGATAGGAATAACAATAATGGAAATGTTCACATGCAGAAGTAATAAATGCGATATCTCTTGATCCTATGTCCAAGTAGCATCACATAAGCAGTAAGTATAAGAGCTTGAATCAAACAGCACCTGAGACAAAACATGCTAAAGTGTCAACCAAAAGGTTGAGTGAAGTTCATAGGTTTAACAAATAAGTTTGACCGTTTGTTTTAGACCACAAGATTTAATTTGTAAGGTTGATCTCCCGCAGGATCAAAAAGTTATGCCAGTGCGTGATATTTAGACTAAACGTTCAAGTTTGCCCCATGACAAGTTGTGTCTGTCCTTGTCGGTTTAAATTTCATTATCAAGTAATACAAAGACTGAGTCAAATGTATCGGGGACGTTACTCCCGATAGGCCTACCCCCAATAAATAAGCATGCCGCAGCACTTAAAAATATCACTGTAGGGACTTAGTCGGACATAGCCGGGTATAGCATAGTTTTAGCAGTTGGTACTTGTGTCTAAATTGTAAATAGTAAAAGCAGCATGTGTCTCACCCCAAATAAATTAAATAAGTTTGCTAGCAATAAAGAGTGGGGCTATGAATTCACCTTAGTAAGTAGAGAGAGAGTTATTCCTCAGAATAGAGAGTTGAACGAGTGAGCAGGAAAGTCAACCTATTGACATTTAAGAGTAGTTAAGTGTTTTGCCCATGTTTAAGTTTAAGTATGTGTTTAAGTATAGTTTGTTTTACTAAGTTTCTATTCCTAGTAAGTTACTATTTTTATAAAGTTTCTATTTTTAGAAAGTTTCTTATTTTACTAAGTTTCTATGACTAGAGAGTTTCTACTTTTATGAGTGTTTCCATTTTAGGATACTTGCCGTATTAGATAAGCTTCCAATCACCCCTTTCCCTTCGAATGGCTAATTTAGATCTAGGGGCTTGAGCCATAGGACCCTTTAAATCGGAAGTCCAAACCCTCTGCCTAGAATCTCGTAGAAACCATTCGTCAAGAAAGTTCGAAGATCTATACATCTCTAATACATATCCCAAAATGTTTGTGTGCTACAATATAAGTAGTAGGTTATAGGTGCTAGTAATAGTAATAGTATATACATGTTAAGTACTAGTATAAGTAGTATTAGGGTTTAAGGTTTTAATATGTATATGTATATATAAAAATATATATATATTTTTTTTACATGTATATATGTATATATAAATCTAGGTGTGTTTATGGATAACAAGTTTATAATATGAATATGAATTAACAAAGATTAAAGTTTATGTAAATAGTTTAGGGTTTATGTTATACCTTTGAAGATTCAAGATAATTAACAAAGAAAAGATGAACACGATGAAGATGGAAGATCAAAGCCTTGAAAATCTTGAAGAACTCCTTGAAGATTCTTGAAGAACACGAAGAACAAGCTTGAAGATCCGAATACCACAAGAGAGGGAGAGGGAGAGATTGTTTTTGAGAGAGGATTTTGGTGTGATTTGTGAATGAGAAACTAGGAGTTTATATAGTGCAAGTATTAGAGTGTTAGTCAACATAAGGATGTTCTAATTAATGATTTTATTTTATTTTATAATTTTTAGTCAACAATAGGTGGTACTAGTTTATATATGTATTATTTTAAATTTTTAGTCAACATAAGGATGTAATTGTTTAAGATTCTTTAGTCTCATTATTATTACTATTATTACTATTATTATTTTTTACATTTACTACATGATAAGTATTATTTTCTTTTTACTAATTCATGACTTGTATATATTTAGTTCTCAATTGTTTTATTATTTATATAAATGTCAATTTTTATTTATTACTTATAGGTTATCAGTTATAATATTACATAAATGCATAAATTTTAATTAGCAGTGAGTGTCGACTAACAGTTTATTATTTTCATCTTTTATTAACTTGTCAATTATTGCACAAAGTTAATTAATATGTTTTCTAACTCTTAATACTTAACAATTGTTGATTAAAGTTTAATCATTAAGTTTTGATTATATTGTTTGGGCATTTAATATTGGAAAAATATAGAATGGAAAAATGAGGGTCGTTATAGTACCTCCCCGTTATTGAAAACTTCGTCCCGAAGTTTTTAGGTAGTTTTCTCGTTTGCATCAGCAGTTGAGAAGAGATGGGGATATTTCCGTTTCATATGGTCTTTGCGTTCCCAGGTATATTCGGGGCCTCTACGCGAATTCCACCGGACTTTAACGATAGGTATATTGCTTTTACGCGTTTGTTTGACCTCTCCTTCCATGATTTCTATAGGTTCTTCAACGAAGTGCATTTGCTCATCAATGCGGACATCATCCAGAGGAATAACGAGTGTGTCATCGGCAAGACACCGTTTAAGATTTGAGACATGAAACACATCATGTACTTGACTAAGTTCGGTTGGCAGTTCTAATCGGTATGCCACGGGACCGACTCTTTCAGTGATTGTGAATGGTCCAACATATCGTGGACTGAGTTTACTTCGCTTACCGAAGCGGACAACACCTTTCCAAGGGGATACTTTCAACATGACTTTATCTCCAACTTGGTATTCGATGTCTTTTCGTTTCTTATTGGCATAGCTTTTCTGTCGGCTACGGGCAGTTTCTAAACGTTGCTTGATTTGAACGATCTTTTCGGTAGTTTCGTGAATAATTTCAGGACCAGTTAAATGTCTGTCCTCAAGCTCATCCCAACACAAAGGGGATCTACACTTCCGTCCATATAAAGCTTCAAAAGGTGCAGCCTTAATGCTGGAGTGATAACTGTTATTATAAGAAAATTCAACCAAAGGTAGATGTCTATCCCATCCTTTGCCGAAATCGATTGCACAAGCACGTAGCATATCTTCCATAGTTTGAATGGTTCGTTCACTTTGACCATCGGTTTGCGGATGATAAGCTGTACTCATGTCGAGTTGAGTTCCAAGAGCAGATTGTAAAGTTTTCCAAAATCTAGAAACAAATCGACTATCGCGATCAGAAATGATCGAGATAGGAACACCATGACGTGAGACGATTTCTTTAATATAAAGCTGTGCTAATCTCTCCATCTTGTCGGTTTCCTTGATCGGTATGAAATGTGCAGATTTAGTAAGACGATCAACTACGACCCAAATAGTATCGTTACCGTTCGAAGTCTTAGGTAACTTAGTAACGAAGTCCATAGTGATACCTTCCCACTTCCACTGCGGAATGTCGGGTTGTGTCAACAGACCAGAAGGCTTTTGATGTTCGGCCTTGACTTTCAAACAAGTGAGACACTTACTAACATAAGTAGCAATATCGGCTTTCATGTTAGGCCACCAGTAGAATTCCTTCACATCGTGATACATTTTACTGGAACCGGGATGGATAGAATATCTAGTCTTATGTGCTTCATCCAAGACTAGTTCGCGAAGATTACCAAAACGAGGAACCCAGATTCTATTGCCAAAGTACCGTGTACCATTAGCTTTCACTTGAAGTTGGTTCTCAAAACCAATAGGTCCTTCACCTTCGATAAGTGTCGGTCTAATAGCTTCCAATTGAGCTTCACAGATTCGTGAAATAAGATTCGATTTGATTTTTAGGTTTAAAGCACGAACACGTTTAATATCGTCTTTTCGACTAAGGGCATCGGCAACTACATTCGCCTTGCCAGGATGATATTTCAGCTCACAATAATAATCGTTCAATGTCTCGAGCCATCGACTTTGCCTCATATTCAGCTGTTTTTGATCAAAGATGTGTCGAAGACTTTTATGGTCAGTGTACACCGTAAAGTGATTACCATAGAGATAATGTCTCCATATCTTTAATGCAAATACCACGGCACCTAACTCTAGGTCATGTGTGGTATAGTTTACTTCATGTTTCTTCAACTGTCTAGATGCATAGGCGATAACCTTCTCTCGTTGCATTAAAACACAACCAAAGCCATGCTTTGAGGCATCGCAGTAAACAACAAAGTCGTCGGTACCTTCAGGTAAAGAAAGAATCGGGGCTGTGGTCAACTTCTCCTTCAGAATCTTGAAAGCAGATTCCTGTTCTTCGGACCACTCAAATTTCTTCCCTTTTTGAGTCAGCTTTGTAAGAGGTTTGGCAATGAGAGAAAAATCTTTTATAAACCTTCGATAGTAACCGGCAAGTCCCAAAAATTGACGAATATGCTTTGCAGTCTTTGGTATCTCCCAGTTCTGAATAGCAGTAATCTTAGCTGGATCGACATGTATTCCGTTTCTATCAACAACATGTCCGAGAAATTGTACGGTTTTGAGCCAAAACTCGCACTTAGAAAATTTAGCATAAAGTTGTTCCTTTCGTAAGAGTTCAAGAATCATGCGCAAATGTTGCTCATGCTCTTTCTCATTCTTCGAATAGATCAAGATGTCGTCAATGAATACGATGACAAATTTGTCAAGATACGGTTTACAAACACGATTCATGAGGTCCATGAACACGGCAGGAGCATTAGTTAAACCAAAAGGCATGACACAGAATTCATAGTGCCCATAACGAGTGCGAAAAGCAGTCTTAGGAATATCGGATTCCTTGACCTTGAGTTGGTGATAACCGGATCTTAAATCAATCTTTGAATAAACACTTGACCCTTGAAGTTGGTCAAATAGATCATCAATACGTGGCAACGGATAACGGTTCTTGATAGTAAGCTTGTTAAGTTCACGGTAATCAATGCACATCCTTAATGTACCATCCTTCTTTTTAACAAACAGAATAGGAGCTCCCCAAGGGGACGAGCTTGGACGAATGAAACCTTTATCCAATAGTTCTTGGAGTTGGTTGGATAATTCCTTCATTTCGGAAGGTGCTAAACGGTATGGTGCTTTAGCAACAGGAGCAGCACCAGGAGTTAAGTCAATTTGGAATTCAACTTGTCGAGGAGGTGGAATACCCGGAAGATCTTCGGGAAACACATCGGGAAAGTCTTTAACTACTGGTACATCTTCAATTCGCTTCTCTTTCGATTCAATCAGATTAACGTGGGCTAGAATAGCTGGATAACCTTTCATAAGGTATTTGCGGGTTTTAATACAGGAGATAATATTGAGATTGGAACCACTCTTTTCACCTTGGATAATAAGAGTCTCTCCATTTCCTAATGGAACATGAACGGTTTTATCGTAACACATGATCGCAGCTCTTAATGGACGTAACCAATCCATTCCAACTATGACATCGAAACTTCCTAGCTCGACCGGCAAAAGGTCTATCTTAAATTCTTTGCTGGCTAAGATTAGGTTGCAGTTTTTATAAATTTTATCAACTTTCATGATCTTTCCATTGGCTACTTCTACTAATCGTTTAGTTTCTAAGGGTTGAGGCTTTTCAGTAAATAGGGTACAAAATTCATTAGATACGTAACTTCGGTCGGCACCAGTATCGAATAAAATAGTTGCGTAGCAATTATTGACGAGATACGTACCCGTGATGACCTCATCTTCATCTCGGGCTTCAGCAGCAGTAATAACAAATGCACGACCCTTTGCAGCAGTAGTATTGGCTCCAGTAGCAGGATTATCTCTCTTCTTAGGGCAATTTGGACTAATGTGTCCCTTTTCCCCACAAGTATAACAAGTAGGAGGAGCTTTGGCAGGAACAATAGATTTATTCTTTAGAGGAGTCCTACACGTCTTAGCTACGTGTCCCACTTTCTTACACAACGAACAAGTGGCAGTGCACTGCCCCGGGTGATGCCTTTCACAACGAACACAAAAAGGATAAGTGCCCTTATAATTCGTACTTGTACTATCCATAAGCTTTTTACTAACATTCTGATTTGAACCTTGAGACGGCTCAAACTTCCTCTTACCATCATTACCCTTGGTTTCAACTTGCTTATTGGCCGACGCCCTTCTTCTCTTGGCCAACATGAGATTTTGTGCCATGAGAATCACAGCATCCAAAGTAACCTTCTCAGCAGCAATAACATTCCCTTGAACATCCTCGGGAAGACCTTCAATATACCGCTCAATTCTTCTAGCTTCAGTAGGAAACATTTCAGGACATAGAGTAGAAAGCTCCAGATAACGATTGGTATAATTCTCAATGTCAGTACCCTTGACCCTGAGTTCCCAGAACTCAGCTTCAAGCTTCTGAACTTGACTCCTTGGGCAGAATTTGTTGACCATCATACTTTTGAGTTCGTCCCATGGAATTGCATTAGCATTATCAATTCCTACGGACTTGGCATAAGCAGTCCACCAAGTTAAAGCATTACCACCCAACGAGCTAGTGGCATACTTTACTCGATCATCATCACCACAGTTGCAAATACGGAAAATAGATTCCATCTTTTCGAACCAACGAACTAGTTCGACAGCTTCTTCGTTTCCCTTAAAAGCGGGAGGGTGACAGTTTGTAAAGTCCTTGTAGGAACAAGGTTTTGGTTGAGTATTAGCATGATTAGCTTGGGCGTTGCCTTGGGCAGCAGCGAGTAACTGTTGGAATTGCTCAGTAGTTAACACAACGTTGTTAACGGTAGGTGCAGCTGAACGAACCATGATGTCACTACATAAAAGTGAACATATGTTTGATAAGTTTAACAAGTTATAAGTTTGAGTAATCACAAGTATGAATAAACTAAAGTATTGATATCGCATGATATTAATAAAACACTTTATATTATTAGAACGAGGCATTAAATAAGCCTTTGTTACACGATTCGGAAATAGAAATTGTTTAAGGCACAGCCTTTACATAGATGGAAAATAGGAAAAATAACTAGGAAATATTAAGATTGAAGTAGTCTTCATATTTCGTCTCCAACCTTCTTCATAAACTCCTCAACTTTCTCATTTTTCGACTTTTGTTTCTCATAGAGATACTCGAAGTTGTCATAAAGGTTGGTAACACGACTGTTTACGGCATTAGTGTTGTACTCTCTTATGGCAAGTTGTTCATCGACTCGACCTTTCTCCATTTTCATTCGGACATCAACATCCTCCTTGAGGTAAGCAAGTGATTGCTTTCCCCAGCGAGTGTTGCGTTCTTCCTCGCACTTTAGCATCAGCAACTCCTTTCTTAGCTCGACGTTTTCTTTCATAAGTTTCTTCATTCGACGATCCACTCTTTCCATGTGGCGAAGTAGACCTCCAATGTTTCTCTCGGTATCGTTTCGTAATCTCATGATTTCATACTTAGGACCATCATAAAAAGGAGATCGGGCTCTCTTCCTTGATGGACCAACTTCTTCATGCCGTTTTCCCTTATCTTGGGTTCTCGGAGTTGGGTAGTATTGAGGAGACCCATGTGAATCTAAAATAGTATTCGGGCTATAATTCAGCGGTGGTGAAGCAGGATTATAAAGAGGACTTCGAACTGGTCTCGAAGTTGAAGAGTGTCCAACACCTACTTCGGTGGTAGGGTTGTGAGTTGCTTTGTTGGACTTGTTAACGCTTGAGCTTGACATCCTATCATTAGGAAAGAGACCTTGATTAGAATCTTTGAGTCAAGTTTATTAAAGCATAATTGTTAAGATTATACGACAATCCTAAGTGCTTTAAGTCCAAGGCAGGAAAGGTTATAGTTTCCTAGATTGCTAAGGCACCCTAGCTAACAAGTAAGGCACACATAAAAATGCAATCCTGGTTCTCTATAACAGCCTGGTTTGCTCTGATACCAATCTGTCACACCCCCAGTTAGGGCCTGGGTGAAATGTGACTTAATATCAAATCAACCAACATATTATAATATACGAGAACAATACTAAATGATAAAACAAACTTTATTGAGCACGCAGCGGAAAATGAAACGTAGTTACAATGATAGGAATAACAATAATGGAAATGTTCACATGCAGAAGTAATAAATGCGATATCTCTTGATCCTATGTCCAAGTAGCATCACATAAGCAGTAAGTATAAGAGCTTGAATCAAACAGCACCTGAGACAAAACATGCTAAAGTGTCAACCAAAAGGTTGAGTGAAGTTCATAGGTTTAACAAATAAGTTTGACCGTTTGTTTTAGACCACAAGATTTAATTTGTAAGGTTGATCTCCCGCAGGATCAAAAAGTTATGCCAGTGCGTGATATTTAGACTAAACGTTCAAGTTTGCCCCATGACAAGTTGTGTCTGTCCTTGTCGGTTTAAATTTCATTATCAAGTAATACAAAGACTGAGTCAAATGTATCGGGGACGTTACTCCCGATAGGCCTACCCCCAATAAATAAGCATGCCGCAGCACTTAAAAATATCACTGTAGGGACTTAGTCGGACATAGCCGGGTATAGCATAGTTTTAGCAGTTGGTACTTGTGTCTAAATTGTAAATAGTAAAAGCAGCATGTGTCTCACCCCAAATAAATTAAATAAGTTTGCTAGCAATAAAGAGTGGGGCTATGAATTCACCTTAGTAAGTAGAGAGAGAGTTATTCCTCAGAATAGAGAGTTGAACGAGTGAGCAGGAAAGTCAACCTATTGACATTTAAGAGTAGTTAAGTGTTTTGCCCATGTTTAAGTTTAAGTATGTGTTTAAGTATAGTTTGTTTTACTAAGTTTCTATTCCTAGTAAGTTACTATTTTTATAAAGTTTCTATTTTTAGAAAGTTTCTTATTTTACTAAGTTTCTATGACTAGAGAGTTTCTACTTTTATGAGTGTTTCCATTTTAGGATACTTGCCGTATTAGATAAGCTTCCAATCACCCCTTTCCCTTCGAATGGCTAATTTAGATCTAGGGGCTTGAGCCATAGGACCCTTTAAATCGGAAGTCCAAACCCTCTGCCTAGAATCTCGTAGAAACCATTCGTCAAGAAAGTTCGAAGATCTATACATCTCTAATACATATCCCAAAATGTTTGTGTGCTACAATATAAGTAGTAGGTTATAGGTGCTAGTAATAGTAATAGTATATACATGTTAAGTACTAGTATAAGTAGTATTAGGGTTTAAGGTTTTAATATGTATATGTATATATAAAAATATATATATATTTTTTTTACATGTATATATGTATATATAAATCTAGGTGTGTTTATGGATAACAAGTTTATAATATGAATATGAATTAACAAAGATTAAAGTTTATGTAAATAGTTTAGGGTTTATGTTATACCTTTGAAGATTCAAGATAATTAACAAAGAAAAGATGAACACGATGAAGATGGAAGATCAAAGCCTTGAAAATCTTGAAGAACTCCTTGAAGATTCTTGAAGAACACGAAGAACAAGCTTGAAGATCCGAATACCACAAGAGAGGGAGAGGGAGAGATTGTTTTTGAGAGAGGATTTTGGTGTGATTTGTGAATGAGAAACTAGGAGTTTATATAGTGCAAGTATTAGAGTGTTAGTCAACATAAGGATGTTCTAATTAATGATTTTATTTTATTTTATAATTTTTAGTCAACAATAGGTGGTACTAGTTTATATATGTATTATTTTAAATTTTTAGTCAACATAAGGATGTAATTGTTTAAGATTCTTTAGTCTCATTATTATTACTATTATTACTATTATTATTTTTTACATTTACTACATGATAAGTATTATTTTCTTTTTACTAATTCATGACTTGTATATATTTAGTTCTCAATTGTTTTATTATTTATATAAATGTCAATTTTTATTTATTACTTATAGGTTATCAGTTATAATATTACATAAATGCATAAATTTTAATTAGCAGTGAGTGTCGACTAACAGTTTATTATTTTCATCTTTTATTAACTTGTCAATTATTGCACAAAGTTAATTAATATGTTTTCTAACTCTTAATACTTAACAATTGTTGATTAAAGTTTAATCATTAAGTTTTGATTATATTGTTTGGGCATTTAATATTGGAAAAATATAGAATGGAAAAATGAGGGTCGTTATAGGTGGTATCCATCACTTGCATTAATTTCTTATGTCTCTCGTGCAAGTGGGAGATTGAAGGTATTTCGTATGCCCGAAAGACATATTAAATTAATGTGGCTAATATGTTTTGATCCAAGTCGGGTCATACCCAATAACAAGCTTGCCAACACCTTATACGTATTTAATCTTAACGATTGGATCATTGATTAAATACGCGACACTTGAACTTTAAGAAAAATGGTTTTCTGAAATATTACTTGATGTGTACATATATAAATTATGGAATAATTTATATAATATGGATTTAATTATTTATAGGTTAAATAATTAATTAATTTATATTACATTTTATATAAATTGGGTTTATATAATAAAATGTATATATATATAATGGAATGGAAGTTTATAAAAGAGTTTTATAAAATTTAATTCTTTTATAAAACTTATTTTATAAATCAAATGGAAAGTGGCATGGGGAATGAGACACACATGCTCTTAGATTCCTCCTTGGTCAACTACAAACCCCATTCCATATACATGCATGTTCCTTGACCAAAGCAACACACACATAACATCACACATCAAAAATAACTTGTAAAATTCTGCTCAAATTGAGCTGTTTGGCCGTGGCCTTTGAGGGTGCCAAAGGAGTTCATAATTTAATTTTGCAAGCTCATTTCAAGTGTAAAGTAAATCCTAACCAAAAGCTAGGGTGTTGGTGCACAAGCTTGGGGTATAACAACTTGAGGTTTCATTGTTTTGGAGCTCCATTCATCATCATCATCATCTTCTTCATTTACTAGCAAGCTTGGAGTAGGTATAATCTCTTTACTTGCTTGTAGTTTGTAAGTATATATCACAACTTGATCCTAATTGGGATTTAACTTTAATTGGTTAAAGATTAACAAGTTTTGAATGATAATATGAACATGCTTCCGCTTTTATTTGATTCTTAAAAGGTTTTAAGCATTTTGTAACTTGTTAAATCCCAACATGTTTTTGATGAAACCTTTAGCGAATAACTTGCTTCTGACTCCAAACTCTTGCGAAAAAATTTTCTTCACCATCCTTCGATATTAGAAATTCCAAGATATCATCGTATCTTTCATTATAAATATCCTCCATATTTCTGAAGATATTTTCATAACTATTCTTATCTGAAATCATTAATCTCTTCGTGCTATCAGTGTTACATCATATAGAAACTGTTAGTTTTTATATTCTGTAACTTTCGAGCTTAAAATATGAATGTTATTGAAGTAATGTTGGGAACTGATGCATGAGTTAGTATAATATAATGACACTTGATCAACGTGATTATATTACAGTAAGTCATGCTGAGTTTCTAATGGGACGTGATGATTCACAGATCATAACGTCATCATGCACCATGTTACATAACTCCATCATTCTGCTTAATTTCTGAACATATCAAGAAAGTATATTCTTGATAGTTCTATTCTCAGTGAATCTGGTAATTTTACAAATCAAATCGTGCTATTACGTTCCTTCTTATTTAGAACATTAATAATGTTCATTCTGAAACTTATATCTGTGAATTCTGGACCATTACAAGAAATGCCAAGTCGCCAGAAGAAGAAACGAAGGGACAAAGCTCTGAAATAGAAATTGGAGTATAAATTGCAGCAAATAGGAGGGAGTATTAACTGTGGATGACAATGATTATAGGAAACAGAACGGGGGACATTGAAATATAAGGAGAGATATAAAGCCCGATAACAACGCATAAATTACAAACCGTGTATATAAATGTTTATAGCAATATAAAGACACGGGAGGATTATAAATACAATAATCCCTAGAGCATAATAGAAATAAACAGATTCTTCAGGTAGGGGTTGGAAAAGAAGAACGATCATTGCGATAGTTAGAATAAGAACAAGGATCAGAACAGGGTTAAACATTTTCATAAATCCTTTGAATTTGGGAACTGAGTATAGAAGTGGTGAAAACTAATAGAACGGAAAAGGTAAAGTTATAATGGAAATATTAGATGTAGTAATTGTGACAACCCGGAAATTTCCGACTAAATTTAAACTTTATCTTTATATTATTCTGACACGATAAGCAATGTTTTGTTAAGTTAAATCTCAAGGATTTTAAACTATGTTTATACATTCATTTAAACCTCGACCAAATTCCAATGATTCACGAACCATTAAATGAACATATATGAATATGTATGTAAATGTGTATATGTTATAAATTGAAAATGTCAACAAAGTATTTAAAAGTATAATGCTTTATATGAACGTATTTGTTTCAATATGATTATCGACAAAATTAAAAAAAAAAATATATTAAATGATTGAATTATCAGAAACATTGAATTATGATTACAAGTCTCTGTTGAGAGGTCCACTATGATTTGAGAAATCTATTCCTCTTAACGATATTCGGAATAATTTGTAAAGCTATTTATAAATAAAAATAAAAAGTGTCATTTACGAAAGTTAGACAAAAGCTAGTGGAGAATTGGTTTCCATAATATTCTATTAATCTATTTTCAAACGTACAAAAACGTTTTCAGTTAAAAAAAAACTTTATTATTAAACTTTTATAAATATCTAGAATCACTTTTGACAACTCATTACTTAACCAGTATAATAAATATAACGATATTTATATTTTATTTCATTAAATATATATAACGATTTAAATTAATATTATATATATTTATACGCGTATTATACATACATAGTTTTTATACTTTTACTTGAAATGTCCCGTTCTTATTGATTAAAAACGTTCCATATTAATTTATTTCGTTGCGAGGTTTTGACCTCTATATGAGACGTTTTTCAAAGACTGCATTCATTTTTAAAACAAACCATAACCTTTATTTCATAGATAAAGGTTTTAAAAAGCTTTACGTAGATTATCAAATAATGATAATCTAAAATATCCTGTTTACACACGACCATTACATAATGGTTTACAATACAAATATGTTACAACAAAATAAGTTTCTTGAATGCAGTTTTTACACAATATCATACAAGTATGGACTCCAAATCTTGTCCTTATTTAAGTATGCGACAGCGGAAGCTCTTAATAATCACTTGAGAATAAACATGCTTAAAACGTCAACAAAAATGTTGGTGAGTTATAGGTTTAACCTATATATATCAAATCATAATAATAGACCACAAGATTTCATATTTCAATACACATCCCATACATAGAGATAAAAATCATTCATATGGTGAAAACCTGGTAACCGACATTAACAAGATGCATATATAAGAATATCCCCATCATTCCGGGACACCCTTCGGATATGATATAAATTTCGAAGTACTAAAGCATCCGGTACTTTGGATGGGGTTTCTTAGGCCCAATAGATCTATCTTTAGGATTCGCGTCAATTAGGGTGTCTGTTCCCTAATTCTTAGATTACCAGACTTAATAAAAAGGGGCATATTCGATTTCGATAATTCAACCATAGAATGTAGTTTCACGTACTTGTGTCTATTTTGTAAATCATTTATAAAACCTGCATGTATTCTCATCCCAAAAATATTAGATTTTAAAAGTGGGACTATAACTCACTTTCACAGATTTTTACTTCGTCGGGAAGTAAGACTTGGCCACTGGTTGATTCACGAACCTATAACAATATATACATGTATATCAAAGTATGTTCAAAATATATTTACAACACTTTTAATATATTTTGATGTTTTAAGTTTATTAAGTCAGCTGTCCTCGTTAGTAACCTACAACTAGTTGTCCACAGTTAGATGTACAGAAATAAATCGATAAATATTATCTTGAATCAATCCACGACCCAGTGTATACGTATCTCAGTATTGATCACAACTCAAACTATATATATTTTGGAATCAACCTCAACCCTGTATAGCTAACTCCAACATTCACATATAGAGTGTCTATGGTTGTTCCGAAATATATATAGATGTGTCGACATGATAGGTCGAAACATTGTATACGTGTCTATGGTATCTCAAGATTACATAATATACAATACAAGTTGATTAAGTTATGGTTGGAATAGATTTGTTACCAATTTTCACGTAGCTAAAATGAGAAAAATTATCCAATCTTGTTTTACCCATAACTTCTTCATTTTAAATCCGTTTTGAGTGAATCCAATTGCTATGGTTTCATATTGAACTCTATTTTATGAATCTAAATAGAAAAAGTATAGGTTTATAGTCGGAAAAATAAGTTACAAGTCATTTTTGTAAAGGTAGTCATTTCAGTCGAAAGAACGACGTCTAGATGACCATTTTAGAAAACATACTTCCACTTTGAGTGTAACCATAATTTTTGGATATAGTTTCATGTTCATAATAAAAATCATTTACTCAGAATAACAACTTTTAAATCAAAGTTTATCATAGTTTTTAATTAACTAACCCAAAACAGCCCGCGGTGTTACTACGACGGCGTAAATCCGGTTTTACGGTGTTTTTCGTGTTTCCAGGTTTTAAATCATTAAGTTAGCATATCATATAGATATAGAACATGTGTTTAGTTGATTTTAAAAGTCAAGTTAGAAGGATTAACTTTTGTTTGCGAACAAGTTTAGAATTAACTAAACTATGTTCTAGTGATTACAAGTTTAAACCTTCGAATAAGATAGCTTTATATGTATGAATCGAATGATGTTATGAACATAATTACTACCTTAAGTTCCTTGGATAAACCTACTAGAAAAGATAAAAATGGATCTAGCTTCAATGGATCCTTGGATGGCTCGAAGTTCTTGAAGCAGAATCATGACACGAAAACAAGTTCAAGTAAGATCATCACTTGAAATAAGATTGTTATAGTTATAGAAATTGAACCAAAGTTTGAATATGATTATTACCTTGTATTAGAATGATAACCTACTGTAAGAAACAAAGATTTCTTGAGGTTGGATGATCACCTTACAAGATTGGAAGTGAGCTAGCAAACTTGAAAGTATTCTTGATTTTATGAAACTAGAACTTTTGGAATTTATGAAGAACACTTAGAACTTGAAGATAGAACTTGAGAGAGATCAATTAGATGAAGAAAATTGAAGAATGAAAGTGTTTGTAGGTGTTTTTGGTCGTTGGTGTATGGATTAGATATAAAGGATATGTAATTTTGTTTTCATGTAAATAAGTCATGAATGATTACTCATATTTTTGTAATTTTATGAGATATTTCATGCTAGTTGCCAAATGATGGTTCCCACATGTGTTAGGTGACTCACATGGGCTGCTAAGAGCTGATCATTGGAGTGTATATACCAATAGTACATACATCTAAAAGCTGTGTATTGTACGAGTACGAATACGGGTGCATACGAGTAGAATTGTTGATGAAACTGAACGAGGATGTAATTGTAAGCATTTTTGTTAAGTAGAAGTATTTTGATAAGTGTATTGAAGTCTTTCAAAAGTGTATAAATACATATTAAAATACTACATGTATATACATTTTAACTGAGTCGTTAAGTCATCGTTAGTCGTTACATGTAAGTGTTGTTTTCAAACCTTTAGGTTAACGATCTTGTTAAATGTTGTTAACCCAATGTTTATAATATCAAATGAGATTTTAAATTATTATATTATCATGATATTATCATGTATGAATATCTCTTAATATGATATATATACATTAAATGTCTTTACAATGATAATCGTTACATATATGTCTCGTTTAAAAATCATTAAGTTAGTAGTCTTGTTTTTACATATGTAGTTCATTGTTAATATACTTAATGATATGTTTACTTATCATAGTATCATGTTAACTATATATATATCCATATATATGTCATCATATAGTTTTTACAAGTTTTAACGTTCGTGAATCACCGGTCAACTTGGGTGGTCAATTGTCTATATGAAACATATTTCAATTAATCAAGTCTTAACAAGTTTGATTGCTTAACATGTTGGAAACATTTAATCATGTAAATATCAATCTCAATTAATATATATAAACATGGAAAAGTTCGGGTCACTACATTACTATACTTTAACTTTACCTTTACTTTACTTTTACTTTATTTTAACTTTAATAATTCACTTTAATAATTCACTTTAATAATTCATACTTTAATAATTCACTTTAATAATTCATACTTTAATAATTCACTTTAATAATTCATACTTTAATAATTCACTTTAATAATTCATACTTTAATAATTCACTTTAATAATTCAAAAATCTATTATAAATAGAATTCAATAGGTTTCATTATTTCATAGAAACTTGAAAATATATTTCTCTAAACTCTCTCAATCGATTTACATATATATATATATATATATATATATATATATATATATATATATATATATATATATATATATATATTTGATCTGTATTATTTAAAGATATTATTAGTATACATAAAATATTACGACGGAGTGATGTCCGAGTGATTTCAAAATAGTTTTTTTGAATGAGTCGAAGCTAAGGAAATTATGGGTTATAGCTATGGAAGTGATGGGTATGGTTCATGGGTATGCTCGTGAGGTCAATCTAGTGTTTATCATCTCCGTTGCGTCTACGTACTTTCCTGCAATATTGAATCTCAATATTGATACGTGAGCACTCATAACTTAACTTTTATATATCAATAGTGTATCCCTGACTAGTGCTCGAGTATATAGGATTATGCATGCTTGTACATTCGATATTGTCCTTAGATAGGTTTGTTGAATCCTGAATTAGATACATATGCTACTGAGATAGGGTATATGATATGCATGTCATTGGAAAGCTAGCGAAAAATTAAGAACTTTTCATTTAGATATCGAATGGTTTCGATGAACGGATTTGAAGTTATAGTCAACTGAATTTTAGTATTATTGTTAAAATGATTATTATTACTATCGTCGTTATTATTTTAATAGAAATATCATTGTTATTATAAAATATCATTATTACTATTATGTTAGTATTATCATTTTATCATAATAACATTTTTAGTAAATATAAATATTGTTATTTTTTTATAGAATAATAATAATTATTATTACAAAATAATACAACTTTTACTTATTATTATTATGATCAATATTATTTTATCAAATAAATAGGGGATACAAAGATATTTTTCACCACGCGTAATATAATTACATTAATAATACTTACCACTATAGTTTTAAGATATTAAGTGAACTTTATAAATTTTACTACTTAAGATATATAAAAGTATATTTTATTATATATAAACGTTAATATAAATTTTTATTAATAAATGACTTTTATTATTATAAAATCTAATAAATATATTTAAATATATAAAACGACTATAGTTAAGTTATATAATAAACACGTATAAATTTTAGAAGTCATTTTGGGTCAAGTTGACTTTTGTTGACTTTTGCATATTAGTCTCGAGCATTAGAATTGTGGTACACTATGACTTGACCAAAAATTGTTAGACAAATATTGACCAACATATAAATATATATAATTAATATAGGTTCGTGAATCCGAGGCCAACCTTGCACTTGTTAAATGACGTTATATGTATTTTTACTATGAAATACAGTATGGTGAGTTTCATTTGCTCCCTTTTTAATTGCTTTTGCAATATATATTTTTGGGCTGAGAATACATGAGCTGTTTTATAAATGTTTTACGAAATAGGCACAAGTACTAAAACTAATTCTATGTGGGTTTAAACTAGAAATATACCCTTAGCTTGGTAACATTAAACTACTTGTCTATGTACGGTAGGCGCGAATCCTAAAGATAGATCTATTGGGCCTGACAAACCCCATCCTGACTATGGGATGCTTTAGTACTTCGAGGTTATTTTAAACACACCTGATCTGGTGTACTTCAGAGGGTAAAACATGAACGTTAAGGCTTGTTACCGGGTGCCTACAACTTATAGAATAATTTTATACACTTGCGAGTGTACATATATTTATAAACGGAAATCTTGTGGTCTATTAATATATTGAAATGATTGTTATGATAAACCTATGAACTCACCAACCTTTTGGTTGACACTTTAAAGCATGTTTATTCTCAGGTATTAAAGAAATCTTCCGCTGTGCATTAACTCATTTTAAGGATATTACTTGGAGTCATTCATGACATATTTTGAAAGACGTTGCATTCAAGTCATTGAGTTCATCAAGATTATTATTAAGTCAATTATAGTTGGATGTATTATGAAATGGTGTGCATACCGTCAATTTTTGTTGTAAAGAAAGTTTGTCTTTTAAAAACGAATGCAATGTTTGTAAAATGTATCATATAGAGGTCAAATACCTCGCGATGTAATCAACTATTGTGAATCGTTTATAATGTATATGAACGGGTCCTTTCAGTAATCGAGGCAGATCACCGCATTTAATAATAGAAATCTAAATTTCCTTATTCGCAGAAGAATCAAATCTTTTAGATTTCGAAGATTTTCTTCAAATCCCTTAAATTCCGGAATTCAACCAAAACAACGTCAAAAGTTAAGACGCATCCTGTTTTCTAAATTCAATCGTGACTACGTCAAAAGTTAAGATGCATCTTACTTTCAAAATTCAACCCTGACTCTGTCAAAAGTTACGACGAATCTTTACTTATCCTATTTCAATCTTTTGTGATAATTTCACTCGTACGCTTCGAATAATTGAGTTTTTTTTATTCAAATCACCTGATGGTGATAAAACTTTAATTATTGACTTATATTAGTAATGAAAACATTTTTTATTGTTAGCCATGACGACCACACTCAAATTTCGGGACGAAATTTCTTTAACGGGTAGGTACTGTGACGACCCGGGAATTTTCGATCAAATTTAAACTTTAATCTTTATATGTTTCCGACACGATAAGCAGACTCTGTAATGTTGAAACCTTAAAAACTTTGAATTATGTTTAATATATGCATTTGACCCTTGACTAGTCCCGACGATTCACGAACAATTGTTTGTAAATAAATATATGTATGTAAATGTAAGTATATGTATATTAAATTGAGATTATAAAATATAATTTAAGCAATTGAAATATATATGTAAAATAGAATACAAAATAATTAAGTGTGAATTTCAAATGAATCTATATATAATTATATAAGATTTCCATGTAAAAATTATCATTATATGTATACTGTAATATATATATATATATATATATATATATATATATATATATATATATATATATATATATATATATATATATATATAACATAAAAATATATAAAAATTAAATAATCAACATATGTTATTATTAGATAGTTAATAATATCAACATATTAAACTTACTTACAAAATAAATTATAATGGCTATATTAATATTATTACTACTTTTATTAAAATCAATATAAATATTAATATCAATATTAATAATATAATACTACTATATATAATATATAGATAAAGTCAAATATATATAGAAAGATGTAGATACATTCATGAATCAATTACATATCCTTTTTAACTTTAATTTTTTTTTCTTTTCTTTTCTGTACTATCGATTCCATACTCACTATCAAACAGCCTGTGATTAACCCTACAAGATCATGTATTTATTTGCTTTAATATTTTATTCATATGATTAATACTTCTGTCCTTCTTGTCGATAATCTGTTAAACATCCACCTCAATAAATCACTACAAAACAATACATGGAAGAGAGGTACAATGATATATTCAATTAACTCAGACACAGCCCAAAAATTCTGAAATTTGGATTTTTTTTTTTTTAAACAGAAAAATAGTTACAGCATATTTTTTTCTCGGCTTTTCATCTTTTTCATGAAAATTCGAATTCGAAATCAAACTCTAAATCTGTTAATGCAGTGTTTTTAGGAAACTCATGCTTAAACTAATTGCAAAGTTTCAAATCCCAAATAATTTTATCAAGAACGAATTTTAGAGTCAAAGCTTAAATTCAAAAAGTCAAATTATATGTTCATAGCAAAAATTCGCGAATTACTTGAAGTTTGAAGTTAAATTAACGATCTAGAAAGTTTATAGGGATAATTTGGGATTCTTTTCATGTTGTAACTTTAGTGTAAAACGTTTTCAAAATGTAAAAATGATTTCGTGTTCATAATAATGCAACAGCGACTGTTTTTTCTTTTTCTTTTTTTATTTAGTACCTGTTATTTTAAATCAGGAGTATTGTTCGACCTTCGTTCGATTGTAATATACAAATCTAAATCAGATACGAATTGTGATGAAGTCTCGTATTCTGTCGAGTGGAATTCGTTGAAGAAGAAGAAGATGAGGGAGAGCAAATAAAACGGCTTTTATATAAACAGATTCTGTTTTGAATCAGATAAATGGGCGACAGCCCAAGGGTTATGAGCTTGTGCGGGTGAGCGAGTGGTCAAGGGTTCGAGTCCCACTCCTAGCATTTTTTTTTAAGGAGCCTCTAAGGTAGTTTTTATTATTAATGTTATTATTTTATTATTATTGTTATGTTATTATTATTATTGTTATTGTTATGTTATGTTAGTACTATTATTATTATTAGTTAACATTTATCATTATGAATATAACTAAGAATATTATTATTATAATTATTATTATTACAATTTTATGAATTATACTAATATCATTATCAATATCAAATATTATTATTATTTAGTATTATTGTTATTTTTATCATCACCATTAAATAGTATCATTCTTAATATTATCAGTTACTATAAATATTACGAATACTACTATTATTATTAAAATTACCATACTAAATATTATTATCCTTATTATGATTATGATTAGTATTATTATTAATATTATAAAAATAATACAATTTTCATAAATATTAGTATTATCATCCATTTATAAATATTAGAACTATTATTAGTAACATGAGTACATTAGTAATAATATTATCATCATTTTTATTATTACTAATATTAACTTAGTATAATTCGAATTACTGTTTTGATAAACAAATGAAATACATACATATATATAATATAACACAATATTTTTATCTTATAAAAGTATTATATGAAAAATAAATGTAATATTAATACAACAAATAATATCAATAATAGGTTCTACATATAAACTTTTTCGACTACGATTATATGTATTAATATATACACAAATGTTATAGGTTTGTGAATCCAAGGCCAACCCTGCATTGTTCAATATAGTCGTATGTATTTTTACTACAAAATACATTAGGTGAGTTCATTTGCTCCCTTTTACTCTTTACATTTTTAGGACTGAGAATACATGCGCTACTTTTACAACTGCTTTATTAAATTCTTTTGAAATACATTTTGAACTGCGAATACATGCAAATGCTTTATTAACTGTTTTACAATATTTATATGCGTGAGTTTCATTAATCCCTTTTTAAATGCTTTTGCAATATATATTTTTGGGACTGAGAATACATGTGCTGCTTTTATAAATGTTTTACGAAATAGACACAAGTAATCAAAACTACATTATATGGTTGAATGATCGAAATCGAATATGCCCCTTTTTATTAAGTCTGGTAATCTAAGAATTAGGGAACAGACACCCTAATTGACGCGAACTCTAAAGATAGATCTATCGGGCCCAACAAGCCCCATCCAAAGTACCGGATGCTTTAGTACTTCGAAATTTATATCATGTCCGAAGGAGGATCCCGGAATGATGGGGATATTCTTATATGCATATTGTGAATGTCGGTTACCAGGTGTTCAATCCATATGAATGATTATTTTGTCTCTATGTATGGGACGTATGTTTATGAGAAATTGAAATATGAAATCTTGTGGTCTATTAAAAGTTATGAAATGATTATTTATGATAAACTAATGAACTCACCAACCTTTTGGTTGACACTTGAAAGCATGTTTATTCTCAGGTATGAAAGAAATCTTCCGCTGTGCATTTGCTCATCTTAGAGATATTACTTGGAGTCATTCATGACATATTTCAAAAGACGTTGCATTCGAGTCATTGAGTACATTAAGATTATTATTAAGTCCATTATAGTAATATATACTACGAAGTGGCATGCATGTTGTCAACTTTTGATGTAATGAAAGATTGTCTTTTCAAAAACGAATGCAATGTTTGTAAAATGTATCATATAGAGGTCCAGTACCTCGCGATGTAATCAACTGTTGTGAATCGTTTATAATCGATATGGACTTCGTCCGGATGGATTAGGACGGGTCCTTTCATTATACACTTTTGAAAGACTTCAAGACACTTATCAAAATACTTCTACTTAACAAAAATGCTTACAATTACATCCTCGTTCAGTTTCATCAACAATTATACTCGTATGCACCCGTATTCGTACTCGTACAATACACAGCATTTAGATGTATGTACTATTGGTATATACATTCCAATGATCAGCTCTTAGCAGCCCATGTGAGTCACCTAACACATGTGAGAACCATCATTTGGCAACTAGCATGAAATATCTCATAAAATTACAAAAATATTAGTAATCATTCATGACTTATTTACATGTAAACAAAATTACACATCCTTTATATCTAATCCATATACCAACGACCAAAAACACCTACAAACACTTTCATTCTTAAATTTTATTCATCTAATTGATCTCTCTCAAGTTCTATCTTCAAGTTCTAAGTGTTCTTCATAAATTCTATAAGTTCTAGTTTCATAAAATCAATAATACTTCCAAGTTTGCTAGCTTACTTCCAATCTTGTAAAGTGATCATCCAACCTCAAGAAATCTTTCTTATTTACAGTAAGATATCTTTCTAATACAAGGTAATACTCATATTCAAACTTTGATTCAATTTATCTAACTATAACAATCTTATTTCGAGTGGAAATCTTACTTGAACTTGTTTTCGTGTCATGATTCTGCTTCAAGAACTTTCAAGCCATCCAAGGATCCTTTGAAGCTAGATCTATTTTTCTCATTTCCAGTAGGTTTATCCACAAAACCTGAGGTAGTAATGATCTTCATAACATCATTCGATTCATATATATAAAACTACCTTATTCGAAGGTTTAAACTTGAAATCACTAGAACATAGTTTAGTTAATTCTAAACTTGTTCGTAAACAAAAGTTAATCCTTCTAACATGACTTTTAAAATCAACTAAACACATGTTCTATATCTATATGATATGCTAACTTAATGATTTAAAACCTGGAAACACGAAAAACACCGTAAAACCGAACATACGCCGTCGTAGTAACACCGCGGGCTGTTTTGGGTTTGATAATTAAAAACTATGATAAACTTTGATTTAAAAGTTGTTCTTCTGGGAAAATGATTTTTCTTATGAACATGAAACTATATCTAATGGTGTATCCTATCGTATACACACATAAAAGGCATAATGGTTGCATAAAAGTAGCATCAGGAAGACTGGAAACAACAGTTTTGTGGAATTATCCGTCCAGCGTTCTCCGCTGAACAGGCTGCTCTGTCATGTGTAAGTCCTGAAGGCCGCCTAGCGCGTAAGCCTTGGCCGGAGAACGCCACCTTCAGCGTAAATTTCGGATCACAAGTAACAGAACGTATCATCATCTGACACGTGTCCCCGAGCAATCTGGTGGATCTGACATTATAAATAGACCCCTTGGGTCGTCATTTTACACAGTTCAGATATTCTGTCAAACTTGAGAGCTGAGAATTCACTTCTCTCTCTCTACTTTCTCTCACTAGAAGTCATCCGGCTAGCACCTTTACGCTCTACGAACGACAGATTGATGAAGCCACCCCACAAGTTTCTATACTTCTGCAGGGATTATTTCCCAAGGGTAAATATCAATCGGAAACTCTCCGCCCTCCTAAAGCTAGATAACTTCTAGTATTGTGTTGACACACTAAGCCTTACCTCATAAGGAAATAGGTGTTAACAATGGCACCATCCACTAATGCAAAGAACACACGAAATGGAAAAGGAACAAAAACAACTGAAGCTCCATTTGTACTTGAAGCAGTCAACAATCCATCAACAGACGACATGATAACTGTTGAAGATGTACCTGTTCCACCACTAGATGGTACGATTGAAAACAGTTGCTGAAACTGCAGAAAGCCTTAAGCGTTTGGCAACTAATTTGGAGAAAAGGCCAGTAATCGAAGAAATGACAACCAAAAGTGCAGAAAGACTTCTAAATTTTGTTACTAATCCAGAGCGATGACCATTGATGCAACCATGGCGATTTCCATCATTTATACCTTTTCGGCGGATGGCGGATGGCAAAGACAAGCAAATAATGAAAAGGAAATCTATATCAAAGTACAGGTTATCCAGGCTACTTGACAAGCTGGGCAGTCTTATTGATGATCTTGAGGATGATAATGACCTGAGCTATGATAATAATGACTTTGATGATGAAATTAACAAAGATGAGTTCATGTCAGAGAAACAGGCAGTGTTGCTTTTAAATGACATCCTTATGCAGACAGCTCCGGCAAAATATAAGCAACGCTTAGCGCAGCCCGCCGTCCGTGCCGTGGCTGTAGATAATTTCTTCGCCCTCATTACTGGAGAGCAAGCTACAAAGCCACCAGCTATGGCAGAATCCACTCAGTGTTTCATTGATCGAATTGCCAACTATTCATTTGTAGTGACCCGAACTTTTCCATGTTTATATATATTAATTGAGATTGATATTTACATGATTAAATGTTTCCAACATGTTAAGCAATCAAACTTGTTAAGACTTGATTAATTGAAATATGTTTCATATAGACAATTGACCACCCAAGTTGACCGGCGATTCACGAACGTTAAAACTTGTAAAAACGACATGACGATATATATATGGATATACATATGGTTAACATGAGATTATGATAAGTAAGTATCTCCATAAGTATATTAACAATGAGTTATATACATATAAACAAGACTACTAACTTAAGGATTTCGAAACGAGACATATATGTAACGATTATCGTTGTAACGACATTTAAATGTATATATATCATATTAAGATATATTAATATATCATAATATCATGATAATATAATAATTTAACATCTCATTAGATATAATAAACAATGGGTTAACAACATTAATTGAGATCGTTAACTTAAAGGTTTCAAAACAACACTTACATGTAACGACTAACGATGACTTAACGACTCAGTTAAAATGTATATACATGTAGTGTATTTAGATGTATTAAAATACTTTTGGAAGACTTCAAGACATATATCAAAACACTCATACTTAACGAAAATGGTTACAGTTACTTTTCCATTCTTTTCTTTCATCAAGAATTCTAGTCGTATTCTTACCCGTATTATACACAGCTTCAAAACGTACTTACTATGATACCAATAGGAACTAGATAAGTAAACATATATCTATGAATATAATGATTCATAATAACCTTACTACTCAAATAAAGGAGGCGCAACAAGGAGTTTTAAAAGAGGGAAATTTAAAGGATGAAATACCCAAAGGATCGGAGAAGCATCTTAATATTCGGGAAGACGGAACCCGGTATAGGGCATGGGATTCCACTCTTGATTATGTCATGTATGACTAATCAATTTTAACTTCTACCATGAGCTAGTCAACTAACTAGAACTCCTTTTAATCCCCTCACCACTCACTAATTACCACTCATCATTCACTCCATTTCACTTCCAATTCTCTTTCTAATTCTCTCTCAACACACACACACACACACTATTATGAACGTATTTTTCTAGTAGTTAATCATCATCTTCATTAAAAATCACTTCAAGAATCAAACTATAATCATCATAGGAAGAACACTTCAAGAACACTTCAAAAATCCCTTCAAGTTTACTAATTTACTTCCAAGCTTTCTAATCCATTCCAAGTAATCATCTAAGATCAAGAAACCTTTGTTATATATAGTAGGTTATCTTTCTTATTCAAGGTAATATTCATATTCAAACTTTGATTCAATTTCTATAACTATAAACTATCTTAATTCGAGTAAAAATCTTACTTGAACTTGTTTTTGTGTCATGATCCTACTTCAAGAACTTTCAAGCCATCCAAAATCCTTTGAAGCTAGATCATTTCTTGTCACTTCCAGTAGGTTTACCTACTAAACTTGAGGTAGTAATGATGTTCATAACATCATTCGATTCATATATATAAAACTATCTTATTCGAAGGTTTAAACTCGTAATCACTAGAACATAGTTTAGTTAATTTTAAATTTGTTCGCAAACAAAAGTTAATCCTTCTAACTTGACTTTTAAAATTAACTACACACATGTTCTATATCTATATGATATGCTAACTTAATGATTTAAAACCTGGAAACACGAAAAACACCGTAAAACCGGATTTACGCCGTTGTAGTAACACCGCGGGCTGTTTTGGGTTAGTTAATTAAAAACTATGATAAACTTTGATTTAAAAGTTGTTATTCTGAGAAAATGATTTTTATTATGAACATGAAACTATATCCAAAAATTATAGTTAAACTCAAAGTGGAAGTATGTTTTCTAAAATGGTCATCTAGACGTCGTTCTTTCGACTGAAATGACTACCTTTACAAAAACGACTTGTAACTTATTTTTCCAACTATAAACCTATACTTTTCTGTTTAGATTCATAAAATAGAGTTCAATATGAAACCATAGCAATTTGATTCACTCAAAACGGATTTAAAATGAAGAAGTTATGGGTAAAACAAGATTGGATAATTTTTCTCATTTTAGCTACGTGAAAATTGGTAACAAATCTATTCCAACCATAACTTAATCAACTTGTATTGTATATTATGTAATCTTGAGATACCATAGACACGTATACAATGTTTCGACCTATCATGTCGACACATCTATATATATTTTGGAACAACCATAGACACTCTATATGTGAATGTTGGAGTTAGCTATACAGGGTTGAGGTTGATTCCAAAATATATATAGTTTGAGTTGTGATCAATACTGAGATACGTATACACTGGGTCGTGGATTGATTCAAGATAATATTTATCGATTTAATTCTGTACATCTAACTGTGGACAACTAGTTGTAGGTTACTAACGAGGACAGCTGACTTAATAAACTTAAAACATCAAAATATATTAAAAGTGTTGTAAATATATTTTAAACATACTTTGATATATATGTATATATTGTTATAGGTTCGTGAATCAACCAGTGGCCAAGTCTTACTTCCCGACGAAGTAAAAATCTGTGAAAGTGAGTTATAGTCCCACTTTTAAAATCTAATATTTTTGGGATGAGAATACATGCAGGTTTTATAAATGATTTACAAAATAGACACAAGTACGTGAAACTACATTCTATGGTTGAATTATCGAAATCGAATATGCCCCTTTTTATTAAGTCTGGTAATCTAAGAATTAGAGAACAGACACTCTAATTGACGCGAATCCTAAAGATAGATCTATTGGGCTTAACAAACCCCATCCAAAGTACCGGATGCTTTAGTACTTCGAAATTTATATCATATCCGAAGGGTGTCCCGGAATGATGGGGATATTCTTATATATGCATCTTGTTAATGTCGGTTACCAGGTGTTCACCATATGAATGATTTTTATCTCTATGTATGGGATGTGTATTGAAATATGAAATCTTGTGGTCTATTGTTACGATTTGATATATATAGGTTAAACCTATAACTCACAAACATTTTTGTTGACGTTTAAAGCATGTTTATTCTCAGGTGAATACTAAGAGCTTCTGCTGTTGCATACTAAAATAAGGATAAGATTTGGAGTCCATGTTTGTATGATATTGTGTAAAAACTGCATTCAAGAAACTGATTTCGATGTAACATATTTGTATTGTAAACCATTATGTAATGGTCGTGTGTAAACAGGATATTTTAGATTATCATTATTTGATAATCTACGTAAAGCTTTTTAAACCTTTATTTATGAAATAAAGGTTATGGTTTGTTTTAAAAATGAATGCAGTCTTTGAAAAACGTCTCATATAGAGGTCAAAACCTCGCAACGAAATCAATTAATATGGAACGTTTTTAATCAATAAGAACGGGACATTTCATCATTGCCCATGAATCTTGGCATACCAGCAATTGGAGTTTATGATGGTACAACAGATCCTGAGGATTTTCTCACCATGTTTGAAGGCGCTTTGAGGTTGCAGAATTGGGATGACGAGGTAGTTTGTCATATGTTTCCAATGGTGCTGCAGAAAATGGCAAGGGAATGGTTTGCTAGCTTGCCGCCAAGAAGCATCACCAGTTATTTGGACCTCCGTGCAAAGTTTTTTATGCAGTATCAAAACCTTCGAAGCTGTACTTTGACACATCTTGATGCACATGAGATCACAATGCATTACAATGAATCCTTGAGTAATTTCATGAAGCGATACACACTTGAAGCACAGAAGATACCTGATTGTCCAGAATCTCAGCTAGTATCTGGTTTTATTTTTTGTCTGGATCAGTGACGGTTTAGTGCATTTGTTCATGCGTTAAGGTATGATTTGCCAAAAACTCTACATCAGGCGTTGGAAGTTGCACAGAAGCATGTTCGAGCCGGTGAGCGGGGGATGAATAAGTTTGACGGTAGCAGCAGTAGCAAACCGCACAACGGAGGGAGGTACTTTGACAGGAATCAGAGGAGGAATGACAATTCCAATGGCGGATGGAGAGGCAACAATCTTCCCAATGATTTTCATCACAATAGAAGGCCAATAGAGAGGCATCCGTTGATAATGGCGTTGCCTAAAACTCCAAAAGAAATTCTTTTCACTGAACCAATCCGGACCACTTTCAATCCGCTGGCACCCAAGGAGGAAAGAGAGGGTCCAAAAAGTGAACTATGGTGTGACTTTCATGAAGCATGAGGTCATGATATAGATAATTGCAAATCCTTGATGAGAGGGATCATCGTAAAGTTCAAAGCGGGAGAGTTAAACCACTTGTTGCCAGACAAACAATACAGGAGGAATGATCCTCGCAGGAAATTTGGATGGTAAAAGAATGATGGTGGAAGAGTGTAGTGACCCGAACTTTTCCATGTTTATATATATTAATTGAGATTGATATTTACATGATTAAATGTTTCCAACATGTTAAGCAATCAAACTTTTTAAGACTTGATTAATTGAAATATGTTTCATATAGACAATTGACCACCCAAGTTGATCGGTGATTCACGAACGTTAAAACTTGTAAAAACTATATGATGACATATATATGGATATATATATATAGTTAACATGATACTATGATAAGAAAACATATCATAAAGTATATTAACAATGAACTACATATGTAAAAACAAGACTACTAACTTAATGATTTTTAAACGAGACATATATGTAACGATTATCGTTGTAAAGACATTTAATGTATATATATCATATTAAGAGATATTCATACATGATAATATCATGATAATATAATAATTTAAAATCTCATTTGATATTATAAACATTGGGTTAACAACATTTAACAAGATCGTTAACCTAAAGGTTTCAAAACAACACTTACATGTAACGACTAACGATGACTTAACGACTCAGTTAAAATGTATATACATGTAGTGTTTTAATATGTATTTATACACTTTTGAAAAACTTCAATACACTTATCAAAATACTTCTACTTAACAAAAATGCTTACAATTACATCCTCGTTCAGTTTCATCAACAATTCTACTCGTATGCACCCGTATTCGTACTCGTACAATACACAGCTTTTAGATGTATGTACTATTGGTATATACACTCCAATGATCAGCTCTTAGCAGCCCATTTGAGTCACCTAACACATGTGGGAACCATCATTTGGCAACTAGCATGAAATATCTCATAAAATTACAAAAATATGAGTAATCATTCATGACTTATTTACATGAAAACAAAATTACATATCCTTTATATCTAATCCATACACCAACGACCAAAAACACCTACAAACACTTTCATTCTTCAATTTTCTTCATCTAATTGATCTCTCTCAAGTTCTATCTTCAAGTTCTAAGTGTTCTTCATAAATTCCAAAAGTTCTAGTTTCATAAAATCAAGAATACTTTCAAGTTTGCTAGCTCACTTCCAATCTTGTAAGGTGATCATCCAACCTCAAGAAATCTTTGTTTCTTACAGTAGGTTATCATTCTAATACAAGGTAATAATCATATTCAAACTTTGGTTCAATTTCTATAACTATAACAATCTTATTTCAAGTGATGATCTTACTTGAACTTGTTTTCGTGTCATGATTCTGCTTCAAGAACTTCGAGCCATCCAAGGATCCATTGAAGCTAGATCCATTTTTCTCTTTTCCAGTAGGTTTATCCAAGGAAATTAAGGTAGTAATGATGTTCATAACATCATTCGATTCATACATATAAAGCTATCTTATTCGAAGGTTTAAACTTGTAATCACTAGAACATAGTTTAGTTAATTCTAAACTTGTTCGCAAACAAAAGTTAATCCTTCTAACTTGACTTTTAAAATCAACTAAAAACATGTTCTATATCTATATGATATGCTAACTTAATGATTTAAAACCTGGAAACACGAAAAACACCGTAAAACCGGATTTACGCCGTCGTAGTAACACCGCGGGCTGTTTTGGGTTAGTTAATTAAAAACTATGATAAACTTTGATTTAAAAGTTGTTATTCTGAGAAAATGATTTTTATTATGAACATGAAACTATATCCAAAAATTATGGTTAAACTCAAAGTGGAAGTATGTTTTCTAAAATGGTCATCTAGACGTCGTTCTTTCGACTGAAATGACTACCTTTACAAAAACGACTTGTAACTTATTTTTCCGACTAGAAACCTATACTTTTTTTGTTTAGATTCATAAAATAGAGTTCAATATGAAACCATAGCAATTTGATTCACTCAAAACGGATTTAAAATGAAGAAGTTATGGGTAAAACAAGATTGGATAATTTTTCTCATTTTAGCTACGTGAAAATTGGTAACAAATCTATTCCAACCATAACTTAATCAACTTGTATTATATATTATGTAATCTTGAGATACCATAGACACGTATACAATGTTTCGACCTATCATGTCGACACATCTATATATATTTCGGAACAACCATAGACACTCTATATGTGAATGTTGGAGTTAGCTATACAGGGTTGAGGTTGATTCCAAAATATATATAGTTTGAGTTGTGATCAATACTGAGATACGTATACACTGGGTCGTGGATTGATTCAAGATAATATTTATCGATTTATTTCTGTACATCTAACTGTGGACAACTAGTTGTAGGTTACTAATGAGGACAGCTGACTTAATAAACTTAAAACATCAAAATATATTAAAAGTGTTGTAAATATATTTTGAACATACTTTGATATATATGTATATATTGTTATAGGTTCGTGAATCAACCAGTGGCCAAGTCTTACTTCCCGACGAAGTAAAAATCTGTGAAAGTGAGTTATAGTCCCACTTTTAAAATCTAATATTTTTGGGATGAGAATACATGCAGGTTTTATAAATGATTTACAAAATAGACACAAGTACGTGAAACTACATTCTATGGTTGAATTATCGAAATCGAATATGCCCTTTTTTATTAAGTCTGGTAATCTAAGAATTAGGGAACAGACACCCTAATTGACGCGAATCCTAAAGATAGATCTATTGGGCCTAACAAACCCCATCCAAAGTACCGGATGCTTTAGTACTTCGAAATTTATATCATATCCGAAGGGTGTCCCGGAATGATGGGGATATTCTTATATATGCATCTTGTTATTGTCGGTTACCAGGTGTTCACCATATGAATGATTTTTATCTCTATGTATGGGATGTGTATTGAAATATGAAATCTTGTGGTCTATTGTTACGATTTGATATATATAGGTTAAACCTATAACTCACCAACATTTTTGTTGACGTTTTAAGCATGTTTATTCTCAGGAGATTACTAAGAGCTTCCGCTGTCGCATACTTAAATAAGGACAAGATTTGGAGTCCATGCTTGTATGATATTGTGTAAAAACTGCATTCAAGAAACTTATTTTGTTGTAACATATTTGTATTGTAAACCATTATGTAATGGTCGTGTGTAAACAGGATATTTTAGATTATCATTATTTGATAATCTACGTAAAGCTTTTTAAACCTTTATTGATGAAATAAAGGTTATGGTTTGTTTAAAAATGAATGCAGTCTTTGAAAAACGTCTCATATAGAGGTCAAAACCTCGCAACGAAATCAATTAATATGGAACGTTTTTAATCAATAAGAACGGGACATTTCAGTTGGTATCCGAGCGTTGGTCTTAGAGAACCAGAAAATTTGCATTAGTGTATCTTATCGAGTTTGTTAGGATGCATTAGTGAGTCTGGACTTCGACCGTGTTTTCTTTAAAAATGATTGCTTAACATTTTTGTTGGAAACTATATATTTTTAACATATGAATATTATGTGATATATTAATCTCTTAACGTGTTTGATATTATGTGATAGATGTCTACCTCTAGAACAAGTCCCATTGACTCACCTAATAATAATGAAGAGTCAAATGTAAATTGGAATGATTTGTGGACTGATTCACAAGTTCCCGAAGAGGAACCGGAAGAAGAGTCGGAACCGGAAGAAGAATCGGAACCGGAAGAAGAATCGGAACCGGATGAAGAAATAGAACCGGTGGGGGAAATAATAAAACGGTTAAGTAAAAGAAAATCCTCAACCAACCGACCAAAGTTAATTATGGTCAATGGTGTTTCCGCCAAGGAAGCAAAATATTGGGAGGATTACCAATTCTCCGATGAATCGGATTCCGACGAGAATTCCGATGATGTTATAGAAATTACCCCAACTGAATTTAAAAAGACAAAAGAAAATAATAAGGGAAAGGGCATAAAAATAGAGAAATCTAATTCCAACCCCGATGAACTTTATATGTATCGTCAACCCCCGAAGTCCTTAAGTTGTAACAATGACCCGGGAACCTCTAAACCACCAGGTTTTTCTAAACCAATGTGGACAACGACGGCTCGTATTAGGGGAACATCATATATCCCTAGAAACTTGGCAAAACGAACCAAAACCGAAGAAGAAGAAACGAGCGAGTCGGAATAAGATAGTTGTATTCGTGTGGTGTAATATATGGAATATAGTGTTCTTATGCTTTATGATATATGTAAAAATTGCTTGTATTAATAAGTATTTTTTTTTATGAATCTAACTCTTGTCTATTTTACAGTTTAAAAACACAAAATGGATAGACAACCCAATATTTTAAGAGACCTACCCGGAGACATGATTGATGAAATCTTGTCTAGAGTCGGCCAGAATTCTTCGGCACAACTATTTAAGGCGAGATCAGTTTGTAAGACATTCGAAGAACGTTCCAAGAATGTCTTGGTTTATAAGAGACTTTCGTTTGAAAGATGGGGGATATCACATTGGGAAACCCATAAGTTACGATGTGTTTACTTTGACGCATATATTGCGGGGAACCCAAATGCTATTTTACGCAACGGGTTAAGAAATTATTTTGACTCAATATATCCGAATATTGGACTTCGTGATTTAGAAAAAGCGGCTAACATGCAACATAAAGAAGCATGTTATGCTTACGGATTAGTAATGTTCGCTTCTCACCAAAGTGAGAACAAGAACATCGGGCTACAACTATTAAACAAAACGTTTCCACAAGTGACGGAGTCGGTAATTGGGGTAAGAAATGAGGTTTTTAGATTATTACGGGACTGTTGGACATTACGTAACCCTCGTCCCTTTAATGACGTTACAACACGCTGTCTTATCAACGGCCATAACGGTTATGTTGCACAAGACCAAGGATGGGAAGTAGTCCTAGTAAAACCAGAATGCATGACTTGTTTCTGGACGTATGAATTACGTGTCTTTATTGCCTTTGCTGAACGACTTGTGTACTAGCTAGAATTGTCTTCACAACTATCTTGTATCAAAGTTATTGTGTGCTATATTTCATGCTTTATGTAAAATAAGCGGTATTGTAAGTTTGTAAAATATTGTATAAAAGTTTGAACGCGAAATATTATTATAATCAGTTTTTCATATAGAATTGTAGTAGTTGAATTGTATATTAGCTACTAAGTATGAACTTAACGGGTAGGTACTACCCGAATTTAAACTTATAAAACGCTAATATGAAGAAAAAGCTTTTATAAATGAGTTCATATTATGCTACGAAATACTATTAACTACTCTTAATATTCTGTATGATTAACTTGTTCCATTTAACTATTTTGAAGGAAATGGCACCGACTACTCGACACACCGTGAATATGAATGAAGAGGAATTCCGTACTTTTCTAGCTTCAAACATAGCCGCAGTACAGGCTGCGCTACATACCAACAATAACCTTGGATCTAGCAGTACAGGAAATCGTGTAGGATGCACCTACAAAGAATTCACTGCCTGCAAACCTTTGGAATTTGATGGAACTGAAGGACCGATCGGATTGAAACGGTGGACCGAGAAGGTTGAATCGGTGTTTGCCATAAGTAAGTGTACTGAAGAGGACAAAGTGAAGTACGCTACGCATACCTTCACAGGTTCTGCGTTAACATGGTGGAATACCTATCTAGAGCAAGTGGGACAAGATGATGCGTACGCACTACCGTGGTCAGCATTCAAGCACTTGATGAACGAGAAGTACCGTCCCAGAACCGAGGTCAATAAGCTCAAGACAGAACTTAGAGGGTTACGAACCCAAGGATTTGATATTACCACGTACGAAAGACGATTCACAGAATTGTGCCTATTGTGTCCGGGAGCATTCGAAGATGAGGAAGAGAAGATCGACGCGTTTGTGAAAGGATTACCGGAAAGAATCCAAGAAGATATAAGTTCACACGAGCCCGCCTCCATACAACAGGCATGTAGAATGGCTCACAAACTAGTGAACCAGATTGAAGAAAGAATTAAAGAACAGACTGCTGAAGAGGCCAATGTGAAGCAAGTCAAAAGAAAGTGGGAGGAAAACGGTGATAAGAATCACCAATACAACAACAATAGCAATTACAACAATAATCGCAACAATTATCCCAACAATCGCAACATCAATCGCAACTACAACAAACGGCCCAACAACAACAACAACAACAACAACAACAGCAACTACAACAATCATCCCAACAACAATAATAACCGCAACAACAACAACAATCAGAAGCAGCTATGCCAAAGGTGTGAAAAGAATCACTCAGGGTTCTGCACCAAATTTTGCAACAAGTGTAAAAGAAATGGTCATAGCGCGGCGAAGTGTGAGGTCTACGGACCAGGGGTTAATAGAACGAAAGGAACAAATGGTGTCGGAACGAGTAATGGCGGAGCAAGTAGTGTCGGAGCAAGTTATGCCAATGTAGTTTGTTATAAATGTGGAAAACCAGGCCACATTATTAGAAATTGCCCGAACCAGGAGAACACGAATGGACAAGGCCGTGGAAGAGTTTTCAATATTAATGCGGTAGAGGCACAGGAAGACCCGGAGCTTGTTACGGGTACGTTTCTTATTGACAATAAATCTGCTTACGTTTTATTTGATTCGGGTGCGGATAGAAGCTATATGAGTAGAGATTTTTGTGCTAAATTAAGTTGTCCATTGACGCCTTTGGATAGTAAATTTTTACTCGAATTAGCAAATGGTAAATTAATTTCAGCAGATAATATATGTCGGAATCGAGAAATTAAACTGGTTAGCGAAACATTTAAGATTGATTTGATACCAGTAGAGTTAGGGAGTTTTGATGTGATAATCGGTATGGACTGGTTGAAAGAAGTGAAAGCGGAGATCGTTTGTTACAAAAATGCAATTCGCATTATACGAGAAAAAGGAAAACCCTTAATGGTGTACGGAGAAAAGGGCAACACAAAGCTACATCTTATTAGTAATTTGAAGGCACAAAAACTAATAAGAAAAGGTTGCTATGCTGTTCTAGCACACGTCGATAAAGTACAAACTGAAGAAAAGAGCATCAATGATGTTCCCATTGCAAAAGAATTTCCCGATGTATTTCCGAAAGAATTACCGGGATTACCCCCACATCGATCCGTTGAATTTCAAATAGATCTTGTACCAGGAGCTGCACCAATAGCTCGTGCTCCTTACAGACTCGCACCCAGCGAGATGAAAGAACTGCAAAGCCAATTACAAGAACTTTTAGAGCGTGGTTTCATTCGACCAAGCACATCACCGTGGGGAGCTCCTGTTTTGTTTGTCAAGAAGAAAGATGGTACATTCAGGTTGTGTATCGACTACCGAGAGTTGAACAAACTTACCATCAAGAACCGCTACCCACTACCGAGAATCGACGACTTATTTGATCAACTACAAGGCTCGTCTGTTTATTCAAAGATTGACTTACGTTCCGGGTATCATCAAATGCGGGTGAAAGAAGATGATATTCCAAAGACTGCTTTCAGAACACGTTACGGTCATTACGAGTTTATGGTCATGCCGTTTGGTTTAACTAATGCACCAGCTGTGTTCATGGACCTTATGAACCGAGTGTGTGGACCATACCTTGACAAGTTTGTCATTGTTTTCATTGATGACATACTTATTTACTCAAAGAATGACCAAGAACACGGTGAACATTTGAGAAAGGTGTTAGAAGTATTGAGGAAGGAAGAATTGTACGCTAAGTTTTCAAAGTGTGCATTTTGGTTGGAAGAAGTTCAATTCCTCGGTCACATAGTGAACAAAGAAGGTATTAAGGTGGATCCGGCAAAGATAGAAACTGTTGAAAAGTGGGAAACCCCGAAAACTCCGAAACACATACGCCAGTTTTTAGGACTAGCTGGTTACTACAGAAGGTTCATCCAAGACTTTTCCAGAATAGCAAAACCCTTGACTGCATTAACGCATAAAGGGAAGAAATTTGAATGGAATGATGAACAAGAGAAAGCGTTTCAGTTATTGAAGAAAAAGCTAACTACGGCACCTATATTGTCATTGCCTGAAGGGAATGATGATTTTGTGATTTATTGTGATGCATCAAAGCAAGGTCTCGGTTGTGTATTAATGCAACGAACGAAGGTGATTGCTTATGCTTCTAGACAATTGAAGATTCACGAACAAAATTATACGACGCATGATTTGGAATTAGGCGCGGTTGTTTTTGCATTAAAGACTTGGAGGCACTACTTATATGGGGTCAAAAGTATTATATATACCGACCACAAAAGTCTTCAACACATATTTAATCAGAAACAACTGAATATGAGGCAGCGTAGGTGGATTGAATTATTGAATGATTACGACTTTGAGATTCGTTACCACCCGGGGAAGGCAAATGTGGTAGCCGATGCCTTGAGCAGGAAGGACAGAGAACCCATTCGAGTAAAATCTATGAATATAATGATTCATAATAACATTACTACTCAAATAAAGGAGGCGCAACAAGGAGTTTTAAAAGAGGGAAATTTAAAGGATGAAATACCCAAAGGATCGGAGAAGCATCTTAATATTCGGGAAGACGGAACCCGGTATAGGGCTGAAAGGATTTGGGTACCAAAATTTGGAGATATGAGAGAAATGGTACTTAGAGAAGCTCATAAAACCAGATACTCAATACATCCTGGAACGGGGAAGATGTACAAGGATCTCAAGAAACATTTTTGGTGGCCGGGTATGAAAGCCGATGTTGCTAAATACGTAGGAGAATGTTTGACGTGTTCTAAGGTCAAAGCTGAGCATCAGAAACCATCAGGTCTACTTCAACAACCCGAAATCCCGGAATGGAAATGGGAAAACATTACCATGGATTTCATCACTAAATTGCCAAGGACTGCAAGTGGTTTTGATACTATTTGGGTAATAGTTGATCGTCTCACCAAATCAGCACACTTCCTACCAATAAGAGAAGATGACAAGATGGAGAAGTTAGCACGACTGTATTTGAAGGAAGTCGTCTCCAGACATGGAATACCAATCTCTATTATCTCTGATAGGGATGGCAGATTTATTTCAAGATTCTGGCAGACATTACAGCAAGCATTAGGAACTCGTCTAGACATGAGTACTGCCTATCATCCACAAACTGATGGGCAGAGCGAAAGGACGATACAAACGCTTGAAGACATGCTACGAGCATGTGTTATTGATTTCGGAAACAGTTGGGATCGACATCTACCGTTAGCAGAATTTTCCTACAACAACAGCTACCATTCAAGCATTGAGATGGCGCCGTTTGAAGCACTTTATGGTAGAAAGTGCAGGTCTCCGATTTGTTGGAGTGAAGTGGGGGATAGACAGATTACGGGTCCGGAGATTATACAAGAAACTACCGAGAAGATCATCCAAATTCAACAACGGTTGAAAACCGCCCAAAGTCGACAAAAGAGCTATGCTGACATTAAAAGAAAAGATATAGAATTTGAAATTGGAGAGATGGTCATGCTTAAAGTTGCACCTTGGAAAGGCGTTGTTCGATTTGGTAAACGAGGGAAATTAAATCCAAGGTATATTGGACCATTCAAGATTATTGATCGTGTCGGACCAGTAGCTTACCGACTAGAGTTACCTCAACAACTCGCGGCTGTACATAACACTTTCCACGTCTCAAATTTAAAGAAATGTTTTGCTAAAGAAGATCTCACTATTCCGTTAGATGAAATCCAAATCAACGAAAAACTTCAATTCATCGAAGAACCCGTCGAAATAATGGATCGTGAGGTTAAAAGACTTAAGCAAAACAAGATACCAATTGTTAAGGTTCGATGGAATGCTCGTAGAGGACCCGAGTTCACCTGGGAGCGTGAAGATCAGATGAAGAAGAAATACCCGCATCTATTTCCAGAAGATTCGTCAACACCTTCAACAGCTTAAAATTTCGGGACGAAATTTATTTAACGGGTAGGTACTGTAGTGACCCGAACTTTTCCATGTTTATATATATTAATTGAGATTGATATTTACATGATTAAATGTTTCCAACATGTTAAGCAATCAAACTTTTTAAGACTTGATTAATTGAAATATGTTTCATATAGACAATTGACCACCCAAGTTGATCGGTGATTCACGAACGTTAAAACTTGTAAAAACTATATGATGACATATATATGGATATATATATATAGTTAACATGATACTATGATAAGAAAACATATCATAAAGTATATTAACAATGAACTACATATGTAAAAACAAGACTACTAACTTAATGATTTTTAAACGAGACATATATGTAACGATTATCGTTGTAAAGACATTTAATGTATATATATCATATTAAGAGATATTCATACATGATAATATCATGATAATATAATAATTTAAAATCTCATTTGATATTATAAACATTGGGTTAACAACATTTAACAAGATCGTTAACCTAAAGGTTTCAAAACAACACTTACATGTAACGACTAACGATGACTTAACGACTCAGTTAAAATGTATATACATGTAGTGTTTTAATATGTATTTATACACTTTTGAAAAACTTCAATACACTTATCAAAATACTTCTACTTAACAAAAATGCTTACAATTACATCCTCGTTCAGTTTCATCAACAATTCTACTCGTATGCACCCGTATTCGTACTCGTACAATACACAGCTTTTAGATGTATGTACTATTGGTATATACACTCCAATGATCAGCTCTTAGCAGCCCATTTGAGTCACCTAACACATGTGGGAACCATCATTTGGCAACTAGCATGAAATATCTCATAAAATTACAAAAATATGAGTAATCATTCATGACTTATTTACATGAAAACAAAATTACATATCCTTTATATCTAATCCATACACCAACGACCAAAAACACCTACAAACACTTTCATTCTTCAATTTTCTTCATCTAATTGATCTCTCTCAAGTTCTATCTTCAAGTTCTAAGTGTTCTTCATAAATTCCAAAAGTTCTAGTTTCATAAAATCAAGAATACTTTCAAGTTTGCTAGCTCACTTCCAATCTTGTAAGGTGATCATCCAACCTCAAGAAATCTTTGTTTCTTACAGTAGGTTATCATTCTAATACAAGGTAATAATCATATTCAAACTTTGGTTCAATTTCTATAACTATAACAATCTTATTTCAAGTGATGATCTTACTTGAACTTGTTTTCGTGTCATGATTCTGCTTCAAGAACTTCGAGCCATCCAAGGATCCATTGAAGCTAGATCCATTTTTCTCTTTTCCAGTAGGTTTATCCAAGGAAATTAAGGTAGTAATGATGTTCATAACATCATTCGATTCATACATATAAAGCTATCTTATTCGAAGGTTTAAACTTGTAATCACTAGAACATAGTTTAGTTAATTCTAAACTTGTTCGCAAACAAAAGTTAATCCTTCTAACTTGACTTTTAAAATCAACTAAAAACATGTTCTATATCTATATGATATGCTAACTTAATGATTTAAAACCTGGAAACACGAAAAACACCGTAAAACCGGATTTACGCCGTCGTAGTAACACCGCGGGCTGTTTTGGGTTAGTTAATTAAAAACTATGATAAACTTTGATTTAAAAGTTGTTATTCTGAGAAAATGATTTTTATTATGAACATGAAACTATATCGAAAAATTATGGTTAAACTCAAAGTGGAAGTATGTTTTCTAAAATGGTCATCTAGACGTCGTTCTTTCGACTGAAATGACTACCTTTACAAAAACGACTTGTAACTTATTTTTCCGACTAGAAACCTATACTTTTTTTGTTTAGATTCATAAAATAGAGTTCAATATGAAACCATAGCAATTTGATTCACTCAAAACGGATTTAAAATGAAGAAGTTATGGGTAAAACAAGATTGGATAATTTTTCTCATTTTAGCTACGTGAAAATTGGTAACAAATCTATTCCAACCATAACTTAATCAACTTGTATTATATATTATGTAATCTTGAGATACCATAGACACGTATACAATGTTTCGACCTATCATGTCGACACATCTATATATATTTCGGAACAACCATAGACACTCTATATGTGAATGTTGGAGTTAGCTATACAGGGTTGAGGTTGATTCCAAAATATATATAGTTTGAGTTGTGATCAATACTGAGATACGTATACACTGGGTCGTGGATTGATTCAAGATAATATTTATCGATTTATTTCTGTACATCTAACTGTGGACAACTAGTTGTAGGTTACTAATGAGGACAGCTGACTTAATAAACTTAAAACATCAAAATATATTAAAAGTGTTGTAAATATATTTTGAACATACTTTGATATATATGTATATATTGTTATAGGTTCGTGAATCAACCAGTGGCCAAGTCTTACTTCCCGACGAAGTAAAAATCTGTGAAAGTGAGTTATAGTCCCACTTTTAAAATCTAATATTTTTGGGATGAGAATACATGCAGGTTTTATAAATGATTTACAAAATAGACACAAGTACGTGAAACTACATTCTATGGTTGAATTATCGAAATCGAATATGCCCTTTTTTATTAAGTCTGGTAATCTAAGAATTAGGGAACAGACACCCTAATTGACGCGAATCCTAAAGATAGATCTATTGGGCCTAACAAACCCCATCCAAAGTACCGGATGCTTTAGTACTTCGAAATTTATATCATATCCGAAGGGTGTCCCGGAATGATGGGGATATTCTTATATATGCATCTTGTTATTGTCGGTTACCAGGTGTTCACCATATGAATGATTTTTATCTCTATGTATGGGATGTGTATTGAAATATGAAATCTTGTGGTCTATTGTTACGATTTGATATATATAGGTTAAACCTATAACTCACCAACATTTTTGTTGACGTTTTAAGCATGTTTATTCTCAGGAGATTACTAAGAGCTTCCGCTGTCGCATACTTAAATAAGGACAAGATTTGGAGTCCATGCTTGTATGATATTGTGTAAAAACTGCATTCAAGAAACTTATTTTGTTGTAACATATTTGTATTGTAAACCATTATGTAATGGTCGTGTGTAAACAGGATATTTTAGATTATCATTATTTGATAATCTACGTAAAGCTTTTTAAACCTTTATTGATGAAATAAAGGTTATGGTTTGTTTAAAAATGAATGCAGTCTTTGAAAAACGTCTCATATAGAGGTCAAAACCTCGCAACGAAATCAATTAATATGGAACGTTTTTAATCAATAAGAACGGGACATTTCAAAGAGGTCGTCGAGGAGATAACAAAAGAAGGGAAGAGCATGGTGGAGGAGATAACAGAAACCAGTACGGAAACCGGATCACGGAGCGTGAGTCAACTCCAGACGTTATAATCAAAATGGTGTGGTTGAATGGAAGTCACTATGAGGACGGTGAGCAGTCGAATAACAATGTTGATAGCTGGAGATATTCTCCAATTATTTTTCACCCAATTCAAAATTGGGCTTTGTCCGTTCAGCCAGTGGTCATTTCAGCAGAAATTGCAAACAAGTTCATCAGCCATATTTACACAGATACAGGCAGTGAGGCTGACATCATTTATTGACATTGTTTCAAGGCTTTTCCAAGGCATTTGCAGGTAAGAGCTAGGCACACGAGTTTGAAGGTTTTAGGGCTAACAGGAGTGCCAGTGAATGCAATGGGAAGAGTTCGTTTGGGGGTCGTTTTGGGAACATTTCCACTATTGAGAACCGAAACAATCGATTTCACTATTCTGGATGGCAACTCTCGATTTAATGTCCTTTTTGGACGGTGTTAACACCTATTTCCTTATGAGGTAAGGTTTAGTATGTCAACACAATACTAAAAGTAATCTGGCTTTAAGAGGGCGGAGTGTTGCTGATTGATGTTTACCCTTGGGAAATAATCCCTGCAGACCCGGTTCACAAGTATAGAAAATTGTGGGGTGGCTTAATCAATCTGTCGTCCGTAGAGCGTAAAGGTGCTAGCCGGATGACTTCTAGTGAGAGAAAGTAGAGAGAGAAGTGAAGTCACAACTCTCAAAGTTGTCCGAATATCTGAACTCCGTAAAATGACGACCCAAGGGGTATAGTGTCAGATCCACCAAATTGCTCAGGGACACGTGTCAAATGATGATACGTTCTATTATTCATGATCCGAAATTTATGCTGAAGGTGGCGTTCTCTGGCCAGGGTTTACGCGCTAGGCGGCCTTCAGGGCTTACGCATGACGGAGCAGCCTGTACAGCGGAGAACGCTGGGCGGATAACTCTACAGAACTGTTGTTTCCAGCCTTCCTGATGCTACTTTTATGCAACCATTACGCCTTTTATGCGTGTATACGATAGGATACACCATTAAGTCCCCCAGTTTAATGACTTAAGCATTTGAAAATTGATTAAGTTGTTAAACTTGGAAAAACGCATGCCAACCAAGTCTTCACGTTTTCCTTTTGCATCAGGGAGCACATCACAGGCATTAAATGATAGTTGAATTTTACTGACATATTGATGATTGCTTTTTTGTACAGCTATAATACCGCACGCGCCTCTAGCTGTAAAAGGCTTTTCGATGTACTAGCCTTTTTATCTTGTCCTTACACGTGTGCAGCTGAAAACAAAACCCCCAAAATCACTACTTATTACAGCTGTTATATCTTTTTGCTTTTTAACCATCATAAACCCTAACCGATCATTTACTTTTACAACTTCCTTCTACAGTGTTCATCTTCTTCCATCAATACCTTCTTTACCTCCTGTTTCATTAGAATATTAATGGCAGCCATAAAGGATGTTTCAGCTATTCATAGCAGAGTAAATGAGAAATATTTAGGCAAGCTACTGCAACATTTTCCTAGATTAGCTGGTGTTGAACCAGTGATTCCTGCAATTAATGCCAGAGCCTGCTCACCGCCCCCTGGCAAGGTTGCTATTTATGGCCATTCAATTTTCAATTTTTGCTTACGTCTGCCATTTACACCATTCTTCTTAGAATTTTGCAAGTTTTATGGTGTTGCTGTTGGTCAATTCGAACCAGCATCAATTCGAAAGATTCTAATTTTTGAAATGTATTGTCACGCAAGGAATATTGAGCCATCTATTCGGATATTTTGCCATTTGGTACGTATAGCATGCCATGAAAATGGTTGGTTCACATTCAATAAAGTTCATGGATTTCTGAAACCTGCACTTGATCATCCCAACGATAACTGGTATGCTTCATTTATCTTTATTAATGAAGATGCAATTGATAACCAATACTCAGCTACTCGAGTGTGGCGCAAATACTCGCATACCGTATCAGTTACCTTTCTAAAACTCGTTACCAAGGAAAACACTTTGCTTAAGAAGATTAAAGCTGAACAAATCAATGACATTAAATATGGGGAACACATGCTTTCTCTGACATCCGTAAGCCAAGATTGGGATATCACACAAGGTTATGCATGTGTTCTTGCTGGGAGGAACAGTAAGCATTTACTTTTGCTACATATGCTTAATAAGATGCTCTCCTTTATCTATCCAATTAACCACTGTGACTTTTAAACTTTTGCAGAAATTACTTCACTTACCGCCATGCGGTCATCGTGTTATTCACAGCTTACCTTTACTACTCAGAAAATTATTAATGATACCCCCAAAATAGATGAAGTGAGGGAGGGGGAAGATGAAGAAGAAGAAGAAGACATAGGTATGAATCGAGTTGCCTCTAGAGAACGTCATGCCTTGGGTAATGAAAATGATAACACTGAATTATGTAAAATACCATACCAAAACCTGTACTTGTTTTCTTGTATGCCTAGTACTGGTGGATTTTATAATCCAAACCCTTCCTTATATTTTATACCACCCTTGAAATGTTGTGAAGCATATTGGAACTCTTTTATAAGTAACAATTTCCCTTTATCTGCAACAGCTAGTGCATCATACCAAGACACTACATTAGTGACTCTTCCGCCTTCCGCCAAGAGGAGAAGAACTGGTCAAATTCCTCCGTCATCCGCTCAACAAGGAGCTGGCCCAAGTTCTTCTCAACAAAAAATTACGCTTCCTAATCTTGACACAAATATGCTTTCATCCCTTTTAAAAGGACCACCACACTCGTACGAAGATTTCATGACTTTTTTGAATGCCATGGTGTGTCCTTCACTAGCCCAATTCTTTAGCAGCCTATCTGATGCAGATGCCAAGAAGGTTAAGGCACAAAGTATCATTCTGAACATTGCTTCTGGCTTAAATGACCTTCAACACCTATCTGAGTTGCAAAACAATGAAGTCACTACAAATAAGGAGCTTTCTGCTGAAAAGGAGAAAGTAGCCAGGACTAAACAAATAGCTACAGAGATAAAGAGGGAATACAAGACAATGAAGAGGCTTTATGATAATAGCAACAATCAGAGGGCGGAGTATAAGGAGCAAGTCAAAGAACTATCCTCCAGAGAAAAGCAGCATCTGAGCAAAATTGATGAACTAGTAAAGGAGAATGAAAAAATGCTTGAGCAGAATAACATGTTGAAAGAATAGCTTAAAGCCAAAGAGGAGAACGAAAGACGAATGATAACTGGCATTCCTGCGCTTGTAGAGCATATCTTTAATTGCCAAGCCCTGTCTCACAGGATACGTGAGTTTGTCCATCTTGCGAAGTCTGTGATGGAATACATTACATAAACAAAGTCACAAAACCCATTTTGTACATGTATAATTCGTGTATATGTGTAAGTAACAAGCGGAAGCAATTTCAAGTTTGCATGTGTTTTTAAACCTTTTAAAAGTGTATTCCATGTATAGATCTAGTCTTGAAAATATACTAAAATGTAAATAGAGCTAGTTAGGGTATATACGTTCTCCTAAAAGGAGGTTGTAGCTAGATGAAGATGAAGATGAAGAATGGCAAGTTTCTAACTTGAAACCTCAAACCTTTGATACCCACAAACCTTGAATCAACACCCTTCTTGGTTAGGATTTTTAAGACACTTAACAACTAGCAAAAATCAACAAAAGAATCCTTATTCTTGCTCCAATATTTCGGCCAAGGAAGAAAGGGTGGAGAGAATTTTGCTTGAATTTCAAATTGCAAGAGTTAGAGTGTGTTTTGAGATGTGTGTCACATAATGACAATTAGGTGGAGTATTAAAACAAGTTAAGCAAGCATGAGGGAGTTTTTGGGACTCCCAAAACCGTCCATCCCTCTCTCTATCTTTTTTTTTTTTTTTTTTTTTTTTTTTTTTGCTAAACTTTAAATAATCCATCTAATTACTTGCATACACCTTTTATTGTAAGTTTTATAAACCTTTTTATAAAACTATACTTTATAACCACTTATAAAATATAACACACATTTTAGTTTAATCAAATAATTAAACTTGTATTTATAATTATCCAAATAATTATTTCTTGCATTTTATATTTAGAAAACCAATTTCTAAAGTCTAAGTGTCAAGTATTTATTTTAAAGATCCATTCATTTAAAATAAATACATAAAAGTGTTGACGGTTTGTTATTGGGTATGACCCGACTTGGATCATAACAAATTTGCCACATTAATTGATTATGTCTCTCGGGCATATGAAATACCTTCAATCTCCCACTTGCACGAGAAACATAAGGAATTAATGCAAGTGACGGATACCACCTAACGACCGTCCATCACCCCCAATGTGTTATGACTTAGTGCCATTCAATAACATCATCCCTTTCGAGTTCCCATCTCGAATATGATTAGGTGAATCTTTCAATATATCCTTTTGTCCTAGATGTCATGTTAAATCCAAGAGACATAGAAAGATCACTCTCTTATAGATTTAACTTTGTCAGGCCTTAGACATCTGACTCTCAACGAATAAGAGGGACAAATTCCATCTTGACCACATACGTCCTAGACACTACACTTCGTACCGTACCTGAAGCCTCCCTTATGTACTACCATATTTCAGAATAGCGAAGGAAGGAATCAAGGCACAATATTCGGTGAATATCCGAACCCGATATGTGTCTCAGGTCAGAGGATATAATGATATTCTCCTTTACTCAAGATTACATGTGATCAACCACAAAGGCTCCATATAGTAAGTCTTGAGAGCGGGTCTTCCAACATTTGTGTCCCACAAATATCTATGAACCTTGGTCGCAACCTTACCCCACATTCACCATTTGAATGCTAACCAATCTAAGTTCATAATAGTCTAGACCTCACACTTTGTTCCCACAAATGTGATCAACTACGGAATTTTAGAATAATAGTATATTCATGGATGAAATATGCAAAATTGGAACATGACTCATAAATAAATTAATACCATAATCATATTAATGAGTTTGAACTAATTCGTTCCCTTACAATACATAAAATAGATCATTTCCAATCACTAGAATATCGAAGCCCTAATGCACAAACATGTCCCTCATGTTTTGGCCCATGTAAAAGCTTCGTGAGTGGATCCGCAACATTATGATCTGTGTGAACTTTGTGAATACATATCTTTCCTTTTTCAACCTCATCCCTAATGTAGTTGAATCTCCGCTCAATGTGACGAGTCTTTTGATGAGCACGAGGTTCCTTGATTTGAGCAATCGCACCCTCGTTGTCACAAAAGATCTCAAGAGGGTCCTGAATGGAAGGGACCACTCCTAAGTCGTCGATGAATTTCTTCATCCATGCAGCTTCCTGAGCTGCCAATGAGGCGGCAATGTACTCCGACTCTGTAGTGGATAACGCAACAACTTCCTGTTTCGCACTCTTCCAAGAGACCGCACCACCATTTAACATGAATACATAACCGGATTGTGACCGAGAGTCATCTCGATCAGTTTGGAAACTCGCGTCCACGTAACCTTTTACAGCGAGTTCTTCCTCACCAGACCCATATATTAGAAACATATCCTTAGTCCTTCTAAGGTATTTCAATATACATTTAACCGCAGTCCAATGACTATTTCTCGGGTTATTCTGGTATCTACTTGTCAGGCTTAGGGCGCATGACACATCCGGTCTAGTACATATCATTGCATACATGATAGACCCAATAGCAGATGCGTATGGGACTTTCTTCATTCTCTCTTGCTCATCTTTCGTGGTAGGACACTGAGATGAACTAAGAATGGTTCCCTTTTGAATAGGTACCAAACCTTTCTTAGAGTTTTCCATCTTGAACCTTTTCAAGATTTTATCAATGTATGCACTTTGACTTAAACCTATTAATCTCTTGGATCTATTCCTATAGATCCCAATCCCCAATATGTATTGTGCTTCTCCAAGATCCTTAATAGAGAAGCAACTCTTTAGCCAAGTTTTGACTCCTTGCATTGTGGTAATATCATTCCCAAACAATAATATATCATCCACATATAGCACAAGGAACATTATAGAGCTCCCACTAGCCTTCTTGTACACACAAGCTTCATCACCATTTTTAATGAAGCCAAATTTCTTTGCCTCTTCATTAAAGCGATGATTCCACATTCTAGATGCTTGTTTCAATCCGTAGATTGATTTCTTCAACTTGCATACCTTTTTAGGATTTTTCGGATCAACAAAACCTTCGGGCTGTACCATATAAACATCTTCCTCAAGATATCCATTTAGGAAAGCGGTTTTGACATCCATTTGCCATATTTCATAGTCATAGTGAGCAGCAATGGCAAATAATATCCTAATAGACTTTAGCATTGCCACTAGCGAGAAAGTTTCATCATAATCAACCCCTTGAGTTTGAGTGAAACCTTTTGCTACAAGTCTAGCTTTGTATGTATCCAAGTTTCCATGTATGTCGGTTTTCTTCTTGAAAAGCCATTTGCAATCAACTAGCTTGGAGCTAGGAGGTTGCACAACAAGTTCCCAAACTTGGTTTTCATACATGGATTGCATCTCGGCGTTCATGGCTTCCTGCCATTTATCTTTATCAATTCTTGATAAAGCATCTTTGTAGTTTGTCGGTTCATCTAAATCAACCGTATAGCAACCTTCCACGAGAAACCCATATCTCTCGGGAGGATTACTAATCCTACTAGATCTTCGAACGTCTTGTGTACCTTGATCATCCACTTGATCATTTTCAACATCCTCATGTTGAGTACTAGTGCCAACCAATTGTGTATCATCGGCTTGATCTTGTACCTCTACAAGATCTATCTTCCTTTCACCATCACCTTCCATAAGGAACTTGGTTTCAAGGAATTCCGCTTTCCAAGCAACAAATACCGTTTGCTCGGATGGATCATAGAAGTAATATCCCATGTCATCTTTGGGATATCCTATGAAGATACACTTTGTGGATCGAGCATGTAGCTTATTTGCTACATAATGCTTAGGATAAGCTTCACATCCCCATACTTTCAAGTATGAAAGAGAAGGAGGTTTTCCAAACCACATCTCATGAGGAGTTCGTTCCACCTTCTTGGTTGGGGCCATATTTAAAATACGAGCCGCGGAGCTTAGACAATAACCCCAAAATGATAGAGGTAACGAGCTTCTTGCCATCATAGATCGAACCATATCCATTAGGGTTCGGTTCCTCCTTTCGGAAACTCCATTAAGTTGGGGTGTTCCGGGTGGAGTAAGTTGTGAGATAATCCCACAACTCCTAAGATGATCTTGGAAGGCATCGCTTAGGTATTCACCTCCTCTATCGGTACGTAGTACCTTAATTGTCTTATTGAGTTGATTTTGTACTTCATTTTGATATTCTTTGAATGCTTCAAACGTTTCGTCCTTGTGTCTTAATAAGTAGACATATCCGAAACGACTAAAGTCATCAATGAAAGTAACAAAATATCTTTCACCTTTCCTAGTCATGGGTTTAAAGGGTCCACATACATCCGAATGTATTAATCCCAATAAATCTTTAGCCCTTTCATAAGTCCCTTTGAAAGGTGCTTTAGTCATCTTGCCTTGTAAACAAGACTCACATACATCAAACGAATCCATTTCATTTGATTTCAAAAGTCCATACTTTTGAAGTGTATGCATTCGGTTCTTGTTTATGTGACCAAGGCGACAATGCCATAAATAGGAATCACTCAAATCCCTTTTGAGTTTCTTGGTGCTTGTATGGTATATAGAGCTCGATGATGCGTCATCATGAACCAATTCATAAATTCCATTTGAAGGCGAAGCCTTGAAATAGAATACATTGTCTTTAGAAACATGAATATCATCATCAATAAAATTAACAACGTAACCACATTGTTTTAAGCGAGAAATAGAAATAATGTTTCTACACAAATCCGGAGCATACAAAACATTTTCTAAAATAAGTTCCAATCCGCTTGGAAGCTTCAAAATAAAATCTCCTTGAGCTTTAACATGCACCTTTGCACCATTGCCCATATAGAGACTTGATGTTCCCGCCTTATGATCACTTCTTTTGAACCCCTGCAAGGAATTGCAAATATGAGTTCCACATCCCGTGTCTAATACCCATGTATTAGAAGAAGTAATACTAAGCTCTATATATACCATATATATATTACCTGAGGTTTGCCCTGCATCCCTCTTGTCCTTCAACTCCTTAAGATAGACCGGGCAATTTCGCTTCCAGTGACCCATTTCACCGCAACCGAAACATGGGTCTTCCTTGGGGTTTGCCTTCTCGGCTACCTTTTGCTTCTTAGCCTTGTTGATGGTTGGGGTAACCATCTTCCCTTTCCCTTTGCCTTGATGGGCGGGTCCTTTTCTCTTGGCCACCTTTGGCTTGGAGGTGTTACCTTTTGACCCACCTTGATCGATTGCTAACACGGGTAAAGCCCTTTTACCCATGCTAGTTTCCGCCGTTCTAAGCATACCGTGAAGCTCACCTATGCTCTTATCCATCCCATTCATATTGTAATTAATTACAAATTGATCAAACCTTTTTGATAGGGAGTTTAGGATAAGATCGGTGGCTAACTCATTTGATATGTTTAGGTTAAGACGGTTAGCACGATCGATAAGGCTTTTCATCTTAAGTACATAAGATGAAACCGATTGGGTATCGTCCATACGACAAGCATGTAGCGCCCGAACCGTTTCGAAGCGCTCGACACGCGCTTGTTGGAGGAACATCTCCTTCAATTGCGTTATCATGTCGTATGCACTATGATGCTCGAAATCCTTTTGGAGTTCGGGTATCATAGTCCCAAGCATTAAGCATGAGACTTGAAGGGAGTCGTGGCAATACTTATCGTAAGAGGCCATTGCCTCCACATCATTCTCATCCGGTTGATCGGGAATGGGGTCCTCAAGTACATACGCTTTATCCTCTTGTTTGAGGACAATCCGAAGATTGCGGAACCAATCCATAAAGTTGGTATGGTTGAGTTTGTCTTTCTCGAGGAGAGACCGCAACGATAGGTTATTAAAGTTAAGTGGTGCGTTTTGCATGTTGTTGTTGTTATTAGCGGCCATCTACAAAATTTAACAAGATTCATTTAAGTATTGATTTCAAATTTAATAACCAATACCCTTTTAATTTGTTTTTATTAAATATTAGAATCCAACGGTAAATCAAATTTCGGTTAGGTGACCTTTATCCCGTCATTTGATTTAGCTAGGTAGTCATAATGACAATTGCAATCCTTTTGCAACTTCTAAGTTATGGGATCATGCAATCCTTTTGCATGGCATATTAATCCCATCAACGCCCATTTGTTCCTCATGCTTCGGTGACCCTAAGTTCATGATTCCCAAATCAAGTCGTCCTACTTGCGTAAACATGTAGACTTAACATACAAGTGGTTAGGTGACCTTTATCCCACATGTATGCGAAGTGTACCTTATTCATATTAGTTTACTCATGACGGTTAGGTGACCTTTATCCCATCAAGAGATTCCTAATATGTCTAAGTGTTTCCACAAAAGGATGGCGTTTAACTTGTTTAGTTAAGGGATTTTAGGTTTTCTACATTCTAGTTTAGAAAACAAAATGCTATACACCAACATGCATTTGGTGTGTAGTGATTTATGAAAAACCTATTTTCATGTCCTTTTAGTAAACCAATTACTAGTTATAAACCATTTCATTACTTTATAAATAAATCATTTTATTCAAATCTAATAACCAATTATTAGTGTCATTTTGTTATGTTTTATTATAACCAATTATAATGTATTATGCAAGTTGTAAACATGTGATGATCTTGTAGCAACCAAACATACAAACATACACAAACATGCATAACAAAGTGTTCACAATCAAGAGCCATTTTGGTGGACATTTGTTTAGCCAAAAACAAATGTCACCTAAGGGGTTAACCAAAGTAAGAGATTTTTAACCAAAATCTCCCACTAAATCTTGTAACTTCATAAGCTCCATCTTGTAACCTTCTTCATGAATCTTCATTTTCTCTTTACAAAATTATATCCTAATACAATTTTTCTAGAAAATGAAATAACAACCTATTCTATTTTTACAAACCAAATAGAACAAATTACATGGAAAAATTACAAGATTACATACAATTTATTACAAACCAAAATTACAAAACATATGAATGAATATTACAACCAAATCATTCAAACATCCAACCACATGGTCTAGGCTCGATTGTGAACAACAACATAACAATAAACTTGGCCAAACTTGAAGTCCAAACCCACTTTTGGAGCCCCAAAAATTCGGCCAAAACCAAACACCCACCAAAACTCAAGATTTTTACATTCTACTTTCATGCATGTTGGTAGATTGTAAAATAAATGAGTTTACTAGCCAAAAACAAGAAGCATATTAACAAGACTTTGGCTCTAGATACCATTGATGGAATACATTACATAAACAAAGTCACAAAACCCATTTTGTACATGTATAATTCGTGTATATGTGTAAGTAACAAGCGGAAGCAATTTCAAGTTTGCATGTGTTTTTAAACCTTTTAAAAGTGTATTCCATGTATAGATCTAGTCTTGAAAATATACTAAAATGTAAATAGAGCTAGTTAGGGTATATACCTTCTCCTAAAAGGAGGTTGTAGCTAGATGAAGATGAAGATGAAGAATGGCAAGTTTCTAACTTGAAACCTCAAACCTTTGATACCCACAAACCTTGAATCAACACCCTTCTTGGTTAGGATTTTTAAGACACTTAACAACTAGCAAAAATCAACAAAAGAATCCTTATTCTTGCTCCAATATTTCGGCCAAGGAAGAAAGGGTGGAGAGAATTTTGCTTGAATTTCAAATTGCAAGAGTTAGAGTGTGTTTTGAGATGTGTGTCACATAATGACAATTAGGTGGAGTATTAAAACAAGTTAAGCAAGCATGAGGGAGTTTTTGGGACTCCCAAAACCGTCCATCCCTCTCTCTATCTTTTTTTTTTTTTTTTTTTTTTTTTGCTAAACTTTAAATAATCCATCTAATTACTTGCATACACCTTTTATTGTAAGTTTTATAAACCTTTTTATAAAACTATACTTTATAACCACTTATAAAATATAACACACATTTTAGTTTAATCAAATAATTAAACTTGTATTTATAATTATCCAAATAATTATTTCTTGCATTTTATATTTAGAAAACCAATTTCTAAAGTCTAAGTGTCAAGTATTTATTTTAAAGATCCATTCATTTAAAATAAATACATAAAAGTGTTGACGGTTTGTTATTGGGTATGACCCGACTTGGATCATAACAAATTTGCCACATTAATTGATTATGTCTCTCGGGCATATGAAATACCTTCAGTCTGCTGAACGACTAAATTTTTTCAACTTTATGAAAAGAAAACTGCCAGAATTGCCAAGTCCAATGCCTGTTGTTATTACATCGAAGATTAATGAAAACGCCATAAAAGAAGCTGATGTAGCTGGTGCACTAATAGAAAATATGAAGTTTTCTGATCTTGAAAATCTTTGTAAAAGGCCGGATGTAATAATAGATGATGTATTGAATTATACTCCGCAGGATGAATGAAATACTATGTTTTTATACATCTGCTTTTGCATAACGTTTAATATTTTACTTGGTTATATATTAGAAATATGCTGTAACTTAGTAAGATTGTTGTAGTGAACAATGCACAAGATATTGAGATTGTACTTTGCAATCATTATGCTTGTAAACATTGAAATCATATTCTCCGTTATACGCTTTCCGTCATGAAACTCATGAGGAAAAGTTATGAATTATTTTTGCCTTTAAATATTTTGCTGGATACTATGGTCCGTTTTCCGTTTTTGCTCTGCATTTTGTGTATATAAGTTGTGTCATGACATTTTTTGTAGATTCGTTTCATCGCTTCGATGCTTTAGTGAGTTCTACATGTTTCACTATCGATACAACCATTTTGAGTATGATTGTACTTCTACCACCGAAAGGCTTTCTTTCTTTCTGCGGGTAGGGATGACACACAGCTATGTGACACCTGGGCTAAAAAATCCTTGGCCGGATAAAATTTATGAAAAATATTGCCATAAGAATAATTGCTATTATTCATATTCTTAAAGAAATTTTTACATTTATGACTATATCTCATGCATTTGACAGTTGATCAAGCTGTCCATGCATATAGTGTAGTGACCCGAACTTTTCCATGTTTATATATATTAATTGAGATTGATATTTACATGATTAAATGTTTCCAACATGTTAAGAAATCAAACTTGTTAAGACATGATTAATTGAAATATGTTTCATATAGACAATTGACCACCCAAGTTGACCGGTGATTCACGAACGTTAAAGCTTGTAAAAACTATATGATGACATATATATGGATATATATAGTTAACATGATACTATGATAAGTAAACATATATCTATGAATATAATGATTCATAATAACCTTACTACTCAAATAAAGGAGGCGCAACAAGGAGTTTTAAAAGAGGGAAATTTAAAGGATGAAATACCCAAAGGATCGGAGAAGCATCTTAATATTCGGGAAGACGGAACCCGGTATAGGGCTGAAAGGATTTGGGTACCAAAATTTGGAGATATGAGAGAAATGGTACTTAGAGAAGCTCATAAAACCAGATACTCAATACATCCTGGAACGGGGAAGATGTACAAGGATCTCAAGAAACATTTTTGGTGGCCGGGTATGAAAGCCGATGTTGCTAAATACGTAGGAGAATGTTTGACGTGTTCTAAGGTCAAAGCTGAGCATCAGAAACCATCAGGTCTACTTCAATAACCCGAAATCCCGGAATGGAAATGGGAAAACATTACCATGGATTTCATCACTAAATTGCCAAGGACTGCAAGTGGTTTTGATACTATTTGGGTAATAGTTGATCGTCTCACCAAATCAGCACACTTCCTGCCAATAAAAGAAGATGACAAGATGGAGAAGTTAGTGTGAAGACCCGTCCTAATCCATCCGGACGAAGTCCATATCGATTATAAACGATTCACAACAGTTGATTACATCGCGAGGTACTTGACCTCTATATGATACATTTTACAAACATTGCATTCGTTTTTGAAAAGACAAACTTTCATTACATCGAAAGTTGACAGGCATGCATACCATTTCATAATATATCCAACTATAATTGACTTGATAATAATCTTGATGAACTCGACGACTCGAATGCAACGTCTTTTGAAATATGCCATGAATGACTCCAAGTAATATCTATAAAAATGAGCAAATACACAGCGGAAGATTTCTTTCGTACCTGAGAATAAACATGCTTTAAAGTGTCAACCAAAAGGTTGGTGAGTTCATTAGTTTAACTTAAACAATCATTTCCATCATTTTAATAGACCACAAGATTTCAGATTTCCATTTCTCATAAACATACGTCCCATGCATAGAGACAAAAATATCATTCATATGGATTGAACACCTGGTAACCGACATTAACAATATGCATATATAAGAATATCCCCATCATTCCGGGATCCTCCTTCGGACATGATATAAATTTCGAAGTACTAAAACATCCGGTACTTTGGATGGGGCTTGTTGGGCCCGATAGATCTATCTTTAGGATTCGCGTCAATTAGGGTGTCTGTTCCCTAATTCTTAGATTACCAGACTTAATAAAAAGGGGCATATTCGACTTCGATAATCCAACCATAGAATGTAGTTTCACGTACTTGTGTCAATTTCGTAAAACAGTTATAAAAGTTGCGCATGTATTCTCAGCCCAAAAATATAAAGGGTAAAAAGGCAAATGAAACTCACGATACTGTAATTTGTAGTAAAAATATATATGACGTCATTGAACAATGCAGGGTTAGCCTCGGATTCACGAACCTATATCAATTGTGTATATATTAATACGTATAATGTAAGTTACAAAATTTCATTTATTAATATGTATTATTTATATATTATAGTTTTGTAGAATTTATTCTAATGTTTATTTTAAAACGTATACTTATATTATATTTTAAGTTATATTTTATATATATATATCGATTTTATGTATATATATCTATAATGATTTACGTTTATATAAATAGTGACATTAATATATTTATATACATATATTTGTGGTTAGTATTGTATTTATGAAATTTTATTAGTTTGTTATGTAAATTATTAATACAATCCTAGTATATACCATAAGTATATATATAGTGTACAAAATATTTATTTGTTAAAATAATAATTTAGATAATAATGATTTACTAATAATAATAATAATTTTATTAATAATGATAATACTAATAGCAAAAAAAATGAAAATGATAACTGTTAATGACACTAATAATAATAACTCTAAAATAATATTAATACTAATACCATACTTATGTTAATAATAAGGGTTCTAATATTTATAAAATGATAAATGATAATCATAATAATACTAGTAAATATTAATGATGATACTGATAAATATGATATTATTAATTGTAAATGTACTGATGATACTATTATTTATAAACCGGTACAAATTCTAATATTGATGATAATAATATATTTTTATTTCCTTCATAATAATAATAATGATAATCATAATCATAATCCTAATGATGCTAAAATACTAAATTGATAAGTTTATTACTAATAATAATATTATTAATAACTATCATAATAATAATAGTAATGTCTATAATACTTTCAAATATGATAACAAGTATGATACTAATAGTAACAATAACAATAACAATCAAAACAATCAAAACAATCACACTAATAATAATAATAATACTAATAATAATTAATATATAATAACAATAATAAAATTAGAAAAGAAAACTACCTCACATGAAAAGAGTTTCAAAAAAAAAAGAAACTGCCGTCCTCTGGACTCGATCTCTTGACCACATGCTCATACGCAAACACTCTCGACCATCCCACCTACTCTTATTCTCTGTACTAATAACGAATTTAAATTTTATATATAAACTGTTTTTCTTTTATTCCTCTTCTTCTCCACAAGTCTCATGGATTCAACAAAACATCAATAACCAAAAAAAAAAACAAAATCGGGGTTCCCTTTAAAGCTTCAAAACATTACAGAAAAAAAATAATTTGGGTTCTAAAATAAAAAAAAATATACTAAAGGCCTACTGCAGCGTCGGTTCTTGGAACAAAAAAAAAATTGATTTCGTAATAGATAACATTATAGATAATGTTTATAACACGAAATAGTTTTCTAAACATGTATAAAAACTACTGGAATCGTCAATTTGATCAGAAACATATACACGAACGCGAATTTGTCTCAAGAACAATTGTTGACTTTTTTTAAACTAAATTTGACTTCAAAATTCAAGATCGATATAAAGATTTGAGAGTTGAGATTTTGCAGATAGATTCAAAGAAAGATTTCTAACCTTTCTGCATTTTTAGATTTTGAAACTTTATTCGAAATTGAATTAAGAGAAAAAAAAATTGGAGCGTGCAGAGAAGAAGAAAAAAAAATATCGATGTGCTTTTTAATCCCATTGGATTTCCTTTTTATTTGATTTGCAATTATACATAATCATGTTGTAATAATAGAGATCGGTTGATAAAAATGGAGAAAATGTCAACACAGGTTCACGAGTTGGGAGCAGGAAAGAAACAAAAAAAAAATAATAGAGATAAAGGATACAGAGGTCACGCGTATAATATAGATCCCTACTGTTTTTTTTTTTAAATTAATAATAATAATATATAATAAAAATACTATTAATATCTAATAATATTAATAAAATTAATAATAATGATAAATATAATATTAATGATAATAATAATTGTAAAAATGATAATAATAATAATAATACCATACTAATTATGATAATATTAATATTTTATCGATAATAATAATATTAGTAATAATAATCTAATATATACATCCAATTTCATCTTTATATGATATAAAGTGATATTATGAATACAAATATTGATATTTGACGATACAAATAACATTACTACAACAACTATATTTGTATTTAAATTTAATTTATTAATATCATCTATTATTATGTAATATTTAATAATTATGTAATATGTATTGTAACATATACTGAATATTATATATTTATGCATTTTAATATAAATATATTATAATATTTATTTACATACTAATTATATTATACTTATGTATGTAATTATGAAAAATATAAATGTTTTATATATGTAAGTATTATATATATTTATTAAAATAGTACATTATTTCATCATAGATATATTATAAATTTCTACATATACATAATAAAATAATTATGTATAAAATCATATATATATAGTTATATTTATGTATATATGTATACTACCATATATATAAAATCATGTTTTAAATGTTGAGTAGATGATTAATTATGTATATTAAACAATTAACTACAAAGTATAACATTGTACATTTAATATTTTGATAACGTTGGTAAAATATGTTTGTATCATTTATATACAATATACTATATATATTCAAAATGAAAATCTTTAGTTACTAAATGTTATCTTTTATAATAACAAAATTACTTAATAGTTCATTAATACTAATATAATTAGTTTTATATATAATTATTTATATTTACATTCTTAGTTACAATTAAAGGTTCGTGAATCGTCGGAAATAGTTAAAGGTCAAATGTTATCATGAAATAGTTCAAACATAATGAGACTCGGTTTAATAGACTTTGCTTATCGAGTCGAATCATATAAGATTATGTTTAAATTTGGTCAGAAATTCCCGGGTCATCACAGTACCTACCCGTTAAAGAAATTTCGTCCCGAAATTTGAGTGAGGTCGTCATAGCTAACAATAAATATGTTTTCCTGACGAATATGAGTTGATAACTTGAGTTTTATCATCATTGAGTAATATGGATAAAAATAATTCGATTATTCGAAGAGTGCGAATGAAGCTATTCACAAAAGGATGAAATGAGAAACAAAGATTTGTTTTTAACTTTTGACGTAGTCAGGTTTGAATTTAGAAAATAAGGCGCGTCTTAACTTTTGACATTGCCTTGGTTGAATTCCGGAATTTAAGGGATTTAAAGAAAATCTTGAAGATCTATAAAATCTGATTCTTCGGGATTTATGGAAATTAAGATCTCTTTAATTAAATACGGTGATCTGCCCGGATTACTACGTCTGATATTTCCAGTATAAATTAAGCTCTTCCTTTCCATTATTCTCACCATTCTTATACTTTCTTTCTTAGTTCATACATCCAAAAGATTCTGAAAATGATTAATCCAGTTCTGATCCTTGTCCTCATCCTTACTATCGCAACAATCATTCTCCTTTTCCAACTTCCACCAGAGGAATATGCTTTCTTCTACTTCGCCCTCGGGATTATAATGTTTTTAATTCTCCCGTGTCTTTATGTTGCGATAAACATTGATATACACGGTTGTGATGACCCGGGAATTTCCGACCAAATTTAAACTTAATCTTATATGATTTCGACACGATAAGCAAAGTCTATTAAACTGAGTCTTATAATGTTTGAACTATTTCCATGAATGCATTTGACTTTGACTATCTCCGACGATTCACGAACCATAGTTTACAAATAAATATATATGATAAATTAAATATATTAATGAAATAATATGAAATGTAGTTATTATGAAATATAACTTAAAATAACTAAAACTTGTTATAGTATATCAATATTATACTTTGAGATTATTTATAATTTACATATTGATATTAAAATATAATTAAATATGTAGTAAATGAAATACATGATGGATATACATATTTATTAATTGTATGTTTGTTATAATAAATTAAATATTCAATACATGTTATATGATAGATATTATATGATATTATATGATATAATTAATAAGTAAAAGTGATAATATATTAAATGTAATTACAAGTTTCAAGTATAGATGTATTAGTAATATTATCATTACTTTCAATATTACTACTACTAATAATATCAATATTAGCAAAATTATTATTATTATTATTAATATTATTATTTCCATTATACTTAAAAATTAATATTATCCTTTTCATTGTTATTAATATTATTATGATAATATGATAAATATTATTAACAAGTATTATTATTAATAAGATACTTAATAATTGTTTATATTTATATTATATATAAAGCATAACACAGATATATATACGCATATATACACCTACAGATTTCAATCAAATATCAATTTTCTTTATTCTGTTTCATGTGTGAACTTGGGTCGAGCTATCTCCATTAGAAAACAAGAAAACCATCTCAATCGATTTTCTCTAAACTTTGTTTCTGTCTATTAAAATTGGTACGATCGATCACAATGAATCTTATAATCAATACAAAATCAGTCATAATCATTCTATAATTTATTCTTATTTCTGTTTCGTCTCTATTTCTGATTGAACAAGTTGTCGACCACTATAACCACCACACCCACTTTTATTCTTTCTTCCTAATCCACTTGATGTTATACTTTGAAACTAAACCAAATTAATTTAATCCTTTTCCTTTTTCCTAGTCGATACCCGTGATTCTTAATTGTTCTACACACCCACTACAAAACATCAATCAACCTTTTCTTATCTACTACAATCAATCATTTAATTATCATCATTTGAATCATGTATAAACTGCATATTTGATGGGGCCTTTCGACTCAAACACCACAAACAAACCCTCACCAAAATTATTATATTGCTCGATATTCGCTGCTGCTATGTTTCATTCAAACAACAACAAAAGGTTACCATAACAATCACCGTACGCCACCTTATTCCTCTCTATCTCTCTTCTTCCTTCTTGTTTGTGAACACCACTCTCATTCGTAAACCACTATCATAACTCTCTCTCATAACCTTGAATCACCACCCTCTTGCTCGATTTGCACCATCTGCGATCAACACCGCGAATTCCTTATGCTTGAATAACAATCGACACACACTACCACCTTTCTATATTTTTCTCTTTTCCTGTTTTCATTCACCACAAACAAATCACCATTTCAATTATTCCTTCTTTACCTCCTTGGTAGCAACCGCCACTATCACCCATATTATCACCACGTTCGATCATTGTTGCTACCACTTCTTCTTGTTTCGAATAGGGTCACCAAACCCAACCCATTTGCTCTTGAAGCTGCGTATATTTTTTTTCTTTTTCTTCATCTAAACGTTCACCATAAATTGAGTATAAATATCAAGATATCATGAAAAGCATGATATAGGCAAATGAGTGACCCTTTTCTTTTCTAGTATGGCCGACATCTTCAAAATTAATAATGTAAAGGATGGGCAACAATCATTAGCTTCCACTTTCTTTTCTTTTGGCTGAAATTTGGAACCAAGATAAAGGTTTGCGGTTTTGTCAGTACACCTCAACTTGTGTGGTCCCAGATGAACAATACATAAATTTAAAACCCACTTGCAAGGCTAACTCTTCTCTATTTATAAACTGAAACTCGTTTATCTAGTGGTGGGCTCGTACAATGCAATGAACAAAGAAGACAGCTAGATTTTTTTTTTACTTACTTTATTTGTTGATGATTGTGGGGTGGGGCAACAAGAATGATGAAGCTTTCTTTCTTTTATATTACGCCCATAATCATGTAACATCATACAGTCAGTTGGAATTTTTTTTTTGAAGAATTATTAGATGCGATGATTATGATGATTAAGTTTAACGAATGATGATGAGGAGTTTATGATGGTGAGCATGATGACGATTAAAGGATGAGGGTTATTGATGATAATAGATGGCAACGATGATAATAGGTATGACTTAGAAGGATGATGATGATGCTATACGATGTTGATAATGATGATCGTGTGTTAATAATACTTCTGAATCAATGAGGGTACATGATGATGATATCGATGATGAGTGATTACGTTGATTTTAATGAAGAAGAAAGCACTGATAGATTTTCGGGTTATATATTTTTGTCTGTGATCTAAGTCAGAAACGAAACAGATAGAGTATTGGTTAGGGGTGAGCTTGCTTATTCAAGAGGTCGAGGGTTCAATCCTCGGCCATGGCATATTTTTTAAAAAAAAAAAAAAAGAAGAAGAGGGACTAACAATTATATAGGTTACATAATATAAACTCGGAATTTATTCAGAAAAAATAAGTAGAGCAGGTGGTTTGGCAGTGTTTGAGAGAGAGAGGTCTCGGGTTCAAGTCCGGGCTGCGACATTTTTTAGGAAACTATTCTTTAAGGTAGAATACTTATTTTGCATATTATTATTATGCATATTATTATTATTATTATTATTATTATTATTATTATTATTATTATTATTATTATTATTAATATTATGATTATGATTATTTTGATATCATTATATATATTAAAATGTTTTTGTTATTAAAATTATAATCATTATTATCATTACTTTAGTATTATTATTATTATAATTATTATTTTAACAAACAAATGATATTTTTATAAATATATTTATTATATGTATATATCATATTACATACTAATGTTATTATTATTTAAGTTACATATAATATATAAATATATTTTAATATAATCTTATATATAAAATTGTTTACATTATGTATATATTTTGACTAAAAACATTTTAATATGAATCTAATATATATATATATATATATATATATATATATATATATATATATATATAATAAGTATTTATTTAAAATAAATAAATAGATATAATTAAGTTATTTATTAATAAATATTAATAAACAAAGTTGTTTAAATGTGTTTATATGTTTTAATATATATTACTGATATAGGTTCGTGAATCCGAGGTCAACCCTACTCTTGTTAAATGACGTCATATGTATTTTTACTACAAAATACAAAAATGGTGAGTTCATTTGATTCCCCTTTTACTCTTTACATTTTTGGGACTGAGAATACATGCGCTGTTTTTACAACTGCTTTATTAAATGCTTTTGAACTATATTTTGAACTGCGAATACATGCAAATACTTTATTAACTATTTTACAATATTTATATGTGTGAGTTTTATTTGCCCTTTTTTTTACTCTTTATGTTTTTGGGCTGAGAATACATGCAAATGCTTTGTTTTACAATATTTATATGCGTGAGTTTCATTATTCTCTTTTTAAATGCTTTCGCAATATATATTTTTGGGACTGAGAATACATGCGCTGTTTTTTATAACTGTTTTACGAAATAGACACAAGTAATTGAAACTACATTATATGGTTGAATGATCGAAATCGAATATGCCCCTTTTTATTAAGTCTGGTAATCTAAGAATTAGGGAACAGACACCCTAATTGACGCGAATCCTAAAGATAGATCTATCGGGCTCAACAAGCCCCATCCAAAGTACCGGATGCTTTAGTACTCCGAAATTTATATCATGTCCGAAGGAGGATCCCGGAATGATGGGGATATTCTTATATACATATTGTGAATGTCGGTTACCAGGTGTTCAATTCATATGAATGATATTTTTGTCTCTATGCATGGGACGTATGTTTATGAGAAATGGAAATATGAAATCTTGTGGTCTATTTAAAATTATGAAATGATTATTTATGATAAACTAATGAACTCACCAACCTTTTGGTTGACACTTGAAAGCATGTTTATTCTCAGGTATGAAAGAAACGTTCCGCTGTGCAATTGTTCATTTTAAAGACAGTATTTGGAGTCGATCATCGCAATGGAACCAGTTGTTGGTGACTTCGTCCAGATGGTTTAGGACGGGTCCTTTCAGTTGGTATCAGAGCGGTGGTCTTAGTGAACCAGGTCTTGCATTAGTATGTCTAACTGATAGTCGTTAGGATATATTAGTGAGTCTGGACTTCGACCGTGTCTGCATGTCAAAAGTTTTGCTTACCATTTTTGTCGGAAATCATCTGCTTATCATCCTTAGGATATTACCTGCTTATCATTCCTAGTCTAGACACATCTTACTGCAATGATTGCATGAATAGTGTATAGACAAAATTCGTATCTTAGCGTATCTGCTAATTCATATCTTAGCATATCTGTTACTGTAGACTTTGCCTGACAGCTTCCGTAGATTCCTCTATAACTTATGGGATTTTAGTATTATATATGCATATGTAAATTATGTATTGCAGGGTACTAATCTACATCCTATAATCTATTTCTTATCGAAAATCCTTCATCTGATCGTACGAGATGAATCCCTCAACCAGTTCGAGTCCCTCGGATTCCGACAATTTTTCCGATAGTTATCCCGACAGTTATTCCAAATGGATAGTCATCTAAGCTCCGGAAACAACGTCACTAGAATGAAGCAACCAATCATCCATCCCCAATTCATCTGATGGATTTGTAGTCGACCTAATCAATGGAGACGAGAAGAAGGCGATCCTTTCCACCAACCAAATTCACCTTTTGACGAAGAACCTGAAACACTTACCGGTGAACCTATTAGAAACACCACTTTCACTCTCATTCCCGAATATCTCGCCATGAACATATCATATCTCATATTCTAAACTTTATTCATTCACTTGTTCCTACTGACTCATTCTAGAGTAATAAGCCAACTAGCTTCGCGCACGAGTTGTAGCCTTGAAAAGTATGGTGCAAAATGTACCAGCTTCAGCAACATTACCGGCACCAACAATACCACCAACAACAATATCCGCATCCCACACCTCAATATCACAATCTGTTCCACGAACATCAACATCCTATGCACCATGGACACCAAGGAGTACCAACAGCAATTAACAATGAAGTATTGAACCATAACTTCATTAATATTCTGCGAAGAATATGTGGATCCTAATAGTTTTAGAGATTACTTATTCTAGCTCAAATCGAAATCAAATGAGTCTAATATTATATTGACTCATTAAATCCATGATTACATCTGAATAAAATATATATGTATATATATTTTCATAAAGATTGTGATTGAAAAATTCTTTCGTACAAACTGTTAATGATGAAAATATTTTAACGGGTAGGTAATACCCGAGGAATACTTAAGTTTTCACATTAATAAGTTACACTGTATATTCTTCAATTCAGATTCAGCAGTCATTAACAACACTGCTCAAATTAACACATATACGTATCCGTTCACCAAAGAACAACTATTTTCATCCAAGTTCAATTTCATATTTGGATTTTGACCTATCAGAATCCAACAAGTGGCATAATGAAGAAAATATTTGACGGAATAAAATTTGTTAGAAACAAACAAATTAACTATGAGAAATTTTGTTAAGAATCCACGCTAACAAAATCCTAGCTAACTGTTCCTAGCTAACTGTGGATTAATCAACTGAGGACTACCAACAGTGGATAATTAAAATGAATTAAAATATTGATTATAACATATGAAACTAAACAATACTTCAAGTTTGCCACTTGATTTCATCTTAAACCTCATTTATATCTTGACGATTACAATCTACGATTCAAACCTTTAATAATTCTTGAAAACACCTCAATCGAGAGGATGAACCAACCGCACTTCATCTACGAGAGAAAAGAATTATGCATATAGTATGCACCTGAAAACTCTCGGAACCTGAGTAAATGTTTAACACGTAGCAGTGCTAATTCCTTTAGTGTTATTATTACCCAAAATAACTTGGTAATTCCCTCCAAGGTAGCAAATTTTGTCACAGCTCCAGCAAGTCAACTTCGATTTTTCATTCAAAACAACCTTATTATAACTTTGACATATATGCGTGCTCATTTATTGTTACCAAAGAACCTTTTATATTCCACCATATTACCATCAGCGTTTAATCATCTAAAAACACAATTCTCCTGAAACCACCTCGGATTGATAACCGACGATTCAGATATGACTGCATTAAATGCAGAGGAAACAGTAAAATTGTAGATGGCCTAAATGGCCAAGAGTTTGATGATACAGAATGGAGTGTTGGGAACGCTCGATAGGAAAATTTGGTACTGAAAAATAGATTGAGCTAACCATGAAGGAGACCAAGGACAAATACAGGGACCAAACCCTATATTCAAAGAATTCATGTAATTCTGGATCCGATGAAATCATTAGAGAATATCTTGCTCCATACTCATGTTAAATCTTGTGGAAAAATCTTTCTTCATCAACCTTCAATCTTAGAAATTCCAAAATATCATCATAAATATCTTCGATATTTCTGAGGATATTTTCATAAATATTCTTGTCTGAAATTATCTACCACTTCGTGTTTTCTGTATTCCATTATATTGGAAACTTCTGTAAAATCTAAGTATAAACTATGAATGAATTGTGGAGAAGTGTTGGGAATTGAAGCATGAGTTAGTATAATATAATGACGCCCGGCCAACGTGATTATATTACAGTAAGTCATGCTGAGTTTCTAATGGAACGTGATAAAGGATCACAGATCATACCTCTATCATGAACCATGTTACATAACTCTTTCATTTTACTTAACCTCTGAACATATCAAGAAAATATATTCTTGATAGTTCCATCCTCAGGGATTCTAGTAATTTGACAAATCGAATCGTGATAATACATTCCTTTCTTCTTAGAATACTATAATCATTCGAAACTTCATACTTACGAATTCTGAACCATTACTCGCTTTACTAGAGGTCGAGAAGAGAATAAAAAGGCAAAGAGCTCCGAAACATAAGGGAAGATACAAAACTCGACAACAACACTGAAATTACAAACCGTAAATATTGATACAAATAGCGATATAAAGACAAGGTATAATTAAGAATAGTATCACCCAGGGTTATAATAGAAGTAAACAGATTTTTCTGGTGGAAGAGAAGGAAGACAGAAATGATAATTAGGAAAATATCAAGAAATTAGAACGGGATTAAGCATTTTCGCAATCTTTTGGATGTATGAACTAAAAAAGAAAGTATAGGAATGGTGAAAATAATGGAACGGAAAAAGTTTAATTTATAATGGAGATATCAGACAGAGTAATCGAGGCAGATCACCGTATTTAATTATAGAAATCTTAATTTCCTTACTCGCCGAAGAATCAGATCTTTTAGATTTCGAGGATTTTCTTTAAATCCCTTGAATTCCGGAATTCAACCCTGACTCTGTCAAAAGTTAAGATAAAATCTTTACTTTACTATTCCATCTTTGGTGATAGCTTCATTCGTACTCTTGGAATAATCGAATTATTTTTATCCATATTATTCAATGATGATAAAACTCAATTTATCAACTCATATTCATCATTAAAACATTTTTATTATTAGCCATGACCACATCACTCAAATTTCGGGACGAAATTTCTTTAACGGGTAGGTACTGTGATGACCCGGGAATTTCCGACCAAATTTAAACTTAATCTTATATGATTTCGACACGATAAGCAAAGTCTATTAAACTGAGTCTTATAATGTTTGAACTATTTCCATGAATGCATTTGACTTTGACTATCTCCGACGATTCACGAACCATAGTTTACAAATAAATATATATGATAAATTAAATATATTAATGAAATAATATGAAATGTAGTTATTATGAAATATAACTTAAAATAACTAAAACTTGTTATAGTATATCAATATTATACTTTGAGATTATTTATAATTTACATATTGATATTAAAATATAATTAAATATGTAGTAAATGAAATACATGATGGATATACATATTTATTAATTGTATGTTTGTTATAATAAATTAAATATTCAATCCATGTTATATGATAGATATTATATGATATTATATGATATAATTAATAAGTAAAAGTGATAATATATTAAATGTAATTACAAGTTTCAAGTATAGATGTATTAGTAATATTATCATTACTTTCAATATTACTACTACTAATAATATCAATATTAGCAAAATTATTATTATTATTATTAATATTATTATTTCCATTATACTTAAAAATTAATATTATCCTTTTCATTGTTATTAATATTATTATGATAATATGATAAATATTATTAACAAGTATTATTATTAATAAGATACTTAATAATTGTTTATATTTATATTATATATAAAGCATAACACAGATATATATACGCATATATACACCTACAGATTTCAATCAAATATCAATTTTCTTTATTCTGTTTCATGTGTGAACTTGGGTCGAGCTATCTCCATTAGAAAACAAGAAAACCATCTCAATCGATTTTCTCTAAACTTTGTTTCTGTCTATTAAAATTGGTACGATCGATCACAATGAATCTTATAATCAATACAAAATCAGTCATAATCATTCTATAATTTATTCTTATTTCTGTTTCGTCTCTATTTCTGATTGAACAAGTTGTCGACCACTATAACCACCACACCCACTTTTATTCTTTCTTCCTAATCCACTTGATGTTATACTTTGAAACTAAACCAAATTAATTTAATCCTTTTCCTTTTTCCTAGTCGATACCCGTGATTCTTAATTGTTCTACACACCCACTACAAAACATCAATCAACCTTTTCTTATCTACTACAATCAATCATTTAATTATCATCATTTGAATCATGTATAAACTGCATATTTGATGGGGCCTTTCGACTCAAACACCACAAACAAACCCTCACCAAAATTATTATATTGCTCGATATTCGCTGCTGCTATGTTTCATTCAAACAACAATAAAAGGTTACCATAACAATCACCGTACGCCACCTTATTCCTCTCTATCTCTCTTCTTCCTTCTTGTTTGTGAACACCACTCTCATTCGTAAACCACTATCATAACTCTCTCTCATAACCTTGAATCACCACCCTCTTGCTCGATTTGCACCATCTGCGATCAACACCGCGAATTCCTTATGCTTGAATAACAATCGACACACACTACCACCTTTCTATATTTTTCTCTTTTCCTGTTTTCATTCACCACAAACAAATCACCATTTCAATTATTCCTTCTTTACCTCCTTGGTAGCAACCGCCACTATCACCCATATTATCACCACGTTCGATCATTGTTGCTACCACTTCTTCTTGTTTCGAATAGGGTCACCAAACCCAACCCATTTGCTCTTGAAGCTGCGTATATTTTTTTTCTTTTTCTTCATCTAAACGTTCACCATAAATTGAGTATAAATATCAAGATATCATGAAAAGCATGATATAGGCAAATGAGTGACCCTTTTCTTTTCTAGTATGGCCGACATCTTCAAAATTAATAATGTAAAGGATGGGCAACAATCATTAGCTTCCACTTTCTTTTCTTTTGGCTGAAATTTGGAACCAAGATAAAGGTTTGCGGTTTTGTCAGTACACCTCAACTTGTGTGGTCCCAGATGAACAATACATAAATTTAAAACCCACTTGCAAGGCTAACTCTTCTCTATTTATAAACTGAAACTCGTTTATCTAGTGGTGGGCTCGTACAATGCAATGAACAAAGAAGACAGCTAGATTTTTTTTTACTTACTTTATTTGTTGATGATTGTGGGGTGGGGCAACAAGAATGATGAAGCTTTCTTTCTTTTATATTACGCCCATAATCATGTAACATCATACAGTCAGTTGGAATTTTTTTTTTGAAGAATTATTAGATGCGATGATTATGATGATTAAGTTTAACGAATGATGATGAGGAGTTTATGATGGTGACCATGATGACGATTAAAGGATGAGGGTTATTGATGATAATAGATGGAAACGATGATAATAGGTATGACTTAGAAGGATGATGATGATGCTATACGATGTTGATAATGATGATCGTGTGTTAATAATACTTCTGAATCAATGAGGGTACATGATGATGATATCGATGATGAGTGATTACGTTGATTTTAATGAAGAAGAAAGCACTGATAGATTTTCGGGTTATATATTTTTGTCTGTGATCTAAGTCAGAAACGAAACAGATAGAGTATTGGTTAGGGGTGAGCTTGCTTATTCAAGAGGTCGAGGGTTCAATCCTCGGCCATGGCATATTTTTTTAAAAAAAAAAAAAAGAAGAAGAGGGACTAACAATTATATAGGTTACATAATATAAACTCGGAATTTATTCAGAAAAAATAAGTAGAGCAGGTGGTTTGGCAGTGTTTGAGAGAGAGAGGTCTCGGGTTCAAGTCCGGGCTGCGACATTTTTTAGGAAACTATTCTTTAAGGTAGAATACTTATTTTGCATATTATTATTATGCATATTATTATTATTATTATTATTATTATTATTATTATTATTATTATTATTATTATTATTATTATTATTATTATTATTATTATTATTATTAATATTATGATTATGATTATTTTGATATCATTATATATATTAAAATGTTTTTGTTATTAAAATTATAATCATTATTATCATTACTTTAGTATTATTATTATTATAATTATTATTTTAACAAACAAATGATATTTTTATAAATATATTTATTATATGTATATATCATATTACATACTAATGTTATTATTATTTAAGTTACATATAATATATAAATATATTTTAATATAATCTTATATATAAAATTGTTTACATTATGTATATATTTTGACTAAAAACATTTTAATATGAATCTAATATATATATATATATATATATATATATATATATATATATATATATATATATATATATATAATAAGTATTTATTTAAAATAAATAAATAGATATAATTAAGTTATTTATTAATAAATATTAATAAACAAAGTTGTTTAAATGTGTTTATATGTTTTAATATATATTACTGATATAGGTTCGTGAATCCGAGGTCAACCCTACTCTTGTTAAATGACGTCATATGTATTTTTACTACAAAATACAAAAATGGTGAGTTCATTTGATTCCCCTTTTACTCTTTACATTTTTGGGACTGAGAATACATGCGCTGTTTTTACAACTGCTTTATTAAATGCTTTTGAACTATATTTTGAACTGCGAATACATGCAAATGCTTTATTAACTATTTTACAATATTTATATGTGTGAGTTTTATTTGCCCTTTTTTTTTACTCTTTATGTTTTTGGGCTGAGAATACATGCAAATGCTTTGTTAACTGTTTTACAATATTTATATGCGTGAGTTTCATTATTCCCTTTTTAAATGCTTTCGCAATATATATTTTTGGGACTGAGAATACATGCGCTGTTTTTTATAACTGTTTTACGAAATAGACACAAGTAATTGAAACTACATTATATGGTTGAATGATCGAAATCGAATATGCCCCTTTTTATTAAGTCTGGTAATCTAAGAATTAGGGAACAGACACCCTAATTGACGCGAATCCTAAAGATAGATCTATCGGGCTCAACAAGCCCCATCCAAAGTACCGGATGCTTTAGTACTCCGAAATTTATATCATGTCCGAAGGAGGATCCCGGAATGATGGGGATATTCTTATATACATATTGTGAATGTCGGTTACCAGGTGTTCAATTCATATGAATGATATTTTTGTCTCTATGCATGGGACGTATGTTTATGAGAAATGGAAATATGAAATCTTGTGGTCTATTTATAATTATGAAATGATTATTTATGATAAACTAATGAACTCACCAACCTTTTGGTTGACACTTGAAAGCATGTTTATTCTCAGGTATGAAAGAAACGTTCCGCTGTGCAATTGTTCATTTTAAAGACAGTATTTGGAGTCGATCATCGCAATGGAACCAGTTGTTGGTGACTTCGTCCAGATGGTTTAGGACGGGTCCTTTCAACGGTTTGTAATTTATGTGTTGTTATCGGACTTTATATTCTCCCTTATATTTCAAAGCACTATGCTTTTGTTTTCTCTTCCCGACTTCAAGTCAAGCGAATAATGGTCCAGAATTTATAGATATAGAGTTTTGAATGATTATAATGTTCTAAGCATGAAGGAACGTGATAGCACGATTTGATTTTCAAATTTATCAACATCACGAAAGATAGAACCATCAAGAATACATTTTCTTGATTTGTTACGGAGTTAAGTAGGATGAAAGAGTTATGTAACATGGCACATGATGACGTTATGATCTGTGAATCATCACGTTTCATTTAGAAACTCAGCATGACTTACTGTAATATAATCACGTTGATCAAGTGTCATTATATTATACTAACTCATGCATCAGTTCCCATCATTACTTCAATAACATTCATATTTTAAGCTTGAAAATTTACAGAATATAGAAACTAACAGTTTCTATATGATGTAATACTGATAGCACGAAAAGATTAATGATTTCAGATAAGAATAGTTATAAAAATATCTCCAGAAATATGGAGGATATTTATAATGAAAGGTACGATAATATCTCAGAATATCTAAGATCAGAGGATGATAGAAACTATTGTCTGCAAGGGTTTAGAGTAAGGAGCAAGTTATTCACTATAGACTTTAGCAGACATTGAATTCTTTGAAGTCAAACTTATTCTTTGTGATTTATCCACGGCTTTCTTCATAGTTTCGCATAATCGGCTTTTCAGTACTATATTTTCTATTGAATGTTTCCAATATATTGATACACAAGAAGCACGAAGAGGTATATAATTTCGGACGAGAATATTTATGAAAATATCCTCAGAAATATCAAAGATATTGATGATGATATTTTGATATTTCTAAGTTCGACGGTTGATGGAGAAAGATTTTCTGCAAGATTTTAACATGACTTCGGAGCAAGATATTCTCTAAAGATTTCAACGGATCCAGAATTACCTGAATCCTTTGAATATAGGATTTGGTCCTTGTATTTGTCCTTGGTCTCCTTCATGGGTAACTAAATCTGTTTTTCAATACCCAATTTTCTATTGAGCGTTCCTAACACTCCTTTCTTTATCATCAAACTTTTGTCCGTTTAGACCATCTACCATTTTTCTGTTTCCTCTGCATTTAATGCTATGATATCTGAATCATCGGTTATTAATCCGAGGTGGTTTCAGGAGAATTGTGTTTTTAGATGATTAAACGCTGATGGTAATATGATGGAATATGAAAGGTTACCTGGTAACAATAAAAGAGCACGCGTATATATAAACGTTATAATAAGGTTGTTTCGTACGAAAAGTCGAAGTTGACTTGTTGGAGCTGTGACAAAATTGGCTAATTTTGAAAAGGGATCGCAAAGTTGTTTTTGTTAATAAATGCCAAAGGATCTGACGCGGCTACGTGTTGAACTTTTACTCAATTGCCGAGAGTTTCTCAGGTGCATAACTATATGCATAAATCTTTCCTTCCGTAGATGAAGTGCGGTTGATTCATCCTATCGATTGAGGTGTTTTCAAGAATCATAAAAGGTTTGAATGCAGAATGTAATCGTGAAGATAAAAATGAGGTTTAAGACGAAATCAAGTGGCAAACTTGAAGAATTGTTTAGTTTCATATGTTATATTCAATATTTTAATTCATTTTAATTGTCCAATGTTATTAGTCCACAGTCGATAGTCCACAGTTGACAGTGCAATCATTCATATATAGTTTAATATATAATATTTGAATTAATTAATACGTATCGTGACCCGTGTACATGTCTCAGACTCGATCACAACTCAAAGTATATATATTATTATAGAATCAACCTCAACCCTGTATAGAGAACTCGATCATTACTACATATAGAGTGTCTATGGTGATTCCAAATAATATATATAGATGTGTCGATATGATATGTCAAAACCTTGTATACGTATCCCGATATTTAAAGTGCGTAAAATAAATAACATAAATTAAATGACGATAAATAAAGTGCGTAAAGTAAATAACAGGAATTAAATGACAATAAATAAAATTGCAAGAATATAAATTGCGATAAAATAAATTGCGATAAATAAATTGCGATAAATAAAATGTAATACGGAATTAACAGTTAGCTAGGAACAGTTAGCTAGGATTTTGTTAGCGTGGTTTCTTGATAAAATTTAATATTGTTAATTAGTCTGTTTCTAATCAATTTTTATTGTGTCCATTATTTCTTCATTATGTCACTTGTTGGATTCTGATAGGTCAAAGTCCAAATATGAAATTGAATTTGAATGAAAATATTATTCTTTGGTGAACGGATAAGTATCCCGGTGGTTGTAAATAGGATAGTGAATAACTGTTGAATCAGATTCGAAGAATATACAGTGTAACTTATTAATGTGAAATTTAAATATTCCTCGGGTATTACCTACCCGTTAAAATATTTTTATTATTAACAGTTTGTACAAAAGAATTTTTTAATTACAATCTTTATGAAAACATATATACATATATATTTTCTTCAGATGTAATCATGAATTTAATGAGTTAACATGATATTAAACTCATTTAGTTTTCAGTTGGAACTAGAATAAATAATCTCTAAAACATTAGAGATTACATAATCACCATGTCGAACGAAGATAACTGATGTAGAACGTCATGTAGAATGATGATTATACTCGAGGTATAGATTGAGATGTTGAGGCATGTGATATTGAAATTTGGGTTGTTGGTGGTACTGTTGGTGCCGGTGATTTGGATGAAGCTGGTACGTTTTGCACCATATTTTCCAAGACTACAACTTATGCGCGAAGTTCATTAACTTCTTCTATTACACCGGGATGATTGTCGGTTCAGACGAGCGGATGAATGAGGTTTAGAATCTGAGATAGTATATGATCGTGATGAGATACTTTGGAAATGAGAGAGAAAATGGTGTCTCGAACAGGTTCTCCGGTAAACGTTTTAGGTTCATTGTCAAGAGGTGAATTTGGTTAGTGGAAATGATCGCCTTCTTCGTGTTTCCATTGATTAAGTCGACTACGAACCCATCTCCATTTCATTCAGAATAGATGATGGCTAATTGATCGATTCATTCCGGTTACTCTGCTTTCGGAGCTCGAGTGGAAATCCATATCGAAATAGCTGTCGGAATAACTATCGAAATAGCTATCGAAATCTGATGGACTCGAACTGGTTGAGGGATTCATCTCGTACGATCAGATGAAGGATTTTCGATAAGAAATAGATTATAGGATGTAGATTAGTACCCTGCAATACATAATTTACATATGCATATATAATACTAAAATCCCATAAGCTACGGAGGAATCTACGGAAGCTGTCAGGCAAAGGTAACAATAACAGATACGCTAAGATATGAATTTAACTATACACTGTCTATGCAATAAAGGCAGTAAGACGTGTCTTAGACTTTAAGGATGATAAGCAAATAATTTTTCGACACTAAATGATAAGCAAAACTTTTGACATGCAGACACGGTCGAAGTCCAGACTCATTAATGCATTCTAACGACTATCAGTTAGACTCACTAATGCAAGACCTGGTTCGCTAAGACCACCGCTCTGATACCAACTGTGAAGACCCGTCCTAATCCATCCGGACGAAGTCCATATCGATTATAAACGATTCACAACAGTTGATTACATCGCGAGGTACTTGACCTCTATATGATACATTTTACAAACATTGCATTCGTTTTTGAAAAGACAAACTTTCATTACATCGAAAGTTGACAGGCATGCATACCATTTCATAATATATCCAACTATAATTGACTTGATAATAATCTTGATGAACTCGACGACTCGAATGCAACGTCTTTTGAAATATGCCATGAATGACTCCAAGTAATATCTATAAAATGAGCAAATACACAGCGGAAGATTTCTTTCGTACCTGAGAATAAACATGCTTTAAAGTGTCAACCAAAAGGTTGGTGAGTTCATTAGTTTAACTTAAACAATCGTTTCCATCATTTTAATAGACCACAAGATTTCAGATTTCCATTTCTCATAAACATACGTCCCATGCATAGAGACAAAAATATCATTCATATGGATTGAACACCTGGTAACCGACATTAACAATATGCATATATAAGAATATCCCCATCATTCCGAGATCCTCCTTCGGACATGATATAAATTTCGAAGTACTAAAACATCCGGTACTTTGGATGGGGCGTGTTGGGCCCGATAGATCTATCTTTAGGATTCGCGTCAATTAGGGTGTCTATTCCCTAATTCTTAGATTACCAGACTTAATAAAAAGGGGCATATTCGACTTCGATAATCCAACCATAGAATGTAGTTTCACGTACTTGTGTCAATTTCGTAAAACAGTTATAAAAGTTGCGCATGTATTCTCAGCCCAAAAATATAAAGGGTAAAAAGGCAAATGAAACTCACGATACTGTATTTTGTAGTAAAAATATATATGACGTCATTGAACAATGCAGGGTTAGCCTCGAATTCACGAACCTATATCAATTGTGTATATATTAATACGTATAATGTAAGTTACAAAATTTCATTTATTAATATGTATTATTTATATATTATAGTTTTGTAGAATTTATTCTAACGTTTATTTTAAAACGTATACTTATATTATATTTTAAGTTATATTTTATATATATATATCAATTTTATGTATATATATCTATAATGATTTACGTTTATATAAATAGTGACATTAATATATTTATATACATATATTTGTGGTTAGTATTGTATTTATGAAATTTTATTAGTTTGTTATGTGAATTATTAATACAATCCTAGTATATACCATAAGTATATATATAGTATACAAAAGATTTATTTGTTAAAATAATAATTTAGATAATAATGATTTACTAATAATAATAATAATTTTATTAATAATGATAATACTAATAGCAAAAAAAATGAAAATGATAACTGTTAATGATACTAATAATAATAACTCTAAAATAATATTAATACTAATACCATACTTATGTTAATAATAAGGGTTCTAATATTTATAAAATGATAAATGATAATCATAATAATACTAGTAAATATTAATGATGATACTGATAAATATGATATTATTAATTGTAAATGTACTGATGATACTATTATTTATAAACCGGTACAAATTCTAATATTGATGATAATAATATATTTTTATTTCCTTCATAATAATAATAACGATAATCATAATCATAATCCTAATGATGCTAAAATACTAAAATGATAAGTTTATTACTAATAATAATATTATTAATACCTATCATAATAATAATAGTAATGTCTATAATACTTTCAAATATGATAACAAGTATGATACTAATAATAACAATAACAATAACAATCAAAACAATCACACTAATAATAATAATACTAATAATAATTAATATATAATAACAATAATAAAATTAGAAAAGAAAACTACCTCACATGAAAAGAGTTTCAAAAAAAAAAAATGAAACTAAAGTCCTCTGGACTCGATCTCGTGACCACATGCTCACACGCAAACACTCTCGACCATCCCACCAACTCCGATTCTCTGTACTAATATCGAATTTAAATTTTATATATAAACTGTTTTTCTTCTATTCCTCTTCTTCTCCACAAGTCTCATGGATTCAACAAAACACCAATAACCAAAAAAAAAAAACAAAATCGGGGTTCCCTTTAAAGCTTCAAAACATTACAGAAAAAAAATAATTTGGGTTCTAAAATAAAAAAAAATATACTAAAGGCCTACTGCAGCGTCGGTTCTTGGAACAAAAAAAAAATTGATTTCGTAATAGATAACATTATAGATAATGTTTATAACACGAAATAGTTTTCTAAACATGTATAAAAACTACTGGAATCGTCAATTTGATCAGAAACATATACACGAACGCGAATTTGTCTCAAGAACAATTGTTGACTTTTTAAAAACTAAATTTGACTTCAAAATTCAAGATCGATATAAAGATTTGAGAGTTGAGATTTTGCAGATAGATTCAAAGAAAGATTTCTAACCTTTCTGCATTTTTAGATTTTGAAACTTTATTCGAAATTGAATTAAGAGAAAAAAAAATTGGAGCGTGCAGAGAAGAAGAAAAAAAAATATCGATGTGCTTTTTAATCCCATTGGATTTCCTTTTTATTTGATTTGCAATTATACATAATCATGTTGTAATAATAGAGATCGGTTGATAAAAATGGAGAAAATGTCAACACAGGTTCACGAGTTGGGAGCAGGAAAGAAACAAAAAATAATAATAATAGAGATAAAGATACAGAGGTCACGCGTATAATATAGATCCCTACTGTTTTTTTTAATTAATAATAATAATATATAATAAAAATACTATTAATATCTAATAATATTAATAAAATTAATAATAATGATAAATATAATATTAATGATAATAATAATTGTAAAAATGATAATAATAATAATAATACCATACTAATTATGATAATATTAATATTTTATCGATAATAATAATATTAGTAATAATAATCTAATATATACATCCAATTTCATCTTTATATGATATAAAGTGATATTATGAATACAAATATTGATATTTGACGATACAAATAACATTACTACAACAACTATATTTGTATTTAAATTTAATTTATTAATATCATCTATTATTATGTAATATTTAATAATTATGTAATATGTATTGTAACATATACTGAATATTATATATTTATGCATTTTAATATAAATATATTATAATATTTATTTACATACTAATTATATTATACTTATGTATGTAATTATGAAAAATATAAATGTTTTATATATGTAAGTATTATATATATTTATTAAAATAGTACATTATTTCATCATAGATATATTATAAATTTCTACATATACATAATATAATAATTATGTATAAAATCATATATATATAGTTATATTTATGTATATATGTATACTACCATATATATAAAATCATGTTTTAAATGTTGAGTAGATGATTAATTATGTATATTAAACAATTAACTACAAAGTATAACATTGTACATTTAATATTTTGATAACGTTGGTAAAATATGTTTGAATCATTTATATACAATATACTATATATATTCAAAATGAAAATCTTTAGTTATTAAATGTTATCTTTTATAATAACAAAATTACTTAATAGTTCATTAATACTAATATAATTAGTTTTATATATAATTATTAATATTTACATTCTTAGTTACAATTAAAGGTTCGTGAATCGTCGGAAATAGTTGAAGGTCAAATGTTATCATGAAATAGTTCAAACATAATGAGACTTGGTTTAATAGACTTTGCTTATCGAGTCGAATCATATAAGATTATGTTTAAATTTGGTCAGAAATTCCCGGGTCATCACAGTTAGCACGACTGTATTTGAAGGAAGTCGTCTCCGGACATGGAATACCAATCTCTATTATCTCTGATAGGGATGGCAGATTTATTTCAAGATTCTGGCAGACATTACAGCAAGCATTAGGAACTCGTCTAGACATGAGTCCTGTCTATCATCCACAAACTGATGGGCAGAGCGAAAGGACGATACAAACGCTTGAAGACATGCTACGAGCATGTGTTATTGATTTCGAAAACAGTTGGGATCGACATCTACCGTTAGCAGAATTTTCCTACAACAACAGCTACCATTCAAGCATTGAGATGGCGCCGTTTGAAGCACTTTATGGTAGAAAGTGCAGGTCTCCGATTTGTTGGAGTGAAGTGGGGGATAGACAGATTACGGGTCCGGAGATTATACAAGAAACTACCGAGAAGATCATCCAAATTCAACAACGGTTGAAAACCGCCCAAAGTCGACAAAAGAGCTACGCTGACATTAAAAGAAAAGATATAGAATTTGAAATTGAAGAGATGGTCATGCTTAAAGTTGCACCTTTGAAAGGTGTTGTTCGATTTGGTAAACGAGGGAAATTAAATCCAAGGTATATTGGACCATTCAAGATTATTGATCGTGTCGGACCAGTAGCTTACCGACTTGAGTTACCTCAATAACTCGCGGCTGTACATAACACTTTCCACGTCTCAAATTTGAAGAAATGTTTTGCTAAAGAAGATCTCACTATTCCGTTAGATGAAATCCAAATCAACGAAAAACTTCAATTCATCGAAGAACCCGTCGAAATAATGGATCGTGAGGTTAAAAGACTTAAGCAAAACAAGATACCAATTGTTAAGGTTCGATGGAATGATCGTAGAGGACCCGAGTTCACCTGGGAGTGTGAAGATCAGATGAAGAAGAAATACCCGCATCTATTTCCAGAAGATTCGTCAACACCTTCAACAGCTTAAAATTTCGGGACGAAATTTATTTAACGGGTAGGTACTGTAGTGACCCGAACTTTTCCATGTTTATATATATTAATTGAGATTGATATTTACATGATTAAATGTTTCCAACATGTTAAGAAATCAAACTTGTTAAGACTTGATTAATTGAAATATGTTTCATATAGACAATTGACCACCCAAGTTGACCGGTGATTCACGAACGTTAAAACTTGTAAAAACTATATGATGACATATATATGGATATATATATATAGTTAACATGATACTATGATAAGTAAACATATCATTAAGTGAAATGTCCCGTTCTTATTGATTAAAAACGTTCCATATTAATTGATTTCGTTGCGAGGTTTTGACCTCTATATGAGACGTTTTTCAAAGACTGCATTCATTTTTAAAACAAACCATAACCTTTATTTCATAAATAAAGGTTTAAAAAGCTTTACGTAGATTATCAAATAATGATAATCTAAAATATCCTGTTTACACACGACCATTACATAATGGTTTACAATACAAATATGTTACATCGAAATTAGTTTCTTGAATGCAGTTTTTACACAATATCATACAAACATGGACTCCAAATCTTGTCCTTATTTTAGTATGCAACAGCGGAAGCTCTTAGTATTCACCTGAGAATAAACATGCTTTAAACGTCAACAAAAATGTTGGTGAGTTATAGGTTTAACCTATATATATCAAATCGTAACAATAGACCACAAGATTTCATATTTTAATACACATCCCATACATAGAGATAAAAATCATTCATATGGTGAACACCTGGTAACCGACAATAACAAGATGCATATATAAGAATATCCCCATCATTCCGGGACACCCTTCGGATATGATATAAATTTCGAAGTACTAAAGCATCCGGTACTTTGGATGGGGTTTGTTAGGCCCAATAGATCTATCTTTAGGATTCGCGTCAATTAGGGTGTCTGTTCCCTAATTCTTAGATTACCAGACTTAATAAAAAGGGGCATATTCGATTTCGATAATTCAACCATAGAATGTAGTTTCACGTACTTGTGTCTATTTTGTAAATCATTTATAAAACCTGCATGTATTCTCATCCCAAAAATATTAGATTTTAAAAGTGGGACTATAACTCACTTTCACATATTTTTACTTCGTCGGGAAGTAAGACTTGGCCACTGTTGATTCACGAACCTATAACAATATATACATATATATTAAAGTATGTTCAAAATATATTTACAACACTTTTAATATATTTTGATGTTTTAAGTTTATTAAGTCAGCTGTCCTCGTTAGTAACCTATAACTAGTTGTCCACAGTTAGATGTACAGAAATAAATCGATAAATATTATCTTGAATCAATCCACGACCCAGTGTATACGTATCTCAGTATTGATCACAACTCAAACTATATATATTTTGGAATCAACCTCAACCCTGTATAGCTAACTCCAACATTCACATATAGAGTGTCTATGGTTGTTCCGAAATATATATAGATGTGTCGACATGATAGGTCGAAACATTGTATACGTGTCTATGGTATCTCAAGATTACATAATATACAATACAAGTTGATTAAGTTATGGTTGGAATAGATTTGTTACCAATTTTCACGTAGCTAAAATGAGAAAAATTATCCAATCTTGTTTTACCCATAACTTCTTCATTTTAAATCCGTTTTGAGTGAATCAAATTGCTATGGTTTCATATTGAACTCTATTTTATGAATCTAAACAGAAAAAGTATAGGTTTATAGTCGGAAAAATAAGTTACAAGTCGTTTTTGTAAAGGTAGTCATTTCAGTCGAAAGAACGACGTCTAGATGACCATTTTAGAAAACATACTTCCACTTTGAGTTTAACCATAATTTTTGGATATAGTTTCATGTTCATAATAAAAATCATTTTCTCAGAATAACAACTTTTAAATCAAAGTTTATCATAGTTTTTAATTAACTAACCCAAAACAGCCCGCGGTGTTACTACGACGGCGTAAATCCGGTTTTACGATATTTTTCGTGTTTCCAGGTTTTAAATCATTAAGTTAGCATATCATATAGATATAGAACATGTTTTTAGTTGATTTTAAAAGTCAAGTTAGAAGGATTAACTTTTGTTTGCGAACAAGTTTAGAATTAACTAAACTATGTTCTAGTGATTACAAGTTTAAACCTTCGAATAAGATAGCTTTATATGTATGAATCGAATGATGTTATGAACATCATTACTACCTTAATTTCCTTGGATAAACCTACTGGAAAAGAGAAAAATGGATCTAGCTTCAATGGATCCTTGGATGGCTCGAAGTTCTTGAAGCAGAATCATGACACGAAAACAAGTTCAAGTAAGATCATCACTTGAAATAAGATTGTTATAGTTATAGAAATTGAACCAAAGTTTGAATATGATTATTACCTTGTATTAGAATGATAACCTACTGTAATAAACAAAGATTTCTTGAGGTTGGATGATCACCTTACAAGATTGGAAGTGAGCTAGCAAACTTGAAAGTATTCTTGATTTTATGAAACTAGAACTTTTGGAATTTATGAAGAACACTTAGAACTTGAAAAAAGAACTTGAGAGAGATCAATTAGATGAAGAAAATTGAAGAATGAAAGTGTTTGTTGGTGTTTTTGGTCGTTGGTGTATGGATTAGATATAAAGGATATGTAATTTTGTTTTCATGTAAATAAGTCATGAATGATTACTCATATTTTTGTAATTTTATGAGATATTTCATGCTAGTTGCCAAATGATGGTTCCCACATGTGTTAGGTGACTCACATGGGCTGCTAAGAGCTGATCATTGGAGTGTATATACCAATAGTACATACATCTAAAAGCTGTGTATTGTACGAGTACGAATACGGGTGCATACGAGTAGAATTGTTGATGAAACTGAACGAGGATGTAATTGTAAGCATTTTTGTTAAGTAGAAGTATTTTGATAAGTGTATTGAAGTCTTTCAAAAGTGTATAAATACATATTAAAACACTACATGTATATACATTTTAACTGAGTCGTTAAGTCATCGTTAGTCGTTACATGTAAGTGTTGTTTTGAAACCTTTAGGTTAACGATCTTGTTAAATGTTGTTAACCCAATGTTTATAATATCAAATGAGATTTTAAATTATTATATTATCATGATATTATCATGTATGAATATCTCTTAATATGATATATATACATTAAATGTCTTTACAACGATAATCGTTACATATATGTCTCGTTTAAAAATCATTAAGTTAGTAGTCTTGTTTTTACATATGTAGTTCATTGTTAATATACTTAATGATATGTTTACTTATCATAGTATCATGTTAACTATATATATATCCATATATATGTCATCATATAGTTTTTACAAGTTTTAACGTTCGTGAATCACCGGTCAACTTGGGTGGTCAATTGTCTATATGAAATCTATTTCAATTAATCAAGTCTTAACAAGTTTGATTGCTTAACATGTTGGAAACATTTAATCATGTAAATATCAATCTCAATTAATATATATAACCATGGAAAAGTTCGGGTCACTACAGTACCTACCCGTTAAATAAATTTCGTCCCGAAATTTTAAGTTGTTGAAGGTGTTGACGAATCTTCTGGAAATAGATGCGGGTATTTCTTCTTCATCTGATCTTCACGCTCCCAGGTGAACTCGGGTCCTCTACGAGCATTCCATCGAACCTTAACAATTGGTATCTTGTTTTGCTTAAGTCTTTTAACCTCACGATCCATTATTTCGACGGGTTCTTCGATGAATTGAAGTTTTTCGTTGATTTGGATTTCATCTAACGGAATAGTGAGATCTTCTTTAGCAAAACATTTCTTCAAATTCGAGACGTGGAAAGTGTTATGTACAGTCGCGAGTTGTTGAGGTAACTCTAGTCGGTAAGCTACTGGTCCGACACGATCAATAATCTTGAATGGTCCAATATACCTTGGATTTAATTTCCCTCGTTTACCAAATCGAACAACGCCTTTCCAAGGTGCAACTTTAAGCATGACCATCTCTCCAATTTCAAATTCTATATCTTTTCTTTTAATGTCAGCGTATGAAAGGACCCGTTCATATACATTATAAACGATTCATAATAGTTGATTACATTGCGAGGTATTTGACCTCTATATGATACATTTTACAAACATTGCATTCGTTTTTAAAAGACAATCTTTCTTTACATCGAAAATTGACAGGCATGCATACCATTTCATAATATCCACTATCCAACTATAAATTGATTTAATAATAATCTTTGATGAACTCAATGACTCGAATGCAACGTTCTTCGAAATATGCTATGAAAGACTCCAAGTAATATCTTTAAAATGAGCAAATGCACAGCGGAAGATTTCTTTAACACCTGAGAATAAACATGCTTTAAAGTGTCAACCAAAAGGTTGGTGAGTTCATTAGTTTATCATAATCATTTATTTCCATCATTTTAATAGACCACAAGAATTTCATTTCCAGTTCTCATAAATATACGTCCCATGCATAGAGACAAAAATAATCATTCATATGGTGAACACCTGGTAACCGACATTAACTAGATACATATAAGAATATCCCCTATCATTCCGGGATCCTCCTTCGGACATGATATAAATTTCGAAGTACTAAAGCATCCGGTACTTTGGATGGGGTTTGTTAGGCCCAATAGATCTATCTTTAGGATTCGCGTCAATTAGGGTGTCTGTTCCCTAATTCTTAGATTACCAGACTTAATAAAAAGGGGCATATTCGATTTCGATCATTCAACCATATAATGTAGTTTCAATTACTTGTGTCTATTTCGTAAAACAGTTATAAAAACAGTGCATGTATTCTCAGTCCCAAAAATATATATTGCGAAAGCATTTAAAAAGGGAATAATGAAACTCACCATACTGTATTTCGTAGTAAAAATACATATAACGTCATTGAACAAGTGCAAGGTTGGCCTCGGATTCACGAACCTAAATTAATTATATATATTTATGTGTTGGTCAATATTTGTCTAACAAATTAGGTTAAGTCATAGTGTACCACAATCCTAATGCTCGAGACTAATATGCAAAAGTCAATAAAAGTAAATTTGACTCAAAATAATTTCCAAAAATCTATACATGATTAATATATAGTTTAAATATCGTCATTTTATATTTTTAAATATTTTTAAAAGATTTATTAGAGTAAATAATATAATTTATTTATTAATAAATAAAATTTTATATTAAATTTATATAATAAAATATACTTTTATATATATTAAGTAATAAAATTTATAGGGTTCATTTAATATCATAAAGATAATATGATAGGTATTATTAAAGTAAGTTATTACACGTAGTAAAATATGTTTGTATCACATATTTATTTGATAAAATAATATCTATAATGATAGTAAGTAAAAGTTGTATTATTTTGTAATAATAATTATTATTATAAAAATATCAATATTTATAATTACTAAGATGACATTATGATAAAACGATAATTCTAATTATGATAACTTTAATATTTACGATAATTTTTAATATTATCTTTAAAATAATAATTCTATTTAAAATAATAATAATAATGATATTTTATAGTAACAATGACATTTCTATTAAAATGATAATTTTTGTTAAATGATAGTTTTAATACTAACGATACTTTTAATAATAATAGTAATGATAAAAATAATAAGAATGATAATTTTATCTAAATCAATATCTTATAATATTTTAATTTCATCATGGTACTCTTACTCATTATTTCCTAATCGTTTCGTTTAATAGCTTTTAATCGTCTTTTATATCGTGTTCATAATAATGATAATAATAGTAATCAAAATAATTAGGTGTTACAAATATTTGTTTTAAATACACTAATATTAATAATGATAGTTACTATAACATTATTAACGATAATACTAATAATTATCTTAATGATAATATAGTAATAATAATAATAACAATAACAATAACCATTTTTAAATAATGATATATATATTAATAACGATAATATTAATAATAATAATAATAATAATTGGATAATAATAATAATACTAATTATAACTTTAACGATAATAACGATAGTAATAATAAAAAAATAACAATTTTTAATGATAAATCTCTTTTATTGATAAAGATAATAATAATCATAATAATAAGATAAAACTAGAACGACGTTAAAAACGACGATAATAATAATCATTTTTAATAAAAATATCGAAAATTCAATTGATTATAACTTCTAATCCGTTCATCGAAACCATTCGATATCTAAAGGAAAAGTTCTTAATTTTTCGCTAGCTTTCCAAGGACATGCATATCTTATACCTTATCTCAACTGCAAGTGTAACTAATTTAACATTCAACCTAACCTGTCTAAGGGAAATATTAAAAGTACAAGCATGCATAATCCTAAATACTCGAGCACTAGTCAGGGATACACTATTAGTATGTAAAAGTTAAATTATGAGTACTCACGTATCAATATTGAGATTCAATACTGCAGGAAAGGTACGTAGACGCAACGGAAATGATAAACACTATATTGACCTCACGAGCATACCCATGAACCATACTCAATCACCTCCATAGCTATAACCCATAATTTCCTTAATCCTATCCCACTTGAAAAACAATTTCGAAATCACTCGGACAGCACTCCGTCGTAATATTTTATGTATACTAATAATATCTTGAAATAATACGGAGTAAATATATATATGTAAATCGATTGAGAGAGTTTAGAGAAAAATATTTTCAAGTTTCTATGAAATAATAAAACCTATTGAATTCTATTTATAATAGATTTTTGAATTATTAAAGTGAATTATTAAAGTATGAATTATTAAAGTGAATTATTAAAGTATGAATTATTAAAGTGAATTATTAAAATATGAATTATTAAAGTAAATTATTAAAGTATGAATTATTAAAGTGAATTATTAAAGTATGAATTATTAAAGTGAATTATTAAAGTTAAAGTAAAGTAAAAATAAAGTAAAGGTAAAGTTTAAGTATAGTAAAAGTATAAAACTATGTACGTATAATACGCGTATAAATATATATAATATTAATTTAAATTGTTATATATATAAAATAAAATATAAATATCGTTATCTTTATCATAGTAGTTAAGTAATGAGTTGTCAAAAGTGATTCTAGATATTTATAAAAGTTATATACGTTTTAATAATAAAGTTCTTTTTAAACTGAAAACGTTTTTGTACGTTTAAAACTAAATAGATCAATCGAGTCTTTATGAGATTCAATCTTCCACTATCCTTTGTCTAGTTCTCAATGATTGACAATTTGTTCTTATTTATAAATCACTTTACCATTTTTCCGAATATTGTTAAAATGGAAAGATTTCTCAAATCAACGTGGGCCTTTCAACAGAGACTTGTAATCATAATTCAATATATCTGATAATTCAATCATTTGATCTTATCTTCTAATTCCATTGATAAACATTTTGAAACAGATACAATCATATAAAGTATTTAATCTAATATTTTGTTTACGTTTCAAGTTATAATATATATACACATATACATATATAATCATATTCGTTTAATGGTTCGTGAATCGTTGGAACTTGGTCGAGGGTGAATGAATGTATGAACATAGTTTAAAATTCTTGAAATTTAACTTAACAAATATTGCTTATCGTGTCGGAAACATATAAAGATTAAAGTTTAAATTTGGTTGGAAATTTACGGGTTGTCACAGTACCTACCCGTTAAAGAAATTTCGTCCCGAAATTTGAGTGGAAAGGTCGTGAATGATAATAAGTATGTTTTTATGATGCATACGGGCTGAAAATTAGAGTTTTATCATCAGCGAATAATTTGGATAAACAATCCATTTATATGAAGAGTACGAATGAAGCTAACATAGAAGAGTGAAATGAGTAAGTGTAGATTCATCTTATCATTTGACGTAGATATGATTGATTCCCAGATTTCAAGGGATTTGAAGAAAATCTTCTTAATAAGATTTGACTCTCCGGTAATCAAGGGAATTAGGATCCGCTTTAAATGCGATCGTCCATTTTAATTGTTCTATCAGAGATTTTCTTATAAATTCACCTCCTTCGTTTCCTTACAACTCACACCTTCTGTTGATGCATTTTATGCAAGTCCCTAGACATCTACCCACGTCCATTGCAGGTACAACAGTTTACAGGCCACCATGATTGCTCGTTATTATCCTATACGTGTTTGTATGTGGTTACAGGAACTGCAGGAACGAGATTTAGATGTTTGACTATGTTAGACTTAGTCAGACGTACGAGTGAAGCCTCACTAGTACACCTGACAGGCTCATACGTACGGCTGATGCTGATCTAAGTCACAATTACAACCTAAATGAGAAGACACGAGTGAGTGATCACCCGTACGGCTGATGAAGCCAACTCGTACGTGTGATGAATGAATCGTATGGGTGAGTCAACAACAGGGGTATATAAAGTCTTATGTTCTTCAATTTTAGGTTAAGCCTCTCATTTGTTACACACACTCAGATCTAGTGAGCTCCTCCAATTTTCTCTCAGTCCAAATTACCCAGGTGGTGAATAATAGCTCTAGGTGTTGATCTAATCACACTTGATTTAGTTGTGGTTTGACTAAATTAATCAAAAAAAAAAAATTAACCTATTCACTAGAGGGTTTGATTCACTTATTCCACCATTGTGTGAGTTAAATCTGTTGATTTCTAAGTTCCTAGTCATGTTTCATCACCTTCTATTCTTTCCCCCTCAACTCATATTTTAAAGTATTCATAAATATGCTCCATCCAGTTCTGATTCTCGATATACTTCTAACTTTCATATTGGTCATTCTTCTTTTTCATCTACCGCCGGAAGAATCTATTTACTTCTACTATACTCTTGGGTTTATAGTGTTTCTAGTTCTCCCGTGTCTTTATATTGCTATATGCATCGATATATATAGTTTATAATTTCTGGTTTATCGTTGGGCTTTATATGTTCCCTTATATTTCAAAGTCTCTGCTTCTGTCTTCTATAATCATTATCATTAACAGTTAATGCTCTCTTTTATTTGCTGTAATTTATACCCCAATTTTTATTTCGGAGTTTTGTCCTTTTGTTTCTTCTTCTTGCGATTAAGCACCGCTTGTAATGGTCCAGAATTCACAGATATGAATTTCAGAATGAACATTGTTAATGTTCTAGGAAGGAAATTGTGATGGCACGATCTTGACTTGTTAAATTACTAGAATACCTTGGAAAAGGCCGAATCATCAAGAAATATTTTCTTGATATTTTAGAGGTTAAATAGAATACAAGAGTCGTATAACATGGCACATGATGATATTATGATCTGTGAATCATCACGTTCCATTTAGAAACTCAGCATGACTTACTGTAATATAATCACGTTGATCAAGTGTCATTATATTATACTAATTCATGCTTCAGTTCCCAACACTACTTCAAAATATTCCTATTTTAAACTTGAATGTTTCAGAATTTAGAAACTAAAATAGTTTCTTTTATGATGTAATACAGATAGCGCAAAGAGGTAAATGATTTCAAATAAGAAAAATTAAGAAAATATCTTCAGAAATATGGAGGATATTTATAATGAAAGATATGATAATATTTTAGAATTTCTAATATCAGAGGATGATGAAGAATATTGTCCGCAGGGGTTTAGAGTCAGGAGCAAGGTATTCGTTAATGACTTCAGCAGGTACTGAATCATTTGGATCCTTTGAAGTCAGGTTCAGTCTTTGTAATTTGTCCAAAGCCTCCTTCCTACTTTGCTCAATCCGTTTTCCAGTTCCAAAACTTCTCTTTTTCTGCGCTTTGCCAGCACACTTCATCATTATCATTCAGCTTTTACCATTTAAAGTCATTTTTAGTTTTTGCTGCTTCATCAGCATTTTTTCCATTTTCGGAGAACCAATTCTTAGTTCGGAGTGTTTTTCAGAAACTTCACATTCAAATTAAGTCCAGAAGATAGACGTTATATATACACATATAACTGTTGGCGTAGACATGCTGCGAGATTTCAAAATACTGATTGCTAATTCCCAATGATTCGTATGGCAATTCTCATTACAAGATGCGAATGAGTAAATGATGGGGTTTCAATAAATAATTATAATGACTTTTTGGAGAGACTAAAGTCAAAGGGTAATGAAGTTGTTGGTACATCTGCTAATAATGTGGTGGAATGTAAAAGGTTCCCTGGTAACGATGGTGTATATCTCAAGGTTATAATAAGGTTAGTCTGACTGAAAAGTCGAAGTTGACTTGCTGGAGCTGTGACAAAACTGGCTACTTTGAATAGGAGTCGCAAAGTTATTTTTGCTAATAAATGCCAAAGAATCTGACGCGGATACGTTGTTTAAACTTTTACTTTGGTTTCAAGAGTTTTTCGGGTACATAACTGTGGGTAACATGTGGTTGGATCATCATCTCGATTGCTCATCATTCGAAGTGTCTTCAGAAATTTTCGAAGGGTTTGAACACATATTGTAATCGTTAACATACATTTGATGTTCTAATACAGTTTTGAAGTCAAAATATAGCTTGTGAAAGATGTAAGAATCTAAGAGTGATGATTTGGTCATATCTCAAGTCGAATTTTGAGATTTCAAAATCAGAATATGTAATTAAATTTTGAATGAGTATGGTTGTTTTGATTTCTATAAAAGAATGTATATTGTTGTGAAAGTTGGGAGTATAATGGATAATTTGCTGAATCAGATTCGAAGAATGTAACATATTAATTGTGAATTTATATATCTCTCGGGTATTACCTACCCGTTAAAAAAAAATTTCACAATTAATATTTTGTACAAAGGAATTTTATTACAGTCTTTATGAAAATATATATATGTATATTTTCTTCAGATGTAACATAGATTTAATGAGTTAATGTTAAATTAAACTCATTTGATTTACGGTTGAAACTTGAATTTAATAATCCCTAAAGTCTTTAAAAAGTACATAACTTTTACGCAGTATTTCTTTAATGACATTGAAATTATGAATCAATACTTCGTTATTTGTTGATGTATGATGTTCGGTTCGTGGAATTCTTGTGAATTTTGCAAAGTACGAATGATGTTATCTGAAAAGTTTCGGGTACATCGATGATGAAAGTGTAAAATCAAATATATACTTGATTTATTATGAATTGGAATTTGTTGAATTGTGACAGAGATTGTAGTTAACACTGGTTAAGTTGCGGCCGAAGGACGTACATTATTGCATACTTGTAATATGAATTAACCGAGTAGTTAAGATTCACACACAATAGTTTAGCACGGAAAGATTTATTTCAATATATATATATATATATATAATATACATATAATTTCTTGAGAGGGAATGAGTTAATTCTTCATAACTCGTTGATACAATATACACGTTATTGATTCGTAATGATGTCCATAGTGATTCTTGAACTGACGGAGTTTGTGATGTTATCTGTGTTGTTGATTCGGATGTTGACTGTACTGACGATGCTGGTAACGCTGACGGTACTGTTGGTGCTGTTGGTAAAGCAAGTTTAGCTTGTTAATCACGCACCATTTTTGTCAGGGTTTATACTCTTCCTTCTATCATTTTGGTTCGCTTAACTGATTTATGGTTAGGGCTAGATTAGATAATCTCTAAGACTTTAGAGATTACATAATCGCCGCAGAATGTTTCTCCAATGAAGTTATGAATTAATACTTCGTCAGTTATTGTTGTTGGTACTCCTTGGTATCTATGGTGCGTATGACGTTGATGCTCGTGGGACAGATTGTGAAGTTGAGGTTTACGACGCGGTTTGTGGTTGGAGGTGGTAATGGTACTATTGGCGTTGATGATGGTGGTACTGGTTATGCTGCTGATGCTGCTGCTGGTGTTTGTAATCTCTGCACCATATTCTACAAAGCCACTACCCGAGCGCGAAGCTCGTTGACTTCTTCTATTACACCGGGGTGATTTTCGGTTCGGACGAGCGGATAAATAAAATATAAAATTTGATGTAATATATAATCGTAATGAGATACTCTGGAAATGAGCGAGAAAATGGTGTTTCGGACAGGTTCGCCGGTAAGTGCTTCAGGTTCTTCGTCAAGAGGGCAATGTGGTAGATGGAAGGGATCACCTTCTTCTTGTTTCCAATGATTGAGGAGGCTACGAATCCATCCCCAATTCATCCAGAATAGGTGATGACTGATTGGTTGATCTATTCCGGTCATTCTGCTTTCGGAGCTTGAATGGGATTCCATTTCGGAATCTGAGTGACTTGAACTGATGACGAATTCCATTTCGTACGATTGGATAAAGGATTTTTTTTTTTCGATATGAAATGATTTTGGCTAACGGATGGTATTCTAATTACATATATATATATATATATATATATATATATATATATATATATATATATATATATATAGAGAGAGAGAGAGAGAGATCAAAAGATTTCATAGATTGCGGAGGACTTTGCGGAATATGTCAGGCAAAGTTTAAAGTAACAGATACGATAAGATATGATTTAGCAGATATGCTAAGATATGAATTTTTGTCTATACACTATTCATGCAATCAATGCAGCAAGACGTGTCTTAGACTAAAAATGATAAGCAGGTAATTTCCTGAGGATGATAAGTAGTTAATTTTCGACACAAAATGATAAGCAAAACTTTTGACATGCAGACACGGTCGAAGTCCAGACTCACTAATGCATCCTATCGACTTATCAGTTAGACACACTAATGCAGACCTGGTTCGCTAAGACCACCGCTCTGATACCAACTGAAAGGACCCGTTCATATACATTATAAACGATTCATAATAGTTGATTACATTGCGAGGTATTTGACCTCTATATGATACATTTTACAAACATTGCATTCGTTTTTAAAAGACAATCTTTCTTTACATCGAAAATTGACAGGCATGCATACCATTTCATAATATCCACTATCCAACTATAAATTGATTTAATAATAATCTTTGATGAACTCAATGACTCGAATGCAACGTTCTTCGAAATATGCTATGAAAGACTCCAAGTAATATCTTTAAAATGAGCAAATGCACAGCGGAAGATTTCTTTAACACCTGAGAATAAACATGCTTTAAAGTGTCAACCAAAAGGTTGGTGAGTTCATTAGTTTATCATAATCATTTATTTCCATCATTTTAATAGACCACAAGAATTTCATTTCCAGTTCTCATAAATATACGTCCCATGCATAGAGACAAAAATAATCATTCATATGGTGAACACCTGGTAACCGACATTAACTAGATACATATAAGAATATCCCCTATCATTCCGGGATCCTCCTTCGGACATGATATAAATTTCGAAGTACTAAAGCATCCGGTACTTTGGATGGGGTTTGTTAGGCCCAATAGATCTATCTTTAGGATTCGCGTCAATTAGGGTGTCTGTTCCCTAATTCTTAGATTACCAGACTTAATAAAAAGGGGCATATTCGATTTCGATCATTCAACCATATAATGTAGTTTCAATTACTTGTGTCTATTTCGTAAAACAGTTATAAAAACAGTGCATGTATTCTCAGTCCCAAAAATATATATTGCGAAAGCATTTAAAAAGGGAATAATGAAACTCACCATACTGTATTTCGTAGTAAAAATACATATAACGTCATTGAACAAGTGCAAGGTTGGCCTCGGATTCACGAACCTAAATTAATTATATATATTTATGTGTTGGTCAATATTTGTCTAACAAATTAGGTTAAGTCATAGTGTACCACAATCCTAATGCTCGAGACTAATATGCAAAAGTCAATAAAAGTAAATTTGACTCAAAATAATTTCCAAAAATCTATACATGATTAATATATAGTTTAAATATCGTCGTTTTATATTTTTAAATATTTTTAAAAGATTTATTAGAGTAAATAATATAATTTATTTATTAATAAATAAAATTTTATATTAAATTTATATAATAAAATATACTTTTATATATATTAAGTAATAAAATTTATAGGGTTCATTTAATATCATAAAGATAATATGATAGGTATTATTAAAGTAAGTTATTACACGTAGTAAAATATGTTTGTATCACATATTTATTTGATAAAATAATATCTATAATGATAGTAAGTAAAAGTTGTATTATTTTGTAATAATAATTATTATTATAAAAATATCAATATTTATAATTACTAAGATGACATTATGATAAAACGATAATTCTAATTATGATAACTTTAATATTTACGATAATTTTTAATATTATCTTTAAAATAATAATTCTATTTAAAATAATAATAATAATGATATTTTATAGTAACAATGACATTTCTATTAAAATGATAATTTTTGTTAAATGATAGTTTTAATACTAACGATACTTTTAATAATAATAGTAATGATAAAAATAATAAGAATGATAATTTTATCTAAATCAATATCTTATAATATTTTAATTTCATCATGGTACTCTTACTCATTATTTCCTAATCGTTTCGTTTAATAGCTTTTAATCGTCTTTTATATCGTGTTCATAATAATGATAATAATAGTAATCAAAATAATTAGGTGTTACAAATATTTGTTTTAAATACACTAATATTAATAATGATAGTTACTATAACATTATTAACGATAATACTAATAATTATCTTAATGATAATATAGTAATAATAATAATAACAATAACAATAACCATTTTTAAATAATGATATATATATTAATAACGATAATATTAATAATAATAATAATAATAATTGGATAATAATAATAATACTAATTATAACTTTAACGATAATAACGATAGTAATAATAAAAAAATAACAATTTTTAATGATAAATCTCTTTTATTGATAAAGATAATAATAATCATAATAATAAGATAAAACTAGAACGACGTTAAAAACGACGATAATAATAATCATTTTTAATAAAAATATCGAAAATTCAATTGATTATAACTTCTAATCCGTTCATCGAAACCATTCGATATCTAAAGGAAAAGTTCTTAATTTTTCGCTAGCTTTCCAAGGACATGCATATCTTATACCTTATCTCAACTGCAAGTGTAACTAATTTAACATTCAACCTAACCTGTCTAAGGGAAATATTAAAAGTACAAGCATGCATAATCCTAAATACTCGAGCACTAGTCAGGGATACACTATTAGTATGTAAAAGTTAAATTATGAGTACTCACGTATCAATATTGAGATTCAATACTGCAGGAAAGGTACGTAGACGCAACGGAAATGATAAACACTATATTGACCTCACGAGCATACCCATGAACCATACTCAATCACCTCCATAGCTATAACCCATAATTTCCTTAATCCTATCCCACTTGAAAAACAATTTCGAAATCACTCGGACAGCACTCCGTCGTAATATTTTATGTATACTAATAATATCTTGAAATAATACGGAGTAAATATATATATGTAAATCGATTGAGAGAGTTTAGAGAAAAATATTTTCAAGTTTCTATGAAATAATAAAACCTATTGAATTCTATTTATAATAGATTTTTGAATTATTAAAGTGAATTATTAAAGTATGAATTATTAAAGTGAATTATTAAAGTATGAATTATTAAAGTGAATTATTAAAATATGAATTATTAAAGTAAATTATTAAAGTATGAATTATTAAAGTGAATTATTAAAGTATGAATTATTAAAGTGAATTATTAAAGTTAAAGTAAAGTAAAAATAAAGTAAAGGTAAAGTTTAAGTATAGTAAAAGTATAAAACTATGTACGTATAATACGCGTATAAATATATATAATATTAATTTAAATTGTTATATATATAAAATAAAATATAAATATCGTTATCTTTATCATAGTAGTTAAGTAATGAGTTGTCAAAAGTGATTCTAGATATTTATAAAAGTTATATACGTTTTAATAATAAAGTTCTTTTTAAACTGAAAACGTTTTTGTACGTTTAAAACTAAATAGATCAATCGAGTCTTTATGAGATTCAATCTTCCACTATCCTTTGTCTAGTTCTCAATGATTGACAATTTGTTCTTATTTATAAATCACTTTACCATTTTTCCGAATATTGTTAAAATGGAAAGATTTCTCAAATCAACGTGGGCCTTTCAACAGAGACTTGTAATCATAATTCAATATATCTGATAATTCAATCATTTGATCTTATCTTCTAATTCCATTGATAAACATTTTGAAACAGATACAATCATATAAAGTATTTAATCTAATATTTTGTTTACGTTTCAAGTTATAATATATATACACATATACATATATAATCATATTCGTTTAATGGTTCGTGAATCGTTGGAACTTGGTCGAGGGTGAATGAATGTATGAACATAGTTTAAAATTCTTGAAATTTAACTTAACAAATATTGCTTATCGTGTCGGAAACATATAAAGATTAAAGTTTAAATTTGGTTGGAAATTTACGGGTTGTCACAGCGTAGCTCTTTTGTCGACTTTGGGCGGTTTTCAACCGTTGTTGAATTTGGATGATCTTCTCGGTAGTTTCTTGTATACTCTCCGGACCCGTAATCTGTCTATCCCCCACTTCACTCCAACAAATCGGAGACCTGCACTTTCTACCATAAAGTGCTTCAAACGGTGCCATCTCAATGCTTGAATGGTAGCTGTTGTTGTAGGAAAATTCTGCTAACGGTAGATGTCGATCCCAACTGTTTCCGAAATCAATAACACATGCTCGTAGCATGTCTTCAAGCGTTTGTATCGTCCTTTCGCTCTGCCCATCAGTTTGTGGATGATAGGCAGTACTCATGTCTAGACGAGTTCCTAATGCTTGCTGTAATGTCTGCCAGAATCTTGAAATAAATCTGCCATCCCTATCAGAGATAATAGAGATTGGTATTCCATGTCTGGAGATGACTTCCTTCAAATACAGTCGTGCTAACTTCTCCATCTTGTCATCTTCTCTTATTGGCAGGAAGTGTGCTGATTTGGTGAGACGATCAACTATTACCCAAATAGTATCAAAACCACTTGCAGTCCTTGGCAATTTAGTGATGAAATCCATGGTAATGTTTTCCCATTTCCATTCCGGGATTTCGGGTTGTTGAAGTAGACCTGATGGTTTCTGATGCTCAGCTTTGACCTTAGAACACGTCAAACATTCTCCTACGTATTTAGCAACATCGGCTTTCATACCCGGCCACCAAAAATGTTTCTTGAGATCCTTGTACATCTTCCCCGTTCCAGGATGTATTGAGTATCTGGTTTTATGAGCTTCTCTAAGTACCATTTCTCTCATATCTCCAAATTTTGGTACCCAAATCCTTTCAGCCCTATACCGGGTTCCGTCTTCCCGAATATTAAGATGCTTCTCCGATCCTTTGGGTATTTCATCCTTTAAATTTCCCTCTTTTAAAACTCCTTGTTGCGCCTCCTTTATTTGAGTAGTAATGTTATTATGAATCATTATATTCATAGATTTTACTCGAATGGGTTCTCTGTCCTTCCTGCTCAAGGCATCGGCTACCACATTTGCCTTCCCCGGGTGGTAACGAATCTCAAAGTCGTAATCATTCAATAATTCAATCCACCTACGCTGCCTCATATTCAGTTGTTTCTGATTAAATATGTGTTGAAGACTTTTATGGTCGGTATATATAATACTTTTGACCCCATATAAGTAGTGCCTCCAAGTCTTTAATGCAAAAACAACCGCGCCTAATTCCAAATCATGCGTCGTATAATTTTGCTCGTGAATCTTCAATTGTCTAGACGCATAAGCAATCACCTTCGTTCGTTGCATTAATACACAACCGAGACCTTGCTTTGATGCGTCACAATAAATCACAAAATCATCATTCCCTTCAGGCAATGACAATATAGGTGCCGTAGTTAGCTTTTTCTTCAATAACTGAAACGCTTTCTCTTGTTCATCATTCCATTCAAATTTCTTCCCTTTATGCGTTAATGCAGTCAAGGGTTTTGCTATTCTGGAAAAGTCTTGGATGAACCTTCTGTAATAACCAGCTAGTCCTAAAAACTGGCGTATGTGTTTCGGAGTTTTCGGGGTTTCCCACTTTTCAACAGTTTCTATCTTTGCCGGATCCACCTTAATACCTTCTTTGTTCACTATGTGGCCGAGGAATTGAACTTCGTCCAACCAAAATGCACACTTTGAAAACTTAGCGTACAATTCTTCCTTCCTCAATACTTCTAACACCTTTCTCAAATGTTCACCGTGTTCTTGGTCATTCTTTGAGTAAATAAGTATGTCATCAATGAAAACAATGACAAACTTGTCAAGGTATGGTCCACACACTCGGTTCATAAGGTCCATGAACACAGCTGGTGCATTAGTTAAACCAAACGGCATGACCATAAACTCGTAATGACCGTAACGTGTTCTGAAAGCAGTCTTTGGAATATCATCTTCTTTCACCCGCATTTGATGATACCCGGAACGTAAGTCAATCTTTGAATAAACAGACGAGCCTTGTAGTTGATCAAATAAGTCGTCGATTCTCGGTAGTGGGTAGCGATTCTTGATTGTAAGTTTGTTCAACTCTCGGTAGTCGATACACAACCTGAATGTACCATCCTTCTTCTTGACAAACAAAACAGGAGCTCCCCACGGTGATGTGCTTGGTCGAATGAAACCACGCTCTAAAAGTTCTTGTAATTGGCTTTGCAGTTCTTTCATTTCACTGGGTGCGAGTCTGTAAGGAGCACGAGCTATTGGTGCAGCTCCTGGTACAAGATCTATTTGAAATTCAACGGATCGATGTGGGGGTAATCCCGGTAATTCTTTCGGAAATACATCGGGAAATTCTTTTGCAATGGGAACATCATTGATGCTCTTTTCTTCAGTTTGTACTTTCTCGACGTGTGCTAGAACAGCATAGCAACCTTTTCTTATTAGTTTTTGTGCCTTCAAATTACTAATAAGATGTAGCTTCGTGTTGCCCTTTTCTCCGTACACCATTAAGGGTTTTCCTTTTTCTCGTATAATGCGAATTGCATTTTTGTAACAAACGATCTCCGCTTTCACTTCTTTCAACCAGTCCATACCGATTATCACATCAAAACTCCCTAACTCTACTGGTATCAAATCAATCTTAAATGTTTCGCTAACCAGTTTAATTTCTCGATTCCGACATATATTATCTGCTGAAATTAATTTACCATTTGCTAATTCGAGTAAAAATTTACTATCCAAAGGCGTCAATGGACAACTTAATTTAGCACAAAAATCTCTACTCATATAGCTTCTATCCGCACCCGAATCAAATAAAACGTAAGCAGATTTATTGTCAATAAGAAACGTACCCGTAACAAGCTCCGGGTCTTCCTGTGCCTCTGCCGCATTAATATTGAAAACTCTTCCACGGCCTTGTCCATTCGTGTTCTCCTGGTTCAGGCAATTTCTAATAATGTGGCCCGGTTTTCCACATTTATAACAAACTACATTGGCATAACTTGCTCCGACACTACTTGCTCCGCCATTACTCGTTCTGACACCATTTGTTCCTTTCGTTCTATTAACCCCTGGTCCGTAGACCTCACACTTCGCCGCGCTATGACCATTTCTTTTACACTTGTTGCAAAATTTGGTAAAGAACCCCGAGTGATTCTTTTCACACCTTTGGCATAGCTGCTTCTGATTGTTGTTGTTGTTGCGGTTATTATTGTTGTTGTAGTTGCTGTTGTTGTTGTTGTTGTTGTTGGGCCGTTTGTTGTAGTTGCGATTGATGTTGCGATTGTTGGGATAATTGTTGCGATTATTGTTGTAATTGCTGTTGTTGTTGTATTGGTGATTCTTATCACCGTTTTCCTCCCACTTTCTTTTGCCTTGCTTCACATTGGCCTCTTCAGCAGTCTGTTCTTTAATTCTTTCTTCAATCTGGTTCACTAGTTTGTGAGCCATTCTACATGCCTGTTGTATGGAGGCAGGCTCGTGTGAACTTATATCTTCTTGGATTCTTTCCGGTAATCCTTTCACAAACGCGTCGATCTTCTCTTCCTCATCTTCGAATGCTCCCGGACACAATAGGCACAATTCCGTGAATCGTCTTTCGTACGTGGTAATATCAAATCCTTGGGTTCGTAACCCTCTAAGTTCTGTCTTGAGCTTATTGACCTCGGTTCTGGGACGGTACTTCTCGTTCATCAAGTGCTTGAATGCTGACCACGGTAGTGCGTACGCATCATCTTGTCCCACTTGCTCTAGATAGGTATTCCACCATGTTAACGCAGAACCTGTGAAGGTATGCGTAGCGTACTTCACTTTGTCCTCTTCAGTACACTTACTTATGGCAAACACCGATTCAACCTTATCGGTCCACCGTTTCAATCCGATCGGTCCTTCGGTTCCATCAAATTCCAAAGGTTTGCAGGCAGTGAATTCTTTGTAGGTGCATCCTACACGATTTCCTGTACTGCTAGATCCAAGGTTATTGTTGGTATGTAGCGCAGCCTGTACTGCAGCTATGTTTGAAGCTAGAAAAGTACGGAATTCCTCTTCATTCATATTCACGGTGTGTCGAGTAGTCGGTGCCATTTCCTTCAAAATAGTTAAATGGAACAAGTTAATCATACAGAATATTAAGAGTAGTTAATAGTATTTCGTAGCATAATATGAACTCATTTATAAAAGCTTTTTCTTCATATTAGCGTTTTATAAGTTTAAATTCGGGTAGTACCTACCCGTTAAGTTCATACTTAGTAGCTAATATACAATTCAACTACTACAATTCTATATGAAAAACATATTATAATAATATTTCGCGTTCAAACTTTTATACAATATTTTACAAACTTACAATACCGCTTATTTTACATAAAGCATGAAATATAGCACACAATAACTTTGATACAAGATAGTTGTGAAGACAATTCTAGCTAGTACACAAGTCGTTCAGCAAAGGCAATAAAGACACGTAATTCATACGTCCAGAAACAAGTCATGCATTCTGGTTTTACTAGGACTACTTCCCATCCTTGGTCTTGTGCAACATAACCGTTATGGCCGTTGATAAGACAGCGTGTTGTAACGTCATCAAAGGGACGAGGGTTACGTAATGTCCAACAGTCCCGTAATAATCTAAAAACCTCATTTCTTACCCCAATTACCGACTCCGTCACTTGTGGAAACGTTTTGTTTAATAGTTGTAGCCCGATGTTCTTGTTCTCACTTTGGTGAGAAGCGAACATTACTAATCCGTAAGCATAACATGCTTCTTTATGTTGCATGTTAGCCGCTTTTTCTAAATCACGAAGTCCAATATTCGGATATATTGAGTCAAAATAATTTCTTAACCCGTTGCGTAAAATAGCATTTGGGTTCCCCGCAATATATGCGTCAAAGTAAACACATCGTAACTTATGGGTTTCCCAATGTGATATCCCCCATCTTTCAAAAGAAAGTCTCTTATAAACCAAGACATTCTTGGAACGTTCTTCGAATGTCTTACAAACTGATCTCGCCTTAAATAGTTGTGCCGAAGAATTCTGGCCGACTCTAGACAAGATTTCATCAATCATGTCTCCGGGTAGGTCTCTTAAAATATTGGGTTGTCTATCCATTTTGTGTTTTTAAACTGTAAAATAGACAAGAGTTAGATTCATAAAAAAAAATACTTATTAATACAAGCAATTTTTACATATATCATAAAGCATAAGAACACTATATTACATATATTACACCACACGAATACAACTATCTTATTCCGACTCGCTCGTTTCTTCTTCTTCGGTTTTGGTTCGTTTTACCAAGTTTCTAGGGATATATGATGTTCCCCTAATACGAGCCGTCGTTTTACCAAGTTTCTAGGGATATATGATGTTCCCCTTATTATTTTCTTTTGCCTTTTTAAATTCAGTTGGGGTAATTTCTATAACATCATCGGAATTCTCGTCGGAATCCGATTCATCGGAGAATTGGTAATCCTCCCAATATTTTGCTTCCTTGGCGGAAACACCATTGACCATAATTAACTTTGGTCGGTTGGTTGAGGATTTTCTTTTACTTAACCGTTTTATTATTTCCCCCACCGGTTCTATTTCTTCATCCGGTTCCGATTCTTCTTCCGGTTCCGATTCTTCTTCCGGTTCCGACTCTTCTTCCGGTTCTTCTTCGGGAACTTGTGAATCAGTCCACAAATCATTCCAATTTACATTTGACTCTTCATTATTATTAGGTGAGTCAATGGAACTTGTTCTAGAGGTAGACATCTATCACATAATATCAAACACGTTAAGAGATTAATATATCACATAATATTCATATGTTAAAAATATATAGTTTCCAACAAAAATGTTAAGCAATCATTTTTAAAGAAAACACGGTCGAAGTCCAGACTCACTAATGCATCCTAACAAACTCGATAAGACACACTAATGCAAATTTTCTGGTTCTCTAAGACCAACGCTCGGATACCAACTGAAATGTCCCGTTCTTATTGATTAAAAACGTTCCATATTAATTGATTTCGTTGCGAGGTTTTGACCTCTATATGAGACGTTTTTCAAAGACTGCATTCATTTTTAAAACAAACCATAACCTTTATTTCATAAATAAAGGTTTAAAAAGCTTTACGTAGATTATCAAATAATGATAATCTAAAATATCCTGTTTACACACGACCATTACATAATGGTTTACAATACAAATATGTTACATCGAAATTAGTTTCTTGAATGCAGTTTTTACACAATATCATACAAACATGGACTCCAAATCTTGTCCTTATTTTAGTATGCAACAGCGGAAGCTCTTAGTATTCACCTGAGAATAAACATGCTTTAAACGTCAACAAAAATGTTGGTGAGTTATAGGTTTAACCTATATATATCAAATCGTAACAATAGACCACAAGATTTCATATTTTAATACACATCCCATACATAGAGATAAAAATCATTCATATGGTGAACACCTGGTAACCGACAATAACAAGATGCATATATAAGAATATCCCCATCATTCCGGGACACCCTTCGGATATGATATAAATTTCGAAGTACTAAAGCATCCGGTACTTTGGATGGGGTTTGTTAGGCCCAATAGATCTATCTTTAGGATTCGCGTCAATTAGGGTGTCTGTTCCCTAATTCTTAGATTACCAGACTTAATAAAAAGGGGCATATTCGATTTCGATAATTCAACCATAGAATGTAGTTTCACGTACTTGTGTCTATTTTGTAAATCATTTATAAAACCTGCATGTATTCTCATCCCAAAAATATTAGATTTTAAAAGTGGGACTATAACTCACTTTCACATATTTTTACTTCGTCGGGAAGTAAGACTTGGCCACTGTTGATTCACGAACCTATAACAATATATACATATATATTAAAGTATGTTCAAAATATATTTACAACACTTTTAATATATTTTGATGTTTTAAGTTTATTAAGTCAGCTGTCCTCGTTAGTAACCTATAACTAGTTGTCCACAGTTAGATGTACAGAAATAAATCGATAAATATTATCTTGAATCAATCCACGACCCAGTGTATACGTATCTCAGTATTGATCACAACTCAAACTATATATATTTTGGAATCAACCTCAACCCTGTATAGCTAACTCCAACATTCACATATAGAGTGTCTATGGTTGTTCCGAAATATATATAGATGTGTCGACATGATAGGTCGAAACATTGTATACGTGTCTATGGTATCTCAAGATTACATAATATACAATACAAGTTGATTAAGTTATGGTTGGAATAGATTTGTTACCAATTTTCACGTAGCTAAAATGAGAAAAATTATCCAATCTTGTTTTACCCATAACTTCTTCCTTTTAAATCCGTTTTGAGTGAATCAAATTGCTATGGTTTCATATTGAACTCTATTTTATGAATCTAAACAGAAAAAGTATAGGTTTATAGTCGGAAAAATAAGTTACAAGTCGTTTTTGTAAAGGTAGTCATTTCAGTCGAAAGAACGACGTCTAGATGACCATTTTAGAAAACATACTTCCACTTTGAGTTTAACCATAATTTTTGGATATAGTTTCATGTTCATAATAAAAATCATTTTCTCAGAATAACAACTTTTAAATCAAAGTTTATCATAGTTTTTAATTAACTAACCCAAAACAGCCCGCGGTGTTACTACGACGGCGTAAATCCGGTTTTACGGTATTTTTCGTGTTTCCAGGTTTTAAATCATTAAGTTAGCATATCATATAGATATAGAACATGTGTTTAGTTGATTTTAAAAGTCAAGTTAGAAGGATTAACTTTTGTTTGCGAACAAGTTTAGAATTAACTAAACTATGTTCTAGTGATTACAAGTTTAAACCTTCGAATAAGATAGCTTTATATGTATGAATCGAATGATGTTATGAACATCATTACTACCTTAATTTCCTTGGATAAACCTACTGGAAAAGAGAAAAATGGATCTAGCTTCAATGGATCCTTGGATGGCTCGAAGTTCTTGAAGCAGAATCATGACACGAAAACAAGTTCAAGTAAGATCATCACTTGAAATAAGATTGTTATAGTTATAGAAATTGAACCAAAGTTTGAATATGATTATTACCTTGTATTAGAATGATAACCTACTGTAATAAACAAAGATTTCTTGAGGTTGGATGATCACCTTACAAGATTGGAAGTGAGCTAGCAAACTTGAAAGTATTCTTGATTTTATGAAACTAGAACTTTTGGAATTTATGAAGAACACTTAGAACTTGAAGATAGAACTTGAGAGAGATCAATTAGATGAAGAAAATTGAAGAATGAAAGTGTTTGTTGGTGTTTTTGGTCGTTGGTGTATGGATTAGATATAAAGGATATGTAATTTTGTTTTCATGTAAATAAGTCATGAATGATTACTCATATTTTTGTAATTTTATGAGATATTTCATGCTAGTTGCCAAATGATGGTTCCCACATGTGTTAGGTGACTCACATGGGCTGCTAAGAGCTGATCATTGGAGTGTATATACCAATAGTACATACATCTAAAAGCTGTGTATTGTACGAGTACGAATACGGGTGCATACGAGTAGAATTGTTGATGAAACTGAACGAGGATGTAATTGTAAGCATTTTTGTTAAGTAGAAGTATTTTGATAAGTGTATTGAAGTCTTTCAAAAGTGTATAAATACATATTAAAACACTACATGTATATACATTTTAACTGAGTCGTTAAGTCATCGTTAGTCGTTACATGTAAGTGTTGTTTTGAAACCTTTAGGTTAACGATCTTGTTAAATGTTGTTAACCCAATGTTTATAATATCAAATGAGATTTTAAATTATTATATTATCATGATATTATCATGTATGAATATCTCTTAATATGATATATATACATTAAATGTCTTTACAACGATAATCGTTACATATATGTCTCGTTTAAAAATCATTAAGTTAGTAGTCTTGTTTTTACATATGTAGTTCATTGTTAATATACTTAATGATATGTTTACTTATCATAGTATCATGTTAACTATATATATATCCATATATATGTCATCATATAGTTTTTACAAGTTTTAACGTTCGTGAATCACCGGTCAACTTGGGTGGTCAATTGTCTATATGAAATCTATTTCAATTAATCAAGTCTTAACAAGTTTGATTGCTTAACATGTTGGAAACATTTAATCATGTAAATATCAATCTCAATTAATATATATAACCATGGAAAAGTTCGGGTCACTACATTAAGTATATTAACAATGAACTACATATGTAAAAACAAGACTACTAACTTAATGATTTTTAAACGAGACATATATGTAACGATTATCGTTGTAAAGACATTTAATGTATATATATCATATTAAGAGATATTCATACATGATAATATCATGATAATATAATAATTTAAAATCTCATTTGATATTATAAACATTGGGTTAACAACATTTAACAAGATCGTTAACCTAAAGGTTTCAAAACAACACTTACATGTAACGACTAACGATGACTTAACGACTCAGTTAAAATGTATATACATGTAGTGTTTTAATATGTATTTATACACTTTTGAAAGACGTCAATACACTTATCAAAATACTTCTACTTAACAAAAATGCTTACAATTACATCCTCGTTCAGTTTCATCAACAATTCTACTCGTATGCACCCGTATTCGTACTCGTACAATACACAGCTTTTAGATGTATGTACTATTGGTATATACACTCCAATGATAAGCTCTTAGCAGCCCATGTGAGTCACCTAACACATGTGGGAACCATCATTTGGCAACTAGCATGAAATATCTCATAAAATTACAAAAATATGAGTAATCATTCATGACTTATTTACATGAAAACAAAATTACATATCCTTTATATCTAATCCATACACCAACGACCAAAAACACCTACAAACACTTTCATTCTTCAATTTTCTTCATCTAATTGATCTCTCTCAAGTTCTATCTTCAAGTTCTAAGTGTTCTTCATAAATTCTACAAGTTCTAGTTACATAAAATCAAGAATACTTTCAAGTTTGCTAGCTCACTTCCAATCATGTAAGGTGATCATCCAACCTCAAGAAATCTTTGTTTCTTACAGTAGGTTATCATTCTAATACAAGGTAATAATTATATTCAAACTTTGGTTCAATTTCTATAACTATAACAATCTTATTTCAAGTGATGATCTTACTTGAACTTGTTTTCGTGTCATGATTCTGCTTCAAGAACTTCGAGCCATCCAAGGATCCGTTGAAGCTAGATCCATTTTTCTCTTTTCCAGTAGGTTTATCCAAGGAACTTAAGGTAGTAATGATGTTCATAACATCATTCGATTCATACATATAAAGCTATCTTATTCGAAGGTTTAAACTTGTAATCACTAGAACATAGTTTAGTAAATTCTAAACTTGTTCGCAAACAAAAGTTAATCCTTCTAACTTGACTTTTAAAATCAACTAAACACATGTTCTATATCTATATGATATTCTAACTTAATGATTTAAAACCTGGAAACACGAAAAACACCGTAAAATCGGATTTACGCCGTCGTAGTAACACCGCGGGCTGTTTTGGGTTAGTTAATTAAAAACTATGATAAACTTTCATTTAAAAGTTGTTATTCTGAGAAAATGATTTTTATTATGAACATGAAACTATATCCAAAAATTATGGTTAAACTCAAAGTGGAAGTATGTTTTCTAAAATGGTCATCTAGACGTCGTTCTTTCGACTGAAATGACTACCTTTACAAAAATGACTTGTAACTTATTTTTCCGACTATAAACCTATACTTTTTCTGTTTAGATTCATAAAATAGAGTTCAATATGAAACCATAGCAATTTGATTCACTCAAAACGGATTTAAAATGAAGAAGTTATGGGTAAAACAAGATTGGATAATTTTTCTCATTTTAGCTACGTGAAAATTGGTAACAAATCTATTCCAACCATAACTTAATCAACTTGTATTGTATATTATGTAATCTTGAGATACCATAGACACGTATGCAATGTTTCGACCTATCATGTCGACACATCTATATATATTTCGGAACAACCATAGACACTCTATATGTGAATGTTGGAGTTAGCTATACAGGGTTGAGGTTGATTCCAAAATATATATAGTTTGAGTTGTGATCAATACTGAGATACGTATAAACTGGGTCGTGGATTGATTCAAGATAATATTTATCGATTTATTTCTGTACATCTAACTGTGGACAACTAGTTGTAGGTTACTAACGAGGACAGCTGACTTAATAAACTTAAAACATCAAAATATATTAAAAGTGTTGTAAATATATTTTGAACATACTTTGATATATATGTATATATTGTTATAGGTTCGTGAATCAACCAGTGGCCAAGTCTTACTTCCCGACTAAGTAAAAAATCTGTGAAAGTGAGTTATAGTCCCACTTTTAAAATCTAATATTTTTGGGATGAGAATACATGCAGGTTTTATAAATGATTTACAAAATAGACACAGGTACGTGAAACTACATTATATGGTTGAATTATCGAAATAGAATATGCCCATTTTTATTAAGTCTGGTAATCTAAGAATTAGGGAACAGACACCCTAATTGACGCAAATCCTAAAGATAGATCTATTGGGCCTAACAAACCCCATCCAAAGTATTGGATGCTTTAGTACTTCGAAATTTATATCATATCCGAAGGGTGTCCCAGAATGATGGGGATATTCTTATATATGCATCTTGTTAATGTCGGTTTCCAGGTGTTCACCATATGAATGATTTTTATCTCTATGGATGGGATGTGTATTGAAATATGAAATCTTGTGGTCTATTATTATGATTTGATATATATAGGTTAAACCTATAACTCACCAACATTTTTGTTGACGTTTTAAGCATGTTTATTCTCAGGTGATTATTAAGAGCTTCCGCTGTCGCATACTTAAATAAGGACGAGATTTGGAGTCCATGCTTGTATGATATTGTGTAAAAACTGCATTCAAGAAACTTATTTTGTTGTAACATATTTGTATTGTAAACCATTATGTAATGGTCGTGTGTAAACAGGATATTTTAGATTATCATTATTTGATAATCTACGTAAAGCTTTTTAAACCTTTATTGATGAAATAAAGGTTATGGTTTGTTTTAAAATGAATGCAGTCTTTGAAAAACGTCTCATATAGAGGTCAAAACCTCGCAACGAAATCAATTAATATGGAACGTTTTTAATCAATAAGAACGGGACATTTCATATAGTGCTACGCATAAAATTTCTTTAAATTCATTGCATTCCAAGCTCTTTCATATTGCTCGCCGGAAGGCGCAGCAAGCATGTATGATCCATTCTGATTTACTTAAGGTCCTTCCCATTTTGGGGCTAGCTTTCCAAATTTGATTTGCCTGCTTGCCTCATTATCACGTAGTACCAAATCACCTACTTCAAACTGCACATGCTGCACTTTCTTGTTGTAATATTTTGCTATTTAATGCTTGTGATCTGCTTGCCGGATGGCAGCCATTAACCTTCTTTCCTCCAACAAGTTGAGATTCTCCCTTAATGCCTCAGAATTAGCCTCAACATCAAATGCCATAATGCGTTGCGTTGGCACACATATTTTAGCCGGTATCACTGCCTCTGTTCCATACACTAAACTGAAAGGTGTTCCCCCGTGCTCCGCTTTGGCGTCATCCGGTGTGCCCACAATACATTTGGCAGCTCATCTACCCATCCAGTTTGACTCAGACCCAACCATGCCTTAATGCCAGCAACGATTTCCTTGTTGGTAACCTCCACTTGTCCGTTCGCTTGAGGATGAGCAATAGATGTAAAGTTTTGCTTTATGCCCAACTCTTCACACCAACTCCGAAATGGATTTTCTGCAAAATTGCTTGCCGTTATCGCTGACTATTTCATTTGGCACCCCATAACGGCATACTATATCATGCCAGACAAACTTCTTGACATTTTCTCCTGTGATTTTGCTAAAGCTTTTGCTTCAACCCATTTCGTGAAAAAATCAATTGCATTACCAGTGCTTCTATTGAATGGCCCCACAATATCAATAGCCCACTTGCAGAACGGCCAAGCGAATGACACCGGTATCAAGTCATACTTTGGAAGACGCTGAATTGTACCATGCCTCTGACAATTCTCACATGTTTTTATGATTTCTGAGACATCCCGATAAAGGGAAGGCCAGAAATACCCTTATCGCATGATCCGTGATGCCATAGTACGGAAACCGGAGTCTTGAGAACAAACTCCTTCGAGCATTTCTTTGACCACTTTTAATGCTTCATCATCGGTTAAACACCTTAACAATGGACCATTGTATGATTTTCGATAAAGGACACCATTAACAATTTCATACATTGGTGCGGTCACTTTTATTCTTCTTGCTTCCGCCTTGTCAACAGGTAACCATCCGTCATGCAAATATCTCAAATATGGAGTCATCCAAGTTTCCTTAGCTTCTTCAACTATTGCAATAATTGGTTTTCCATGTATTGATTTCTCTTTAAGCTCTTCAACCAACACTCGTTTGTGCAAATGATCAAAGGTTAAAGTGGCTAATTTGCTCAAGACGTCAGCTTTTTTGTTCTTATTTCGAGGGATTTGCACGACTTCAAGGTTATCAAATTTCTTTGAAATTGCCTCCACCAACTTTACATATTGCCTCATGGATGTATCCCTTGCATCGAATGTTCCATTAACCTGCTGGGCGACAATTTGAGAATCAACATATGCTCATAAATTTGTTATGCCCATTTCTACCGCTATGCGGAGGCCGGAGAGTAATGCCTCATACTCTGCTTCATTGTTTGAAGCATAAAAACAAAATTTCAATGCATAAGTATACTCTTCACCGTCTGGACTTGTTAAAACTAGTCCTGCACCTATTCCCTCTTCACTGGATGCTCCATCAGTGTGTAACTCCCACTCATGCTGTGATGGTGCCATTTTGTTGTCATACTCTACTTTTTCATTTGTCTCCAAGAGGAAATCTGCCAAAATTTGTCCTTTAACTGCATTCCGGGGAGCAAAATTGATTTCATACTCCCCCAACTCGATGGCCCATTTTGCTAAACGGCCAGATGATTCTAGATGCCAGAGTATTTGCTCCAATGGTTGATCTGTTAACACTAAAATGAGATGACCTTGAAAATATCTTCATAAATGTCTTGCAGTATGCACAAGGGCATAAACCATGCGGTGAAGTGGTGGATAATTTGTTTCACTAAGCTGCAACACTTTGCTAACAAAATATATAGGCATTTGCACGCCGTTCCGTTCTGCGATTAGGACAGAACTTATTGCTTCCTTCGAGACAGCTAAGTATAAAATTAGGGTTTCCCCCTCTTTTGGTGCTGTTAATGTAGGTAATGTTTTTAGCAACTGCTTGACCTCTTGGAATGCATTTTCGAAGGTTTATGTTTTTAGCAACCGCCGTCCACACAAAATCTTTTTTATTTAAACAGCCCTTTAACACCTTCATGAATGGAAGCGACTTTTCAGCTGCTCTGGACAAGAATCTTGTTAATGCTGCTAGATATCCATGTAACCGTTGAACATCTTTCTTGCTAGTTGGTGACTTCATATCTTCAATTGCTTGAATTTTCTTAGGATTAGCTTTAATACCACGTTCTGTGACAATATGACCTAAGAATTTTCCCTCTTCTACACCAAACGTGCACTTCTTGGGATTTAATTTCATATTGATTTTTCGTAGAGATGCAAAAGTCTCTTGTATATCTCGCAACATCTTCTCTTCAGTATGACTTTTGATGACAATGTCATCAACATAAGCTTCCAAATTACGTCCAATTTGATCCTTAAACGCCATATCAATAAGTCGTTGATATGTTGCTCCTGCATTCTTCAAACCAAAAGGCATTTTCATGTAATAGAATATGCCTTTCGTCGTGTGAAAAGCCTTTGGGATTTGATGATATCCCTTAGCTGCATCTAGGAAACATTTGAATTGATATCCTGCCAATGATTCAACCTTCCAATCAATTTCAGGTAAAGGATAATTATCCTTTGGACATGCTTTATTGATATCCGTGAAATCTACACACATCCACCATGAGTTGTCCGGCTTCCTAACCATGACTGGATTGGCTACCCATGTCTGATATTTGACCTCTCGCAAGATCCCAGCAGCCACCAAACTTCGTACCTCATCACGGAGGAATTTGCTTCTTTCTGGCGCCATGCCACGCTTTTTCTAACAAACATGATGTATGTTGGGATTCACGTTTAGCCTATGCTCTGCAATTTCCCTTGGAACACGGTCATATCAGACGGTTGCCATGCAAAAACGTCTAAATTTGTTGTCAAAATGTTGTATAATTTTTCTTTACATTCGGCGGACAACGTGTGCCCAATTATGATTTTCTGATCTGGAAATTTAAGATTCGATGAAATTGACCCAGCATCGTGTATGATTAGCTTAATTATTGCCTTTGTTACTTGAGAACACTCAATTGACTTCTGCCGTTCTGCATATATCGTTGCTACTCCGCCTGGCGTTGGAAACTTCATCATACCATGTACAGTTGATGTTACAGCTCCAAACGTCATTAAAGCAGTTCTTCCCAAAATTATGTTGTACTGTGAATTTGCTTTAACCACCAAGAACTCAATGTTGGTTGTGCGTCTTAGGGGTGGCTTGCCCAAGGTTACTTCAAGCAGAATACTTCCTTCAGACCAGGACGGCTCACTTGTAAAACTTGCTATCGGCACATATGTTTCCTTTATTTTTTCTTGTACATCTTTGGGAAGTTGTATGAAGCGATGTTCATACATAATGTCTGCTCCTGCTCCTGTGTCAGTGTAAATGTTGCGTATTAAAAAATTAGAAACTCATGCTTCTATAACTACTGGACCATCGGATGGATCTGTGTTGCACATAGAAGTAAATGATATTAATTGCTCTTCCCAATCTTCTAACACTTTGCCTTCCTCCGTTGTCCAGCTTTCCATGGATGTATCATGCCCACTTCTATGGGTATGAATTCGCTATCCTCGCCGTCTTTATCAGTGTTGGTGAGATGATTCGTCTTAATAATGGATGGCGCCATTGTTAATACCTATTTCCTTATGAGGTAAGGTTTAGTATGTCAACACAATACTAGAAGTAATCTGGCTTTAGGAGGGCGGAGTGTTGTCGATTGATGTTTACCCTTGGGAAATAATCCGTGCAGACCGGTTCACAAGTATAGAAACTTGTGGGTGGCTTAATCAATCTGTCGTCCGTAGAGCGTAAAGGTGCTAGCTGGATGACTTCTAGTGAGATAAAGTAGAGAGAGAAGTGAAGTCTCAGCTCTCAAAGGTGTCAGAATATCTGAACTCCGTAAAATGACGACCCAAGGGGTCTATTTATAGTGTCAGAACCACCAGATTGCTCGGGGACACGTGTCAAATGATGATACGTTCTGTTATTCGTGATCCGAAATTTATGCTGAAGGTGGCGTTCTCCGGCCAGGGTTTACGCGCTAGGCGGCCTTCAGGGCTTACGCATGACGGAGTAGCCTGCACAACGGAGAACGCTGGGCGGATAACTCTACAGAACTGTTGTTTCCAGCCTTCTATGCAACCATTACGCCTTTTATGCGTGTATACGATAGGATACAACATTAGACGGGCAGCGTTAGCTAAATTTGGAGCGATAACATTGACGGCTCATGCAGAGATTAGATTCCTAACTCCGAATGGAGTAGCCGCCATACACTCACAGTACGTGGCACCAACAAGGGAACGATCCACATTTGCAAGCTCGCCTGAAGGCAATATGAATCCGAGGAGGCGTAATCGGTTGTTCAGTAAGGATGAGGTTCAGGAGTTCTTTACAGCATGATCATGTGTTCAGGCCGGACAGCGCTAGGCGTTTGGCGTTTGAAGAAGCAAGTTCCAGCATTTTCTCAAGAACAAAATTTATCATTTCAATAAGAGCAGTTTGTTAGCATTTCTGAAGAACAGAATTTATCAATTTACTGTAGACCATTGTGGTCATCTTTACAGTGCATATGTTTTCAATTGCATACACTAAACGTTCATGATGTACTAATTAGGCTTGATCCACCTAAATTCGTCATCAATTGTTTATGTATTGCACAGTACTGATCAATAAAATTTTATATTTTTTCTTATGCAAAGTGCTGCCTGTGACAAATGTAAAACATTACATTTATATCCTGCCCTCAGAAGGAGAGTATTTTTTATACTTCCGATGGCGGAAGCTTTTGTGCCGGCCAGCAAAGGCACAAGGGATCGGCTAGAAAACGTTAAAGTTTTACTAGAACGCACCGAGGCAAAATACAAAACTCAGATACTTGTCATGACAAACATTATAAAAACTTACTTCACAGAATGAAAGAAGCTTATATTTTATATGAAGGCCAAAAATATTACACAATTCTTCCTCATATATTTTATGACGGAAGGCGTATGACGGATAGGTCACTAACCCATAGCTAATCTTCACACAATATTTCAAAAGTTCTTCCTCATATATTTTATGATGGAAGGCATATGGCGGAAAGATTATTTTATAATCACTCTTCAAACATACTTCATAACTATTCCTCATTAATTTGATGATGGAATGTATATAACAAATTACAAATGTCCTACAGCATGTTTAAAGACATAATGTTTGCAAAGTGAATTTTTTAAATGTTGCTCATTCAGCTGAAGTTAACAGTGCAAAACATCAAAAAACGAATTACCTTAAATACTTGTCTAAGTGCTTCGCTCAGTTATACAGTGTACAGTTGTACATAACAAATTTATTATATGCTTCAGTGCATCACAGATTTGTTCTAAGCAGGAAACAACAAAATAATTGGAACAAGTATGTAAGGAGATACAATCATTAAAGAAATACATATTTATGGTATTCAAGTTATCAATGTTTATTACAAACGGTTGCTCATCAAATGGTTACAAGTTTATGAAAATTCAACATTGAGCACATCCTGAGCAGAGGACTCCTCTCTGCTGCATACTTCATCATAAACATCTATCTTCAGATTAATCAGCCTGTCTCTAGCTTCATCAACCTTCTCCAGGGTTCCAGGAGGCATCAGATTCGTAATAGCAGCAGGGAGTGACTTGTTTGGAGCAAGGCGTCTGGTCAATTTGTCTGTCACATCAGCAATAGCATGGGTACGTATAGCATCAACATAATCATTGTAGGGATTCCCCACAAGACTGGTGATCATATACATGGCATTGTATATGTATATTTTATTTGCTAAAAGCCAAAGGCAGAACTACGTGAATTATAAGGCAAAGCTATACAATATTCGCTGAAAATAAGTACAGCGGTTATGTTTTCGCATTAATGCAAGACCGCGGTTTAATCCGCTGAGTTTCCGCGGATAATTAAGTAACTCGCAGGCCGCGGATATTTCGATTCCTATAAATAGGGAGCTTGGCCTCTCATTTGTGGGTTGTTGATTCTCTGCCATTTTGCCTAAGCCTTTGTAATTTCCACTTGTGATCTTGCCCAAGGGATTTTTACACCGCGTAAAGGTGAATTAAGCTAATTAACAATCAAGACCAGGTCGAGGTGGTTGATCACTTGATAGTTAAAGTGAAAGACGATCATCGGGGCCCAAAATAATCATCAAACATTCCATCCTCCATTACAATCTTATTGCACTCAATCCATAATTAAGTAACATTATTAATTAAGGATTGATCAATTGGCGTCATCCGTGGGACACGTTTTACAAATTAACATGAAATTTTTTTGTTTTGTGCCGTTAAACAATTAATTCGTCGGTTTAATTGCAATCGTGTTTTTGTTGTGATGATTTGCAGGTGCTTTTACAATACACAATCAGTCTATCTGCTCGACAATCATGATGACAAATGCAAAGCAAACTGGTGGTTCTGCGAATGCTGATGCACTGCCTGGTGATTCGCAGAACGTTGTGATATTTCCATTGCAAACAAATGCTAGTATAACCGCGGGAAAATCGGTTCAAGAGCCGATCGCTAAAACATCTGCTGAAAACAATGCTAATGACTCGCAGCCAGAAGTTGCTGCTGAAAAAATGATTGCGCGAAGAAATTTGATACAAAATCGCAGTGAAATAATCGTTGATGGGAAGCGACCAAAAGCTTTGGCTGGAAAATCTAGTCTGAAGACTGACAAAATTGTTGGTACTGCAATTGAGCAAGCTAAGCGAGATGCTAAGCGTAATTGCGATTCTCGCATACCGCGCACTTCCTTATGGCCATTAAATGATTCAGGATCACAAGTTGATCGTTTAGTTATTGAGCATAATGATAGCGATAGTGATAATGCAGAAGATCGCATTCATTTGAACTCTGTGTATAAATCAAAAATGGCAAAAACGCCAAGAGAAGAGTGCGAATTTTCTGATGATTCGGACAGCGTAGAAGAGTTTGTTAAAAATCTACAAATTAAGCGAAAGCGACCACCAACACCTTTCCCTCGCTATGGAGAAGAAGGTGACGCATCTGATGCGGCTAGCAGAGAAAATGCCCAGAATTTTTTGGCAGATGCTTTCAGAAGCATTGCGCCAAAGTCCATGCAACATAAGTTTGATCAGCCAAACTTTTTGCAAGACATGCTTACCAAGTTTTGTGCGGAGAATGCAGACACTCGCACAAAGAAGGCAACAGAAATCACTACTGCTGCGGACAAGTTTATCCAGCATATTTCTGACTATCCAATTGTTTCTCCGCCGATCGTGCCAGCAACTTTGGGAGTCTATTCGGGTCTAACTGATCCTTTGGATTTTCTACAACGCTTCGAAGGCGTTGTGAGCACTTATAACTGGGATGAACCAGTCGCGTGTAGAGTATTCCCCATGGCCTTGCAAGGGTCAGCAAGGGAATGGTTCCATAATTTGCAATCTCGCAGTATCATTGGCTTTGTAGATTTGCGCGAAATTTTTTTGCTGCAGTTTCAAAATCTATTACCGCAGAAAAAGATGCACATAGAATGTCACGATATTAAGCAAGGCAACAAGGAGACTTTGAACGCATTACTTACGCGGTACATCTACGAATGTCAAAAGATTCCAAGCCTACATGAAGATCAAAAATCTCTGGATTTTTACATGCTATTAATCCGCAGAGACATCCAACTCTGGTGCGAAGGCTGCGAAGAGATGTCCCGCACACTTTTGCTAAAGTTCAACAAGAAACATATGATTACCTCCGTGGTGGAGAGGATAGCACTATAACCCCTGCGTGTGGGTGGGGTAGAGATAAAAGTTGGCGAGATGATAATGACTCTTTTCGCGATGGTAGCAGTGATAATTACCGCGGATCAGGTTTTCCGCAAATAATTGGTGGCGGTGGATACCTACGAAATGACAGGTTTCAAAGCCAAAATGATAACCATGGATATGGACGCCGTGATCGCTATTCTACGCGAAAGTGGAGCAATTAATCATTCAACATCATTCAGACGCTAACAAAAATGCCCAAGGAAATTTTGTTGCAAGAAAGAGTTGCTAAGTCTTTTCCTGATCCGCAGCATTTGGGAGAAAATAGTAGTCGCGATAGATCAAAATTTTGTGTTTTCCATGACGATTACGGTCATGACACCAATCGTTGTAGAGATTTGGCGGAATTCATTGCAGAAGCATACGAGCAAGGCAAGCTAGACCATTTAATCGCACAAAACACCACGAATGCGATTATGATGCCTACAGAAGCTAATACCTCGAATGCGTCAAACGCGGTTGAGCGAAAGGCTCCCGCAGTAAAAAATCTGGGAGTAAAAATAGTGAGAAAAAAGAAAATCAGTGCGGAATCCAGGTAATCAACGTGGTAGAAGTGCAGGGCGACACGTCGATAATGCAAATTTCAGAACAGATTGTCAGTTGGAAATGTCCTTCTATTGCGTTTCCTCCTGCAAGTTTGACCGCGGATGATGATAAGCCTGTAGTGGTTTCATGTCGCATTGCAAATACTGGAATAATGATAATGAAGGTACATGTGGACACTGGTAGTAGTGTCAACGTCATGTACGAACAACGCTTTAGCAAGTTGCCCGCGAACATTCAAGCTTTGATGAAACTTACTGCGGTTTCACTTGCCGGGTTCTCAGGAGAGTCATCCTGGCTCGTTGGTCAGTTGGAATTACAGATGGAGTTAGTTGATGACAGCGATGAGTCGCTAAGGCGCCAAGCTTTATTGAATCTGTACATAATGCGAAATCAATCGCGATTCAATATGATACTTGGGCGCACAGCTTTGCGCATGTTTGGCGCTATACCATCTACCATACACGGTATGCTAAAATTTTCTGCCAACAAGGGCATTGGCACGCTGATTTCTGCGGAAGTGGAGCCATTCTGTGCTATGATTATGGCAAATGCGAATTTGGGTATTGAAGGACGATCAGTTAATCCTGAATAGTGCGAAAATTTAAAAAGTTGTAATAAGATGTTAAGGTAAAATTCATAAATGCATGATATTAAGATGCGAATTTGATAATTGTGTTTATGTTTCGAATACGAAATAATAATGAATAAAGCAAAGTTAATTTCAGTGTTAGTAATTGTTTCTTTACAAAGCGAAAACACTGCGTGTGGCCACGTGTAGTGCTTATTTCGCAGAATGCAATTATTTGTCTTTTACAACACTAAGTTAATGTTTGTTCTGCGGATTTTTTAAGTAAGGTACCATGATTTTCGCAAAGCATAGCCTGCTTAAGTGTTATGAAAATGCAACACTGCATTGCGGAATAGTTTGCTAAAAACCAAGTGATGAAATTGCCCACTTGTGTTAATTTGAAAATAATTGCGAAAGGATAACACTTCCTAAGTATTTGATCTTGCCAATACTTAGATGCTTCGCAATGCTAAATTTGCCTAAGGATCGTTATGGCAGACTTAGAAGATTCATAACGTATAAGTATATACGCATACAGATTGTTTCGCAAAAGTACACATTTATTATGTGCACAATAATAAACGTTGGAAATTACAAAGGACAAGTCCGTGTTATGAATATTGATAATAAAGCGCTATATAAATAAAAGAAGTTGCAACTACGAACTGTGAAAAAAGTGATTAATATTAAGCGCGTACGCAACGCGGATTCTTACAGCAAACGCAATTTGTAATTGCGAAAATACATTCAAAAACAAATTAGTTAAGGCAAAACTAAAGTTCTAATGCTTTAATATCTGCAAATGAAATGCCTTCCCGCTGATTGAGCTCCTCAAGAACAGGTATGCTAATCTTCTCAACCTCCTTCTTCGCCCTCTCGAGTATTTCACGAGCATCATCGGTGGCGCATATTTCTTTTGCCATGTCAGAAGGAAGAGGTTGCGAAAGATCGCCAAGTTTGCATAATAAATCATACCACTCGCAGCGAGTGGCAAGCTTTGCTGCTTGAGCATATGTTTGAAATTTTTCAGTGACTGGCTCGGAGTCCATCACTTTATTCGCGAATGTTGGGAGATACTTGACTAGCTGTGCGAACTCATGTTCCGCGACTTCTGCCCTTCTTTTAAGTTTGGCATTCTCTTCCATCACCTTTTCAAGACGCGTCTCTGCCTTTCGCGCCCTTCTCTCTTGTGCATTGGCAGCTTTCACTGCTTTATCATACTAGTCTGACATGAGCGCTCCATGCTGTCGACTGTCAGATAAATTGCATTGTAGCAATTATGTAGTCGTTGTCTGGCAGCCTCGGGATAAGACAATTTGCGATATTGCTCTCTTGTTTCTTTAGGAACAAATTTATAAAGCCTTTGGTATAGTCTAAAGGCCCGATTTGCTGCGGCAGTTTCTTCCGCATCGGCTTCTCCTTCCTCTTCCTGGTTGGACGCTTCTGTGTCAGATGGAAGAGATAAATCTTCATTCCCGGGTTCATTAAGAACATTTGTAAGGATTCTCCCTCTAATGTTGTAAAGCGGTGTAGCTTCAGCGGATGATCCTGAAAGAATAGCTATAAACAGATAAGCAAATATAGCAAGTTTATGCTAAAACAAACAATGCGTAATCAAATAAATACTGCGAAATAGCATTTGCTTACTTGCTTCTTATTCGGAATGAGAGCGTAGACGTTTCTTGCGTGGAGTGGGGGTAGTTTCTGCAACCTTACGCTTGCCGCGGTCCTCACCTCCAGCAATATAACATGTTTTAATGATCGGTTCATCAATAAGAATAATGTCGCCGTCCCCATTTTTTAGGCGACGGGCAGGGCTAATCCTGCTTATATCAGCGGACCTCATGATAAGGTCAAGTGCAACCACTGTAAAAATAAAAGCGCATAGTGTTATGCAAAGCGAAAATATTGCGAAAAATGAAAGTGTATTATGTTAATATACTGCGATAAATTTCAGCGGCATACCATTTTTTGATTGGTCAACCAAAAGCGCATCATGGTCGCTCCATGGCCATTGGATTGACACTTTGCCAATGTACAGTGGTACATTCGAATAAACTCGTAGAAATATGCCTGCATTTTTTAGTGTCTTGAGAGTGTCATTCTCAAGATCATCGAGTACAGGCCTCTCATTAAGGTCGGGATTAAGCTCTGTACACCACGTTTTTGGTATGTTGCTATCCATATACGCGGTGTCATTGATGTAAAAGAACGAACTGCGCCAATTGCCTATTGAGTCCTTGGGTGAAGTCATTATGCCAAGTTTACTGCGGAAAGAAAACCACCCCACATCGTATAGCACCAAGCTATTGCACATACGAAACACGTTCAGCAGCAGTGGTTGGCCGGTGGCATTGCAGTACATCTCGAACCGCACAATTTTTTTAATCGCGTTAGGATGCAACTGTGCCATAGCGATATTATAGTATTCGCAAACACTGCGGAAAAAGCGGGTAAGTGGAAATCGAAGGTTGCCTTGAGAAATGGCAGCCTCGTAAACAGAAATCATCCCTTTAGGGGGAGTATCGGCTCGCTGTTCTGCCGCAGGCGCGGTAGGAACAAAGTGAGCAAGTGGCGGATACCATTCTTGCAGGGTTTGAAGTTTTGTTTCCGTCATATAGGAAACATAACCTCTGGGAGTACGCATAGAAGAAGACGACGCCATTTGCAATAAGGAAAATAAATTGGATGATAAAATTGAAGGAATTAAAGGTTGGAATTGTTAATTGCACGGTACGATTGTGATTCGACGAATTTGATTGCAGATGAAATTGAAAGAGAAAGAGTAAAGTTTTTATGCGGATTATTGTGTTATTTATAATTGGGATTAGGGCGAGCAAGTTGAAAAGATAATCATTGCATTTAAATGGTTGAAATTACCGCAACGTGTAAACGGTAATTTTCTAGCCGTTACAGCGTGTTGATTTGATAGATTGGCGAAAGTTACCGTTGTAATTACGCGTTGAGCTTAATTAAAACAACGGTAATAAATGGGCGGTAAGAAATATTAAAGTATTGTTTGCGAACTTTTTTAAGAAGCATTTCGTTATTTTTGAAGTTTATCATGATGCATTAGCTTCGCGAAAATGCATCATAATAAACTGGGGGGACTTGATCATATACATGGCATTGTATATGTATATTTTATTTGCTAAAAGCCAAAGGCAGAACTACGTGAATTATAAGGCAAAGCTATACAATATTCTCTGAAAATAAGTACAGCGGTTATGTTTTTGCATTAATGCAAGACCGCGGTTTAATCCACTGAGTTTTCGCGGATAGTTAAGTAACTCGCAGACCGCGGATATTTCGATTCCTATAAATAGGGAGTTTGGCCTCTCATTTGTGGGTTGTTGATTCTCTGCCATTTTGCCTAAGCCTTTGTAATTTCCACTTGTGATCTTGCCCAAGGTATTTTTACACCGCGTAAAGGTGAATTAAGCTAATTAACAATCAAGACCGGGTCGGGGTGGTTGATCACTTGATAGTTAAAGTGAAAGACGATCATCGGGGCCCAAAATAATCATCAAACATTCCATCCTCCATTACAATCTTATTGCACTCAATTCGTAATTAAGTAACATTATTAATTAAGGATTGATCTACTGGATCCAAGCACCTTCGCTATCAAACCCGGTATATGTAGTGACCCGAACTTTTCCATGTTTATATATATTAATTGAGATTGATATTTACATGATTAAATGTTTCCAACATGTTAAGCAATCAAACTTGTTAAGACTTGTTTAATTGAAATATGTTTCATATAGACAATTGACCACCCAAGTTGACCGGTGATTCACGAACGTTAAAACTTGTAAAAACTATATGATGACATATATATGGATATATATATAGTTAACATGATACTATGATAATGAAAGGACCCGTTCATATACATTATAAACGATTCACAATAGTTGATTACATTGCGAGGTATTTGACCTCTATATTATACATTTTACAAACATTGCATTCGTTTTTAAAAGACAATCTTTCTTTACATCGAAAATTGACAGGCATGCATACCATTTCATAATATCCACTATCCAACTATAAATTGATTTAATAATAATCTTTGATGAACTCAATGACTCGAATGCAACGTTCTTCGAAATATGCTATGAAAGACTCCAAGTAATATCTTTAAAATGAGCAAATGCACAGCGGAAGATTTCTTTAACACCTGAGAATAAACATGCTTTAAAGTGTCAACCAAAAGGTTGGTGAGTTCATTAGTGTATCATAATCATTTATTTCCATCATTTTAATAGACCACAAGAATTTCATTTCCAGTTCTCATAAATATACGTCCCATGCATAGAGACAAAAATAATCATTCATATGGTGAACACCTGGTAACCGACATTAACTAGATACATATGAAATGTCCCGTTCTTATTGATTAAAAACGTTCCATATTAATTGATTTCGTTGCGAGGTTTTGACCTCTATATGAGACGTTTTTCAAAGACTGCATTCATTTTTAAAACAAACCATAACCTTTATTTCATAAATAAAGGTTTAAAAAGCTTTACGTAGATTATCAAATAATGATAATCTAAAATATCCTGTTTACACACGACCATTACATAATGGTTTACAATACAAATATGTTACATCGAAATCAGTTTCTTGAATGCAGTTTTTACACAATATCATACAAACATGGACTCCAAATCTTGTCCTTATTTTAGTATGCAACAACGGAAGCTCTTAATATTCACCTGAGAATAAACATGCTTTAAACGTCAACAAAAATGTTGGTGAGTTATAGGTTTAACCTATATATATCAAATCGTAACAATAGACCACAAGATTTCATATTTCAATACACATCCCATACATAGAGATAAAAATCATTCATATGGTGAACACCTGGTAACCGACAATAACAAGATGCATATATAAGAATATCCCCATCATTCCGGGACACCCTTCGGATATGATATAAATTTCGAAGTACTAAAGCATCCGGTACTTTGGATGGGGTTTGTTAGGCCCAATAGATCTATCTTTAGGATTCGCGTCAATTAGGGTGTCTGTTCCCTAATTCTTAGATTACCAGACTTAATAAAAAGGGGCATATTCGATTTTGATAATTCAACCATAGAATGTAGTTTCACGTACTTGTGTCTATTTTGTAAATCATTTATAAAACCTGCATGTATTCTCATCCCAAAAATATTAGATTTTAAAAGTGGGACTATAACTCACTTTCACATATTTTTACTTCGTCGGGAAGTAAGACTTGGCCACTGTTGATTCACGAACCTATAACAATATATACATATATATTAAAGTATGTTCAAAATATATTTACAACACTTTTAATATATTTTGATGTTTTAAGTTTATTAAGTCAGCTGTCCTCGTTAGTAACCTATAACTAGTTGTCCACAGTTAGATGTACAGAAATAAATCGATAAATATTATCTTGAATCAATCCACGACCCAGTGTATACGTATCTCAGTATTGATCACAACTCAAACTATATATATTTTGGAATCAACCTCAACCCTGTATAGCTAACTCCAACATTCACATATAGAGTGTCTATGGTTGTTCCGAAATATATATAGATGTGTCGACATGATAGGTCGAAACATTGTATACGTGTCTATGGTATCTCAAGATTACATAATATACAATACAAGTTGATTAAGTTATGGTTGGAATAGATTTGTTACCAATTTTCACGTAGCTAAAATGAGAAAAATTATCCAATCTTGTTTTACCCATAACTTCTTCATTTTAAATCCGTTTTGAGTGAATCAAATTGCTATGATTTCATATTGAACTCTATTTTATGAATCTAAACAGAAAAAGTATAGGTTTATAGTCGGAAAAATAAGTTACAAGTCGTTTTTGTAAAGGTAGTCATTTCAGTCGAAAGAACGACGTCTAGATGACCATTTTAGAAAACATACTTCCACTTTGAGTTTAACCATAATTTTTGGATATAGTTTCATGTTCATAATAAAAATCATTTTCTCAGAATAACAACTTTTAAATCAAAGTTTATCATAGTTTTTAATTAACTAACCCAAAACAGCCCGCGGTGTTACTACGACGGCGTAAATCCGGTTTTACGGTGTTTTTCGTGTTTCCAGGTTTTAAATCATTAAGTTAGCATATCATATAGATATAGAACATGTGTTTAGTTGATTTTAAAAGTCAAGTTAGAAGGATTAACTTTTGTTTGCGAACAAGTTTAGAATTAACTAAACTATGTTATAGTGATTACAAGTTTAAACCTTCGAATAAGATAGCTTTATATGTATGAATCGAATGATGTTATGAACATCATTACTACCTTAATTTCCTTGGATAAACCTACTGGAAAAGAGAAAAATGGATCTAGCTTCAATGGATCCTTGGATGGCTCAAAGTTCTTGAAGCAAAATCATGACACGAAAACAAGTTCAAGTAAGATCATCACTTGAAATAAGATTGTTATAGTTATAGAAATTGAACCAAAGTTTGAATATGATTATTACCTTGTATTAGAATGATAACCTACTGTAAGAAACAAAGATTTCTTGAGGTTGGATGATCACCTTACAAGATTGGAAGTGAGCTAGCAAACTTGAAAGTATTCTTGATTTTATGAAACTAGAACTTTTGGAATTTATGAAGAACACTTAGAACTTGAAGATAGAACTTGAGAGAGTTCAATTAGATGAAGAAAATTGAAGAATGAAAGTGTTTGTAGGTGTTTTTGGTCGTTGGTGTATGGATTAGATATAAAGGATATGTAATTTTCTTTTCATGTAAATAAGTCATGAATGATTACTCATATTTTTGTAATCTTATGAGATATTTCATGCTAGTTGCCAAATGATGGTTCCCACATGTGTTAGGTGACTCACATGGGCTGCTAAGAGCTGATCATTGGAGTGTATATACCAATAGTACATACATCTAAAAGCTGTGTATTGTACGAGTACGAATACGGGTGCATACGAGTAGAATTGTTGATGAAACTGAACGAGAATGTAATTGTAAGCAATTTTGTTAAGTAGAAGTATTTTGATAAGTGTATTGAAGTCTTTCAATAGTGTATAAATACATATTAAAACACTACATGTATATACATTTTAACTGAGTCGTTAAGTCATCGTTAGTCGTTACATGTAAGTGTTGTTTTGAAACCTTTAGGTTAACGATCTTGTTAAATGTTGTTAACCCAATGTTTATAATATCAAAAGAGATTTTAAATTATTATATTATCATGATATTATGATGTACGAATATCTCTTAATATGATATATATACATTAAATGTCGTTACAACGATAAACGTTACATATATGTCTCGTTTCAAAATCATTAAGTTAGTAGTCTTGTTTTTACATATGTAGTTCATTGTTAATATAATTAATGATATGTTTACTTATCATAATATCATGTTAACTATATATATAACCATATATATGTCATCATATAGTTTTTTTACAAGTTTTAACGTTCGTGAATCACCGGTCAACTTGGGTGGTCAATTGTCTATATGAAACCTATTTCAATTAATCAAGTCTTAACAAGTTTGATTGCTTAACATGTTGGAAACATTTAATCATGTAAATATAAATCTCAATTAATATATATAAACATGGAAAAGTTCGGGTCACTACAGTACCTACCCGTTAAATAAATTTCGTCCCGAAATTTTAAGCTGTTGAAGGTGTTGATGAATCTTCTGGAAATAGATGCGGGTATTTCTTCTTCATCTGATCTTCACGCTCCCAGGTGAACTCGGGTCCTCTACGAGCATTCCATCGAACCTTAACAATTGGTATCTTGTTTTGCTTAAGTCTTTTAACCTCACGATCCATTATTTCGACGGGTTCTTCGATGAATTGAAGTTTTTCGTTGATTTGGATTTCATCTAACGGAATAGTGAGATCTTCTTTAGCAAAACATTTCTTCAAATTCGAGACGTGGAAAGTGTTATGTACAGCCGCGAGTTGTTGAGGTAACTCAAGTCGGTAAGCTACTGGTCCGACACGATCAATAATCTTGAATGGTCCAATATACCTTGGATTTAATTTCCCTCGTTTACCAAATCGAACAACGCCTTTCCAAGGTGCAACTTTAAGCATGACCATCTCTCCAATTTCAAATTCTATATCTTTTCTTTTAATGTCAGCGTAGCTCTTTTGTCGACTTTGGGCGGTTTTCAAACGTTGTTGAATTTGGATGATCTTCTCGGTAGTTTCTTGTATAATCTCCGGACCCGTAATCTGTCTATCCCCCACTTCACTCCAACAAATCGGAGACCTGCACTTTCTACCATAAAGTGCTTCAAACGGCGCCATCTCAATGCTTGAATGGTAGCTGTTGTTGTAGGAAAATTCTGCTAATGGTAGATGTCGATCCCAACTGTTTCCGAAATCAATAACACATGCTCGTAGCATGTCTTCAAGCGTTTGTATCGTCCTTTCGCTCTGCCCATCAGTTTGTGGATGATAGGCAGTACTCATGTCTAGACGAGTTCCTAATGCTTGCTGTAATGTCTGCCAGAATCTTGAAATAAATCTGCCATCCCTATCAGAGATAATAGAGATTGGTATTCCATGTCTGGAGACGACTTCCTTCAAATACAGTCGTGCTAACTTCTCCATCTTGTCATCTTCTTTTATTGGTAAGAAGTGTGCTGATTTGGTGAGACGATCAACTATTACCCAAATAGTATCAAAACCACTTGCAGTCCTTGGCAATTTAGTGATGAAATCCATGGTAATGTTTTCCCATTTCCATTCCGGGATTTCGGGTTGTTGAAGTAGACCTGATGGTTTCTGATGCTCAGCTTTGACCTTAGAACACGTCAAACATTCTCCTACGTATTTAGCAACATCGGCTTTCATACCCGGCCACCAAAAATGTTTCTTGAGATCCTTGTACATCTTCCCCGTTCCAGGATGTATTGAGTATCTGGTTTTATGAGCTTCTCTAAGTACCATTTCTCTCATATCTCCAAATTTTGGTACCCAAATCCTTTCAGCCCTATACCTGGTTCCGTCTTCCCGAATATTAAGATGCTTCTCCGATCCTTTGGGTATTTCATCCTTTAAATTTCCCTCTTTTAAAACTCCTTGTTGCGCCTCCTTTATTTGAGTAGTAATGTTATTATGAATCATTATATTCATAGATTTTACTCGAATGGGTTCTCTGTCCTTCCTGCTCAAGGCATCGGCTACCACATTTGCCTTCCCTGGGTGGTAACGAATCTCAAAGTCGTAATCATTCAATAATTCAATCCACCTACGCTGCCTCATATTCAGTTGTTTCTGATTAAATATGTGTTGAAGACTTTTGTGGTCGGTATATATAATACTTTTGACCCCATATAAGTAGTGCCTCCAAGTCTTTAATGCAAAAACAACCGCGCCTAATTCCAAATCATGCGTCGTATAATTTTGCTCGTGAATCTTCAATTGTCTAGACGCATAAGCAATCACCTTCGTTCGTTGCATTAATACACAACCGAGACCTTGATTTGATGCGTCACAATAAATCACAAAATCATCATTCCCTTCAGGCAATGACAATATAGGTGCCGTAGTTAGCTTTTTCTTCAATAACTGAAACGCTTTCTCTTGTTCATCATTCCATTCAAATTTCTTCCCTTTATGCGTTAATGCAGTCAAGGGTTTTGCTATTCTGGAAAAGTCTTGGATGAACCTTCTGTAATAACCAGCTAGTCCTAAAAACTGGCGTATGTGTTTCGGAGTTTTCGGGGTTTCCCACTTTTCAACAGTTTCTATCTTTGCCGGATCCACCTTAATACCTTCTTTGTTCACTATGTGGCCGAGGAATTGAACTTCGTCCAACCAAAATGCACACTTTGAAAACTTAGCGTACAATTCTTCCTTCCTCAATACTTCTAACACCTTTCTCAAATGTTCACCGTGTTCTTGGTCATTCTTTGAGTAAATATGTATGTCATCAATGAAAACAATGACAAACTTGTCAAGGTATGGTCCACACACTCGGTTCATAAGGTCCATGAACACAGCTGGTGCATTAGTTAAACCAAACGGCATGACCATAAACTCGTAATGACCGTAACGTGTTCTGAAAGCAGTCTTTGGAATATCATCTTCTTTCACCCGCATTTGATGATACCCGGAACGTAAGTCAATCTTTGAATAAACAGACGAGCCTTGTAGTTGATCAAATAAGTCGTCAATTCTCGGTAGTGGGTAGCGGTTCTTGATGGTAAGTTTGTTCAACTCTCGGTAGTCGATACACAACCTGAATGTACCATCTTTCTTCTTGACAAACAAAACAGGAGCTCCCCACGGTGATGTGCTTGGTCGAATGAAACCACGCTCTAAAAGTTCTTGTAATTGGCTTTGTAGTTCTTTCATCTCGCTGGGTGCGAGTCTGTAAGGAGCACGAGCTATTGGTGCAGCTCCTGGTACAAGATCTATTTGAAATTCAACGGATCGATGTGGGGGTAATCCCGGTAATTCTTTCGGAAATACATCGGGAAATTCTTTTGCAATGGGAACATCATTGATGCTCTTTTCTTCAGTTTGTACTTTCTCGATGTGTGCTAGAACAGCATAGCAACCTTTTCTTATTAGTTTTTGTGCCTTCAAATTACTAATAAGATGTAGCTTCGTGTTGCCCTTTTCTCCGTACACCATTAAGGGTTTTCCTTTTTCTCGTATAATGCGAATTGCATTTTTGTAACAAACGATCTCCGCTTTCACTTCTTTCAACCAGTCCATACCGATTATCACATCAAAACTCCCTAACTCTACTGGTATCAAATCAATCTTAAATGTTTCGCTAACCAGTTTAATTTCTCGATTCCGACATATATTATCTGCTGAAATTAATTTACCATTTGCTAATTCGAGTAAAAATTTACTATCCAAAGGCGTCAATGGACAACTTAATTTAGCACAAAAATCTCTACTCATATAGCTTCTATCCGCACCCGAATCAAATAAAACGTAAGCAGATTTATTGTCAATAAGAAACGTACCCGTAACAAGCTCCGGGTCTTCCTGTGCCTCTACCGCATTAATATTGAAAACTCTTCCACGGCCTTGTCCATTCGTGTTCTCCTGGTTCGGGCAATTTCTAATAATGTGGCCTGGTTTTCCACATTTATAACAAACTACATTGGCATAACTTGCTCCGACACTACTTGCTCCGCCATTACTCGTTCCGACACCATTTGTTCCTTTCGTTCTATTAACCCCTGGTCCGTAGACCTCACACTTCGCCGCGCTATGACCATTTCTTTTACACTTGTTGCAAAATTTGGTGCAGAACCCCGAGTGATTCTTTTCACACCTTTGGCATAGCTGCTTCTGATTTTTGTTGTTGTTGCGGTTATTATTGTTGTTGGGATGATTGTTGTAGTTGCTGTTGTTGTTGTTGTTGTTGTTGTTGTTGGGCCGTTTGTTGTAGTTGCGATTGATGTTGCGATTGTTGGGATAATTGTTGCGATTATTGTTGTAATTGCTGTTGTTGTTGTATTGGTGATTCTTATCACTGTTTTCCTCCCACTTTCTTTTGACTTGCTTCACATTGGCCTCTTCAGCAGTCTGTTCTTTAATTCTTTCTTCAATCTGGTTCACTAGTTTGTGAGCCATTCTACATGCCTGTTGTATGGAGGCGGGCTCGTGTGAACTTATATCTTCTTGGATTCTTTCCGGTAATCCTTTCACAAACGCGTCGATCTTCTCTTCCTCATCTTCGAATGCTCCCGGACACAATAGGCACAATTCTGTGAATCGTCTTTCATACGTGGTAATATCAAATCCTTGGGTTCGTAACCCTCTAAGTTCTGTCTTGAGCTTATTGACCTCGGTTCTGGGACGGTACTTCTCGTTCATCAAGTGCTTGAATGCTGACCACGGTAGTGCGTACGCATCATCTTGTCCCACTTGCTCTAGATAGGTATTCCACCATGTTAACGCAGAACCTGTGAAGGTATGCGTAGCGTACTTCACTTTGTCCTCTTCAGTACACTTACTTATGGCAAACACCGATTCAACCTTCTCGGTCCACCGTTTCAATCCGATCGGTCCTTCGGTTCCATCAAATTCCAAAGGTTTGCAGGCAGTGAATTCTTTGTAGGTGCATCCTACACGATTTCCTGTACTGCTAGATCCAAGGTTATTGTTGGTATGTAGCGCAGCCTGTACTGCGGCTATGTTTGAAGCTAGAAAAGTACGAAATTCCTCTTCATTCATATTCACGGTGTGTCGAGTAGTCGGTGCCATTTCCTTCAAAATAGTTAAATGGAACAAGTTAATCATACAGAATATTAAGAGTAGTTAATAGTATTTCGTAGCATAATATGAACTCATTTATAAAAGCTTTTTCTTCATATTAGCGTTTTATAAGTTTAAATTCGGGTAGTACCTACCCGTTAAGTTCATACTTAGTAGCTAATATACAATTCAACTACTACAATTCTATATGAAAAACTGATTGTAATAATATTTCGCGTTCAAACTTTTATACAATATTTTACAAACTTACAATACCGCTTATTTTACATAAAGCATGAAATATAGCACACAATAACTTTGATACAAGATAGTTGTGAAGACAATTCTAGCTAGTACACAAGTCGTTCAGCAAAGGCAATAAAGACACGTAATTCATACGTCCAGAAACAAGTCATGCATTCTGGTTTTACTAGGACTACTTCCCATCCTTGGTCTTGTGCAACATAACCGTTATGGCCGTTGATATGACAGCGTGTTGTAACGTCATCAAAGGGACGAGGGTTACGTAATGTCCAACAGTCCCGTAATAATCTAAAAACCTCATTTCTTACCCCAATTACCGACTCCGTCACTTGTGGAAACGTTTTGTTTAATAGTTGTAGCCCGATGTTCTTGTTCTCATTTTGGTGAGAAGCGAACATTACTAATCCGTAAGCATAACATGCTTCTTTATGTTGCATGTTAGCCGCTTTTTCTAAATCACGAAGTCCAATATTCGGATATATTGAGTCAAAATAATTTCTTAACCCGTTGCGTAAAATAGCATTTGGGTTCCCCGCAATATATGCGTCAAAGTAAACACATCGTAACTTATGGGTTTCCCAATGTGATATCCCCCATCTTTCAAACGAAAGTCTCTTATAAACCAAGACATTCTTGGAACGTTCTTCGAATGTCTTACAAACTGATCTCGCCTTAAATAGTTGTGCCGAGGAATTCTGACCGACTCTAGACAAGATTTCATCAATCATGTCTCCGGGTAGGTCTCTTAAAATATTGAGTTGTCTATCCATTTTGCGTTTTTATACTGTAAAATAGACAAGAGTTAGATTCATAAAAAAAATACTTATTAATACAAGCAATTTTTACATATATCATAAAGCATAAGCACACTACATTACATATATTACACCACATGAATACAACTATCTTATTCCGACTCGCTTGTTTCTTCTTCTTCGGTTTTGGTTCGTTTTGCCAAGTTTCTAGGGATATATGATTTTCCCCTAATACGAGCCGTCGTTATCCACATTGGTTTAGAAAAACCTGGTGGTTTAGAGGTTCCCGGGTCATTGTTACAACTTAAGGACTTCGGGGGTTGACGATACATATAAAGTTCATCGGGGTTGGAATTAGATTTCTCTATTTTTATGCCCTTTCCCTTATTATTTTCTTTTGCCTTTTTAAATTCAGTTGGGGTAATTTCTATAACATCATCGGAATTCTCGTCGGAATCCGATTCATCGGAGAATTGGTAATCCTCCCAATATTTTGCTTCCTTGGCGGAAACACCATTGACCATAATTAACCTTGGTCGGTTGGTTGAGGATTTTCTTTTACTTAACCGTTTTATTATTTCCCCCACCGGTTCTATTTCTTCATCCGGTTCCGATTCTTCTTCCGGTTCCGATTCTTCTTCCGGTTCCGACTCTTCTTCCGGTTCCTCTTCGGGAACTTGTGAATCAGTCCACGAATCATTCCAATTTACATTTGAGTCTTCATTATTATTAGGTGAGTCAATGGGACTTGTTCTAGAGGTAGACATCTATCACATAATATCAAACGCGTTAAGAGATTAATATATCACATAATATTCACATGTTAAAAATATATAGTTTCCAACAAAATTTGTTAAGCAATCATTTTTCAAGTAAACACGGTCGAAGTCCAGACTCACTAATGCATCCTAACAAACTCGATAAGACACACTAATGCAAAATTCTGGTTCTCTAAGACCAACGCTCGGATACCAACTGAAATGTCCCGTTCTTATTGATTAAAAACGTTCCATATTAATTGATTTCGTTGCGAGGTTTTGACCTCTATATGAGACGTTTTTCAAAGACTGCATTCATTTTTAAAACAAACCATAACCTTTATTTCATAAATAAAGGTTTAAAAAGCTTTACGTAGATTATCAAATAATGATAATCTAAAATATCCTGTTTACACACGACCATTACATAATGGTTTACAATACAAATATGTTACATCGAAATCAGTTTCTTGAATGCAGTTTTTACACAATATCATACAAACATGGACTCCAAATCTTGTCCTTATTTTAGTATGCAACAACGGAAGCTCTTAATATTCACCTGAGAATAAACATGCTTTAAACGTCAACAAAAATGTTGGTGAGTTATAGGTTTAACCTATATATATCAAATCGTAACAATAGACCACAAGATTTCATATTTCAATACACATCCCATACATAGAGATAAAAATCATTCATATGGTGAACACCTGGTAACCGACAATAACAAGATGCATATATAAGAATATCCCCATCATTCCGGGACACCCTTCGGATATGATATAAATTTCGAAGTACTAAAGCATCCGGTACTTTGGATGGGGTTTGTTAGGCCCAATAGATCTATCTTTAGGATTCGCGTCAATTAGGGTGTCTGTTCCCTAATTCTTAGATTACCAGACTTAATAAAAAGGGGCATATTCGATTTTGATAATTCAACCATAGAATGTAGTTTCACGTACTTGTGTCTATTTTGTAAATCATTTATAAAACCTGCATGTATTCTCATCCCAAAAATATTAGATTTTAAAAGTGGGACTATAACTCACTTTCACAGATTTTTACTTCGTCGGGAAGTAAGACTTGGCCACTGTTGATTCACGAACCTATAACAATATATACATATATATTAAAGTATGTTCAAAATATATTTACAACACTTTTAATATATTTTGATGTTTTAAGTTTATTAAGTCAGCTGTCCTCGTTAGTAACCTATAACTAGTTGTCCACAGTTAGATGTACAGAAATAAATCGATAAATATTATCTTGAATCAATCCACGACCCAGTGTATACGTATCTCAGTATTGATCACAACTCAAACTATATATATTCTGGAATCAACCTCAACCCTGTATAGCTAACTCCAACATTCACATATAGAGTGTCTATGGTTGTTCCGAAATATATATAGATGTGTCGACATGATAGGTCGAAACATTGTATACGTGTCTATGGTATCTCAAGATTACATAATATACAATACAAGTTGATTAAGTTATGGTTGGAATAGATTTGTTACCAATTTTCACGTAGCTAAAATGAGAAAAATTATCCAATCTTGTTTTACCCATAACTTCTTCATTTTAAATCCGTTTTGAGTGAATCAAATTGCTATGGTTTCATATTGAACTCTATTTTATGAATCTAAACAGAAAAAGTATAGGTTTATAGTCGGAAAAATAAGTTACAAGTCGTTTTTGTAAAGGTAGTCATTTCAGTCGAAAGAACGACGTCTAGATGACCATTTTAGAAAACATACTTCCACTTTGAGTTTAACCATAATTTTTGGATATAGTTTCATGTTCATAATAAAAATCATTTTCTCAGAATAACAACTTTTAAATCAAAGTTTATCATAGTTTTTAATTAACTAACCCAAAACAGCCCGCGGTGTTACTACGACGGCGTAAATCCGGTTTTACGGTGTTTTTCGTGTTTCCAGGTTTTAAATCATTAAGTTAGCATATCATATAGATATAGAACATGTGTTTAGTTGATTTTAAAAGTCAAGTTAGAAGGATTAACTTTTGTTTGCGAACAAGTTTAGAATTAACTAAACTATGTTCTAGTGATTACAAGTTTAAACCTTCGAATAAGATAGCTTTATATGTATGAATCAAATGATGTTATGAACATCATTACTACCTTAATTTCCTTGGATAAACCTACTGGAAAAGAGAAAAATGGATCTAGCTTCAATGGATCCTTGGATGGCTCAAAGTTCTTGAAGCAAAATCATGACACGAAAACAAGTTCAAGTAAGATCATCACTTGAAATAAGATTGTTATAGTTATAGAAATTGAACCAAAGTTTGAATATGATTATTACCTTGTATTAGAATGATAACCTACTGTAAGAAACAAAGATTTCTTGAGGTTGGATGATCACCTTACAAGATTGGAAGTGAGCTAGCAAACTTGAAAGTATTCTTGATTTTATGAAACTAGAACTTTTGGAATTTATGAAGAACACTTAGAACTTGAAGATAGAACTTGAGAGAGTTCAATTAGATGAAGAAAATTGAAGAATGAAAGTGTTTGTAGGTGTTTTTGGTCGTTGGTGTATGGATTAGATATAAAGGATATGTAATTTTCTTTTCATGTAAATAAGTCATGAATGATTACTCATATTTTTGTAATCTTATGAGATATTTCATGCTAGTTGCCAAATGATGGTTCCCACATGTGTTAGGTGACTCACATGGGCTGCTAAGAGCTGATCATTGGAGTGTATATACCAATAGTACATACATCTAAAAGCTGTGTATTGTACGAGTACGAATACGGGTGCATACGAGTAGAATTGTTGATGAAACTGAACGAGAATGTAATTGTAAGCAATTTTGTTAAGTAGAAGTATTTTGATAAGTGTATTGAAGTCTTTCAATAGTGTATAAATACATATTAAAACACTACATGTATATACATTTTAACTGAGTCGTTAAGTCATCGTTAGTCGTTACATGTAAGTGTTGTTTTGAAACCTTTAGGTTAACGATCTTGTTAAATGTTGTTAACCCAATGTTTATAATATCAAAAGAGATTTTAAATTATTATATTATCATGATATTATGATGTACGAATATCTCTTAATATGATATATATACATTAAATGTCGTTACAACGATAAACGTTACATATATGTCTCGTTTCAAAATCATTAAGTTAGTAGTCTTGTTTTTACATATGTAGTTCATTGTTAATATAATTAATGATATGTTTACTTATCATAATATCATGTTAACTATATATATAACCATATATATGTCATCATATAGTTTTTTTACAAGTTTTAACGTTCGTGAATCACCGGTCAACTTGGGTGGTCAATTGTCTATATGAAACCTATTTCAATTAATCAAGTCTTAACAAGTTTGATTGCTTAACATGTTGGAAACATTTAATCATGTAAATATCAATCTCAATTAATATATATAAACATGGAAAAGTTCGGGTCACTACAACATATAAGAATATCCCCTATCATTCCGGGATCCTCCTTCGGACATGATATAAATTTCGAAGTACTAAAGCATCCGGTACTTTGGATGGGGTTTGTTAGGCCCAATAGATCTATCTTTAGGATTCGCGTCAATTAGGGTGTCTGTTCCCTAATTCTTAGATTACCAGACTTTAATAAAAAGGGGCATATTCGATTTCGATAATTCAACCATAGAATGTAGTTTCAATTACTTGTGTCTATTTCGTCAAACATTTATAAAAGCGCATGTATTCTCAGTCCCAAAAATATAAAGGGTAAAAAGGCAAATGAAACTCACCATACTGTATTTCGTAGTAAAAATACATATAACGTCATTGTACAAGTGCAAGGTTGGCCTCGGATTCACGAACCTAAATTAATTATGTATATATATGTGCTGGTCAATATTTGTCTAATTAATTAGGTCAAGTCATAGTGTACAACAATCCTAATGCTCGAGACTAATATGCAAAGATCAACAAAAGTTAATTTGACTCAAAATGATTTCCAAAATTTATACATGATTATTATATAGTTTAAATATCGTCGTTTTATATTTTTAAATATTTTTAAAAGATTTAATAGAGTAAATAATATAATTCATTTATTAATAAATAAAATTTTATATAAAAATATACTTTTATATATCTTAAGTAATAAAATTTATAAAGTTAATTTAAAAAAAAATATTATGATAGGTTTTATTAAGGTAATTATATTATTTGTATTACATATTTATTTGATAAAATAACATTGATAATAATAATAAGTAAAAGTTGTATTATTTTACAATAATAATTATTATTATTCTTTTAAAAATATCAATATTTATATTTACTAATAATGATATTATAATAAAATGATAATTCTAATTATGATAACTTTAATATTTATGATACTTTTTAATATTAACTTTAAAATAATAATTCTATTTAAAATGATAATAATAATGATATTTTATAATAACAATGACATTTCTATTAAAATGATATTTTTTGTTAAAATGATAGTTTTAATACTAACGATACTTTTAATAATAATAGTAATGATAAAAATAATAAGAATGATAATTTTATCTAGATCAATATCTTATAATATTTTAATTTCATCATGATACTCATACTCATTATTTCCTAACCGTTTCATTTAATAGCTCTTAATCGTCTTTTATATTGTGTTTATAATACTAATAATAATAGTACTAAAAATAATTAGGTGTTACTAATATTAGTTTTAATTACAATAATACTAATAATGATAATTATTATGATATTATTAATAATACTAATAACTATTTTAATGATAATAATAATAATAATAATAACAATAACCATTTTTAAATAGTGATATATATATAATAATAATGATAATAATAATAATAATAATAATAATAATAATAAGATAATAATTATAATAATAATAATAATAATAATAATTATAACTTTAACGATGATAACAATAGTAATAATAATAAAAATAACAATTTTTAATGATAATTCTTTTTATTAATAATGATAATAATAAGATAAAACTAGAACGACGATAATAACGACGATAATAATAATCATTTTTATAAAAATTCAATTGACTATAACTTCTAATCCGTTCATCGAACCCATTCGATATCTAAATGAAAAGTTCTCAATTTTTCGCTAGCCTTCCAAGGACATGCATATTTTATACCTTATCTCAACCGCAAGTGTAACTAATTCAGGATTCAACATAACCTATCTAAGGGCAATATCAAAAGTACGAGCATGCATAATCCTATATTCTCGAGCACTAGTCAGGGATACACTATTAATATGTAAAAATAATTTACGAGTACTCACGTATCAATATTGAGATTCAATATTGCAGGAAAGGTATGTAGACGCAACGGAGACGATAAACACTAGATTGACCTCACAAGCATACCCATGAACCATACCCATCACCTCCATAGCTATAACCCATGTTTTCCTTAGCTCTATCCCGCTCAAAAAATCCATTTTGAAATAATACGCTCATGACCTCGTCGTAGTATTTTATGTATACTAATAATATCTTGAAATAATACTGAGTAAATATATATATATATGTAAGTCGATTGAGAGAGTTTAGAGAAATATATTTCAAGTTTTTATGAAATAATGAAACCTATTGAATTCTATTTATAATAGATTTTTAAATTATTTAAGTGAATTATTAAAGTATGAATTATTAAAGTGAATTATTAAAGTATGAATTATTAAAGTGAATTATTAAAGTATGAATTATTAAAGTATGAATTATTAAAGTGAATTATTAAAGTATGAATTATTAAAGTAAATTATTAAAGTTAAAGTAAAGTAAAAGTAAAGTAAAGGTAAAGTTAAAGTATAGTAAAAGTATAAAACTATGTACGTATAATACGAGTATAAATATATATAAAATTAATTTAAATCATTATTTATATTTAATAAAATAAAATATAAATATCATTATCTTTATCATACTGGTTAAGTAATGAGTTGTCAAAAGTGGTTCTAGATATTTATAAAAGTTATATACGTTTTAATAATAAAGTTCTTTTTAAACTAAAAACGTTTTTGTACGTTTGAAAATAAATCAAATAAATATGATAATTTTGTTTTCCAAAACTAAATATATTTAAGAATCATTTTGTTAAAAGGTTAAAATAATGGAAATCGTTATATCATAAAACGTTTTAGAAAAGTAGAATCATATATATTCATAATAGGTTTCAAGTTTTTAAATTACGGTCTGTTGGTGAAGCATGGGATATAGTCCAAAGGTTAAATAAACGTATGAAAAATGTCGAGTTACTTAACTTGTCGATATCCAACATCTAAGTTATTTACACTCCACGTTCTTACTTATAAATCACTTTACTATTTTACGACTGTTGTCAAAAAGAATAGATTTCTTAAATCACAGTGGACCTCATAACATAGACCCGTAATCATATCACAATGTATCTGATAAATCAATCATTTGATATTATCTTCTAATTCCATCGATAAACATATTGAAACAAATGCGTTCGTGTAAAGTAATATACGTTTAATACTTTATTAATATTCTCAAGTTATAATATATATATATATACATATATATACATATCTATTTATATATAACGGTTCATGAATCGTCAGAATTTGGTCGAGGTTATAATGAATGTATGAACACAGTTTAAAATTCTTGAGATTTAACTTAACAAACTTTGCTTATCGTGTCGGAATAATATAAAGATAAAGTTTAAATTTGATTGGAAATTTCCGGGTTGTCACAGTACCTACCCGTTAAAGAAATTTCGTCCCGAAATTTGAATGGAATGTTCATGACTGACAATAAGTATGTTTTCATGACGTATACGAGTTGAAAATTAGAGTTTTATTATCTTCAAGTAATATAGATAAATCAATTTGATTTTTGTGAAGGGTACGAGTGAAGTTATCACAAAAGAATGAAATGAGTAAATGCACGTTCTTTTTAACCAATGACATAGTCACGGTTGATTTTCGAAATTCAAGGAATTTAGAGAAAATCTTCATAATAAGATTTGGTTCTTCGAAAATTAAGGAAGTTAAGATCAGCTTTGATTAAATGCGATAATATGTTTTGATTGCTCTGTCGGATATTTTACTATATATCCACCCCCTTCGTTTCCTTATTTCCACAACTCACACCTTTTATTCACTAATATGCTCCATCCAGTTCTGATTCTTGATATACTCCTAACTTTTATATCTGTCATTCTTTTCTTTCATCTGCTACCAGAAGAATCTATTTACTTTTACTATACTCTTAGTTTTATAGTGTTTTTAGTTCTCCCATGTCTTTATATTGCTATATGCATCGATATATATGGTTTATAATTTCTGGGTCGTCGTTGGGCTTTATATCCTCCTTTATATTTCGAAGTCCCTGCTTCTGTCTTCTATAATTATTGTCATCCACAGTTAATGCTCCCTTCTATTTGCTGCGATTTATACTCCTATTTCTATTTCAGAGCTTCATTCTTTCGTTTCCTCTTCTTGAGATTAAGCACCGTATGTAATGGTCCAGAATTCGTAGATATGAATTTCTGAATGAACATAGTTAATGTTCTAAGAAGGAAATTGTAATGGCACGATCTTGATTTGTTAAATTACCAGAATACCCTAGAAAAGACCGAATCATCAAGAAATATTTTCTTGATATTTTAGAGATTAAATAGAATATAGGAGTCGTGTAACATGGCACATGATGACGTTATGATCTGTGAATCATCACGTTCCATTTAGAAACTCAGCATGAATTACTGTAATATAATCACGTTGATCAAGTGTCATTATATTATACTAACTCATGCTTCAGCTCCCAACACTACTTCAAAAAAAAAAATATTCCTATTTTAAACTCGAATGTTTCAGAATTTAGAAACTAAAATAGTTTCTTTTATGATGTAATACAGATAGCGCGAAGAGGTAAATGATTTCGGATAAGAATAATTAAGAAAATATCTTCAGAAATATGGAGGATATTTATAATGAAAGATATGATGATATCTTAGAATTTCTAATATCAGAGGATGATGAAGAATATTGTCCGCAGGGGTTTAGAGTCAAGAGCAAGGTATTCCTTTAATGACTTCAGCAGGTACTGAATCATTTAGATTCTTTGAAGGCATGTTTTGCCCTTGTGATTTGTCCACAGCCTCTTTCATACTTTGCTCAATCCGTTTTCCAGTTCCAAAACTTCTCTTTTTCTGAGCTTTGCCAATACACTATTCTTTATCATCAAACTTTTTACTGTTAAGATCGTTTACAGTTGTTGCTGCTTCGTCAGCATTTCAAGAACTAGTTCACAGTTCAAGGTGTTTTTCAGAAACTTCACATTCAAAGTATGTAAGTCCAGGAGATAGACGTTGTACGTACACATATAACTGTTGGCGTAGACATGCTGCGAGATTTCAAATTAATGATTGCTAATTCCCGATGATTCATATGGCAATTCTTGTTACAAGATACGAATGAGTAAATGGTGGGGTTTCAATGAATAACTATAATGACTTTTTGGAGAGGTTAAAGTCAAAGGGTAATGAAGTTGTTGGTACATCTGCTAATAATGTGGTGGGATGTAAAAGGTTCCCTGGTAACGATGGTGTATATCTCAAGGTTATAATAAGGTTAGTCTGACTAAAAAGTCGAAGTTGACTTGCTGGAGCTGTGACAAAATTGGCTACTTTGAAAAGGAATTGCAAAGTTATTTTAGCTAATAAATGCCAAAGAATCTGACACAGATATGTGTGGAATTATGACTTTGGTTTCGAGTGCTTTTTAAGTACCTAACTGTGGGTAATATGTGGTTGGATCATCATCTCGATTGCTCATTATTTGAAGTGTCTTCAGATATTTTCGAAGGGTTTGAACACAGATTGTAATCGTTAATATACATTTGATGTTCTAACACAGTTTGGAAGTCAAAGTATAGCTTTGAAAGATGTAGGAATCTAAAAGTGATGATACCGGTTATATCTCGAATTGAATTCTGAGGTTTCAAAATCAAAATTTGTAATTGGGTTTGAATGAGTATGGTTGTTTTGATCTCTATGAAAGAATGTATATTATTGTGAAAGCAGGAAGTATAGTTGATAATTTGCTTGATCAGATTCGAAGAATGTAACATATTAATTGTGAATATATATATCTCTTGGGTATTACCTACCCGTTAAAAAATTTCACAATTAATATTTTGTACATAAGAATTTTATTACAGTCTTTGTGAAAATATATATGTATATATTCTCCTCAGATATAACATAAATTTTAATGAGTTAATACTAAATTAAACTCATTCGATTTACGGTTGAAACTAGAATTGAATAATCCCTTTAAGGATTTAGAGATTACATAAGTATTTCTTCAATAATATTGAAATTACGAATCAATACTTCGTTATTTGTTGAGGCGTGATGTTGATTTTTGTTAAATTCTTGTGAACTTCGCAAAGTACGATTGATGGTATCTGAGAAGTTTCGGTTACATCGATGATGAAAGTGTAAAATCAAATATATACTTGATTTATTATGAATTGGAATTTGTTGAATTGAGACAGAGATTGTAGTTAACGATGGTTAAGTTGCGGGTGAAGGACGTACATTATTGCATATTTGTAAGATGAATTAACCGAGTAGTTAAGATACACACACAATAGCTTAGCACGGAAAGATTTATTTTTATTTCAAAATATATAAAATATACATATAATTTCTTCAAAGGGAATGAGTTAATTCTTCATAACTCATTGATACAATATACGGGTTATTGATTCGTAATGATGTCCATAGTGATTCTTGAGCTGATGGAGTTTGTGATGTTATAGGTGTTGTTGATTCCGATGTTGACTGTACTGATGATGCTGGTGACGCTGACGGTACTGTTGATGCTGTTGGTAAAACAAGTTTAGCTTGTTAATCACACCCCATTTTTGTCAGGGTTTCTACTCTTCCTTCTATCATTTTGGTTCGCTTAACTGATTTATGGTTAGGGCTAGATTAGATAATGTCTAAGACTTTAGAGATTACATAATCTGCGCGAAATGTTTCTCCAATGAAGTTATGAATTAATACTTCGTCGGTTATTGTTGTTGGTATTCCTTGGTATCTACAGGGCGTATGACATTGGTGCTCGTGGGACAGAGTGTAAAGTTGAGGTTTACGACGTGGTTGTGGTTGGGGTGGTAATGGTACTATTGGCGTTGATGATGGTGTTACTAGTTATGCTGCTGATGCTGCTGCTGGTGTTTGTAATCTCTGCACCATATTCTCCAAAGCCACTACCCGAGCGCGAAGCTCGTTGACTTCTTCTATTACACCGGGGTGATTGTCGGTTCGGACGAGCGGATAAATAAAATCTAAAATTTGATGTAATATATAATCGTGACGAGATACTCTGGAAATGAGCGAGAAAATGGTGTTTCGGACAGGTTCGTCGGTAAGTGCTTCAGGTTCTTCGTCAAGAGGGCAATGTGGTGGATGGAATGGATCACCTTCTTCTTGTCTCCAATGATTGAGGAGGCTACAAACCCATCCCCAATTCATCCAGAATAGGTGATGACTGATTGGTTGATCTATTCCGGTGACACTGCTTTCGGAGCTGGAGTGGGATTCCATTTCGAAATCCGAGGAACTTGAATTAATGATGAATTCCATTTCGTACGATTGAATAAGGATTTTTTTTTTCGATATGAAATGATTTTCGGTTATCGGATGGTATTCTAATTACATAGAATATCCATATATATAGAACAAAAGATTTCGTAAATTACGGAGGAATTTACGGGATATATCAGGCAATGTTTACAGTAATAGATACGATAAGATATGATTTAGCAGATACGCTAAGATATGAATTTTTGTCTATACACTATTCATGCAATCAATGCAGCAAGACGTGTCTTAGACTAAAAATGATAAGCAGGTAATTTCCTGAGGATGATAAGTAGTTAATTTTTGACATAAAATGATAAGCAAAACTATTGACATGCAGACACGGTCGAAGTCCAGACTCACTAATGCATCCTATCGACTTATCTGTTAGACACACTAATGCAGACCTGGTTCGCTAAGACCACCGCTCTGATACCAACTGAAAGGACCCGTTCATATACATTATAAACGATTCACAATAGTTGATTACATTGCGAGGTATTTGACCTCTATATTATACATTTTACAAACATTTCATTCGTTTTTAAAAGACAATCTTTCTTTACATCGAAAATTGACAGGCATGCATACCATTTCATAATATCCACTATCCAACTATAAATTGATTTAATAATAATCTTTGATGAACTCAATGACTCGAATGCAACGTTCTTCGAAATATGCTATGAAAGACTCCAAGTAATATCTTTAAAATGAGCAAATGCACAGCGGAAGATTTCTTTAACACCTGAGAATAAACATGCTTTAAAGTGTCAACCAAAAGGTTGGTGAGTTCATTAGTGTATCATAATCATTTATTTCCATCATTTTAATAGACCACAAGAATTTCATTTCCAATTCTCATAAATATACGTCCCATGCATAGAGACAAAAATAATCATTCATATGGTGAACACCTGGTAACCGACATTAACTAGATACATATAAGAATATCCCCTATCATTCCGGGATCCTCCTTCGGACATGATATAAATTTCGAAGTACTAAAGCATCCGGTACTTTGGATGGGGTTTGTTAGGCCCAATAGATCTATCTTTAGGATTCGCGTCAATTAGGGTGTCTGTTCCCTAATTCTTAGATTACCAGACTTTAATAAAAAGGGGCATATTCGATTTCGATAATTCAACCATAGAATGTAGTTTCAATTACTTGTGTCTATTTCGTCAAACATTTATAAAAGCGCATGTATTCTCAGTCCCAAAAATATAAAGGGTAAAAAGGCAAATGAAACTCACCATACTGTATTTCGTAGTAAAAATACATATAACGTCATTGAACAAGTGCAAGGTTGGCCTCGGATTCACGAACCTAAATTAATTATGTATATATATGTGCTGGTCAATATTTGTCTAACAAATTAGGTCAAGTCATAGTGTACCACAATCCTAATGCTCGAGACTAATATGCAAAGATCAACAAAAGTTAATTTGACTCAAAATGATTTCCAAAATTTATACATGATTATTATATAGTTTAAATATCGTCGTTTTATATTTTTAAATATTTTTAAAAGATTTAATAGAGTAAATAATATAATTCATTTATTAATAAATAAAATTTTATATAAAAATATACTTTTATATATCTTAAGTAATAAAATTTATAAAGTTAATTTAAAAAAAATATTATGATAGGTTTTATTAAGGTAATTATATTATTTGTATTACATATTTATTTGATAAAATAACATTGATAATAATAATAAGTAAAAGTTGTATTATTTTACAATAATAATTATTATTATTCTTTTAAAAATATCAATATTTATATTTACTAATAATGATATTATAATAAAACGATAATTCTAATTATGATAACTTTAATATTTATGATACTTTTTAATATTAACTTTAAAATAATAATTCTATTTAAAATGATAATAATAATGATATTTTATAATAACAATGACATTTCTATTAAAATGATATTTTTTGTTAAAATGATAGTTTTAATACTAACGATACTTTTAATAATAATAGTAATGATAAAAATAATAAGAATGATAATTTTATCTAGATCAATATCTTATAATATTTTAATTTCATCATGATACTCATACTCATTATTTCCTAACTGTTTCATTTAATAGCTCTTAATCGTCTTTTATATTGTGTTTATAATACTAATAATAATAGTACTAAAAATAATTAGGTGTTACTAATATTAGTTTTAATTACAATAATACTAATAATGATAATTATTATGATATTATTAATAATACTAATAACTATTTTAATGATAATAATAATAATAACAATAACCATTTTTAAATAGTGATATATATATAATAATAATGATAATAATAATAATAATAATAATAATAATAATAATAATAATAATAATAAGATAATAATTATAATAATAATAATAATAATAATTATAACTTTAACGATGATAACAATAGTAATAATAATAAAAATAACAATTTTTAATGATAATTCTTTTTATTAATAATGATAATAATAAGATAAAACTAGAACGACGATAATAACGACGATAATAATAATCATTTTTATAAAAATTCAATTGACTATAACTTCTAATCCGTTCATCGAACCCATTCGATATCTAAATGAAAAGTTCTCAATTTTTCGCTAGCCTTCCAAGGACATGCATATTTTATACCTTATCTCAACTGCAAGTGTAACTAATTCAGGATTCAACATAACCTATCTAAGGGCAATATCAAAAGTACGAGCATGCATAATCCTATATTCTCGAGCACTAGTCAGGGATACACTATTAATATGTAAAAATAATTTACGAGTACTCACGTATCAATATTGAGATTCAATATTGCAGGAAAGGTATGTAGACGCAACGGAGACGATAAACACTAGATTGACCTCACAAGCATACCCATGAACCATACCCATCACCTCCATAGCTATAACCCATGTTTTCCTTAGCTCTATCCGGCTCAAAAAATCCATTTTGAAATAATACGCTCATGACCTCGTCGTAGTATTTTATGTATACTAATAATATCTTGAAATAATACTGAGTAAATATATATATATATGTAAGTCGATTGAGAGAGTTTAGAGAAATATATTTCAAGTTTCTATGAAATAATGAAACCTATTGAATTCTATTTATAATAAATTTTTAAATTATTAAAGTGAATTATTAAAGTATGAATTATTAAAGTGAATTATTAAAGTATGAATTATTAAAGTGAATTATTAAAGTATGAATTATTAAAGTATGAATTATTAAAGTGAATTATTAAAGTATGAATTATTAAAGTAAATTATTAAAGTTAAAGTAAAGTAAAAGTAAAGTAAAGGTAAAGTTAAAGTATAGTAAAAGTATAAAACTATGTACGTATAATACGAGTATAAATATATATAAAATTAATTTAAATCATTATTTATATTTAATAAAATAAAATATAAATATCATTATCTTTATCATACTGGTTAAGTAATGAGTTGTCAAAAGTGGTTCTAGATATTTATAAAAGTTATATACGTTTTAATAATAAAGTTCTTTTTAAACTAAAAACGTTTTTGTACGTTTGAAAATAAATCAAATAAATATGATAATTTTGTTTTCCAAAACTAAATATATTTAAGAATCATTTTGTTAAAAGGTTAAAATAATGGAAATCGTTATATCATAAAACGTTTTAGAAAAGTAGAATCATATATATTCATAATAGGTTTCAAGTTTTTAAATTACGGTCTGTTGGTGAAGCATGGGATATAGTCCAAAGGTTAAATAAACGTATGAAAAATGTCGAGTTACTTAACTTGTCGATATCCAACATCTAAGTTATTTACACTCCACGTTCTTACTTATAAATCACTTTACTATTTTACGACTGTTGTCAAAAAGAATAGATTTCTTAAATCACAGTGGACCTCATAACATAGACCCGTAATCATATCACAATGTATCTGATAAATCAATCATTTGATATTATCTTCTAATTCCATCGATAAACATATTGAAACAAATGCGTTCGTGTAAAGTAATATACGTTTAATACTTTATTAATATTCTCAAGTTATAATATATATATATACATATATATACATATCTATTTATATATAACGGTTCATGAATCGTCAGAATTTGGTCGAGGTTATAATGAATGTATGAACACAGTTTAAAATTCTTGAGATTTAACTTAACAAACTTTGCTTATCGTGTCGGAATAATATAAAGATAAAGTTTAAATTTGATTGGAAATTTCCGGGTTGTCACAGATAAGTAAACATATCATTAAGTATATTAACAATGAACTACATATGTAAAAACAAGACTACTAACTTAATGATTTTTAAACGAGACATATATGTAACGATTATCGTTGTAACGACATTTAATGTATATATATCATATTAAGAGATATTCGTACATCATAATATCATGGTAATATAATAATTTAAAATCTCATTTGATATTATAAACATTGGGTTAACAACATTTAACAAGATCGTTAACCTAAAGGTTTCAAAACAACACTTACATGTAACGGCTAACGATGACTTAACGACTCAGTTAAAATGTATATACATGTAGTGTTTTAATATGTATTCATACACTTTTGAAAGACTTCAAGACACTTATAAAAATACTTCTACTTAACAAAAATGCTTACAATTACATCCTCGTTCAGTTTCATCAACAATTCTACTCGTATACATCCGTATTCGTACTCGTACAATACACAGCTTTTAGATGTATGTACTATTGGTATATACACTCCAATGATCAGCTCTTAGCAGCCCATGTGAGTCACCTAACACATGTGGGAACCATCATTTGGCAACTAGCATGAAATATCTCATAAAATTACAAAAATATGAGTAATCATTCATGGCTTATTTACATGAAAACAAAATTACATATCCGTTATATCTAATCCATACACCAATGACCAAAAACACCTACAAACACTTTCATTCTTCAATTTTATTCATCTAATTGATCTCTCTCAAGTTCTATCTTCAAGTTCTAAGTGTTCTTCATAAATTCTACAAGTTCTAGTTACATAAAATCAAGAATACTTTCAAGTTTGCTAGCTCACTTCCAATCTTGTAAGGTGATCATCCAACCTCAAGAAATCTTTGTTTCTTACAGTAGGTTATCATTCTAATACAAGGTAATAATCATATTCAAACTTTGGTTCAATTTCTATAACTATAACAATCTTATTTCAAGTGATGATCTTACTTGAACTTGTTTTCGTGTCATGATTCTGCTTCAAGAACTTCGAGCCATCCAAAGATCTGTTGAAGCTAGATCCATTTTTCTCTTTTCCAGTAGGTTTATCCAAGGAACTTGAGGTAGTGATGATGTTCATAACATCATTCGATTCATACATATAAAGCTATCTTATTCGAAGGTTTAAACTTGTAATCACTAGAACATAGTTTAGTTAATTCTAAACTTGTTCGCAAATAAAAGTTAATCCTACTAACTTGACTTTTAAAATCAACTAAACACATGTTCTATATCTATATGATATGCTAACTTAATGATTTAAAACCTGGAAACACGAAAAACACCGTAAAATCGGATTTACGCCGTCGTAGTAACACCGCGGGCTGTTTTGGGTTAGTTAATTAAAAACTATGATAAAATTTGATTTAAAAGTTGTTATTCAGAGAAAATGATTTTTATTATGAAAATGAAACAATATCCAAAAATTATGGTTAAACTCAAAGTGGAAGTATGTTTTCTAAAATGGTCATCTAGACGTCGTTCTTTCGACTGAAATGACTACCTTTACAAAAACGACTTGTAACTTATTTTTCCGACTATAAACCTATACTTTTTCTGTTTAGATTCATAAAATAGAGTTCAATATGAAACCATAGCAATTTGATTCACTCAAAACGGATTTAAAATGAAGAAGTTATGGGTAAAACAAGATTGGATAATTTTTCTCATTTTAGCTACGTGAAAATTAGTAACAAATCTATTCCAACCATAACTTAATCAACTTGTATTGTATATTATGTAATCTTGAGATACCATAGACACGTATACAATGTTTCGACCTATCATGTCGACACATCTATATATATTTCGGAACAACCATAGACACTCTATATGTGAATGTTGGAGTTAGCTATACAGGGTTGAGGTTGATTCCAAAATATATATAGTTTGAGTTTGATCAATACTGAGATACGTATACACTGGGTCGTGGATTGATTCAAGATAATATTTATCGATTTATTTCTGTACATCTAACTGTGGACAACTAGTTGTAGGTTACTAACGAGGACAGCTGACTTAATAAACTTAAAACATTAAAATATATTAAAAGTGTTGTAAATATATTTTGAACATACTTTGATATATATGTATATATTGTTATAGGTTCGTGAATCAACCAGTGGCCAAGTCTTACTTCCTGACGAAGTAAAAATCTGTGAAAGTGAGTTATAGTCCCACTTTTAAAATCTAATATTTTTGGGATGAGAATACATGCAGGTTTTATAAATGATTTACAAAATAGACACAAGTACGTGAAACTACATTCTATGGTTGAATTATCGAAATCGAATATGCCCCTTTTTATTAAGTCTGGTAATCTAAGAATTAGGGAACAGACACCCTAATTGACGCGAATCCTAAAGATAGATCTATTGGGCCTAACAAACCCCATCCAAAGTACCGGATGCTTTAGTACTTCGAAATTTATATCATATCCGAAGGGTGTCCCGGAATGATGGGGATATTCTTATATATGCATCTTGTTAATGTCGGTTACCAGGTGTTCACCATATGAATGATTTTTATCTCTATGTATGGGATGTGTATTGAAATATGAAATCTTGTGGTCTATTATTATGATTTGATATATATAGGTTAAACCTATAACTCACCAACATTTTTGTTGACGTTTTAAGCATGTTTATTCTCAGGTGATTATTAAGAGCTTCCGCTGTCGCATACTTAAATAAGGACGAGATTTGGAGTCCATGCTTGTATGATATTGTGTAAAAACTGCATTCAAGAAACTTATTTTTTTGTAACATATTTGTATTGTAAACCATTATGTAATGGTCGTGTGTAAACAGAATATTTTAGATTATCATTATTTGATAATCTACGTAAAGCTTTTTAAACCTTTATTTATGAAATAAAGGTTATGGTTTGTTTTAAAAATGAATGCAGTCTTTGAAAAACGTCTCATATAGAGGTCAAAACCTCGCAACGAAATCAATTAATATGGAACGTTTTTAATCAATAAGAACGGGACATTTCAGTTGGTATCAGAGCGTTGGTCTTAGAGAACCAGAATTTTACATTAGTGTGTCTTATCGAGTTTGTTAGGATGCATTAGTGAGTCTGGACTTCGACCGTGTTTACTTGAAAAAATGATTGCTTAACAAATTTTGTTGGAAACTATATATTTTTAACATGTGAATATTATGTGATATATTAATCTCTTAACGCGTTTGATATTATGTGATAGATGTCTACCTCTAGAACAAGTCCCATTGACTCACCTAATAATAATGAAGAGTCAAATGTAAATTGGAATGATTCGTGGACTGATTCACAAGTTCCCGATGGGGAACCGGAAGAAGAGTCGGAACCGGAAGAAGAATCGAAACCGGAAGAAGAATCAGAACCGGATGAAGAAATAGAACCAGTGGGGGAAATAATAAAACGGTTAATTAAAAGAAAATCCTCAACCAAACGACCAAGGTTAATTATGGTCAATGGTGTTTCCGCCAAGGAAGCAAAATATTGGGAGGATTACCAATTCTCCGATGAATCGGATTCCGACGAGAATTTCGATGATGTTATAGAAATTACCCCAACTGAATATAAAAAGGCAAAAGAAAATAATAAGGGAAAGGGCATAAAAATAGAGAAATCTAATTCCAACCCCGATGAACTTTATATGTATCGTCAACCCCCGAAGTCCTTAAGTTGTAACGATGACCCGGGAACCTCTAAACCACCAGGTTTTTCTAAACCAATGTGGAAAATGACGTTTCGTATTAGGGGAACATCATATATCCCTAGAAACTTGGCAAAACGATCCAAAACCAAAGAAGAAGAAACAAGCGAGTCGGAATAAGATAGTTGTATTCGTGTGGTGTAATATATGTAATATAGTGTGCTTATGCTTTATGATATATGTAAAAATTGCTTGTATTAATAAGTATTTTTTTTTTATGAATCTAACTCTTGTCTATTTTACAATATAAAAACACAAAATGGATAGACAACCCAATATTTTAAGAGATCTACCCGGAGACATGATTGATGAAATCTTGTCTAGAGTCGGTCAGAATTTCTCGGCAAAACTATTTAAGGCGAGATCAGTTTGTAAGACATTCGAAGAACGTTCCAAGAATGTCTTGGTTTATAAGAGACTTTCGTTTGAAAGATGGGGGATATCACATTGGGAAACCCATAAGTTACGATGTGTTTACTTTGACGCATATATTGCGGGGAACCCAAATGCTATTTTACGCAATGGGTTAAGAAATTATTTTGACTCAATATATCCGAATATTGGACTTCGTGATTTAGAAAAAGCGGCTAACATGCAACATAAAGAAGCATGTTATGCTTACGGATTAGTAATGTTCGCTTCTCACCAAAGTGAGAACAAGAACATCGGGCTACAACTATTAAACAAAACGTTCCCACAAGTGACGGAGTAGGTAATTGGGGTAAGAAATGAGGTTTTTAGATTGTTACGGGACTGTTGGACATTACGTAACCCTCGTCCCTTTGACGACGTTACAACACGCTGTCTTATCAACGGCCATAACGGTTATGTTCCACAAGACCAAGGATGGGAAGTAATCCTAGTAAAACCAGAATGCATGACTTGTTTCTGGACGTATGAATTACGTGTCTTTATTTCCTTTGCTGAACGACTTGTGTACTAGCTAGAATTATCTTCACAACCATCTTGTATCAAATTTATTGTGTGCTATATTTCATGCTATATGTAAAATAAGCGGTATTGTAAGTTTGTAAAATATTGTGTAAAAGTTTGAACGCGAAATATTATTATAATTAGTTTTTCATATAGAATTGTAGTAGTTGAATTGTATATTAGCTACTAAGTATGAACTTAACGGGTAGGTACTACCCGAATTTAAACTTATAAAACGCTAATATGAAGAAAAAGCTTTTATAAATGAGTTCATATTATGCTACGAAATATTATTAACTACTCTTAATATTCTGTATGATTAACTTGTTCCATTTGACTATTTTGAAGGAAATGGCACCGACTACTCGACACACCGTGAATATGAATGAAGAGGAATTCCGTACTTTTCTAGCTTCAAACATAGCCGCAGTACAGGCTGCGCTACATACCAACAATAACCTTGGATCTAGCAGTACAGGAAATCGTGTAGGATGCACCTACAAAGAATTCACTGCCTTCAAACCTTTGGAATTTGATGGAACCGAAGGACCGATCGGATTGAAATGGTGGACCGAGAAGGTCGAATCGGTGTTTGCCATAAGTAAGTGTACTGAAGAGGACAAAGTGAAGTACGCTACGCATACCTTCACAGGTTCTGCGTTAACATGGTGGAATACCTATCTAGAGCAAGTGGGACAAGACGATGCGTACGCACTACCGTGGTCAGCATTCAAGCACTTGATGAACGAGAAATACCGTCCCAGAACCGAGGTCAATAAGCTCAAGACAGAACTTAGAGGGTTACGAACCCAAGGATTTGATATTACCACGTACGAAAGACGATTCACAGAATTGTGCCTATTGTGTCCGGGAGCATTCGAAGATGAGGAAGAGAAGATCGACGCGTTTGTGAAAGGATTACCGGAAAGAATCCAAGAAGATATAAGTTCACACGAGCCCGCCTCCATACAACAGGCATGTAGAATGGCTCACAAACTAGTGAACCAGATTGAAGAAAGAATTAAAGAACAGACTGCTGAAGAGGCCAATGTGAAGCAAGTCAAAAGAAAGTGGGAGGAAAACGGTGATAAGAATCACCAATACAACAACAACAGCAATTACAATAATCGCAACAATTATCTCAACAATCGCAACATCAATCGCAACTACAACAAACGGCCCAACAACAACAACAACAACAATAACAACAACAGCAACTACAACAATCATCCCAACAACAATAATAACCGCAACAACAACAACAATCAGAAGCAGCTATGCCAAAGGTGTGAAAAGTATCACTCGGGGTTCTGCACCAAATTTTGCAACAAGTGTAAAAGAAATGGTCATAGCGCGACGAAGTGTGAGGTCTACGGACCAGGGGTTAATAGAACGAAAGGAACAAATGGTGTCGGAACGAGTAATGGCGGAGCAAGTAGTGTCGGAGCAAGTTATGCCAATGTAGTTTGTTATAAATGTGGAAAACCGGGCCACATTATTAGAAATTGCCCGAACCAGGAGAACACGAATGGACAAGGCCGCGGAAGAGTTTTCAATATTAATGCGGCAGAGGCACAGGAATACCCGGAGCTTGTTACGGGTACGTTTCTTATTGACAATAAATCTGCTTACGTTTTATTTGATTCGGGTGCGGATAGAAGCTATATGAGTAGAGATTTTTGTGCTAAATTAAGTTGTCCATTGACGCCTTTGGATAGTAAATTTTTACTCGAATTACCAAATGGTAAATTAATTTCAGCAGATAATATATGTCGGAATTGAGAAATTAAACTGGTTAGCGAAACATTTAAGATTGATTTGATACCAGTAGAGTTAGGGAGTTTTGATGTGATAATCGGTATGGACTGGTTGAAAGAAGTGAAAGCAGAGATCGTTTGTTACAAAAATGCAATTCGCATTATACGAGAAAAAGGAAAACCCTTAATGGTGTACGGAGAAAAGGGCAACACGAAGCTACATCTTATTAGTAATTTGAAGGCACAAAAACTAATAAGAAAAGGTTGCTATGCTGTTCTAGCACACGTCGAGAAAGTACAAACTGAAGAAAGAAGCATCAATGATGTTCCCGTTGCAAAAGAATTTCCCGATGTATTTCCGAAAGAATTACCGGGATTACCCCCACATCGATCCGTAGAATTTCAAATAGATCTTGTACCAGGAGCTGCACCAATAGCTCGTGCTCCTTACAGACTCGCACCCAGCGAGATGAAAGAACTGCAAAGCCAATTACAAGAACTTTTAGAGCGTGGTTTCATTCGACCAAGCACATCACCGTGGGGAGCTCCTGTTTTGTTTGTCAAGAAGAAAGATGGTACATTCAGGTTGTGTATCGACTACCGAGAGTTGAACAAACTTACCATCAAGAACCGCTACCCACTATCGAGAATCGACGACTTATTTGATCAACTACAAGGCTCGTCTGTTTATTCAAAGATTGACTTACATTCCGGGTATCATCAAATGCGGGTGAAAGAAGATGATATTCCAAAGACTGCTTTCAGAACACGTTACGGGCATTACGAGTTTATGGTCATGCCGTTTGGTTTAACTAATGCACCAGCTGTGTTCATGGACCTTATGAACCGAGTGTGTGGACCATACCTTGACAAGTTTGTCATTGTTTTCATTGATGACATACTTATTTACTCAAAGAATGACCAAGAACACGGTGAACATTTGAGAAAGGTGTTAGAAGTATTGAGGAAGGAAGAATTGTACGCTAAGTTTTCAAAGTGTGCATTTTGGTTGGAAGAAGTTCAATTCCTCGGTCACATAGTGAACAAAGAAGGTATTAAGGTGGATCCGGCAAAGATAGAAACTATTGAAAAGTGGGAAACTCCGAAAACTCCGAAACACATACGCCAGTTTTTAGGACTAGCTGGTTACTACAGAAGGTTCATCCAAGACTTTTCCAGAATAGCAAAACCCTTGACTGCATTAACGCATAAAGGGAAGAAATTTGAATGGAATGATGAACAAGAGAAAGCGTTTCAGTTATTGAAGAAAAAGCTAACTACGGAACCAATATTGTCATTGCCTGAAGGGAATGATGATTTTGTGATTTATTGTGACGCATCAAAGCAAGGTCTCGGTTGTGTATTAATGCAACGAACGAAGGTGATTGCTTATGCGTCTAGACAATTGAAGATTCACGAACAAAATTATACGACGCATGATTTGGAATTAGGCGCGGTTGTTTTTGCATTAAAGACTTGGAGGCACTACTTATATGGGGTCAAAAGTATTATATATACCGACCACAAAAGTCTTCAACACATATTTAATCAGAAACAACTGAATATGAGGCAGCGTAGGTGGATTGAATTATTGAATGATTACGACTTTGAGATTCGTTACCACCCGGGGAAGGCAAATGTGGTAGCCGATGCCTTGAGCAGGAAGGACAGAGAACCCATTCGAGTAAAATCTATGAATATAATGATTCATAATAACCTTACTACTCAAATAAAGGAGGCGCAACAAGGAGTTTTAAAAGAGGGAAATTTAAAGGATGAAATACCCAAAGGATCGGAGAAGCATCTTAATATTCGGGAAGACGAAACCCGGTATAGGGCTGAAAGGATTTGGGTACCAAAATTTGGAGATATGAGAGAAATGGTACTTAGAGAAGCTCATAAAACTAGATACTCAATACATCCTGGAACGGGGAAGATGTACAAGGATCTCAAGAAACATTTTTGGTGGCCGGGTATGAAAGCCAACGTTGCTAAATACGTAGGAGAATGTTTGACGTGTTCTAAGGTCAAAGCTGAGCATCAAAAACCATCAGGTCTACTTCAACAACCCGAAATCCCGGAATGGAAATCGGAAAACATTACCATGGATTTCATCACTAAATTGCCAAGGACTGCAAGTGATTTTGATACTATTTGGGTAATAGTTGATCGTCTAACCAAATCAGCACACTTCCTGCCAATAAGAGAAGATGACAAGATGGAGAAGTTAGCACGACTGTATTTGAAGGAAGTCGTCTCCAGACATGGAATACCAATCTCTATTATCTCTGATAGGGATGGCAGATTTATTTCAAGATTCTGGCAGACATTACAGCAAGCATTAGGAACTCGTCTAGACATGAGTACTGCCTATCATCCACAAACTGATGGGCAGAGCGAAAGGACGATACAAACGCTTGAAGACATGCTACGAGCATGTGTTATTGATTTCGGAAACAGTTGGGATCGACATCTACCGTTAGCAGAATTTTCCTACAACAACAGCTACCATTCAAGCATTGAGATGGCGCCGTTTGAAGCACTTTATGGTAGAAAGTGCAGGTCTCCGATTTGTTGGAGTGAAGTGGGGGTTAGACAGATTACGGGTCCGGAGATTATACAAGAAACTACCGAGAAGATCATCCAAATTCAACAACGGTTGAAAACCGCCCAAAGTCGACAAAAGAGCTACGCTGACATTAAAAGAAAAGATATAGAATTTGAAATTGGAGAGATGGTCATGCTTAAAGTTGCACCTTGAAAAGGCGTTGTTCGATTTGGTAAACGAGGGAAATTAAATCCAAGGTATATTGGACCATTCAAGATTATTGATCGTGTCGGACCAGTAGCTTACCGACTTGAGTTACCTCAACAACTCGCGGCTGTACATAACAATTTCCACGTCTCGAATTTGAAGAAATGTTTTGCTAAAGAAGATCTCACTATTCGGTTAGATGAAATCCAAATCAACGAAAAACTTCAATTCATTGAAGAACCCGTCGAAATAATGGATCGTGAGGTTAAAAGACTTAAGCAAAACAAGATACCAATTGTTAAGGTTCGATGGAATGCTTGTAGAGGACCCGAGTTCACCTGAGAGCGTGAAGATCAGATGAAGAAGAAATACCCGCATCTATTTCCAGAAGATTCGTCAACACCTTCAACAGCTTAAAATTTCGGGACGAAATTTATTTAACGGGTAGGTACTGTAGTGACCCGAACTTTTCCATGTTTATATATATTAATTGAGATTGATATTTACATGATTAAATGTTTCCAACATGTTAAGCAATCAAACTTGTTAAGACTTGATTAATTGAAATATGTTTCATATAGACAATTGACCACCCAAGTTGACCGGCGATTCACGAACGTTAAAACTTGTAAAAACGACATGATGATATATATATGGATATACATATGGTTAACATGAGATTATGATAAGTAAGTATCTCCATAAGTATATTAACAATGAACTACATATGTAAAAACAAGACTACTAACTTAATGATTTTTAAACGAGACATATATGTAACGATTATCGTTGTAACGACATTTAATGTATATATATCATATTAAGAGATATTCGTACATCATAATATCATGATAATATAATAATTTAAAATCTCATTTGATATTATAAACATTGGGTTAACAACATTTAACAAGATCGTTAACCTAAAGGTTTCAAAACAACACTTACATGTAACGGCTAACGATGACTTAACGACTCAGTTAAAATGTATATACATGTAGTGTTTTAATATGTATTCATACACTTTTGAAAGACTTCAAGACACTTATAAAAATACTTCTACTTAACAAAAATGCTTACAATTACATCCTCGTTCAGTTTCATCAACAATTCTACTCGTATGCATCCGTATTCGTACTCGTACAATACACAGCTTTTAGATGTATGTACTATTGGTATATACACTCCAATGATCAGCTCTTAGCAGCCCATGTGAGTCACCTAACACATGTGGGAACCATCATTTGGCAACTAGCATGAAATATCTCGTAAAATTACAAAAATATGAGTAATCATTCATGACTTATTTACATGAAAACAAAATTACATATCCTTTATATCTAATCCATACACCAACGACCAAAAATACCTACAAACACTTTAATTCTTCAATTTTATTCATCTAATTGATCTCTCGCAAGTTCTATCTTCAAGTTCTAAGTGTTCTTCATAAATTCTACAAGTTCTAGTTACATAAAATCAAGAATACTTTCAAGTTTGCTAGCTCACTTCCAATCTTGTAAGGTGATCATCCAACCTCAAGAAATCTTTGTTTCTTACAGTAGGTTATCATTCTAATACAAGGTAATAATCATATTCAAACTTTGGTTCAATTTCTATAACTATAACAATCTTATTTCAAGTGATGATCTTACTTGAACTTGTTTTCGTGTCATGATTCTGCTTCAAGAACTTCGAGCCATCCAAAGATCTGTTGAAGCTAGATCCATTTTTCTCTTTTCCAGTAGGTTTATCCAAGGAACTTGAGGTAGTAATGATGTTCATAACATCATTCAATTCATACATATAAAGCTATCTTATTCGAAGGTTTAAACTTGTAATCACTAGAACATAGTTTAGTTAATTCTAAACTTGTTCGCAAATAAAAGTTAATCCTTCTAACTTGAATTTTAAAATCAACTAAACACATGTTCTATATCTATATGATATGCTAACTTAATGATTTAAAACCTGGAAACACGAAAAACACCGTAAAATCGGATTTACGCCGTCATAGTAATACCGCGGGCTGTTTTGGGTTAGTTAATTAAAAACTATGATAAAATTTGATTTAAAAGTTGTTATTCTGAGAAAATGATTTTTATTATGAACATGAAACTATATCCAAAAATTATGGTTAAACTCAAAGTGGAAGTATGTTTTCTAAAATGGTCATCTAGACGTCGTTCTTTCGACTGAAATGACTACCTTTACAAAAATGACTTGTAACTTATTTTTCCGACTATAAACCTATACTTTTTCTGTTTAGATTCATAAAATAGAGTTCAATATGAAACCATAGCAATTTGATTCACTCAAAACGGATTTAAAATGAAGAAGTTATGGGTAAAACAAAATTGGATAATTTTTCTCATTTTAGCTACGTGAAAATTGGTAACAAATCTATTCCAACCATAACTTAATCAACTTGTATTGTATATTATGTAATCTTGAGATACCATAGACACGTATACAATGTTTCGACCTATCATGTCGACACATCTATATATATTTCGGAACAACCATAGACACTCTATATGTGAATGTTGGAGTTAGCTATACAGGGTTGAGGTTGATTCCAAAATATATATAGTTTGAGTTGTGATCAATACTGAGATACGTATACACTGGGTCGTGGATTGATTCAAGATAATATTTATCGATTTATTTCTGTACATCTAACTGTGGACAACTAGTTGTAGGTTACTAACGAGGACAGCTGACTTAATAAACTTAAAACATCAAAATATATTAAAAGTGTTGTAAATATATTTTGAACATACTTTGATATATATGTGTATATTGTTATAGGTTCGTGAATCAACCAGTGGCCAAGTCTTACTTCCCGACGAAGTAAAAATCTGTGAAAGTGAGTTATAGTCCCACTTTTAAAATCTAATATTTTTGGGATGAGAATACATGCAGGTTTTATAAATGATTTACAAAATAGACACAAGTACGTGAAACTACATTCTATGGTTGAATTATCGAAATCGAATATGCCCCTTTTTATTAAGTCTGGTAATCTAAGAATTAGGGAACATACACCCTAATTGACGCGAATCCTAAAGATAGATCTATTGGGCCTAACAAACCCCATCCAAAGTACCGGATGCTTTAGTACTTCGAAATTTATATCATATCCGAAGGGTGTCCCGGAATGATGGGGATATTCTTATATATGCATCTTGTTAATGTCGGTTACCAGGTGTTCACCATATGAATGATTTTTATCTCTATGTATGGGATGTGTATTGAAATATGAAATCTTGTGGTCTATTATTATGATTTGATATATATAGGTTAAACCTATAACTCACCAACATTTTTGTTGACGTTTTAAGCATGTTTATTCTCAGGTGATTATTAAGAGCTTCCGCTGTCGCATACTTAAATAAGGACGAGATTTGGAGTCCATGCTTGTATGATATTGTGTAAAAACTGCATTCAAGAAACTTATTTTTTTGTAACATATTTGTATTGTAAACCATTATGTAATGGTCGTGTGTAAACAGAATATTTTAGATAATCATTATTTGATAATCTACGTAAAGCTTTTTAAACCTTTATTTATGAAATAAAGGTTATGGTTTGTTTTAAAAATGAATGCAGTCTTTGAACAACGTCTCATATAGAGGTCAAAACCTCGCAACGAAATCAATTAATATGGAACGTTTTTAATCAATAAGAACGGGACATTTCAGTATACCCTTCTTAAGTTCAGCAAAATTACCCTCGCCTTCCTCCGCCCTCCGGAGAAGCTTAGCAGATTTTTCCTCCAGCTCGCTTACTTTCACCAGCTCCTCCTCAAGTCTTTTCTTCTCAGCATCCTTTTCCCCTTGCAGAGCAACAGCGGCATCTTGAGCACTTTTTAGCTCAACTTCTCTAGCCTTTATTGTTTTCTGAGCATCACTCAAGGCACGCTCAGCATCATCAGCTCTCTTACGAGCATTTCCACCTTCAGCTATATATTTACGGGCTATAGCAAGAATAGACTCCTGATGCTTCTGCAGTTGCAGAACGGATTCTAGATGATTAGTCAACAGTACATGAGCTGCAGCAGTTGACTCCCTAAGTTGGTCAGAGCGGAGAGCGGTGAAATGTGGTTTTAGCTCAGGGATAGCATAACCCTGCAGAAGAAAAATTTTATGGTTAATTTCAAGCACCTCATATAAATAAATTGCAAGCATATACATGAAGGAAGTTTTATCATTCATACCAGAAGAAGAGTTGAAAATTCTTTGGCCTTAGTAGCAGGATTCTGAATGATCGCCTGCAATGTCCTCACTTGAGCAGGAAGAGATGGCTCTTGAACATTGGATGATGTGACAGCAGGGTTAGTGGTACTGGGAAGAGGAGAATGATAAGCAGAGTCGCCTTCCAGCCTCTCTTCATGGAATTTAGATTCCTCGAATGGAGTAAAGTTTGGGTCAGGAGTTTTCAGACCCTTATCACCTTCACCTTCAAGGTTCTCCTCCGGCCTCCGCTCACCGCCCTCAGTAGCCTTCCCTTGGCTATCATCAGATTCTGCTAAAATCACTAACAAAAACAAATTAGCATTATGAACAAATATAACAGTTATAAGCAAAAACATGTGCATTATTAAGAAAAAGCAGAATGGGCATACTTCTTCTGCGTTTCTGCTTTTGGCCCCCTCTGTACTTTTCACCCTCTTAGAGCCTATGCTCTTCTTCCTTGTCTTTTGGGTTGGAGGGGGGGGGGGTTTGTTTCACCCGTGATATCAACCGAGTCTGATGTTTGCTGCTCGGCGGTGGTGGTGTCATCTGCTGTTCGTTCAGTATCTGTCTGTTCAGATCCAGACTCAGTATCAGAACGGCTAACAACGATTTCTTTACCCTTTTCAGTAGCAGTAGCATCAGCAGCAGCTTTAGCTTCAGCTGCATCTCTCTGCCTAAGCTCTTCAGCAGTTTTGTCACGAACAGTGACCTCCACTTCATCATCAAGATCGATGGATAAAAGAGCAGAACGAACCTGCATCACGGAGTTGGCTGCAAAAATTAAACATAAACAGCAATATAAGCAAACATGACAAACAATAGACATGCATTTATATATAATAGGATGATCATATCACATCCTACCCTGGTTTTTCTCACGGAGTACTGGCACAGAAGTGCTCGGCCATTCTTGACTCACTTTGCACAGCACAAGAATTCCCTCATACCTCTCGTATGATCTGGGCGGAAGACGGAGCTCTTTCAAGTTACTTACTATCCGCTGCTCTGCGGCAAAAATCTTAACACCCTTTCCTACACCAGCATCAATGGCACCCCATTCTCTAACAATGGAGTACTCCTCCGGTATAACAGTTTCGTCAACAAAGAAAAATGGACATTTCCAGTCCTTCGAAGAAGTTTGATACTCTATTTGTACCAACAAAATGAGTATTTCGTTTACTATCAATAGTAAGCTAGCAGTCACTAATTGTGCGAATTCTAAACAAAGAGATAAAAACTTTAATGCGAGGCTTTATATTAGTAGCATTGCAGTACATTTCAAAAAGGATGATGTTTTGAAGGCCATGGGGATGCATTTGACTAAGACAGGCCTTATAATATCTAAAAAGGCGAAGGAGAAAGTTAGTAAGGGGAACACGGAGGTTGCCGTGGGTAATTTGTAAGGCGTATAAAGTAATTTTTCCATCAGGAGGGTTGTCAGCAGTTTGTTTGTTGGTAGGAAGAATAGAGATGTATTGACTAAGATGGCGGAAGGCAATCTTTAAACCATCTAAGTATTCACTTGTCAGTGATGAAGCCATCGTGCTAACTTCTGGAATATCAGCGGTATTTGACGAAGAAGGCTTTGCGTGTTCTTGGCCAGTACTCGGAGTAGAAGCCATGATAAAACAGTAAAAAGATATCAACAAGAAGAAAATAGCAGAAGGATGAAGTATAACTGACCTTGGAAGATGCTAAACCTTAAAAAGTTGAAAATTGAAGAATGCGATGAAGATTTAGGGAGAAATATGCTTTTCAGATCTTGGCAAAGGTAAAAAAGTGAAGGTAAAAGGGTTATGACGGTTTATATAGGAGTTCATCGATGCAATTTTTATGGCCACGATTGAGACACGTGCATGGGTGAGTTTAAACATGGGGTACGAAATAACACTTTTATAGCTGGAAGCGCGTGAAGGATCTCAACCGTGCAGAATTAATCATAACAGTGTCAGCAAAATTCGTCTGCATTTAATGCCTGTAATGTTTTCCCCGATGCAAATGTGCAATGAGCAGGCTAGTTTGGCATGCGTTATCAAAAATTTAATAACTTAAACATTTTTCAAATGCTTAAGTCATTAAACTGGGGGGACTTAATGGTGTATCCTATCGTATACACACATAAAAGGCATAATGGTTGCATAAAAGTAGCATCAGGAAGACTGGAAACAACAGTTTTGTGGAATTATCCGTCCAGCGTTCTCCGTTGAACAGGCTGCTCCGTCATGCGTAAGCCCTGAAGGCCGCCTAGAGCGTAAGCCCTAGCCGGAGAACGCCACCTTCAGCGTAAATTTTGGATCACAAGTAACAGAACGTATCATCATCTGACACGTGTCCCCAAGCAATCTGGTGGATCTGATACTATAAATAGACCCCTTGGGTCGTCATTTTACACAGTTCAGATATTCTGTCAAACTTGAGAGCTGAGACTTCACTTCTCTCTCTCTACTTTCTCTCACTAGAAGTCATCCAGCTAGCACCTTTACGCTCTACGGATGACAGATTGATGAAGCCACCCCACAAGTTTCTATACTTGTGAACCGGGTCTGCAGGGATTATTTCCCAAGGGTAAATATCAATCGACAACACTCCGCCCTCCTAAAGCTAGATAACTTCTAGTATTGTGTTGACACACTAAGCCTTACCTCATAAGGAAATAGGTGTTAACAATATCCAAAAATCATGGTTAAACTCAAAGTGGAAGTATGTTTTTCAAAATGGTCATCAAGACGTCGTTCTTTCGATTGAAATGACTACCTCTTACAAAAATGACTTGTAACTTATATTTTCGACTATAAACCTATACTTTTTCTGTTTAGATTCATAAAATAGAGTTCAATATGAAACCATAGCAATTTGATTCACTCAAAACGGATTTAAAACGAAGAAGTTATGGGTAAAACAAGATTGGATTTTTTTTTTATTGTTGTAGCTACGGGAAATATTGTAACAAATCTATATTAATCATATCCTAGCTAACTCATATTGTATTATACATGTATTCTAATATATTATGTAATCTTGGGATACCATAGACACGTATGCAAATGTTTTGACATATCATATCGACCCATGTATATATATTATTTGGAACAACCATAGACACTCTATATGCAGTAATGTTGGAGTTAGCTATACAGGGTTGAGGTTGATGTAGTGACCCGAACTTTTCCATGTTTATATATATTAATTGAGATTGATATTTACATGATTAAATGTTTCCAACATGTTAAGCAATCAAACTTGTTAAGACTTGATTAATTGAAATATGCTTCATATAGACAATTGACCACCCAAGTTGACCGGTGATTCACGAACGTTAAAACTTGTAAAAACTATATGATGACATATATATGGATATATATATAGTTAACATTATACTATGATAAGTAAACATATCATTAAGTATATTAACAATGAACTACATATGTAAAAACAAGACTACTAACTTAATGATTTTTAAACGAGACATATATGTAACGATTATCGTTGTAAAGACATTTAATGTATATATATCATATTAAGAGATATTCATACATGATAATATCATGATAATATAATAATTTAAAATCTTATTTGATATTATAAACATTGGGTTAACAACATTTAACAAGATTGTTAACCTAAAGTGTCATAACCCGTCCTTAACCATAAGAACGTGTTAGATAACGTATGATTTCATTGCGAGGTATTGACCTCTATATGCGACATTTTTAAAAGAAACTGCATATATTATACATTACAAACCACAACCGTTATTTTTGTTACAAGCTTTAGACAATAAAAAGATGATTATCGTTTAGCGATAATCTTCGACTTACAAACTTTACAAATGATAATAACAACACGGTTTCTAGCATATTTTACAGTACAACATCTCGGATATGCAGTTTTATTTTTGACACAAACATGCGTACGCAAGATCCTGCTTAGATCCAACATAATGCAGCGGAAGCTTTAGTAATCTCCTGAGAATAGACATGTTTTAAAAGGTCAACATAAAGTTGGTGAGATATAGGTTTAGTGCCGGCAGCAATATATATATAGACCACAAGATTTCGTATATAAACAGTTTAATAAAAGTATTCTAAGTGGTTGAGCACTCGGTAACCATACTTAACATTTTCACGTCGCATATTCCCTTTAATATGAAATCTTACTACACCGTACCAAGTGTAGTCACAAAACGAAGTACTGTGCAACCGTTGAATACTGGTCGTCCAGTCCGGTTGGGGTTGTCAGGCCCGATAGATCTATCAACAGGATTCGCGTTTACAATACCGCTGTAAATATTAGTTACCAAGCTACAGGGAAGTATGCCAGTGGTACAACTCAACGTAGAACATATTTTTCAGTTACTTGTGTCCATATCGTAAAACATAAAATACATGTATTCTCATCCCGAAATATTTAGAGTTAAAAGTGGGACTATATACTCACTCTTGTCTTGATGATATAAATAATTTGACTCGGTCTTCCGGTTGATATCACGAACCTATCCATATATAATATATCAATATGTTTTCATTTTTAAACAAACGTTATAAATATATACTTGTTATACTTTTAATACTTTGAATATTTCCTTAGTCCGAAGTTAGCAGTCCGATGTTAGTAATTCAATTTTAATGGTTCATTTTTAGATGTTTAATATACCCGCAATGAAATAAATAAAACCCCCAACGAAATCAATAAAACCCCATCGTATATGTGTTGGTCGAGATTAATCTTGACCCATGGTACCGGTGTTGTCAAATGACGTGTTGCGTACATAAAGTACCGGTGTTGTCAAATGACGTGTTGCGTACAATCATGGGATCTTATGATTAATCTTCTCGTGTTGTTTACGGGTGATCCTGAACCATATAAAATTGAATTGTAAGTACATATATATAAAATATCATGTTATCTTAGAAGTATGTGATTTTATGTAAATTTTTCCAATGAATCCCGAAGTCATTTAAGTCTTGGATAACCAATTTTGTTTCGGTCATAGTTTCTTCGTTACAAGTCCGTTTTCGTTGATTCAACTTGCCATCTCCTTGGATCGAGTCCCTCTTTAAGACTATGAACTGTAAATACCTTAGTTTGTATTCAAAATCACACGGCATAGGTCAAACTTTAGTGAAACTTATGAAGTTAATCATTTTTCCATCATGTAAACAACCTCAAATGATTATTTTTCTAAAAATACTTATACTTTGAGTTAAATCATGAAATTTTTATGTGTTATCATATTCATAGTAAAAATCATTTTTCTAAAAAATAAATCTCCAATTCAAAGTTTAAGATGGTTTTTAATTATCCAACCCAAAACAGCCCCCGGTTGCACTCCGACGTCGTAAATTCAGTTTTTAAGGTGTTCTTTGAAAAACCAAGTTATACCTTGTTAAGTTAGCATATAATTAAGATATGTTACAGGTCTTGAAGTATTTTAAAAGTTAAGTTAGAAGGATCTATTTAGTTTGCGAACAAGTTTGAAAACATTCAAACTATGTTCTTGTTGTTAAACTTGTATACCACAAAATATGATAGCTATATATATATGAATCGAATAAGGTTATGAACATAGATTCTACCTCAAGTTCCTTGGATGAAGTTGCTGTAAAAGAGAAGTAAGAAGCTAGAATCAAAAGGGTGATAGAAGTGGATGAAAGATTGAAAGTAAGTTGGTGTTCTTGGAAGGTTTTCTTGAAGTGTTATTGTAAGAGTTTTCTTATGGTGTTTTAGTATGGTTTTTATGGCTAGATCTTCTTGGTTATTTGCTGGATTGTTATGGAGTTTAGAGAGTAAGAAAGAGTGTGTGTTTTTGATAAGAAAATGGTAGTAAAAATGAATCAAAATGCTCTTGTATATATACTACAAAAAAAGGTGTTCCATGATGTATATGGACAAAAATTTCAAGTGATCATTTTATGTATCTAGTCCTAATTGCTTCCAAATTCAATTACCTAGCCCTAATGGCATGAACATTGGCTGGTTAGGTGGTGATTTTGATGTGTATTTACTATTAGTAAATACGTATAAAAGCTAGGTATGATACGAGTATAAATACTCTAGGTATACGTATAGAAATTTTGTGAAAAATGGAATGAGGATTCAAATATAGCTATCTTTTGTGAATACACTTATATGGTTTTATGTATTTAAGTCTTTAAAAGTGATTAAATACATTACTTATACGATATATGTATAAACATTATATGTCTTAAGTATTTATGTCAAATAACGTTACGTATAGTTATTGTTTTGAAAACTTAAGTTAGTAGTTTCAAAATATACTTATAACTTGTTGTTATTAATACAAAATGAGATATTAAAACATTTATTAATCATGTTAAATATGTATATATACCTATATATACACAAACGTATAAATATCATATATTGTATAGTTCGTGATATCATCGGTCAAACTAGACGGTCAAACGTTGTGTAAAACTCTTTTCGGAAATATAAATCTTAACAATTTGGATTGCTTATCATGTTGGCAAGGTTTAATTTATGTAAATATTAATCTTACAAGTATAGAATGATCGAAAAAGTGCGGGTCGTTACATTACCTCCCCGTTAAATAAATTTCGTCCCGAAATTTTAAAATTGTACCTATTTTGCGTCATCGAGAAACAAGTGTGGATACTTTTGCTTCATCTGATCCTCTCGTTCCCAAGTAAACTCGGGACCTCTTCTAGCATTCCAACGAACCTTAACAATCGGTATATTGCTCTGTTTGAGCTGTTTAACTTCACGGTCCATGATTTCGATTGGTTCTTCGACGAATTGTAGTTTCTCGTCGACATGGATTTCTTCAAGAGGAATGGTGAGGTCTTCCTTTGCAAGACACTTCTTAAGGTTTGAGACGTGAAAGGTATTATGTACTCCGGCGAGTTGTTGCGGTAACTCGAGTCGATAAGCTACCGGTCCAATGCGTTCGATGATCTTGAACGGGCCTACATATCTTGGGTTCAGTTTACCTCTTTTACCGAAACGTATTACACCTTTCCAAGGTGACACCTTTAGCATAACCATGTCACCGATCTGAAACTCTAATGGTTTCCTTCGGACATCGGCGTAGCTCTTTTGGCGACTACGGGCTGTTTTCAATCTCTCCTTGATTTGTACTATCTTTTCAGTAGTTTCATGTATGATTTCGGGACCAGTTAAATGTCGATCTCCTACTTCATTCCAACAGATAGGAGATCTACACTTCCTTCCATACAATGCTTCGAATGGCGCAGCTCTAATGCTCGCATGATAACTATTATTATACGAGAATTCTGCTAACGGTAGATATTTATCCCATCCGTTTCCAAAATCGATCACACATGCCCTGAGCATGTCTTCGAGAGTCTGAATCGTTCTCTCACTCTGTCCATCGGTTTGTGGATGATATGCGGTACTCATATCCAACCGAGTTCCTAGTGCCTCCTGTAGTGATTGCCAAAACTTTGAGGTAAATCTACTATCACGATCGGATATAATGGAAATAGGTATTCCATGCCTTGAAACAACTTCCTTTATATACAATCGTAATAGTTTCTCCATTCTATCCGTTTCCTTTATAGGCAAGAAATGTGCAGACTTGGTGAGACGATCAACAATCACCCAAATGGTGTCGTATCCCCAGGCAGTCTTTGGTAACTTCGTGATGAAATCCATGGTAATACCATCCCATTTCCATTCTGGGATTTCTGGTTGTTGAAGTAACCCTGACGGCTTTTGGTGTTCTGCTTTGACTTTGGAACAAGTTAAACACTCCCCAACATATGTTGCTACGTCTGTCTTTAAATTAGGCCACCAATAATGCGTCTTAAGATCTTGGTACATCTTTCCAACTCCAGGATGTATCGAATATCTTGTCTTATGTGCCTCGTTCAATATCAACTTCCTTAATCCACCCAACTTCGGTACCCAAATACGATTTGCAAAATATCGAATTCCATCTTCCCGCATAACGAGTTGCTTCTCATACTTCTTCATTATTTCATTTCCTATATTTTCTTTAGTAAGTGCTTCTCGTTGAACTTCTTTGATTTGTGAGTTGAGATTCATGCGAATTTTTATGTTCATCGCTCGTACTCGAATTGGTTCTCGTTCTTTTCTGCTTAAAGCATCAGCCACCACGTTTGCCTTCCCGGGATGATAACGAATTTCACAATCATAGTCGTTTATTAACTCGACCCACCTACGTTGCCTCATGTTCAATTGTTTCTGATCAAAAATATGTTGAAGGCTTTTATGATCAGTAAACACAGTGAATTTAACCCCATACAAGTAGTGTCTCCACATCTTCAATGCAAACACGACTGCTCCCAATTCTAGATCATGCGTCGTATAATTTCGCTCGTGAATCTTCAATTGTCGGGATGCGAATGCAATAACTTTCTTCCGTTGCATAAGAACACAACCAAAACCTTGTCGCGAAGCGTCACAATATATTTCAAAATCATCGTTCCCTTCTGGTAACGATAAAATAGGCGCCGTAGTTAACTTCTTCTTCAGTAATTGAAATGCGTTCTCCTGCTCCGAGGTCCATTCGTATTTCTTCCCTTTTTGTGTTAATGCTGTCAACGGCTTAGCTATTCGGGAAAAATCTTGAATAAACCTTCTATAATAACCGGCTAAACCCAAAAATTGGCGTATCTGTGTTGGTGTCTTAGGAGTCTCCCATTTTTCAATAGCTTCAGTTTTTGCTGGATCAACCTGAATTCCTTCGCTATTAACAACGTGGCCAAGAAATTGCACTTCTTTCAACCAAAAAGCACACTTAGAAAATTTAGCATATAGCTGTTCTTTTCTTAACAACTCCAATATCAACCTTAAATGCTCTTCATGCTCTTGCTCACTCTTGGAATAGATAAGAATATCATCAATGAAAACGATAACAAACTTATCTAAATACGGACTACAAACTCGATTCATGAGGTCCATGAATACAGCTGGCGCATTTGTCAATCCAAACGGCATGACCAAAAATTCGTAATGACCATAACGTGTCCGAAAAGCAGTTTTCGGAATGTCCTCTTCTTTGACGCGTAGTTGATGATAGCCCGATCTTAAGTCGATTTTTGAATAAATACATGATCCTTGCAATTGATCAAATAAGTCATCAATTCTCGGTAGTGGATACCGATTCTTGATAGTTAACTTATTTAATTCACGATAGTCTATACACATCCTAAAAGATCCATCTTTCTTCTTAACAAACAAAATTGGAGCTCCCCACGGTGAAGTACTCGGTCGTATGAATCCACGGTCCAGTAATTCTTTTAACTGACTTTGAAGTTCTTTTAACTCGGACGGTGCAAGTCTATATGGAGCACGAGCCACTGGTGCAGCTCCTGGTACTAAATCTATTTGAAATTCTACCGATCTAAATGGAGGTAATCCCGGCAATTCTTCCGGAAAAACTTCAGGAAAATCTCTTGCCACAGGCACGTCGTTGATGCACTTTTCTTTCTTTTCGACTTTATTAACATGTGCTAAAATAGCGTAACATCCCTTTTCTAAACACTTCTTGGCTTTCAAACAGCTAATGAGTTTTAGCTTTGAATTACCCTTCTCTCCATAAATCATCACCGGTATTTTATCCTTACCAGGAATACGAATTGCCTTCTTGGCACAAACAACTTCCGCTCCTATTTTGGACATCCAGTCCATGCCGACTATTACATCAAAACCTCCTAATTCTACGGGTATTAAGTCGATTTTAAACGTTTCTCCGGCTAGATTTATTTCACAATCACGACAAATTTTATCGGCTTTAATTAGTTTACCATTAGCTAACTCAATCAAGTACTTAGCATCTAGAGGTAATGATGAACAATTCAATTTAGTGTAAAAATTTATACACACGTAACTTCTATCGGCGCCAGTATCAAATAAGATAGATGCTGATAAGTTATTAATGGTAAACGTACCCGTAACAAGCTCCGGGTCTTCTCGTGCCTCTCTAGCATTAATAACAAACGCTCTTCCACGTGTAGGTCCGCCATTCTGATTCGGGCACTGGCTCTTATAGTGACCTTGTTTTCCACACCCAAAACAAGTAATGTTAGCCAAAGCAGTTCTATTTGCGTTGGTGGCAGGAGTCTTGTTACCATTTGCATTTGTAACGAGAGCCTTACAATCTTCAGCAAGATGTCCCTGTCTATTGCATTTAGTGCACAACACACTACAGTAACCAAAATGATGTTTGTGACAACGGTTGCATAAAGGACTTTGTCCTTTGTAACCAAAGCCTGAACCGCTACCCGCACCTTTCGTGGTTTCTTGTTTCTTATAAGGTTGTTGTTGGTTACCTCGATCATAACCTCCATTCCACTTTTTCTTGTTCCCCAATACCTTCACCTCAGTATTGAATGCTTTCTTATCCAGAATGACCTGATCCATTAGCTCGTTTGCCATGGTTATAGCTTCATGAATTGTTTTAGGTTTCGATGCTGTAACATTTGCCTTGACCTTTTTGGGCAAACCACCTTTGTACATTTCAATCTTCCGTGCTTCGGTTGGAACCAATTCAGGACATAGTAAAACCAATTCCATGAATCGCTGATTGTAGTTGGTGATTTCAGTACCAACCACCTTCAAACTTCGTAACTCATCTTCTAACTTAATAACCTCATTCCTTGGACAATACTCGGTGATTATCATTGCTTTGAATTCTTCCCATGGAGTATCATAAGCTACATCTCCTCCTACCGCCTTCACATAATTCTTCCACCATGTGAGTGCACTATCTTGTAAAGTGCACGATGCAAACTTGGTCATGTCTTTTTCATCACAACCGCTGATTTTGAACACCGTCTCCATCTTTTCTATCCATCGGGTTAAACCGATAGGTCCTTCCGTTCCACTGAATGATGAAGGTTTGCAAGCTTGAAACATCTTGTAGGAGCATCCTACACGAGGATTTGGATTAACTGCAGTAGCTCTTGCAGCTTCGACCCATAGCATTCTATCGTTGACTCGCTGGTTGATGAAGTTCTCGACTTCTTGTTCCGTCATTCGGTTCAATCGCGCCATTTCCTAATGAAAGAAAATAATTATTCACATGGATTATTATAGATGTAGTCTGTATTTATAGTACATTATAGCTTGTTAATAATATGAACCAGGTATTATTATAAAAGCCTTTTCTTCTTATTAGCGTTTTATAATTATATCTAGGGTAGTACCTACCCGTTAATGTTCATACTTAATAGCTTAGTACAGAACCAATTACTACAATCTAAATAATACTTAACCATGGAAAATTATTGCATTTCATACTTCGCTATTTTACATATGCTTATCTTACATCGAACATTAAACAAACCACACTAATAATATTATACAAAACATTATTTGATTCCATGGTTTAATTTGGCAGCGCATCGTTTGGTCTATTTCCCAAAACATTTATGTCCAGGGAATCCCCCAACGCGAATCCTAGCTGTCTCCCTACGTTTTGGCTGAGGAGCCGAAGAACTAGATGCGGGGATAGCACTAATAGGAATAGCGGGAATAGGGGTGGTAGTGTTGAGTGGAATTGGTGCTACGTCATTCTCACTAAGTTCGGGATTTGAATTTTCTAATTCATTCGCTTTTCGTTTCTTTCCTTGATCGAATTTTTCTTTCGTAATTTCTAGTATTTCTTCCTCAGGTTCACTTTCTTCTTCGGGTTCACTTTCCTCTTCGGGTTCACTTTCCTCCTCGGGTTCACTTTCCGATATTTCTATAGTTGGTTCATCCGGAAATTGTGAGTCTTCCCCAAAAATACCACTTTCGTCATCGGATATGTTAATGACTGAAACACAATCTGAAGGTTCTGATTCGGAGTCGCTGAATGTGATAATAAGTTTCGAGCCCGACATCTATCACACAACAACTAACCCATTAGTACTACATAATATTTACATATAAATTTTAACCAACAGTGATAAGCAATGGTTTTTTTTTTTTTTTTTTTAAAATCAGACCCGGTCAAAGTCCAGACTTTACTAATGTATCCTAACGACTTCTCGATTAGACACACTAATGCAAACCTGGTTCGCTAAGACCAACGCTCTGATACCACATGTCATAACCCGTCCTTAACCATAAGAACGTGTTAGATAACGTATGATTTCATTGCGAGGTATTGACCTCTATATGCGACATTTTTAAAAGAAACTGCATATATTATACATTACAAACCACAACCGTTATTTTTGTTACAAGCTTTAGACAATAAAAAGATGATTATCGTTTAGCGATAATCTTCGACTTACAAACTTTACAAATGATAATAACAACACGGTTTCTAGCATATTTTACAGTACAACATCTCGGATATGCAGTTTTATTTTTGACACAAACATGCGTACGCAAGATCCTGCTTAGATCCAACATAATGCAGCGGAAGCTTTAGTAATCTCCTGAGAATAGACATGTTTTAAAAGGTCAACATAAAGTTGGTGAGATATAGGTTTAGTGCCGGCAGCAATATATATATAGACCACAAGATTTCGTATATAAACAGTTTAATAAAAGTATTCTAAGTGGTTGAGCACTCGGTAACCATACTTAACATTTTCACGTCGCATATTCCCTTTAATATGAAATCTTACTACACCGTACCAAGTGTAGTCACAAAACGAAGTACTGTGCAACCGTTGAATACTGGTCGTCCAGTCCGGTTGGGGTTGTCAGGCCCGATAGATCTATCAACAGGATTCGCGTTTACAATACCGCTGTAAATATTAGTTACCAAGCTACAGGGAAGTATGCCAGTGGTACAACTCAACGTAGAACATATTTTTCAGTTACTTGTGTCCATATCGTAAAACATAAAATACATGTATTCTCATCCCGAAATATTTAGAGTTAAAAGTGGGACTATATACTCACTCTTGTCTTGATGATATAAATAATTTGACTCGGTCTTCCGGTTGATATCACGAACCTATCCATATATAATATATCAATATGTTTTCATTTTTAAACAAACGTTATAAATATATACTTGTTATACTTTTAATACTTTGAATATTTCCTTAGTCCGAAGTTAGCAGTCCGATGTTAGTAATTCAATTTTAATGGTTCATTTTTAGATGTTTAATATACCCGCAATGAAATAAATAAAACCCCCAACGAAATCAATAAAACCCCATCGTATATGTGTTGGTCGAGATTAATCTTGACCCATGGTACCGGTGTTGTCAAATGACGTGTTGCGTACATAAAGTACCGGTGTTGTCAAATGACGTGTTGCGTACAATCATGGGATCTTATGATTAATCTTCTCGTGTTGTTTACGGGTGATCCTGAACCATATAAAATTGAATTGTAAGTACATATATATAAAATATCATGTTATCTTAGAAGTATGTGATTTTATGTAAATTTTTCCAATGAATCCCGAAGTCATTTAAGTCTTGGATAACAAATTTTGTTTCGGTCATAGTTTCTTCGTTACAAGTCCGTTTTCGTTGATTCAACTTGCCATCTCCTTGGATCGAGTCCCTCTTTAAGACTATGAACTGTAAATACCTTAGTTTGTATTCAAAATCACACGGCATAGGTCAAACTTTAGTGAAACTTATGAAGTTAATCATTTTTCCATCATGTAAACAACCTCAAATGATTATTTTTCTAAAAATACTTATACTTTGAGTTAAATCATGAAATTTTTATGTGTTATCATATTCATAGTAAAAATCATTTTTCTAAAAAATAAATCTCCAATTCAAAGTTTAAGATGGTTTTTAATTATCCAACCCAAAACAGCCCCCGGTTGCACTCCGACGTCGTAAATTCAGTTTTTAAGGTGTTCTTTGAAAAACCAAGTTATACCTTGTTAAGTTAGCATATAATTAAGATATGTTACAGGTCTTGAAGTATTTTAAAAGTTAAGTTAGAAGGATCTATTTAGTTTGCGAACAAGTTTGAAAACATTCAAACTATGTTCTTGTTGTTAAACTTGTATACCACAAAATATGATAGCTATATATATATGAATCGAATAAGGTTATGAACATAGATTCTACCTCAAGTTCCTTGGATGAAGTTGCTGTAAAAGAGAAGTAAGAAGCTAGAATCAAAAGGGTGATAGAAGTGGATGAAAGATTGAAAGTAAGTTGGTGTTCTTGGAAGGTTTTCTTGAAGTGTTATTGTAAGAGTTTTCTTATGGTGTTTTAGTATGGTTTTTATGGCTAGATCTTCTTGGTTATTTGCTGGATTGTTATGGAGTTTAGAGAGTAAGAAAGAGTGTGTGTTTTTGATAAGAAAATGGTAGTAAAAATGAATCAAAATGCTCTTGTATATATACTACAAAAAAAGGTGTTCCATGATGTATATGGACAAAAATTTCAAGTGATCATTTTATGTATCTAGTCCTAATTGCTTCCAAATTCAATTACCTAGCCCTAATGGCATGAACATTGGCTGGTTAGGTGGTGATTTTGATGTGTATTTACTATTAGTAAATACGTATAAAAGCTAGGTATGATACGAGTATAAATACTCTAGGTATACGTATAGAAATTTTGTGAAAAATGGAATGAGGATTCAAATATAGCTATCTTTTGTGAATACACTTATATGGTTTTATGTATTTAAGTCTTTAAAAGTGATTAAATACATTACTTATACGATATATGTATAAACATTATATGTCTTAAGTATTTATGTCAAATAACGTTACGTATAGTTATTGTTTTGAAAACTTAAGTTAGTAGTTTCAAAATATACTTATAACTTGTTGTTATTAATACAAAATGAGATATTAAAACATTTATTAATCATGTTAAATATGTATATATACCTATATATACACAAACGTATAAATATCATATATTGTATAGTTCGTGATATCATCGGTCAAACTAGACGGTCAAACGTTGTGTAAAACTCTTTTCGGAAATATAAATCTTAACAATTTGGATTGCTTATCATGTTGGCAAGGTTTAATTTATGTAAATATTAATCTTACAAGTATAGAATGATCGAAAAAGTGCGGGTCGTTACATAAAGGTTTCAAAACAACACTTACATGTAACGACTAACGATGACTTAACGACTCAGTTAAAATGTATATACATGTAGTGTTTTAATATGTATTTATACACTTTTGAAAGACTTCAATACACTTATCAAAATACTTCTACTTAACAAAAATGCTTACAATTACATCCTCGTTCAGTTTCATCAACAATTCTACTCGTATGCACCCGTATTCGTACTTGTACAATACACAGCTTTTAGATGTATGTACTATTGGTATATACACTCCAATGATCAGCTCTTAGCAGCCCATGTGAGTCACCTAACACATGTGGGAACCATCATTTGGCAACTAGCATGAAATATCTCATAAAATTACAAAAATATGAGTAATCATTCATGACTTATTTACATGAAAACAAAATTACATATTCTTTATATCTAATCCATACACCAACGACCAAAAACACCTACAAACACTTTCATTCTTCAATTTTCTTCATCTAATTGATCTCTCTCAAGTTCTATCTTCAAGTTCTAAGTGTTCTTCATAAATTCTACAAGTTCTAGTTACATAAAATCAAGAATACTTTCAAGTTTGCTAGCTCACTTCCAATCTTGTAAGGTGATCATCCAACCTCAAGAAATCTTTGTTTCTTACAGTAGGTTATCATTCTAATACAAGGTAATAATCATATTCAAACTTTGGTTCAATTTCTATAACTATAACAATCTTATTTCAAGTGATGATCTTACTTGAACTTGTTTTCGTGTCATGATTCTGCTTCAAGAACTTCGAGCCATCCAAGGATTCGTTGAAGCTAGATCCATTTTTCTCTTTTCCAGTAGGTTTATCCAAGGAACTTAAGGTAGTAATGATGTTCATAACATCATTCGATTCATACATATAAAGCTATCTTATTCGAAGGTTTAAACTTGTAATCACTAGAACATAGTTTAGTTAATTCTAAACTTGTTCGCAAATAAAAGTTAATCCTTCTAACTTGACTTTTAAAATCAACTAAACACATGTTCTATATCTATGTGATATGCTAACTTAATGATTTAAAACCTGGAAACACGAAAAACACCGTAAAACCGGATTTACGCCGTCTTAGTAACACCGCGGGCTGTTTTGGGTTAGTTAATTAAAAACTATGATAAACTTTGATTTAAAAGTTGTTATTCTGAGAAAATGATTTTTATTATGAACATGAAACTATATCCAAAAATTATGGTTAAACTCAAAGTGGAAGTATGTTTTCTAAAATGGTCATCTAGACGTCGTTCTTTCGACTGAAATGACTACCATTACAAAAACGACTTGTAACTTATTTTTCCGACTATAAACCTATACTTTTTCTGTTTAGATTCATAAAATAGAGTTCAATATGAAACCATAGCAATTTGATTCACTCAAAACGGATTTAAAATGAAGAAGTTATGGGTAAAACAAGATTGGATAATTTTTCTCATTTTAGCTACGTGAAAATTGGTAACAAATCTATTCCAACCATAACTTAATCAACTTGTATTGTATATTATGTAATCTTGAGATACCATAGACACGTATACAATGTTTCGATCTATCATGTCGACACATCTATATATATTTCGGAACAACCATAGACACTCTATATGTGAATGTTGGAGTTAGCTATACAGGGTTGAGGTTGATTCCAAAATATATATAGTTTGAGTTGTGATCAATACTGAGATACGTATACACTGGGTCGTGGATTGATTCAAGATAATATTTATCGATTTATTTCTGTACATCTAACTGTGGACAACTAGTTGTAGGTTACTAACGAGGACAGCTGACTTAATAAACTTAAAACATCAAAATATATTAAAAGTGTTGTAAATATATTTTGAACATACTTTGATATATATGTATATATTGTTATAGGTTCGTGAATCAACAGTGGCCAAGTCTTACTTCCCGACGAAGTAAAAATATGTGAAAGTGAGTTATAGTCACACTTTTAAAATCTAATATTTTTGGGATGAGAATACATGCAGGTTTTATAAATGATTTACAAAATAGACACAAGTACGTGAAACTACATTCTATGGTTGAATTATCGAAATCGAATATGCCCCTTTTTATTAAGTCTGGTAATCTAAGAATTAGGGAACAGACACCCTAATTGACGCGAATCCTAAAGATAGATCTATTGGGCCTAACAAACCCCATCCAAAGTACCGGATGCTTTAGTACTTCGAAATTTATATCATATCCGAAGGGTGTCCCGGAATGATGGGGATATTCTTATATATGCATCTTGTTAATGTCGGTTACTAGGTGTTCACCATATGAATGATTTTTATCTCTATGTATGGGATGTGTATTGAAATATGAAATCTTGTGATCTATTGTTACGATTTGATATATATAGGTTAAACTTATAACTCACCAACATTTTTGTTGACGTTTAAAGCATGTTTATTCTCAGGTGAATACTAAGAGCTTCCGCTATTGCATACTAAAATAAGGACAAGATTTGGAGTCCATAATACCGATCGTTAAGAAGTGTCGCCAGAGTACATAATACCTTTCACGTCTCGAACCTTAAGAAGTGTCTTGCAAAGGAAGATCTCACCATTCCTCTTGAAGAAATCCATGTCAATGAGAAACTACAATTCATCGAAGAACCAATCGAAATCATGGACCGTAAAGTTAAACAGCTCAAGCAGAGCAACATACCGATCGTTAAGGTTCGTTGGAATGCTTGAAGAGGTCCTGAGTTTACTTGGGAACGAGAGGATCAGATGAAACAAAAGTATCCACACTTGTTTCCCGATGACGCAAAATAGGTACAATTTTAAAATTTCGGGACGAAATTTATTTAACGGGTAGGTACTGTAATGACCCGCACTTTTTCGATCGTTCTATACTTATAAGATTAATATTTACATAAATTAAACCTTACCAACATGATAAGCAATCCAAATTGTTGAGACTTATGTTTTCGAAAAGAGATTTACACAACGTTTGACCGTCTAGTTTGACCGATGATATCACGAACTATACAATATATGATAATTATACGTTTGTGTATATATATGTATATATACATATTTAACATGATCTAAGAATGTTTTAATATCTCATTTTGTATTAATAACAATAAGTTATAAGTATATTTTGAAACTACTAACTTAAGTTTTCAAAACGATAACCATACGTAACGTTATTTGACATTAATACTTATGACTTATAATGTTTATACATATATCGTATAAGTAATGTATTTAATCACTTTTAATAACTTAAATACATAAAACAATATAAGTGTATTTACAAAAGATAGCTATATTTGAATCCTCGTTCCGTTTTCTCAAAGATTTCTATACGTATACCTAGGGTATATGTACCCGTATCATACGCAGCTTCTAGATGTATTTACTATTGGTATATACCAATAAAAATCTGCTCCTTAGCAGCCTTAAATGATTAAGAAACATGTGGAACCAACCATTTGTCAAGTAGCATGAATTATTTAGCAAGAAAACAAAGTTAGGTATCTTTTTTTTCCTTTATAACCTAAAAACGTTTTTATGCATGCACACCATTTCTTCACCCCATTTTCTCATACTTACACTTCCATTTCTCTCTTAAAATACTCTTAACATCATACTTGATCATCTCCAAGCATTTTCCCCATGAATTAGCTTCAAAAACCTTACTTAAACACCATAAGAAAACCATACAAAAACACTTCAAGAAATCCTTCCAAGAACACAAACTTACTTCCAATCTTTCATCCAATTCCATCACCCTTTTGGTTCTAGGTTTTTATTCCTCTTTTACAGCAACCTTGTCCAAGGAACTTGAGGTAGAATCTATGTTTATAACCTTATTCGATTCATATATATAGCTATCATATTTTGTGGTATACAATTTTAACAACAAGAACATAGTTTGAAAGTTTTCAAACTTGTTTGCAAACTAAATAGATCCTTCTAACTTAACTTTTAAAATACTTCAAGACCTGTAATATATCATAAATATATGCTAATTTAACAAGGTATAACTTGGTTTTTCAAAGAACACCTTAAAAACTGAATTTACGACGTCGGAGTGCAACCGGGGGCTGTTTTGGGTTGGATAATTAAAAACCATCTTAAACTTTGAATTGGAGGATTATTTTCTGGAAAAATGATTTTTACTATGAATATGATAACACATAAAAATCTCATGATTTAACTCAAAGTATAAGTATTTTTAGAAAAATAATCATTTAAGGTTGTTTACATGATGGAAAATGATTAACTTCATAAGTTTCACTAAAGTTTGACCTATGACCTGTGATTTCGAATACAAACTAAGGTATTTACAGTTCATAGTCTTAAAGAGGGACTCGATCCAAGGAAGTGACAAGTTGAATCAACGAAAACGGAGTTGTAACGAAGAAACTATGACCAAAACGAGATCGGATATCTAAGACTTGTTTAACTTCGGGATTAATTGGGAAAAATTAAATAAAATCACATATTTCTAAGATAACATGATATTTTATATATATGTACTTATAATTCAATTTTATATGGTTCAGGATCACCCGCAAACAACACGAGAAGATTAATCATAAGATCCCATGTTTGTACGCAACACGTCATTTGACAACACCGGTACTTTATGTACGCAACACGTCATTTGACAACACCGGTACCGTGGGTCAAGATTAATCTCGACCAATACATATACGATGGGGTTTTATTTATTTCGTTGGGGGTTTTATTTATTTCATTGCGGGTATATTAAACATCTAAAAATGAACCATTAAAATTGAATTACTAACAACGAACTGCTAACTACGGACTAAGGAATTATTCAAAGTATTAAAAGTATAACAAGTATATATATGTGACGTTTGTTTAAAAAGAAAAGGTATTGATATATTATATATGGATAGGTTCGTGATATCAACCGGAGACCAAGTCAAATTATATATATCTTCAAGACAACAGTGAGTATATAGTCCCATTTTTTAACTCTAAGTATTTCGGGATGAGAATACATGTATTTTATGTTTTACGTTATGGACACAAGTAACTGAAAAATATATTCTACGTTGAGTTGTACCACTGGCATACTTCCCTGTAGCTTGGTAACTGTTATTTACAGCGGTATTGTAAACGCGAATCCTGTTGATAGATCTATCGGGCCTGACAACCCCAACCGGACTGGACGACCAGTATTCAACGGTTGCACAGTACTTCGTTTTGTGACTACACTTGGTACGGTGTAGTAAGATTTCATATTAAAGGGAGTATGCGACGTGATTAAATGTTAAGTATGGTTACCAAGTGCTCAACCACTTAGAATATTTTTATGAAAATGTTTATATATGAAATCTTGTGGTCTATATATATATATATATATTGCTGCCGGCACTAAACCTATATCTCACCAACTTTATGTTGACGTTTTAAACATGTTTATTCTCAGGTGATAATTAGAAGCTTCCGCTGCATTATGTTGAATTTGAGCAGGATCTTGCGTACGCATATTTGTGTCAAAAATAAAACTGCATATCCAAGAACTTGTGTTGTAAAATATGCTAGAAATCGTGTTGTTATCATCATTTGTAAAGTTTGTAAGTCGAAGATTATCGCTAAACGATAATCATCTTTATTTCGTCCAAAGCTTGTATCAAAAATAAGAATCGTGGTTTGTAATGTATAATATATGCAGTTTTTCTTTTAAAAATGTCGCATATAGAGGTCAATACCTCGCAATGAAATCATACGTTATCTAACACGTTCTTACGGTTAAGGACGGGTTATGACATGTGGTATCAGAGCGGTGGTCTTAGCGAACCAGGTTTGCATTAGTGTGTCTAAACCGATAAGTCGTTAGGATACATTAGTAAGTCTGGACTTTGACCGGGTCTGATTTAAAAACCATTGCTTATCATTGTTGGTTAAAATTTATATGTAAATATTATGTAGTACTAATGGGTTAGTTGTTGTGTGATATATGTCGGGCTCAAAACTTGTCATCACATTCAGCGACTCCGAACCAGAATCTTCAGATGGTGTTCCAGTCATTAACCTATCCGATGACGAAAATAATATCTTTGGGGAAGACTCACAAATTCCGGATGAACCGACTATAGAGAACCCGGAAAGTGAACCCGAGGAGGAAAGTGAACCCGAGGAGGAAAGTGAACCCGAGGAGGAAAGTGAACCCGAGGAAGAAATACAGGAAATTACAAAAGACGAGTTCGAACTAGGAAAGAAACGAAAGGCTAATGAATTAGAAAATTCAAATCCCGAGTTTAGTAAGGATGATGTGGCACCAACTCCACTAGACACTACCACCCCTATTCCCGCTATTCCTATTCATTCTATCCCGGCATCCAGTTCTTCAGCCCCACAGCCAAAATATAGGCAGACAGCCAGGATAAGCGTTAAGCGATTCTTTGAACCTAAACGTCCTAGAAAATAGACCAAACGATGCGCTGCCGTATTAAACCATGGGATCATATAATGTTTTGTATAATATTATTAGTGTGGTTTGTTTAATGTTCGATGTAAGATAAGCATATGTAAAATAGTGAAGTGTGAAATGCAATAATTTTCCATGGTTAAGTATTATTTAGATGGTAGTAATTGATTCTGTACTAAGCTATTAAGTATGGACATTAACGGGTAGGTACTACCCTAGATATAATTATAAAACGCTAATAAGAAGAAAAGGCTTTTATAATAATACCTGGTTCATATTATTAATAAGCTATAATGTACTGTAAATATACACTACATCTATAATATTCCATGTGAATAATTATTTTCTTTTCATTCTTATAGAAGAATATGGCGTGATTGAACCGAATGACGGAACAAGAAATCCAGGAACTCATCAATCAGCGAGTGAACGACAGAATGTTATGGGTCGAGGCTGCAAGAGGTGCTGCAGTTAACCCAAATCCTCGTGTGGGGTGCACTTACAAAACTTTTCAAGCTTGCAAGCCCTCATCATTCAGTGGAACAGAATGACCGATCGGTTTAACCCGGTGGATAGAAAAGATGGAGACTGTGTTTAAAATAAGTGGTTGTGTTGAAAAGGACATGACCAAGTATGCATCGTTTACTTTACAAGATAGTGCACTCACGTGGTGGAAAAATTATGTGAAGGCTGTAGGAGGAGATGTAGCTTATGATACTCCTTGGGAAGAATTCAAAACAATGTTAATCAACGAGTATTGTCCAAGGAACGAGGTTAGGAAGTTGGAAGATGAATTACGAAGCCTGAAGGTTGTTGGTACTGAAATCACCAACTACAATCAGCGATTCGTGGAATTAGTTTTGCTATGTCCTGAATTGGTCCCAACCGAAGAACGGAAGATTGAAATGTACAAAGATGGTTTGCCCAAAAAGGTCAAGGCAAATGTTACAGCATCGAAACCTAAGACAATTCATGAAGCTATAACCATGGCAAACGAGCTAATGGATCAGGTCATCATGGATAAGAAAGTATCCAATACTGATGTGAAGGTATCAGGTAACAAAAGAAAGTGGAATGGAAATTATGATCGAGGTAACCAACAACAATCTTTTAAGAAACAAGAAATCACGCAAGGTGCGGGTAGTGGTTTAAGCTTTGGTTATAAAGGACAAAATCCTTTATGCAACCGATGCCACAAACATCACTCTGGTTACTGTAATGTGGTATGCAACAAATGTAATCGAAAGGGTCATCTTGCTGAAGATTGTAGGGCTCTCGTTACAAATGGTACCAAGACTCCTGCCACCAATGCAAATAGAACTGCTTTGGCTACCATTACTTGTTTTGGGTGTGGAAAACAAGGTCACTATAAGAGCCAGTGCCCGAATCCAGAGAAGAATATCGGACCTGCACGTGGGAGAGCATTTGTTATTAATGCTAGAGAGGCATGTGAAGACCCGGAGCTTGTTACGGGTACGTTTACCATTAATAACTTATCCGCATCTATTATATTTGATGCTGGTGCTGATAGAAGTTACGTGTGTAGAGACTTTCACGCTAAATTGAATTGTTCATCATTACCTCTAGATGCTAAGTACATGATTGAGTTAGCTAATGGTAAACTAATTAAAGCCGATAAAATTTGCCGTGATTGTAAAATAAATTTAGCCGGAGAAACATTTAAGATTGATTTGATACCCGTAGAATTAGGAAGTTTTGATGTAATAGTCGGCATGGACTGGATGTCCAAAATAGGAGCTGAAGTTGTGTGCGCCAAGAAGGCAATTCGCATTCCTCGTAAGAATAAAACGCCAGTAATGATTTATGGAGAGAAGGGTAACTCAAAGCTAAAACTCATTAGTTATTTGAAAGCTCAAAAGTGCTTGAAGAAAGGGTGCTATGCTATCTTAGCACATGTTAATAAAGTCGAAAAGAAAGAAAAAGAGAAGTGCATCAATGACGTGCCTGTGGCAAGAGATTTTCCTGAAGTATTTCCGGAAGAGTTGCCGGGATTACCTCCATTTAGATCTGTAGAATTTCAAATAGATCTTGTACCAGGAGCTGCACCGGTTGCCCGTGCTCCATATAGACTTGCACCGTCCGAGTTAAAAGAACTTCAGAGTCAGTTAAAAGAATTACTGGATCGTGGATTCATACGACCAAGTACTTCACCGTGGGGAGCTCCAATTTTATTCGTCAAGAAGAAAGACGGATCTTTCCGAATGTGTATAGATTATCGTGAATTAAATAAGTTAACTATCAAGAATCGGTATCCACTACCGAGAATTGACGACTTATTTGATCAACTCCAAGGATCATGTGTGTACTCGAAAATTGACCTAAGATCGGGCTATCATCAATTACGTGTCAAAGAAGAAGATATACCGAAAACTGCTTTTCGGACACGTTATGGTCATTACGAATTTTTGGTCATGCCGTTTGGGTTGACAAATGCGCCAGCTGTATTCATGGACCTCATGAATCGAGTTTGTAGTCCATATTTAGATAAGTTTGTTATCGTTTTCATTGATGATATTCTTATCTATTCCAAGAGTGAGCAAGAGCATGAGCAGCATTTAAGGTTGATATTAGAGTTGTTAAGAAAAGAACAGCTATATGCTAAATTTTCTAAATGTGCTTTCTGGTTGAAAGAAGTGCAATTTCTTGGCCACGTTGTTAGTAGCAAAGGAATTCAGGTTGATCCAGCAAAAATTGAAGCCATTGAAAAATGGGAGACTCCTAAGACACCAATGCAGATACGCCAATTTTTGGGTTTAGCCGGTTATTATAGAAGGTTTATTCAAGATTTTTCCCGAATAGCTAAGCCGTTGACAGCGTTAACGCAAAAAGGGAAGAAATATGAATGGACTTCCGAGCAGGAGAGTGCATTTCAATTACTGAAAAAGAAGTTGACTACGGCGCCTATTTTATCATTACCAGAAGGGAACGATGATTTTGAAATATATTGTGACGCTTCGCGACAAGGTTTTGGTTGCGTTCTTATGCAACGGAAGAAAGTTATTGCATACGCATCCCGACAATTAAAGATTCACGAGCGGAATTATACGACGCATGATCTAGAATTGGGAGCAGTTGTGTTTGCATTGAAGATGTGGAGACACTACTTGTATGGGGTTAAATTCACTGTGTTTACTGATCATAAAAGCCTTCAACATATTTTTGATCAGAAACAATTGAACATGAGGCAACGTAGGTGGGTC